>NC_092745.1:92163952-92763952 GCF_047496795.1 Chiloscyllium punctatum
CCCTCGCCCGCTCTCTGGCGCGCCCTCGCCCTCGCCCGCTCTCTGGCGCGCCCTCGCCCTCGCCCGCTCTCTGGCGCGCCCTCGCCCTCGCCCGCTCTCTGGCGCGCCCTCGCCCTCGCCCGCTCTCTGGCGCGCCCTCGCCCTCGCCCGCTCTCTGGCGCGCCCTCGCCCTCGCCCGCTCTCTGGCGCGCCCTCGCCCTCGCCCGCTCTCTGGCGCGCCCTCGCTCTCGCCCGCCCTCTGGCGCGCCCTCGCCCGCCCTCTGGCGCGCCCTCGCTCTCGCCCGCCCTCTGGCGCGCCCTCGCTCTCGCCCGCCCTCTGGCGCGCCCTCGCTCTCGCCCGCCCTCTGGCGCGCCCTCGCTCTCGCCCGCCCTCTGGCGCGCCCTCGCTCTCGCCCGCCCTCTGGCGCGCCCTCGCTCTCGCCCGCCCTCTGGCGCGCCCTCGCTCTCGCCCGCCCTCTGGCGCGCCCTCGCTCTCGCCCGCCCTCTGGCGCGCCCTCGCTCTCGCCCGCCCTCTGGCGCGCCCTCGCTCTCGCCCGCCCTCTGGCGCGCCCTCGCTCTCGCCCGCCCTCTGGCGCGCCCTCGCTCTCGCCCGCCCTCTGGCGCGCCCTCGCTCTCGCCCGCCCTCTGGCGCGCCCTCGCTCTCGCCCGCCCTCTGGCGCGCCCTCGCTCTCGCCCGCCCTCTGGCGCGCCCTCGCTCTCGCCCGCCCTCTGGCGCGCCCTCGCTCTCGCCCGCCCTCTGGCGCGCCCTCGCTCTCGCCCGCCCTCTGGCGCGCCCTCGCTCTCGCCCGCCCTCTGGCGCGCCCTCGCTCTCGCCCGCCCTCTGGCGCGCCCTCGCTCTCGCCCGCCCTCTGGCGCGCCCTCGCTCTCGCCCGCCCTCTGGCGCGCCCTCGCTCTCGCCCGCCCTCTGGCGCGCCCTCGCTCTCGCCCGCCCTCTGGCGCGCCCTCGCTCTGGCGCGCCCTCGCTCTGGCGCGCCCTCGCTCGCGCTCGCCCTCTCCCTGGCGCGCCCTCTCTCTGGCGCGCCCCCTCTCTGGCGCGCCCTCTGCAGTAGCAGCTGTCTTGTTGGTGTGCAGTCTGGATACCCTGGAGAGGGGCCGTGGGTGGACGGGAGGGTGTTTGGGGCAGGGAATCATGCACTTTGTGTTGTGGGTGGGCGGTCACGCAATGTGTGCTGCTGCTAGACTCCTGAAAGGGGAGCAGACTTCAAAACTCCGAGCCCCAGAGGAAATGCATTTAATCGCTTTTCTGAATTATCGATTATCCAAAGGAAATAGTGCCTGCCCATCTTGTTCGGATAATCGAGTTCCCACTGTATATCTATAACTTTGGTGTAAAAGCCTAAATAGATAAAGGAAAATGTAATTTTTTTTGTGTGCTCATCGATGACTTCAAGAATGGTCACATTCGTGAGCAATTAAACCACATCGACCAGAAACATTTTAGGATTAATCCTAATGTTTGATCTGGCAGATCACTTTTGGTGTGATGATCACAGCAGGGAATGGTATCATTAGCTTTACTTATGACAAGGAAAAAATCCTTTATGGTGTTTGCCTGTCATCATTGTTAGCAAGTTTTGAGAAGATTTGTAGCTCAGGTTGAGGTTCTGGATGTAGGTTTGCTCGCTGAGCTAGAAGGTTCAATTTCAGACGTTTCATCACCAAACTAGGTAACATCTTCAGTGTGCCTCCAGATGAAGCGTTGCTGGTGTTTCCTGCTTTCTATTTGTTCCTGTGGTGATGTCATTTCCTGTTCTTTTTCTCAGGGGGCAGTAAATGGGGTCCAAGTCCATGCGTTTGTTGACTGTTCCTGTTGGAATGCCATGCTTCTCGGAATTCTCATGTATGTTTCTGTCTCCCAAACTCACCAACACAGTAAAACAGCAGCTAATAAACTCTAAAGACCCTATGCAGACAACAAGCAAAACTCATGTTATTCACAAAATACTGTGCAAGAAGTGTAACAAACACTACATTGCACAAACAGGCAGAAAACTAGCCACCAGGATATACGAACATCAACTAGCCACAAAACGACATGACCCTCCCTCACTAGTATCCTTACATACAGATAAGGAAGGACACCACTTCGACTGGGACAACACATCCATCCGAGGATAAGCCAAACAGTGACAGGCACGAAAATTCCTAGAAGCATGGCATTCCAACCGGAACTCTGTCAACAAACGCATTGATTTGGACCCCATTTACCACCCCCTGAGAAAAAGAACAGGAAATGACATCGCCATAGGTAATGACATCACCAACCCAAGGAAACCCAAATATATAAATAGAAAGGAGGAAACATCAGCAGTGCTTCATCTGAAGGTTCACTGAAGATGTTACCTAGTATGGTGATGGAATTTCTGAAAATGAACCTTGCAGCTCAGCGAGCAAACCTACATCCAGATTCTCATCACTCTGAAATTTTAGCATGTTGTCAAGTGAGAACAGGATTGAGATTAGCTGTACTTAATAAATTGCTGATAATAGTTTTGAATGTTTAGAAATGCTACAGATGTTTGGAGAGAAACATTGAAGTTTTTTTTAAATGGCATGGAGTTTGCCCAAGACAAACACTGAATTAATTAAGGAAGCGTGGAAGAAAATTTGGCTCGGAGCTGATTCTGGGAACCGGGGTCAGATGTTGTAGGTTCAAGCCAGTCCTTTCCTGTGATTTAGGTTAATACTTTATTGCAGTACTGAAATGAAAAAAGTATAATTTTGCATTGACAGAAGTACTGCCTTTTTGATGCGATGTTAAAATAAAATCTCTCTGTTTCTTGAGATGGATACATGGTACAGTTCAAACAACAGAGCAGTTGGTGAATCCTGACCAATAAGTTACTCATGAACTTTGCCACGATAGATTATCTACTTATTTATCTTTGACTGACTACTTTATAGGAGTGTCAGCTGTAGGTGGTGCAAGTACTGCCAAGTGACGGGCACATCTGCCTTCTTACCAGCAACATAGCATACTGAACCAGCCTTCGGGTATTCAGTAAAACTGGAGTAAAATTTTTGGTGCTGTCATCACACTCCCACTAAATCTAAATTCGGCCTTTACCTGCTATCTCTCCCTCAGCATCTGTGAGGGTTTGTTCAGCTTCCTTAATTTCATAACTCTTGTCCCTTGTCTCTCACTTTTGTCCCCCATTCCAGGAACTTTGTCCTTAGTAGAGCCATTTTCATGTGTGCAGCTGGTGTGATATTGCACATGGAATATCGTGATGATGGCCACAGATGTGCAGATTCATTCTAATTTAGGGATGTCTGTCACCAATTATTGCACCAGCAGGCTAATTTCTCCGTGCAGCCATTTTGATGGATATTGTGTTGCTGCTAATTGCTTCACTTGTGTTTTTGTTGTGTGCAAGTTATCTGTCATGATTGTCCACATATCAGTTGTAATACAATTCAAAAGTAGCTACAGGCTCCTATAATGCCTTAGTTGCATTCCCATGTGATGCCATGTTATAGGAAATCATGCAATGCAAAAATGGGGTTATTCGTGAGCCACCAAAAAAATACCTTTAAAAATCAAAGTAAAGATAACAGTTAGCCTAACAATAGCACTGTCTAAGTAAATTTTGATCTGTTGTATGGTACTGTATAGTGCGATTCATCAGACTCTTCAACCGATTGGCTTCTATACCTGCTAGCTGCTATATTCTAACCAGTTATCTGATCCCATCCAATGACAATACTGCACAAGTCAGATGCCAGAATGAAACCTGCCTTGATAGACCAAGGGCTGAATCTTCATTTCTTTCAATAAGTATCAGTTTTTCAGAGGGTTTCACATCGTGATGCCTGGGGATATCTATCCACTTATTTTACAAAACCAGCCTGATGTATTACCTGTCCTACCCTTTGGTGCCCGTCTCTCACATTCTAGCATCATCATCATACCTTATGCCATTTCCAAAACCACTTACTACTTCCTGGATATCCTAGAATTGACCATCATCCATGGTGCAGCTTTTTAAAAAAGATATTGTTTGCCCAGACAAGAGCTATTAGTCCAGAGGTGCCCTGCATGGTTCCTGACGTTGGCCCTGGACGTGGCAGACAATGGAAAATTGGTGACTCTCTTTTTTAGCAGGGACATTGAGATGCCGCTGATGAGGATGGGGTGATGCACAGGCAGGACGACTTTTTCTCCCAGGCCATCTGAGGGCTCCGTTCTGTTCCAACCACGCCAACCTGGACCAGGGTGACCATCCAGGCCTGTGCAGTCTCATCCATCTGAAGGAATGCACAGAATGTAGGAAGAAGCTCAGTGATCTTCTCCACTCTGCCAGTGAAAGTGTTGCCATCTTCTTGTTGATACCTCAGTTGCTCTATCTCTGCTACTATACCCACTATTTCTTGCAACATCTTCTCCACTCTGTGTCATCCTCACTAACATCTGATCCTGACTAACCCTGAATGTCTTCTGCACAACCTACTCACCCCTTCAGGACATCTCCACACATGCACCAAAAGTAACAGTGTGCTTCTCCCCTTCACCCAGCATGTGCAGCGTTTCCTCACTCTAACCACCTTGAGCAGCTGATTGACCATGTCCAAGCCCCTCTACTGGTATTTTTTTCAGTTGGTTAGCATAGTGATTAGTCACTGAAACCAATTCTCATGAGTCTGCAGATATTCTTTAACATCTTAAAATAGTTTTTAAGCAAAGCGAGAGAAAAAGAGCGCTTAATACAAACACCAAAACCAAGTTTTAAACTGCTTCTCAACACTCTCCTTTTACTGTTAGTGAATTCCAGTGAAACTTCACCCTTACTTCAACACTTTAAATTTTTAAATTAACAGATTGCACCCAGCTTCGTCTTCAGGCTATAGAGACATTTTCAAGATACTTTTCAAGTCCACTAGCACAGATACTTCGCAATTCCTTTCACGAAGTTTTTCACAAGCTGACTGATCACTTGATGCCGATTGGAGTCCAGTCCTCTGCACACCATGATGCCTAGTGTCGGGGATGAGAATTGCGTAACAGCAAATGGGTTTGCTTTATAAAAATCAAAGATCGGCAATTCACAAATTGCGTTACAGACAAATTGCGTTTAATAAACGAGCATTATAGGAGAACGACCTGTGCAGGAAGGCGATTGTGCAGTGGTATTATCAATCCAGTGACTAGGTGATCTTCTGGAGTTCCAAGGCGGAATCCCTCCAGGGCAGATGGTGAAATTTGAATTCAATACAATTATGAAATTAATGATGACCATCAAATGTCAGTAAAACCCATCAGGTTCACTAATCTCCTTTTAGAGAAGGAAACTAGCATCCTTGCCTGGTCTGGCCTTTGCTTTTAGTCTGGAGTCACACAATGTGTTTGAATTTGAACTGTCCTCTGTGTAATGGCTTAGAAGCTACATAGTTGTATTGATTGCTAGAAAAGAAAATGAAAATTAAACCAGACGACGCATCTATCATTGACCAAAATTACAACATAGAAAACAGCCTTTTTGACCTAGTATCAAAATTGGAAGAGCTGTCTAATGTAATCATAGAATCATAACCTACAACTATTGTGCTCGATATCACAATTACAATCCCTAGATACGTTTGGTCTCATCAGCAGGACAGACGTAGCAGAGGTGGTGGCACAATGGTAAAACGCTGGGAAGGATTTGTTCTGCGAGTCCTCAACATTGACTCTGGACACCGTGAAGTCTCATGGAATCAGGCCAAATGTGAGCAAGGAAATCTCTTGCTAATTACCACAGGGACTACTTTCCCTCGGCTGAATCAGAGCTTTGCCCTGTGGAACCGCACTTGCAGTGAGCACCTTGAAGGTTGCAAGGCCACAGCATGTATTCTAGTGGGGGATTTGAGTGTTCACAGTGAGTGGCTCAGTGGCAGCAACACCACTTATTGTGTTGGTCAAATCCTAAAGGACATAACTGCTAGACTGACTCTGTGGAAGCTGGTATACGAACCAGCAAGAAGGCGAAACATAATTGACCCCATCCTCGCCAATTTGTCTGTTGCGGATGCATTTGTCCATTAGTTCCTGACCTCATTGCAGCCTTGTTTTGATTCTGCATCAAAGACCTGAATTTCGGATATGAGGTGAGATTGACAACCCTTGACATGGAGGCTGCATTTGACTGAGCGTGGAATCAATGACCCCTAGCAAAACTGGAAATGGAAATCGAGGAAGACCTCTGCACTGCGTATTGCTAACCAAAGGAGGTTGGTCAACGCTTGGAGGTTGGTCAACTCAGCTCCAGAACATCTCCGTAGGGGTTCCTCAGGGTAGGGCCCTAGGCCAAGTCATCTTCATCAATGACCTTCACTCCATAATGCCAAAGCAGAAATGATCACCAATGATTCTGGTATACTCAACTCCTTGGGTATTGATATTCCTCAGATGTATCTCAATGCAGCAAGATTTGGGCAATTTCCTAGCTTGGGCTGAAACATAGTAAGTAACGTTTGCACCACACAAATGCCAGGCAATGACCATCTCCAATAGAGACAATCTATCACCTCTTGACAATGGTGTTCTGGATGTAGGTTTGCTCACTGAGCTGGAAGGTTCGTTTCCAGATGTATCGTCGCCTGACTAGGTAACATTTTCAGTGGACCTCAGGCAAATCACTGCTGATAAGCCCTGCTTTCTTATGTTTGGGTTTCATTGGGTTGGTGATGTCCTTTCCTGTGGTGATGTCACTTCCTGTTCTTTTTCTCATGGGGTGGAGGAAAAGAACGGGAAGTGACTTCACCGCCAGAAATGACATCACCACAGAAAATGGCATCACCAACCTCATGAAACCCAAACGTATATAAGAAAGCAGGACTTACCAGCAGTGCTTCGCCTGAGGTCCACTGAAGATGTTACCCAGTAGGGTGGTGATACATCTGGAAATGAACCTTCTAGCTCAGCGAGCAAACCTACATCCAGAACCTCAACCTGAGCTACAAATCTTCTCAAATCTCGTTAAGTCAATGGTGTTACACTCACTGAATTCTAGCATCCTGGGGATTACAATTAACCAGAAGCTCAACTGGACTAACTGTATAAATATAGTGACTATAAGCGCAGGTCAGAGACTAGGAATACTACTCCAAGTGACTTGCCTCCTGATTCCCCAATGCCTGTCCACCATCTACAATACACACGTCAGGAATATGATGGAATACTCCCCACTTGCCTGGATAAATGCAACTCGAGCAGCAGTCTAGAAGCTTGACACTATCCAGCACACAGTAGCCCACTTGATTGGCATTACATCCATAAACAAAATCTACTCCCTTCATCATCGATGCTTGGTAACAGCCGTGTATTCCATGTACAAGATGTGCTGCGGAAATTCATGAAAAATCCTGAGACAGCACCTTCCAAACCCATGACCACTGCCATCTAGAAGGACAAGGGCAGCAGGTACATGGGAGGACCACCCCCTCAAATTCCCCTCATAACACCACTCCTTCAGTATTGCTGGGCCAAAAGTCTGGAATTTCCTTCTTAATGATATTGTAGTGTTCTGGACCAGACCAGACCCTAACTTTTCTTATAAAAGGCAAATGTAATGTGCCATGTTCCAGATGCAATTCAACTGGTCAAACAACTTGATGTTAAGCAAAGTGCAATTTATTCGAACACTAGTTAAAATGCAACAACAGAAAGAAGAACTTTGAAAACAAACTCTCTTGGAAACTTAACAGAATAATAGATACTGTAACTATTACTAATCAACTGTTCCAATGTAGTAGCATTCCATAAACAAAAAGGAAAATTCAGAAAATAGGTTTTGTGTCTCATGCAATTCAGCAGCCTCTGAAGAGAACCTCCTGCTTTTGGCAGTGATCAAGAGAGGGGATAAATAGCTTCCACTTCAAGCCCATAACACCGATAGCTAGCTAAACATCCTTGATCTGTGAGAGCTTGGCCGCACCCACACAGGCTGATTCTATTGTTCCAACCTTTGTTTTTAAGAAAAGAAAAAGCAAGGCCTTGCAAGTTTTTCATCTTCATGGCATCTGTCCCCCAGTCTTTCTCTAAGAAACCAGAACAAAACACAGTACTTAAAGCTATAGCATCGTCACAGTGCGTCTACTCTCAGCACATGATTTGCAGCTTCTCAAGGATAATTAGGGATGGATAATAAATGCTGGGTCAGCCAGCAATTTGCTTATGAATAAAATAAATCACGGTTGTGAAATACTACTTTCTCCTGAAGATGTAAGAGGTACTGTGCATTTCCAAGTTTTTTTTTCAAATTCCTTTTCTCAGCAGTACCTATGGGTTAATTGATACTTTTCAAATTACTATGTGATAAAAATTATTTACTAGTTATTTAGTTGGTGTTTGCGAACCTGGGTGTTTTAGGATGGATCTTATCGGGGATTCTCCTTGGCTGCTAGATTGATTCTTGGGATGAATTTTGCATGATGAGAAGTGAATAAGTAGAATGGGCTGTTTGGTCTCTGGAATTTAAAATTGATAGGTGATCTCCTTGAAATATGTACAGTTCTGAGGGGAACTGACAGGGTAGATGCTGAGTGACTTTGTTCTGCTTGGAAAGCCCTGACATTGCATTCATAATCTCCGAATAACAAGGTTGGCCATTTAGGACTGAGGTGACCAGAAATTTATTTATTAAGAAGGTTGTGAATCTTTAGAATTCTCAATTCTAGAGGGTTTGGTTACTGGGTAAAGGGTATATGCAAGACTGAGGTTGATTAATTATGAGAATATAGTTGGAATTTGGTTAGAATTTGAGAAGGGAAATCAAGCCGGATCATATTGAATGTTGGTAGAAGCAAGCGAAGCCATATGGGTCTCTGCTCCTTTTTGTTTTTGTATTCTTCTGCGAATTTCTCTTAATTGCAATTTTTGGCTTGATATCAACCTATGCTTGATATGAGGGCATTTGACCATGTATATACTTAACAAATAGTATTGGATAATTGACATCAGTTCAGCTTCATTAGAGTGTTTGGAATTTTGATTTATTTTAAATCCTAAGTAAGATATTTCATTCATTTAATATATTTACATAATTTTAGTTGTGAATGTTTGTAGTTTTTTTTCATATTTATTTCAAATAAAATGTTTTTTCCTTGGTAGGGTTGATATTTCTGATACTTTAATGTATGTATACGAGATGCTGGGAGCAGAGTTATTAAGTAACCTGTATGACAAACTGGGAAGACTTTTAACTGACACTGAGCAAGCATCCTCATGGCAGGTGGGTACTATATTATTGCACTATTGCAAGATACCTCACATGAAAAAATATAGGTTCAGCTTACTATAAATAGATAATTTCTAAGAGTGTTGAATATTTTAATCAGAGTTCAGAATAAATACCATCCAGCTATATTTCATCACCTAAGGATGTTATTTTCATTATTATTCTAGAAAATGCACCACCTAAGAATTACATTGTATTATTAAGGATATAAGAACCTTAAGACTTGTGCCTAAGGCTTTTAAGTACAGTCTTTACAATAATGTATGTCATTTTGGATCAGCATAAGATGAACCAATCCTGGTTCAAAATTTTTTAACTTGTTAAAGAGGTAAAGCTATTATTTTCAAATGTCTATGCTTCAGTAAAATACATTATTAATGAGCTTGCACACTATTTTGTTCAATATTCACTTGACTATTACCTTGAAATTTTGATTATCTAATTCATTTACTCAAGTGCCAGCCTGATTCTTGTTCTTGAAAGCTAAAAGTGAAACTTCCTTCAATACCAAATGCTTTAATGTCTGCCCAAAAGAAACTGATTAACCACTTCAGAGCAGCTCTAGTTTCATCCTGCAACAATGCAGTATTACTTTTGGCATTTAATTTATTGACTGCTCCATGAAGAGTTGACATGGATGTGGGAGTTGCTTCCAAGATCAGCATTTATTGCCTATCCATGGTTGACCTTGAAAAAGCAATGAGCTTTTTCCTTGATGAATTGGTAAAAGTGCTCCTAAAAGGTTTGGGTGCTAATGTCCTAAGCAAGTGTATGATCTATAGGAAACCTAGGGATGCTGGAATTTGAATCCAGCTATTGCACTGCCCACTATGTGTTGAAAGTCTCAAGTTACAAGTGTTCTAATGTAGAAATAATGACAAGCTGCTGCAATGTTTGCATTATATGATATACACTGTGCTGCTGACAGAAAATGATGGTGAATTGAATGTTTAAGCCAATCTAGCAGATGATTTTACGCTGGATACTGAGATAGTAAACTAAATTGTTGGAATTTCATTCACCCAAGGAGAGGATCCAATCATGTTCTAGACCTATAACTTTATAGGTAATACAGAATTTTTGTGAATTCAATGGAGAGACTCCTCAATGGAGAGTGCCCGTCCTCTGATCTGCTCCAGTAGTTGTGGTATTTTATGTAGCTGGTTCAGTTTCTAGTCATTGATGATTCCTAGGAAATTGATGATGTTGGGAGGGCATCTGAGTGCTGATTGTGAAGGTAATGAAACTGAATATCAAGGTGAGGTGATTATGCTTTCTCTTGTTGGGAATGGTCACTGCTTGACATGTACAAAATGATTTTGACTTGTTTTTGCAAGCCACACTGTCCAGGATTTGCTGCATGAGAGTGTAAGCTGCTTTGTTAATAAGAGACTGTGTAAATAGAGTTAAATTGTCATCAAATATGGCTTTATGATAAAGGGCAGGTTATTAATAAAATAGTCAAAGCAAGTTGAGCCATGGTTTTGTGGCTCAGTGGTAGTGTCCCGACCAAAAGGCCTGGGTTCAAATTCCACTTGTGATTGGTTTTTATTTATTGTCACGTGTACTGAACTACAGTGAAATGTTGTGTTTATGAGCAGTAGGGGCAGATCATAGTAAGCAAAGATGTTCAGATCAGAGGTTGTAAAAGGACTTAGTCAGAGGGAAAAGGGTTACATTGCATATATGCTCGGAGAGATCAACCTTATTTGAGGCTAGAGCGTCCATTTTTAAGCCTAATAATGTGCACGAAGAAGCTGTTCCTGAAGCTCCTGCATGTTCAGGCTTCTGCTGCTAGAGGTGTGCTATGATCATGTCTGAACATATTGATTAAAATAGCGGTTTCCTTACGGAACTCCTGCAGTAAGGCTGAAATGATTGTTGTCAAAGTCTTCATGCAATTGGGATATTGATAGGATTTTTAGATTTTGCTGTGCTCTGTGCGTTTAGCCATTTTATTTCACATGACAAAAAGGCTCATTGGCTGAAACCTGAAATTTTATGATGGCAGAATCTTGGGACAAGGCTGAGAAGAATCAATACTTGACACTTTGAGCTAAAGATGATAGTAAACTCTTCAACTTTTTTGCAGTTGTGAACTGGTCTCTACCATCTTAGAGATGGACGTGTTAATGGGTTCACTTCCTCCTGTCGCTTAATTGTCCACCATCATTAAAGATGTGACAGAATTGTAGAGTTCTGACCTGATCCTTGATTTTGTGGCACTGTCTAGAAAATAACATTTTTTATTGTTTTTATGAAGGCCAATTTCTTTCATCTTGGAAAGACTGCAAGTACATTAGAACCAACCAAGTCATTTTAAAATGCAGCTGGGTGTTGTGCTAAAGGAAACATTCAGAATGAATTTAGTCCTATCTTTTAGCTTTTATGGATGGCATACCCTGTGAACTAGTAGTTATAAAATTCTAGAAGAAATTATAATCTTCTAGAAGAAGCAATTTGTTTTATTGTATTAGTTTTAGTATATATGAAAGTATCATTTTTAGATCCTCCCACATAAACTACTTAATAGTACAACAGTATTCACATAATTTTAGTGCATTGACAGACCCGGATTTTGACCAGATGAAAATCTTGTAAAATTATATATTTATTTGAATAGCTGGATGCTTAAAATATAATTTGATTACTTGAATATAAAACAAAGAAGGCTGATATGGAATACATATAAATGCCCTATTAGCTTAAGAATCCTTGTGCAATTTTACCGATACATCAGTTTAGATGATAAATGCAGACTGGACAAAGACAAATAATTCCATGTTGGTACTGTAAAATAAATACCTGTTGGCTGTTTTTGGGCCTAATGTTTGGTTTATTTGGTTTTAATCAAAGTGTTGGTTTTGTGGTTATCATAGTTTCTATTTTAAACAATTGATAAGTGCTAATTTTGCATCGTGTAACTATTTTTTTCCTTTTTTTTCCTTTCACTTTAGCATATTGAAGCCTGTTTGTATGGGTTTCAATCTATTGCAGAAACCAATGATGTCAACTATTCCGATGTTATTCCAGGCTTGATTGGTCTTATTCCAAGGATAAACATTAGCAATGTGCAGCTAGCTGACACTGTGATGTTTACGATAGGTAAATGGCTTTGTTCAAAAAATGTTCAAGTGGGATTGGTATTCTCAATACAGTTGTAGTGTTTGACTGTTCTAAATCTAATCTAAAAATGTCCCAGTGAAGATGACACCTTGGACAGTACAGTATGACACATTGTCACATAGGTTATATGCTCAAGTCTGAGTGAAACATGAACTTTCTTTCTTGGGGTGGGATGAAGGAGAGCTACAATTGAGGTAAGATTGATGCTGAATGGTATTGAAGTAATTAAGGATTACATTTTAAAGATCACTTAACAAACTCCCTTTTCAACACTGGTTGATAGTAGTCAATAAAAAAGTGATTGAATTATAAAGCCAAAACAACAGATGCAAATTGCAGTAAGTCACGCTCAAGCCATCTAATAAACTCTTGCCGCTCCGTGTGCCCAGGTCAATTTGTTCATGAGAAACAGGCTTTGGAATCTGAAGAAGTGTTGTGAAGAATTCTTAAAATTAGAGGACTAATTTGTGAGGAATATTTGAAGAAATTTGAGTTTTATAGCTTAAAAGATGAAACATTATGATGTGAATGGTCTAGAAAGAAACCTTTAGCATACCTTTAGTGTCAGTCAAAACAACAGGACAAGAACGTGATGTGGAGGTGCTGGCATTAGATGGGGGTGGACAAAGTCAACAGACAGGTGTTGAAAATAAATTAAAGCAAAGCTTTTAGGGTTGATATCTAAAAATTTCCCATAGAATGTCTAGCTCACAATTGTGGTAATTGATAGGAAACCCTGGAATTATGTAGCTTGTGGGTGCTGTTAGGATGGGAATTGGGGTAGTTGTAAATAGGTTCGAAGGCAAGGTGTGCCAAATGATTTTCTTCAATCATCTCTTATTATTAAAAGTCACACTGCACCGGGTTATAATCCAGCAGGTTTATTTGAAACCACAAGCGTTTGAAGCCCCCACTTACTAGCTGCCTGTTGACTTTGTTCACACCAGTTCAACGTCAGCACCTCCACATCACGTTCGCTCATTATGACCTTGCTGTGACCGATATGAATAGTTAGTGACCAACGTTGTGACTAACGCCTGTTCCTAAATCTTGATGATTATTTGAGCATTTAAAGTGACAATGCCAGTTTTTCTTGCCTTTAAAGAGATACCAAGGGGTTAAGAAACTTTCAGTCGTATTTGTGATTCTCTGTGAAATGAAATGGGTGATATATTCCCGTGCAATATTAATAGAAATTTCTGTATTTCAAATTTTTGACACTGTCAGAAACTCCATTACAATTTAGAAGTGTAATCTGATTTTGATAAGGTAAATAATTCCAGTTGTTTTAATCATTTGTTATGTCTTTGGCAAACTGTTAAATGTGCATTATATCTAACAATAAACCAGAATTTAGTGTATGGCTGTTATCATTTTGGATGATCTCAGTTTTGATCCTGGGCTTGGAGATTCTATCCGGATTAATGCTACAAGATTATAAAGTTATTTCATTTTTATTCCTTTGCTTGATTAAAATATAGGAGTAATTGTCCATGTACTAATGGTTATACATGATGTTCAGCTTCGTGTTTACAAGTTTGACTTTTTAAAAACTACTTCCAATCTTTCTTCCAGGTGCACTAGCTGAATGGTTGGCTGATCACCCAGTGATGATTAACAGTGTATTACCATTGGTACTGCATGCTTTGGGCAATGCTGAACTTTCCATATCTAGTGTTTCCACACTAAAGAAGATCTGTAGAGAATGCAAGTATGACCTGCCTCCTTATGCTGCTAATATTGTGGCCGTTTCTCAGGTAATGATCATCCAGATTTTATAAGCTACTTTGAAACAGTTAGACACTGCACTGATTTGCATTTAATGTACTGACATTTTGTTTTCTTTTGAAGTTCTTATGGTGACAACTTTAAAATGACAAATCAGATCTTTTGTGCTCGCTAACTATGGTGTTGAGCTACAATGAAATTAGAAACAAAAGCATAAATTCAACAGGTCTGGCTTTGATCAGTTCTGAAGAAGGGTCTTTGCACCCAAAACCTTATCTGTGCTTTTTCTCTGCAAATGCTATCAGACCTGCTAGTTTTTCCAGCAATCTGTGGTTTTGTTTCTGACTTCCAGCATCAGCAGTGCTTTGGGGTTTTTTTTGTACATTGAAATTGGATTCACCTAGATCATTCTATTTTTTAGCTGCCATAAATGCAGTGGGCCAAACAGCCTTGATCTGTGCCATATATTTTGTGTCTCTATTTCTTTGTTTATCTTCTAACAACGATATCACATGCAAGCCCAGCATTAGAAAGATTAGGTGACATTTGGGGCTGGATTTAATACCCACCCAGTGGTTGGATTGAAGGTTGCAGTGCATAAATTTTAGTGAATGGTGTTCCCGTCACCTATCAATAAGTCATTGAAGCCCTTAAGTGGGCAATTGATGTCTACTTAAGGTTCTCATCCCTTCATTGTCAGTATTAAATTGGCAGCAAGACAGCCCCATGCAAAGTGGTCAGCCAGGCTGGTAACCCTGTCTAAGATGTGAGAGGTGGAAGCTTTAATTTGTGCCCATTAACTGTCTTGGCTGTGTGCCCTGACCTTTTTAGAGGAGGGGAGTTTAGCAGATCCACAGTGTCTCATATTATTAAGTATTACTTTGGAGATTCTTTGCTGCCAGAATGTTCCAGGAGATATGTATTTTGGAAATTACCAACTTCCAGATGATGAAGAAACAAAAGAAAAGGCCATTGAATAGAGAGAAGACAAAATGTTTCTTTTTCTTCCAGTCCAATCCATTAGTTCCATGACTATAGTTCTAATACTGTTAATCATGGATGTGAAAATGAGAATAGGTCTTACTAGTAGACTTTGTCAAAAAAATCTCCCTCCCATTTTTTGTCCTGTACGAGAATTGCATTGATATAGGTAAATGGAAACTTGATTTCACAGTAGGCAATCAATGGTAGTCATCATTTTAAGCTTTTTTTGAAAACATTCCCACTGTTCAAGAAATGAACAGCAATGGTCAAAAATGTGAAAACCTGTTTTTGCCCCATATTTATGGTAAAAGAGATTATTTTAGATTTAAATGATGTTTAAAGAGCTGAGCAGAGAAATGGTAAGTGAGTTTTATTGTGTATCTGCATAGTGTTGGAACTCATTGGAATAAGAACTAGAAAATTAAAACTTCATCATTTATGTGCCTTCCTGAACTGCAACCTGTTTGAGGAGTCCACAGTAACTTATTGTTAATACTCTTTTTTTTAAGAAAAAAGAAAAGTCAACAGTTTGGGAACTGCAAAATTTCTCTTCACTTATTAATGATATACAATTTTACCTTATTTTCTGATTTCTTACTTTATAAAGTTACTGACACATTTCAGAAAGGTTTATTGGACTGTAATCATGGACAAAAAAATGGTTTCTGGTAACTCCCTCTTGTTTGCTGAGCCTGTAGTCAGTAACCCCAGTAAAACTAAGTTAGCTTGCTTACTCAACTCAACTCCGAAGGATTCCAGTCTAGAAGCTCGAGGTCTTAATAGTATTGTGCTACAGCATATAATATCTTTCTTTGCTTTTTCTTTGTTCTTAATTCACTTCAAAGTGACTGCTAATATATTAAGCAGAACTGTCTGGCAAACTGATTTAGTGAAATTGCTGTATTTCAACTGAGCTGTTATTTCAGGTTTGTTATTGAAATCAGTGGGTCTTTTAAGTCAAAGCCCCAGTTCTAATGTCAATTATTATTTGAACCAAAAGGCATTTCCTTCTAAAAATGCTTGCCAATTAATTGTTTGTCAGTGATGGATATGAGATAATGGGATGGAAATTGTAAAAGAGGAGACCCTTCAAAATTAATCTTCAATAAAATCATGACTCTACTTCCACATCAACTCTACTTTCCTGTCAATCCTTTAAGTGCCCAAGGATCAAAAATCTCAATCTGGAATATACTCAATGGTTGACTAGAATGTTGCATTCATTCATTTTTATAAAAGTTAGAAAGTCTGAGTGTTGAATTTGTGATATTTATTTAAATTTATATTACTGGCTAACTCCTTTTTTTCAGGAGAAGATTTTAACATAAACCACTATGTCCTAACATTGTTGTGAAGCTAGATAATTTCTATTCCAAGCAAAACATTTTTTTTTTAACCTTTTTTAACTTGACATCACCCTTTGTAAAACTGTTTGGTATTTCCAATTTCTCCAAGACTTCAATGTTTATACATGATGGTAATTAATTAGAAAGTGGATGCAACATTTATTTTGCATTTAGTTTGTAGCCATTTCCCCACACTTATATTATTATTAACTAATCCAGCCATTTATGCATCTATCAAATATTTGTATTTTTACATTTAATGTTTTATAATGGGTTTTGTTTAGGAATGTCTAAGTATTTTTAAATGCTGAGAGCAATTGAAAATATAAGTTGTGAATTAATTTGTAGTTCATATGATGTTCAATTTATAATTTAACTTTTCAGTCTACATATTTAAAAGTTTGAATGGGCCAAAAAGTGGCAAATGGAGTTTAATTTAGATAAATGTGAAGTGCTGCATTTTGAAAAGACAAATCAGGGCAGGACTTGTACACTTAATGGCAAGGTCCTGGGGAGTGATGCAGAACAAAGACCTTGGAGTGCAGGTTCGTAGTTCCTTCAAAGTGGAGTTGCAGGTAGGTAGGATAGTGAAGTAGGTATTTGATATGCTTGCCTTTATTGGTCAGTGTATTGACTATAGGAGTTGGGATATTATGTTTCAGCTATACAGGACATTGGTTATGCCACTTTTGGAATGCTACCTGCAATTCTGGTTTTCCTGCTATAGGAGGAATGTTGTGAAACTTGAAAAAATTCATAAAAGCTGTACAAGGATGTTGCCAGGATTGGAGGGTTTGAGCTATAGAGGGAGGCTGAATAGACTGGGGCTATTTTCCCTGGAGCATTGGAGACCAAGGGGCAACATTTATAGAGGCTTTTAAAATCATGAGGGGCATGGATAGGGTAAATAGACAAGGTCCTTTCCCCAGCATGGAGGAATCCAAAACTAGAGGGCACAGGTTTAAGGTGAGAGGGGAAGATTTAAAAGGGATCTAAGGGGCAACGTTTTCATGCAGAGAGGTGGGTGTATGGAATGAGTTGCCAGAGGAAGTGGTGCAGGCTGGTACAATTACAACATTAAAGAAGCATTTGGTTAGGCAAATGACTAGGAAAGTTTTAGAGGGGTATAGGCCAAACGCTGGAAACTGGGGCAAGATTTATTTGGGATATCTTATTGGTATAGATGAGTTGGACTGAAGGGTCTGTTTCCACGCTGTACATCTCTGGTTCCAAGTATCCAATTCACTGCCAGAGCTGGGTAAGTACATATTATTGCATGTAATTTTGCAGGTAGACGTGGAGGGAAAAGCACCGACCATATCTGAGTACTTCAGATTCATTTTGAAATATCAAGTGCAAGGTCAAATAATTGCATTTTCACATCAAAGGCATTACCTGTCTTTTTCATCTTTACAAGTGCTGATGGCCCTGTATTGTATTTCCAGCATTTATTCTATTTTGAAAAACCCTGAAACTATTCTTCATTTTTGATTTTGCCAAGCGCCAAATCAAAAAGGGATAAAAGACTGTTAGATTCAGTGTGCTTATCAGATGACGTATTCATGAAGAGTGCTGTGAAACAAGTTGGGAAGCAGGTGCACACATTAATGCTCTGTTTCTACCTGTTTCCACAAACATAGCTAATATGTGTATGAAGTTATTTAAAGGACTGAAATTTAGACTGATGTGAGACCTAAGGTTAAGAGAGAGGCCAGCAACCCTGAGGTTTTGTTATGATGTAAGCAAATGATAACCTGGAGTTTACTTTTGCTGTTGTCTTCCACAGGAGGTTTTAATGAAACAAATTCATAAGGTTAGTCAATTCTTAAAGCTCTTTGACATTTAACAAAGATAGAAATAAGGAATGTTTGCAATTGCTTTTATACCTTCATTATATTTATGTGTACTATTAAACCTATTTCATGACAATTGTGCTAAGTCCACCCAATAACACAAGAATTTCAAGTTAATTAAATATATGCTGTAGAATTAGCATTGAGCTGCCTCAATATTTAAGCTTAGAAAATAATTTAAACTAAATTTCTGGGCTGTATATGAGTAACTTCTAGTATTTAAAATTAATTTTAATGGAACAAAGGAAAAGCTTTCATCACAAAGCAGGACCATACCATCAAATACTGAATTAGGTTCTATAATTTTACTAAGTTATTTCTGAATGCAGATATAAGCTCTAAATATACCATATCTCTCTAATTTCCGTTTGCAAGTATATTTTTGATAATTTTAAGTGAATACTTCTGTTAAATAATTGATAAAATACAACTTTAGTAGGGCTCACAATTCACTTCATTGGAGCATTAGACAATGAGAGCAACAGAAAGCTATTAACCCCTGACTAACTACTGCTTCTAAGAGCTGCTTTATATAACACTTGTGTGCATATTTTATTGTGAGTGGTGGGTGCCACAAAGTTTTGAAGAGTCAACACTGATGTGTATTTCAAAATCTAGTGAGCTATACAAGTTTGTACTGTTGTCTGTTGTCTGAGTTTTGTTGTGTGCTTTTTTAAAACTCTTATTTCAATAAAAGCCAACACTTAACAACATATGAAGCATTTGTCAAAACATTCTAATTTCACTGGTTTCATTTTTATTTGGAACTGCAAACATTATACATTGTTTTGAAGATCTTCAAGCTTCTTCATCTATTTTTCTTCACTGAGTTTTTTCATTTCTCTTCCCCTTTCTCAGACAAGTCAGTGTATGTGGCTGATGCAGGCACTGGGATTCCTACTCTCTGCCCTCCAGGTGGAGGAAATCCTTAGGAACCTACATTCCCTCATCAGCCCCTACATCCAACAGCTGGAGAAACTTGCTGACGAGCCGGTATGTACGATGAAAAGCCAGCAATATCATAACATGGCCTGACTTAAGGATTGCATGCCTCTTTTTTTTATTATTATTATGTGATTCACTTGTTTTTGTCTCACATCCAATCCTTTTATTTTGACCCTATTTATCTTAAATTTCCCTCCTCACTTTATACAGTGAGTGTTTTTATTCTTTATGTTGGCCTCAAAACAGTGTTCATCTGCTAATTGAAATTCCAACAGCCCAAAATTCCAAAAAAGTAAGTTATCAGTATTCAAATTCTTGTACGGTATTCATTTTGCACGAATCAGTTTACAGTTAATGCAAGTTACTTGATTTCTAATGTGTGCAGGTGAATTTGACTCTAATACAAAAATGCATCTAACATTTGCAATACTAACATTGTGATTAAAATGCAGTAAACCTCCATTTTATTACACTGCTATATTCTGCAAAGAATTTTATTTCCTTAATGGCAATACTTTTTCAATTCTTAGAGCAAGCTTGTTTTTAAAATCCAAATTGCTAATTGTTTCCTGATCAACTTTGAAGTTCCAGGAAGGAAAGACTAGGAGAGGAAGCGCAATACACTGAAATTCCAATATTGGATCACCCAGTTTAGAAATAAACTGAATTTTGAACACCTCCAATTGTGTGTTTTTTTTGCTACACTGAATGATAGATTACCTCATGTGTATCACGCATACAAAAAATCTTTTCATAATGTTTTAATGTTACTTTCCATAAATCTCAGTGATATCCTCTGAGCTATCTTTCTTTTACTATTTAATACTCTGTTTCCCCTCACCTCTGCATTTAGCTGGTTTGTTGCTTGCCTGCATAGCATTTTACAGTTTTTCATTTGATAATAGGCTTAATTACACATAGTTTTGTAATATAATGATTTTGTAGCATAATGAGTGGGTTATATGAATCAAGTGTGCAGAATGATGCTGACAGCATGAGTCAGGTCTCGCAATAGCTATGAAAGTTCATGCCATATACTCGATATAGTATGGTGTCCCTCAAGCTATATAACCATTTCACTTCTGTCTCTGTCTGTCCAACAAAAAGAGGTGCTTATTGTCCCTCTTGCCTATGGCTAATTATTTTACCTTCCATTTAAGAGTGTCCTGTCAGTGCCTTTTAACGTTAACCTAACATCTCAGGACTTCAGTTTCCCCACTGTTATTAAATTGTTAGTCTCACCATGGAAAGTTACAAGTCTTGCTACTGTTCTTGGATTGTCTTCCAAATTTCTCAATGCTACTCACGAGATCATTGAATTCTGTGGAACAAAATTCTACTCTGCTGTCTATCTGGCAATTTGATTTTCTTGCTTTTCTCCTGTACCCTTTTCAAATTTTACTGTTTAAAACAGTTATTTACAAACCTTTTTGAATGCTGGTTTTGAATTTTGCCTCTGCCACTGTTTAATGTGTATTAATATTTCTCTGCATATACAACCACTTCTAAACCTGCCTTTTTGATGATGAACTTAAAATTGATTACAATTATGGTGTAGATTGCTAACTAGTATGCAGAATCTTGAATTTCCTTTTGGCCTTTTTCTTCCTTTGGCTTTTTCAGCATCATGTAGGTTGCCACAATGTTGGTTGACCACCTTCAAATCATCAATTTTTGGGATTTGGTGAATGATTTTACAGCCAGATGCCCTTCCTAAGACTAACCCTCCCCATTATGCACCAGCACCTGTATGCACCAGCCTGTCTTTTTGGAGGCTGGATTCTTCTGTGGCCCATAAGACCTGGAGTAGGTTTGAATCTGCAACATTTTGACTCCGATGCGGTGTAGTAACATGTGATCCATGTTCTAGCTCCTGTGCGATGCTTGAAGCTGTGTATTTTGTTGACTTAATCAATCTAAATTTTTGTGCAAATCATTATGGAATCTTCTGCTTAGACTTCTTTTCCTATTCCTGTTTTATAATTCAATAAATTTGGCAATCTTGCGCTTAGTTTCTGTGTTATTCAAGAATAAATTAAAATAATTCAAACAACATTGACTACTTTCACTTTACTAAGTGTCATTGCATCTAAGCACTCATAGTTTCACGTTTATGTGTGCGCAGTTTTGGGCCCCATATCTCAGGAAGGATATATTGGCCCTGGAGCCATTCAGAGGAGGTTCACAAGAACGGTCCTAGGAATAAGAAGTTTGATGCATGAGGAATGTTTGACAATTCTGGGACTGCACTCAATAGTGTTTAGAAGGGTGGGGGTCTAACTGAAATTTTGAGAATACCGAATGGTTTGGACAGAGTGGTTGTTAGAAAAATGTTTCCATTGGTAGGCGAGACTAAGACCTGAAGGCACAGCCTTCGTGTAATGGAAAGACCTTTTAGAATGGAAATAAGGAGAAACTTCTTCAGCCAGAGAGTGGTCAATCTATGGAATTCATTGCCACGAAGGCTGTGAAGGTCAGGTCAATGAGTATATTTAAGACGGAGATAGATAGGTTCTTGATTGTCAAGGGGATCAAGGTTTACAGAGGGAAAGTGGAAGAATGATGTTGAAAAACTTATCAGCTGTGATTGAATGTTGGAGCAGACTCTATGGGCTGAATGGCCTAATTTCTGCTTGTATGTCTGATGTGCAGGTCAGGTGGCGACTTATTCTCCTCCCCCTAATTAGGGGAAGGTTGTCAGCTGAAAACCAGGAATGTAAAGTCCAACAAATAAATCTGCTCAGGTTCAGGTGGAAAGGTTTAGGGGTGGGTATCTCTAGTAAGAATTCTCCTTCCTGATTTTGGGGAGGGGAAACTCCAACCAGAAAGTCTGTCCCCTTGGGTACTCCACCTCTCAAGTACTTCCCACCATGTCCATGCTGGTCTTGCAGCCAGAATTTCTAGCTGCACTACCAGTCATCCTGCACCCTCTCCTCCTACCTTCACTGCTAGGACTCTGCATGTACCTGTGGTCTGAGGCTCTTAATGCAGAACCATGAGCACTAGTAAATGGGCCAGCCAATCAGATCCTCAGGGATCTCCCTGAGGCAGACAGAATTCCTCCCTTGGTCAGGACTTTCTCTCTCAGGAGGGGGGAATTCTATCTGTAATCAATCACAATTCTGCAGAATATTAGCTGGCTTCAAAGGCATGACAACTTTTTTTTAAGGTTCATGGGATGTGGGCATTGCTGGCTAGATTAGCATTTATTACCATCCCTAATTGCCCTTGAGAAGATGATTGCCAAATTGCTGGATCCTTGGCTGTCTTTTTCCTGTAAAATTTTGTGTTTCATCCGACAATTGGAGATTATTCAATCACACTCCTGACTTTGTCAACTTCTGGTCAGTGACAAGAAGGATTTTTATTCACTCGTAGGATATGGCCATCGCTGGCTGGCCAGCATTTATTGCCTGCCCTTGAGAACTTGGCGGTGAGCTGCCATCTTGAATCATTACAGTTCACATGCTGTGGGTTTAACCACAATACCATTAGGGAGGGAATTCCAGAATTTTGACCCAGTGACAGTGAAGGAACAATGGTATCTTTCCAAGTCAGGATGGCAAATGGTTTGGAGGGAAACTTACAGGTGGTGGTGTTCGCATATATCTAATGCCCTTGTCGTTCAGGTGGAAGAGGTTGTGGGTTTGGAATGTGCTGTCGAAAGATCTTTGAGTTTCTACAGTATATCTTGTTGATTGTACACACTGCTGCAACTAAGCATCAGTGATGGAGCACATGGGTGTTTTGTGAATGTGGTGTCAATCAAATGGATTGCTTTATTTTGGATAATGTCAAATGTCTTTAGTGTCGTTGAAGCTGTGGCCATGCAGGCAAATGAGGAGTATTTCATCATACTCCTGACTTGTGCTGTGTAGATGATGGTCAGGAGTCAGAGGTACATTACTCGCCACAATATTCCTAGCCTCTGACTTGCTGTTGTAGCCACTGTTTGTGGTGAGTCCAATTGAGTGTCTTGTCAATAGTAACCTCAAGGATGTTGATAGTGAGGGATTCAGTGATGGTAACATCATTCAGTGTCAAGTGATGGTGGTTTAAGATTGTCTCTTATTGATGATGGTCATTGTGTGGCATGAATGTTACTTGCCACTTGTTGGCCCAAGTCTGGATATTGTCCAGATCTTGCTGCATTTGAACATGGACTGCCTCAGTAACTGAGGAGTTGCAAACAGTGCTGAACATTGCACAGTCATTGTGGCGAACATCTCCATTTCTGATTTATGATGGAGGGAAGGTCATTGAAGCAGCTGAAGATGGTTGTGCCTCTATCCTCACCTGAGGAACTCCTGCATAAGTATCCTGGAGCTGAGATGATTGGCCTCCAACAACTGCAACCATCTTCCTATGTGCCTGGTATGATACCAATCACTGGAGAGTTTGCCCCGATGCCCATTGATTCCACACTTAGTCAAATGCAGCCTTGATGTGAAAGGCTGTCACACTCCCCTCACTGCAATTCAGTTCTTTTGTCCATGTTTGAATCAAGGCCGCAAATAAGGCCAGGAGCAGTGTGACCTGGCAGAACCCAAACTGAGTCACTGTGCAGGTGCTGCTTGATAGTCCCTTTGAATACCCCTTACTCATGATCCAGAGTAGACTGATGGGGTGGTAATTGGTTGGGTTGGATTTGTCCTGCTTTTTCTGTAAGGGACATACCTGGGCAATTGTTGGGTAGATGCTGGTGTTGTAAGTGTACGGTGAAGGTTTGGTGAAAGGAGCAGCATGTTCTGAAACACAAGTCTTCAGTACTGTTGCTGGATTGTTGTCAGGGCTCGGAGTCTTTGCAGTATCCACCACCTTCAGCCATTTCATGATTTTGGCGTCAGCTGCTTCAATCTGCAAAATTGCAAAATCTTTGTACAATCATCAAGAACGTCCTTACTTCTAACCTTATGACAGAAGCATTTTCATTGAAGCAGCTGAAGATAGTTTGGACTAGGACATTCGTCTGAGGACATTCATGATATCGCATGGAATGAATTGAATTGGCTGAAGTCTAGTATCTGTCATGCTGGGGACAATAGAGGAAGCAAAGATGGATCATCCATTTAGCATATCTGGCTGAAAATTGCTGTGAATGCTTCAGCCTTATCTTTTGCATTGATGTGTTAAGCTCTTCCATTGTTGAGGATTGGAATATTTATTGAGCTGCCGCCTCCAGTGAATTGTTTAAATGTCCACTACCATTCATGGTTGGATATGGCAGGACTGCAGAAGACTGGATTTACAGAGCTTAGATTTGATCTGTAATTTGTGGGATTGCTTTACTCTATCTATCACTTGATGTTTGGCATGCAAGTAGTCCTTTTGATAGCTTCACCAGATTGATATCTCATTTTTAGGTATGCATGGTGCTGCTCTCTCGGACTCTTGACTGAACCAGAGTTGATGCCCTGGCTTCATGGTAATGGTTGAGTGAGGAATATGTTGGACCATAAGGTTGTAGATTGTGCTGGAGAACAGTTCTGCTGCTATTGATGGACTACAACATCTCATGGATGCCCAGTCTTGAGTTGCTAGATCTGTTTGACGTTTGTCTCTTTTAACATAATACTACACTACATACTTGAGCGTATTCTTAAAGTAGTTAGTAATGCTAGTCAATATCCTTTGAGATGCTGGTTGCCCAGCATGTATAGTGTGAATGTTACTTGCTCCTTATCAGTCCAAGCCTGAAAACTTTCCAAACATTCCTGTATTTTGGCATCAGCTGCTTCAATCTGCAAAATTGCAAAATCTTTGTACAATCATCAAGAACGTCCTTACTTCTAACCTTATGACAGTAGCATTGTCATTGATGATGCAGCTGAAGATAGTTTGGACTAGGACATTCGTCTGAGGAACTAATGCAATGAGGTCCTGAGACTGAGATGGTGGACCTCCATTAGTTGCAACCATCTTCCTTTGTGTCTGATATGACTCTTAAGCAGTGCTGTGTTTTCCCCTGATTCCTATTGACTCGAAGTTTGGTAAGTCTTTTTAATGTCACACTCCATGTAATTGTGTTGTGAAACGCAATTACACTCCCCTTACCTCTGGAGTTCATCTACTTTATTTAGACCAAAGCCTTAGACGTAAAGAGCTGGATTGTCCTGATAGAACTCAAACTGAGCATCAGGGAGGAGGAGGTTTTTCAGCAAGTTCTGCTTAATGGCGCTGTGACAATAAATCCCATCAGTTTTTGATTGAGAATATTATAATAATAGCCAAGTAATTGGCTAAGCTGGATTTTTCTTGCTGCTCATACACAACACATACTTGGACCATTTTCCACATTTACTGCCAGCATTGTATGTGCACTAGGATAGTTTGTTTGGGTTGTGGCAAATTCTGGAGAACAAGTCATTGGTACTATTGCCAGAATGTTGCTAAGGCCAGTAGCCTCTGTTGTATCCATTGCCTTCAGCCATTTATTGATATCGAGTGGTGTGAATCAAATTGGTTGCCATTTGGCATCCATGATGCTGGGGATCCCAAGAGGAAACAGAGGTAGATCATCCACTCGGCATCTCTGCCTAAAGATGGATACGGTTGCTTCAGTGTTGTTTTTTGAATTGATATGCTGGACTGTCCCATATTGATCTATCTCCAGTGAAGAGTTTAGTTGTCACCACCATTTCAGAACTGGATGTGATATAGTTGTAGAATTTAGTCATTTAGTCCTGTTTAGCAGCTGCTGCTACTCTGCATGCAAGTGGTTCTGAGTAGCTGTGTTAAGTTTGTATTTCATTTTTATGATTTCATTATCACCATTAAACTATTACTTTTAATTCCAGATCTGATAATCAAATTCAAATCTCAGTAGCTATCAGAGTAGGTTTCAAGTCCATCCTAGATGACTAGTTCATTGACATTACCATCATACCACTGCCTACACGAAGATAGTGAATGAGGGATAGGGGCATAGCTCCATTCAATTAATGCTTCATGAAGCATTAGAAAATAGATGCAGGAGTAGGCCATTTGGCCCTTCGAGCCTGCAGCAAGCACTGACTGACTGCTGGGAAGGATTGCATTGACCTACAATGAGACCTGCAGTATGAAAAAGTTTGTTCTGGATATTTTGCACATCAGTAATGGCAACAAGGATTCTTCTGCTTTGTGCAGAAATTTTAAGAGGTGTTCAAAAGTAAGGAATGTTGACGAAAGTAAATAAGCTATTGGGCAAGTCAGTAAGAGATTGATTTATGATAACTAACAAAAGAATTATTGAGTGATGAAGAAAACCTTTAGTATTGTAATGACTTTTAATGATCTGTATTGCTTTGTCTGTAAGGGTGACAACCAGATTTAATTGTAACTTTCAAAAGGACATGCGTTTGGGGGGAAATAAAGAGCAGCAGAACTATATAGGGAATTTCTATTGGGAGCAGAACTGTTTGTATAGCTCTTTTTAAGGTACAAGCACAATGAGCCAATTCACTACTGGAAACAAAAAATGCTAGAGATCACAGTGGATTAGGCAGCATCCATGAAGAGAAAACAAGCTAATGTTTCGAGCCTAGATTACTTTTCTTCAGAGCTGAAGTGAAATGTGGAAGGGGCAGCATTTATGGCATAGTTTGAAGGGAAGGAGAGAGGATAGATGTTAGCGTGCTGGGGAAGAAAGGATATTGATCGTTCAGATTAAGTGATTGGAGCCAATTCACCACTTCCTGTGATATAAAATCTTATGGTTCTATGATTGCAACTTCCTTGTATATTTTCTACTTCCACAGTTTATATAGGGATGACTTTCGGCCATCCAAGACATTGGAAATTTCTATGTTAATTTCCAAAAAATAACTTGATCCCTCCCCTACTTTCCAGTTCATAGCTTAGCCATTACAAGCAAGGGTTATCAGCCTTTATCTAGTGGTGGTAGTATTCAATGGATTGTAATTTCCCATATCCCTCATCATAGTTGCTTCTTTTCGTTATTTGGCTCCTTGAACTCCATCTGTCTACTGTCTCTAGATTCCAAAACACACTGATATGTTGAGGATTATTCCAGTATTCCTCCTTTCAATTTCTCTTCGCTATCTTCTATCTTGTCATATTTGCCTATGTCTTTTTCCTAATGTTGCATTCGACTGATACTCTTTGTGATCTTCTTCCAACCTCTGTTCAGCTGTGTCTCTGACCATACCAGACATGTATCATTCATGAGCTTATTATTTCAAGCCCTCTGGGTCAATGAATTCCTTTCTGCACTTTTATGACCCTGTCTTCAGGTTCTTGATGAAAACACAATGCTCACTGTAACCCTGTATGAACTCTTCAGTTTTGCCAATTGAATTATATCATTAATGCTGACAAAAGTTGTAGATAAAATTAAAGCAGTCATCTGTACATATTGAGGCCCTGATTTACATATATTTATAAAATTTATAATCTCTGGGTTTTTTTTTTGAAGATCCTGATTTTTTTTTTCTCTCTACTTTTTAATTAAAATGGCTTGCTGCCATTTCAACCTAAAACTGAATTGGCACTTCTCCCTACAAAAGCTTAATTTTAAGAGGTGTGTATATTTGGGTTGAACCTCAAACATCTTTTATAGGCCTTGGCCATTTCACATTTTAACTCTAATTGTGACTGTTGTGTAGACTAACCCAGCAGCCATTTTGAGGCCAACAAGGTCTTGCAAATAGTATGTGTGATCAATGATGAATTAACTTATTTTCTGATAGTATTGGTTGAGTGAGGAATGCTGATCAGGATTTGGAAAAACCTGAGTTTTTAAATAATCTCCTGTTTCACAGAGAGAATGGCATACTCTCTCACTTCTTGTGGTCAGAATGTTTTGTATGGAAAGAGGTCGGTCTTACCCTTGGAGTGTGAGTTCCAGCTTAATAACGCAGCACAAGCGTTTGTGAATTCAAAATATAGATTTTGTTTTTGTGCCCTTGCCCCAAATCAACAAAATATTGCAAACCCTTCCATGCATGTCTGCACACAGTGCAAAAATTGAATGAAGAAAATGCAATTGTACAGGTTGTTGTTAACTTAGTCTCTGGTCTACAATTACCAGTCTTCCATGTGACAACTCTATAATTTATTGAAATAATTTAGTGCTTTAAAATTGAAGTGAGAATCTTGTAAAGGTTTTGTATAATTGATTTATCTAGGAGTTGGTTCTCAGATAAAATTTGAAACTTGAACATGTGAAGTACTTTGGCCATCTGATGACTTACAGTGATTAAGAATCTGGTGCTCGGTTAATAGTTTTGATGGATCTGTCTGCAAACAGCTCTTAGCCTTTCTGCAGTCGTACCATGTGTTTTTTTTTCCCTACAAATTCAAGGTCTTCTTTTCATGTTGACTTCACATCCTGAATTGAGGGTTGACATGCCTGAGGCCCACCCAGTGTTATTTGGATGGGGAACGCCATTGTGTAACAATGTGAAGGTGCTAGTAGCCACTCCCCTCCATCTGCCACAAATTGTTTTGATCTTCTGTTTTGTTCAGTAGGAAATATTGCAAAAGCATTCTTGGACCTTTCTTGTGTTGGCCACTCCTTAAAGTGACATATGAATTCTACTGGCTGTCTGATATTCTAATGGGATGCAGTTTATATAAAAAAAGGTCCCAGTTTAGGCAAATGAGGAAGAATCTTTTTCTTTGGGGGGACTTGAGAATATTCATCCTCAGACAATGCTTGAGGGAGGGGCCCTTGACAGAAAATGATATTCATTGAGGAGGCATGGGGATGGTGCAGGAATGTGAAGTTAAAGCAACGATCAGTCAGCCATGATCTTATTGAATAATCATCAGGCTAGATGATTGAAACAGTCCGCTCCTCCTAATTTGAACATTTGTGTGAAATATTGAGGATTTTTGTAACTCAATAATTATTACCTACTCGCTGTTTCTAATAATTTCTGTATTTTTGACACCAGACTGTTGGCAGCAAAAACAGAAATTGCTGGAAAAAACTTTCCACAGACTCTATCAGACTTGCTGACTTTTCCAAGCAATTTCTGTTTTTATTTCTGTTTTTGTTTCTGATTTCCAGCATCTGCAGTTTTAAAAAAAAATTGTCGTTTCTGATAATGGTACACTTTAAATTTGATGCTGTGTAGAACAGATCTTTTCTTTGTTTGTGTCAGGGCTTTCTTGTGTTTTCAGTGTTGCACATGTAAAAACTGCAATAGTTACAGTATCTTGTCATACATAAATTTTTCAGCATTTTGGTTTTTTTTTCAGTCTGCATGGCAGCTCAGCAAAGATTTTTTCTAAAAATGTATGATTAAATTATGTCAACCTGTCAAATGAATTGAATTCATTTGTATAATGTGAACTTCTCCTGTTTTAAATTTGATTGCAACCTTTCACTTAGGTTGACATGCAAATGAAAAATTTTTTAGGTGTAGAATATAAAGCATTGCAGACATCGCTTTCTTTTAGACATGTTAATACTGTAGTCTTTGTATTGATGTAAAGCAGTTTCTTACAGCATTGATGCTAAAGCCGTAGTGGCAATCTTGGGGGTAGGGCCGTCATTCTGCTTTGTTTTGCTGTCCTATTAAATCCTAGCTCTGAAATATTACAAAATTATTTTGTAAGAAACTACAATTGTACACTCAGTTCACTCTTAGAATATCAATTGCTGCTTTTTGACAAATGTTTTGCAGTCTAGTTCAGCTGAGAAGGTTAAAACTTGTAAATACAGAATTCGAACTTTTCCTAAAACCACTTGCCTTGCCTTGATCCAAACAAACTTTTTAAAAATAACGACAAATTGCACATGTGGGCATCTTTAATCTTAAACATGCTCAAAGTAGTTTTTGAACAATAACAAAGACCTCTATTTCAGATGTGTAAATGCATTCCATTCAGTTTATTGATATTTTGAATATCATTTTGATTCACAATTCTGTCTGTTTATGATTAGCTGCAGCAGTTTAAGCTAAATAAGTTGAATTCTGTTCCCTCTACATGTTTTGAAGTTTTTTTTCATTTAAAAATGTCATCTGAAGGCCTTGGTCATAGCAACAAGTTCTAGCGAAGCGATGTTAACTCGTCCATTTTAGAAGTGGTCTTGATCTGTTACACACTGTTAACTATTGTTAGTTGTCCCTGATACAATGGCAGACTAAAAATTGAAAGGTAAGGAAAGTAAATGCCTCTTGAGATTATTTATTAACGTTATTCAAAAAGTGCTTTATTCTTAAATGCAACCCAGAGAAATTAAGATGCATCACCGCAAAATGAAGTATTATCTGCTTTATTGGATCAAATCCAACCAATATCTAGAATACTTAAATTGTAACATTAAAATTTAATAAGCTATCTTCTGTTGCAGTCATTGCAGAGGTGTTTTCTTCATAATATGAAGCATCATATGTTTGGCAGTTTTGCTTTTTTTTTTAAATACCAAGGTGGTGATGAAGTCACAGTGTTACAACACACAGGAGGCCATTCAGCCTGTTGTACTTGTCCCTTCACTCCAAATTAGTCATTCACATAGTGCCATTTCTCTAAGTTCATAACCCTGCACATTTTTCTTTTTCAGATAGTAAATCAATTCCTTTTTGAATTCCTCAATCAAACCTAACCCTACGGCGCACACTAGAAGCATATTCCAGATCTGAACATGAGAAAAAGTTCATCCTTTTATCTCAGTCATTTCTTTTGCAAGTAACTTAAATCTGTGCTGTCTCATTCTTGAATTGTCCATCAGAGGGAACACGTTTTTCCATCTGCTTTTGTCCACATTCCTCACGATTTTAAATAAATCTATCCGATCTCCTCTCCAGCATTTCTGCTCCAAGTTAGTGATCCCACTTCTCCAAAGTAAGTGAAATTCCTCATCTCTGGAGCCATTCTTTGAATCTTTTCTGCATTCTCTCCATGCCTTTGTATTGTCTGAAGTGTGGTGCCCTTAATTAAATGCAATACTCCATTTTAGGTTAAAGCAGTATTTTACAGAAATTTAATACAGAGCTTCCCAAAGTGGGGGTCAGAACCCCAAGTAGGCTCCCAAGCTAAACTTTTGAGGTAAAAATGTCTGAGATAATAACAGCTGCTGTAAAGTTTGATCCATGTTATAACAGTTGTGCTCTAAGGTTCTCTGTTCACCCAAATTGGCCATGAGTGTTTTCATGCCTCAAAATGGGATCACAGTGGGGAAGAAATTTGAGAAACACTGATTTATCACAATCCCCATGTATAATGTCCCAATAGCTAGTAGATAAAGCTAGAAACGTCAATAGTGATAATACAGAGTTTTAAAGGCTCTGAATATGGATGTGTGTAGCATTCCTAATACAGTGAATAAATTGTTGATCGAAATAAATGTATGTAACCTACAAAACAGCTACAAGAACATGGATATAAGGTGATCAAAACTGAGAGCTCAATATTGAAGTAACTGACATTCGAAAAAGGCAAGAAGCTAGGAGAAAGTGGTAGCTATGATAATTAAAGATGTTATTAACAGCATTCAATCTAGTTTTATTTCCTTCTCACCTCTGAGGTCTGTGCATGGCAATGACATTTCAAACCGCTAGTCCATTTTGGGAATAGCGTTGGCATGCGCAGACCCTCAGATTGGCTGCACAGTCATGCAGTCATCTAGTACAGTATTAAGACTTGACCTTGGCTTGAAAGAGCAAGACAGAATCTGTTTATTTTTGAGGTAAGAAATAGGACAACTAAGAGGTCATTGGGAATAGTTTATAGAACCCCCCCCTCAAATTAAAAGTTAAATGGAGCATGTAAGAAAAGTATTGTAATAATTAATGGTGACTTTAATGGAGATTTAAATTGGACAAATCAAATTAGCAAAGGCAGTCTTGAAAACGGATTCCTAGTGTATTCAGAGCAGTTTTCTACAGCCGGATATTATAGAGCCTGTGAGGGAGCAGATTATTCTAGAGCTGGTAATGAGCAATATTAGTAACCTCACAGTAAAGTAACCTCTCTGTGACAGTAACCATAACATGATAGAATTTCATATTTACTCTGAAGCAGAAAAATGTGGGTCTAAGGCTGCTGTCTTAAATCTGGATAAAGATAATTGTAACAACATGAAGGCTGAGCTAGCTTGTGACATTATAACCTTCAGAACTTTAAATGTTCATAGACTGAATGAATAAAAAACAAGTCACACATAACAATAACTCTGTCTATATGGAATAAACAGTTAAGGAACAATGACAAACTGTACACAGCAACTTAAGAAATTCGCCATCTCTTGGTGAGATTACATAAATTAAACTGCTTTGACACTTGCTTGCTAAACCGGATGCTTTATGAGCACAAAGAACATGGATTGTCCTGCAGAAGAATTTAAGGAGTTAATCACGGGAAAGTTCTGTTTTTGAATAGACATTCAATGCCAAATATAACAAGAAACAAAGAAATTACCTTTGCTAAGGAAGCAGTTTTGCAGTCTTGTAGTAACCCGGATAAGTGACTCTAAAGAAACTATTAATGTATCACCTCCGACTGAAGGATGAAAATCTGTATAAGAATACTACTTTTCCCTACAATGTATTTTGATCAAGATTGGATAATTAATTTTTTGATTACAACAATGTGTAAACAACATTTTATACAATTTCAGAATAATCTCCCTGTTCTTAAACGCTATGCCTGAGCTAGTAAAGGGAGGGGTACTAATCTTTCAAAACTCCTTAGATTTGGAAAATTTGGGATTGGAAAATTGCTGTTGTGACACTTGTTCAAAAAAGGTGGTTTGGGAGAGGTCAACAATGAAACTGACGCATATTGATAGGTTAGCTTGTCATTGGGAAAATGCTAGTATATTGTAAAGAATGTAATAGAGCATTTATTAATACTTAATACAATTATGGAAACTCAGCCTTGCTTCATGAAGGACAAATTATGCCTGACAAATTTATTAGAATTCTTTGAGGTGATAGCAAACAGGAAAGATGTAGGGGACCAGTAAATGTAATGCATTTGGATTTCTAGATGGTTTTCAATAAGGTACTGCATGCACGGCTAGTTAGTAAGTCTTTAGCAAGCTGGGAACAGCAGGGGCCGGGGGAAGTATTTTCAGGATGTCAACCTGTATCGAGTGGAGTATCACAGGAATCAGTGCTGGGGTCGCAATTATTTAGAATATACATTCATGACTTGGATAAGGGAAGTGAATGTGCAATCACCAGGTTTGTGGGTGAGTTAAAAATAGGTGGGAAAGCAACTTGAGGGTGAACATGGAGTCAACAGAGGGGTATTGACAGGTTTAGTGAATGAGCACGTACTTGTCAGATGGAATATGGTGTAGGAAAATGAGATTATGGACTTTGGCAGGAAGAATAGATGACTTAAACGTTATTTAAATTGAGAATGACTGCAGAAAACAACACTATAGAGGGACTTTGAGAGTTCTCGTGCATGAATCATAAAATAAAGCATATAACTTCTTTAGGTAATGGGAAGGCAAGTGGAATATTGAACTTTATTTCTAGAGGAAGGGAGTGTAAACAGAGGGAAGTCTTGCTAAAGCTATATAAGGCATTGGTTAGACTGTACCTGGAATTTTGTACACCGTTTTGGTCCCCTTATCTAAACAAAGATATACTGGCATTGAAGACCATGAAGATTCACTTGATTGATCCCACTCATATGGGGACCTATATTTCCTGGAGGTCAGATAACCTAATTGAATAATGTCAGATTCTTAGGAGGCTTGACTGGTTTGATGCTGAAAGGTTGATTTCCCTTGAGGAATGAAAGACCAGAGGGCATAATCTCAGAGTAAGGGGTCATCCATTTAAGATCATGATGAGGAGGAATTTTTCTGAGGATAGTGAATCTGTGGAATTCTTTACCACAGCAAGCTGTCCCACCTGTGTTGTTTAAAAAAAAAGTTTAAGGCTGAGAATAGACAGATTTTTAATTGAAAGGAATCAATGATTATGATAAAAGGCAATAAAGTGGAGTTGATTGTCAGATCAACCATGATCTCATTGACTAGCAGAGCAGATTTGATGGGGCAAATAGTCGTCTTCTACACCTATGTCTTATGGTCTTTATAGTCTCTTATTGGTTGGGGAGTGTCATGTGGTCATGCTGGTCAGCTTGCTGTCATAATTAAAATCAGCCATCAATAGTCAGGGGTAGCGCATAGCCCCCTCTGTTGATCATATCTGTGCTAGAAAATTTTCGCACATTTTGTTAGCATTGGGTTTAATTTTATAAGTTAAGTGTATGTTGCTTTATTGAAACGGAAGCAGGAATTGCAGAAGAGGCTCAGCGGGTCTGGCAATATCTGTGGAGAGAAAGCAGTGTTAACATTTCAAGTACAGTGACCCTTCAGTTCTGAATTTACTCTTCTTTCTGCGGATGCTTCCAGACCTGCTGAGTTTATCCAGCAATTCCTGGTTTTGTTTGTTTTTTGCATCTGTGTTTTGTTGTACTTGTTGCTTTATTAATTTCTTTTGAATGTTTGTAAGCATATGATACTTTATGTATTTCTTTTATGTGAGTTTTTAATACATGAGAAACAAACGAGAGGCGAAAGTAGAAATTGGGCTGCACCAAATTGATGCAGGGAGATCAGGAAGTAGCTGAAGAACTTAATAAATACTTTGTGTCAGTCTTCACTGTGGAAGTCATGAGTAATATCCCAACAATTAAGGAGGGTCAAGGGACAGAATTGAGTATGGTAGCCATTAAAAAAAAGCTGAAAAGTCTAAAAATTGATCCATCTGGCCCAGATGGGCTACATCTAGAGTTCTGAAGGCATAGCTGAAGTAATAGCAGAGCTGTTAGTTGTAATCTTTCAAAAGTCACGAGTCAGGGAAAGTCCCAGATGATTGAAAATCACTGTTGTAACCCCCCTTGTTCAAGAAAGGATCAAGACGAAAGATGGAAAATTATAGGCCGATTGGTTGTAGCTAAAATTCTAGAATCCATCAATAAGAATGAAATTTCTAAATTCTTGGAAGTGCAGGGTCGGATTAGAACAAGTCAGCATGGATTTAGTAAGGGGAGGTTTTTCCTGACAAACCTGTTAGAATTTTTTGAAGAGGTAACATGTAGGTTAGACCAGTGAAAGCCAGTGGATGTTATCTATCTAGACTTCCTAAAGAACTTTGATAAGGTGTCTCATAGGAGGCTGCTGAGCAAGGTGAGGGCCCATGGTGTTCGAGGTGAGCTACTGCCATGGATTGGGGATTGGCTGTTTGACAGAAGGCAGAGGGTTGGGATTAAAGGTTCTTTTTGGGAATGGCAGCTAGTGACAAGTAGTGTTCCACAGGGTTCAGTGTTGGGGCCCCAACTGTTCACTTTATATATTAATGATCTGGATGAAGGGACTGGGAGCATTCCAGTGAAGTTTGTCAATGATACAAAGTTAGGCAGACAGGCAGGTAGTTCTGAGGAGGTGGGGAGGCTGCAGAAAGGTTAGACAGTTTCGGAGAGTGGTCGAAGAAATGGCTGATGGAATTCAATGTGAGCAAATGCGAGGTCTTACACTTTGGAAAAAAGAATACAGGCATGGATTATTTTCTAAACTGTGAGAAAATTCATAAAGCCAGAGTACAAAGGGATCTGGGAGTGCTAGTCCAGGATTCTCTAAAGATTGATTTGCAGGTTGAGTCCTTGATTAAGAAAGCAAATGTAATGTTGTCATTTATCTCAAGAAGGTTGGAATATAAAAGCAGCAATTTGCTACTGAGACTTTATAAAGCTCTGGTTAGGCTCCGTTTAGAATACTGTGTCCAGTTTTGGGCCCCACACCTCAGGAAAGACATACTGGCACTAGAGCATAGGCCTAACATACAATGAGTGGCTGAGGATCCTGGGATTGTATTCATTAGCATTTAGAAAGTTGAGGGGAGATCTAATAGAAACTTACAAGAAAGGGTGGACGCTGGGAATTTGTTCCCATCAGGCGGCGATACTCGGACCCGTGGGCACAGCTTTAGAATTAGACGGGGTCAATTTAGAAAGGAAACGAGGAGACATTTCTTTAACCAGAGTGTGGTGGGCCTGTGAAATTCATTGCCACGGAGCGCAGTGGAGGCCAGGACGTTAAATGTCTTCAAGGCAGTGATTGATATATTCTTAATCTCGCAAGGAATTAAGGGATATGGGGAAAGTGCAGGTAAGTGGTGTTGAAATGCCCATCAGCCATGGCAGAGTGGACTCGGTTGGCCAAATGGCCTTACTTCCACTCCTATGTTTTATGGACTTGTGGTCTTATGGAATAGGCTGAGGCTGTTTTTCCTGGAGGGTCAGAGGCTGAGGGGTGATCTTAGAGGTTTATAAAAACATGAGGGGCATGGATGGGGTAAATAGACAAGATTTTTTCCCTGGGGTGGGGGAGTTCAGAGGGCATAGGTTTAGGGTGAGAAGGGAAAAGTTTAAAAGGGACCTAAAGGGCACTTTTTTCACACACAGGGTGGTGCATGGATGAAGTAATCTGCCAGAGGAGGTGGTGGAGGCTGGTACAATTACAACATTTAAATGGCATCTGGTTGGGTATATGAGTAGGAAGGATTCAGGGGGAGATTAGTCGAGAATGTGGTGCTGGAAAAGAACAGCAGGTCAGGCAGCATCTGACGAGCTGGAGAATCAACGTTTCGAGCAAGAGCCCTTCGTCAGGAGTTTATATTACACTTGGAAGCAGTTGAGCTAAATAGCATGTTTTCAAATTTTAATCTTATGTTATCTACATAATTGCTATGAATATGCTGGTGATAAAGTAACTGAGTGCACCAATAATAGAAGCAAGAAAAGTGACTGCAATTTCAATGAACAACAATGCTTTATGTTACAAACACCGCTTATGATATTAATGACATTTACCACCTAATTTTTCACAAGTATTTTAATAAATAAGAAAAGTCAGATTATTTCATAACGTTATATTTGATGAGTGATCCACTTCAGAAATTAGGTGACTATGGTAATTGAACTTTGCCAGAGTGGCTAACAGTATCATCCATAATGTCAAAAGCTTCATTTTACTTATTTTGGCAAATAAGGTTAATGAGAATTTAGAGGGATTCTACAAATTAAGGACAAAAGGGTAACTGGGGAGAGATTAGCAAGGCTGCCTATGTGTGGAACTGCGGGAGATAGGAGAGATATTAATTAATTTTATTTTAGTGTTTACTGTCGAGAAGGATATGGAAGATAGAGAACATGCAGAAATAGCACTGTCTTGAGAAATGTCCATGTTATAGAGGTGGTGTGCTGGATGTCTTTAAACACAAACTTGGATAAACCCTTGGGCCTTGATCCGGTATACCCTATAACTCTGTGGAAGGTACAGAAGTGATTGCTGAGCCCCTTGTCGAGATTTATATTATCAATAGCCACAGGTGAAGTGCTGCTCAACTGGAGACTAGCTAACATGGTGCCACTACTTAATAAAGGTGGTAAGGAAAAGCCAGGGAACCATAGACCGGTGAGCCTGGCATTGGTGGTGGGCAAGTTGTTGGAGGGAATCCTGAGGGAATTGGAAAGCCAAGGACTGATTAGGGATAGTTAACATGGCTTTGTGTCTAAGAAATCATGTCTCATGAAATTGGTAGAATTTTTGACAAAGTAACAAAGAGGATTAATAAGGGCAGAGCAGTGGATGTGATCTATATGGACTTCAATAAGACATTCAACAAGGTTCCTCATGGTAGACTGCCTAGCAAGGTTAGATCCCATTGAACAGCAGGAGATCTAGCTATTTGGAAACAGAACTGGCTTGAAGATAGAAGGCAAAAGATGGTGGAGGAGGGTTGCTTTATAGACTGGAGGCCTGTGACCAATGGTGTGCCACAAGGATTTGTACTGGGTCCACTACCTTTCATCATTTATATAAATGATTTGGATGTGAACATAGGAGGTATAGTTAGTAAGTTTGCACTTCACACCAAAATTGGAGGTGTATTGGACAGCGAAGAAGGTTACCTCAGTACAGTGGGATCTTGATCAGATGGACCAGTGGGCTGAGGAGTGGCAGATGGAGTTTAATTTTAGATAAATGTGAGGTGCTGCATTTTGGAAAGGCAAATCAGGGCAGGACTTCTGCACCTTAATGGTAAGATCCTGGAGAGTGTTGCTGAACAAAGAGACCTTGGAGTTCAAGTTCATAGTTCCTTGGAAGTGAAGTCATAGATAGTTAGGATAGTGAAGGAGGCGTTTGCTATGCTTGCCTTTCATTGAATTAAGTATAGGAGTTGGGAGGTCATGTTGTGGGTGTACAGGATATTGGTTAGGCTACATTTGAAATACTATGTACAATTCTGGTTTCCACTGTTGTAGGAAAGATGTTGTGAAACTTGAAAGGGTTCAGGAAAGATTTACAAGGATGTCGTTAGGTTTGGCGGATTAGAGCTATAGGGAGAGGCTGAATAGACTGGGGTTGTTTTTCCCTGGAGCGTCAGACGCTGAAGAGTGACCTTATAGAGGTTTATAAAATCATGAGGGGCATGGATTGGTAAATAGACAAGGTCTTTTTCCCCAGAGTGGGAAGCCCAAAACTAGAGGGCATAGTTTTAAGGTGAGAGGGGAAAGATTTAAACGGGATCTAAGAGGCTACTTCTTTTCAGGCAAAGGGTGGTGTGTGTATGAATGAGCTGCCAGAGGAAGTGGAGGAGGCTGGTACAATTACAACATTTAAAAGGCATCTGGATGGGTATATGAATAAGAAGGTTTAGAGGGATATGGGCTAAATGCTGGCAAATGGGACTAGATTAATTTAGGATATCTGCTCGGCATGGACGTGATGTGGTCTGTTTCCATATTGTATATCTCTGATTCTGTGTTAGATCCTTTGAAACAAACTCCTGACCATGTTTTCCATATAACGTCCTGGAGAGTTATCTCTTCAGTTTGTCTTGACATAATATAAACATAAATTGATACTATTTCCTTTGCTACATGCTCAAATTTGATGCATTTTCATAATTAAGTCGTGAAAGAGATGATTTTAAGCAAGTTTTCATAATTATAGAATGATGCTTTCTGTGCATGAAGTGTGTGTAATCTGAGAAGAGAATAGAACATTAATGATTGAAGCTACATCGCAGATTTCATGCTGTTCAGACGACAGTTTGTTAAAAGCAAACTATAGCCTTATGCTGAAACGTGTCATTGCAGTTACTTTACATCTTCATTCTTGGTAATTTTCACTGTTATTTAGTCTACCCTTTTGTTGCCAGCTCTCTGTCTTATAAATGCTGACTGTTTGCTTCCTTTGATGAATCCTCATTAACTGTATAAAAGAACGTCAGTGTGAAGTCTACACTTGTCACCGTTGCCTTGTAATTTAATGGCAATGACTAGCTGGATATAGATTTACTAAACCAAGAACTTGTCACTATGATGAGGGATTTGTTTATGGTTGCGTTATACGTGTGACTTTTCTCTTTGCAGAAGGCTGACAAACTTCTGATTTTCCTACAGTTAACGGGTAAGTCCTTTTGAGAGCAGAGGTGGCTGAGACAATTGGTTTTTTTCCAAGTGCCAACTTTTAAGTTGTGCGTGAACCTATTCATGATCTTGGCTCTTATTAAATCACTTGTTCATTTGGGAATTGGCAAATTTCGACAGATGCTAATTTTAAATTTATACCATTTTTCTTATTACATGTATAAGATTGTATTATAATTTGTTCAATGTTCTAAACTTGATTTCCATATTTGTCTCAAAAAGGAAAATACTTTGAAGGAATGCATTGAATTCAAAACTATGAATTCTGCTACCTCGAGCATCACTTTCAGCTCTCCTATTCATTTAAACATCATGCTTGCAAAAATTTACGGGTGACATATAAGTGAGATGGGCTTCACGTGCTCAACGGAATTACTTAAAAATGTACATTTTACTGCTATTCTTTGTTTTGGATTTGACATATAGCTCCTGCACAGTTCTTCCTTCGTGCTGCTTAGTTTCTGAAGTTCAAAACACAGCAACATAAACATGACTTTTTTTAAAACAAAAAGAGGGGTGACTTTGAGTAGTTGCTCCTTGAAAATATTTTTGGACGGAAATGACATCTGGCTCCTAGTAATTGAATTGGCATGGTATGGTAGCTGGTCTCTTAGTCACATTGGATGTAAGTTACATTAGATGTAAAAGTATGTATCCAAGGAATGCAATCATGCAGCTAGATGATGTTGACAAGATTATAAACTTATTTTTGGGTTAATTCAGTTTGCAAGTACTTGGATTTGGGGATTCTGAAGTCAGAAAGTGAGCACAACCTAAGAGAGATAATTCAATAACTGAGAACCTGATAGAAACTTGGTCAATTTTGTAAATCTCTCTCAAATCTTGCATGATTGGATCTGCTGCCTGCCTGAGTGTGTCTTTTTCCAGACTCGCAGGATCCAACTCCGGGGTACTGACCTCATTAATAACCATCTTCTGTCATCTGTTCAAACGTTTTGCTCTTCCCCGATGATGAAGCATCTGTAGAACCTTTTTAACCAGGGTCTAATCTTCAGTTAACTACCAGATCTGGCCTCGCAAATAAGCAGAAGGCTGTTTGATTTGTTTTTCTTTTAACACAAGCAGTTACCCATAGTCCAAAAGTTGTCATTAGCTGTCAGCTATAAAGTCATAAAATCATACAGTACAGAAACAGACCCTTCAGTCCAACTCGTCCATACCGACCAAGTTTCACAAACTAAGTTAGTCCCATTCGCCTGCATTTGGCCCGTATCCCTCTAAACCTTTCCTATTCATGTGTGTCCAAATGTCTCAAATTTGTAACTATACCTGCATTTACCATTTCCTCTGGCAGTCCGTTCCACCCTCTGTGTGAGAAAATTGACTCTCTGGTCCCTTTTTTTTTTAAATCTTAACTTCCACCTGCAAAATGTCCCCTAGTTTTGAACTCTCCCACCCAGGGGAAAAGACCTTTGCTATTCACTTTATCTATGCTCCTCATGGTTTTATAAATTTCTATCAGGTTCCTCAACCTGTTGTGCTCCGGTGAAAAAAGTCCCAGTCGATCCAGCTTCTGATAAGTCTCGGCAATATCCTTGTAAATCTTTTCTGAAAGGCCTCCAATTTAATAATATCCTTCCTTTTCAGAACGAAGAGAAATATATATAGTACTCCAAAAGTGGCCTCGCCAAAGTCCTATACAACCACAGCATAATGTCCCAACTCCTATAGCAAATGGTCTGAGCAATGAAGGAGAGTATGCTAAATGCCTTCTTAACCACCCTGTTAACCTGTGACACAATTTTTAAAGAATTATGTACCTGAACCCCTAGGTCTCTCTGTTCAATAACACTACCCAGGGCCTTACAATTAATCTTACAAGTCCTGCCCTTATTCATTTTACCAAATGCAATAAACTGCATTTATCCAAATTCCCAGTTCACAGCTCCAAACCAAAGTTGATAAAAGAATAAAATAAAATGAAATATCAGTGAGGGCTCTCACTCTAAATAGGTGTTTGCTTATGTGCTGAGCCTGAAGAAATTGAATTTTATTGAAATTCTTGGTCTTAGAACATATATATATATATATATATATATATATATATAAAAATAAGAAATAGATAATGTATAAAATATTAAAATCTTGCATTTTTGTAGATTTCCAACCACCATTTTCTATTATGAATTTTTACCTCCCCATGGCATTACAAACACAAAGCTGTAGCTTGACCTCCTTCCATTGGTGCTGTAGCACCTCTATTTTATATGTCCCAAAAGCCAAATATCATATGGAAATGGCTAAATTGTATCTATATGCTTAATTGAAATGGTTCCATAATTTGAAATCAGGTTTATTCCAATCTTACATGGTTCTGCTTATGCTGTGCTCTGCCATATGTGATTGACTAGCAGTGTATTAACTCCATGAGTTAGTAAAACTCATTATTCTAGCCTTTACTTTCCATGGACTGATATATTGGGAATTAAAGTTTACCTGGAAAGGCTTTGTTAATTTATTTCAATCTGCTATAATATAGATTACAAATGTAGTGTTCCCTATGACAAACAGTGAGAATGACTTTGTGAATCAGGTTTCAAAAGATTCTCACCAGTTGTCTTCCCTCTGTTCCTGGATGTTTAGAGTCTCCACTCATACCAGATATAAAGCATCTATTTCATTTAAAGTAGCCTTTATTTATACCTGAGGCAAGTGTTGGTTTAACCAGCAAGGTCTTAGAGCCATGCTTCATCCTGTTCACACTGCTATTAGAGGTTTACTATGTCTTGGAAAAATTGAAGCCCTGGATTTATCCACTATCAAATGCAGGGATATAGATTTCAGTTTTAGCAACATCGTGTTGCCTTAGCTGAAATTGGCTACTTCAACATAGTAAATAAATGTTAGAGATGGTAGAGGAGAGTTATGTATCCATGGTATATGCATGAGCTATGTAACTTATTTTTGTGGTTATCATTTCACTCGTGGGACTTGGCTGTCACTGCCTGGCCAGATTGTTTGCCCGTCCCCAGCTGCTCTTGAATGGAGTGGCTTACTGGGTCATTTCAAAGGGCAGGTGAGAGTCAACTATGCTGCTTTGGGTCCAGAGTTACACGAAGGCTGGCATCATTCCCTAAAAGAGCCAAATAGATTTCTCCCAGCAATTGACAGCAGTTTCATGGTCATCAGTAAATTGTTAATGAGATTTTTTAAAATTGAATTCAGATTCAACCATCTACTGTGGCAGGATTTGAACCAAGTCCCCAGAACATTAGCTGAGTTTTTGGATTAGTAGTCTAATGATGATACACCAGGTTCAATTTTTAAGGGTCAAGGGATTTTTAAGATTTTAGGTACTAAATTGTGTTAAGGTAAATATTGTATAAACATTCTCAGCAATCCAGGCAGGTACATTCTTAACACCTCATGTAGTAAATCTGATTGAGAGCAATACTAGCAATTTTCATGATGGGTTGTTATCTGTATCGAACAACTTTAGTATGAGGTGTACTGCAAGTGTTGCAATCATGCTTGGTTACAAATGTTACTATTGACAGGTTGAAAGCATCTGATCAAATTGTAAGCATGTTGTTCAAATGAAATGGCATTCATTCACTTTCTAAGACATTGGCAGCTTAAGGTTTAACTTGGTGTTTGTAATTTTATAGATTGTTCAAAAATATCTAAATTAACTATGTGGAACTGAAAATGCTCTCCAAGTGACTGCCTGTGCAAGTGGACAATTTATAAGCTAAGTTTTAAGTGGTTAAAAAATGAGTGTTTATAACTGAGTGAATTATGAGAGTGAACGTATGGGCTTGAGTGTAAATTGAGGTTTATATATGTAGGTGTATTTTGCCTCTCAGGAACAAGTAAGTGAACTACTGTTTCGGTGTCAATGTTGGGGGGGAAAATGCATTAAATGAATCTTGGTTTGCTGCCTCCCAGTTCTAATGTTCTATTATAGTTTCATTTTAGTTTGAAATAAAATCAGGTGCAAATGTATTATCATTGAGTATGTAGCTGGAGATAATTCTGTTATATGGTGCCTGGCATGGCGAGGTTAGAAAATGAGGCTTCAGTAACAAAAGCCTCATTTATTAACAGAAAATAAAATGATGACTGGTACTCTTGTGGCTAAATTAACTGACAAAAATGGCTGGTTTCCATTCTACTTGCCTGCTATCTAGATTTCATACCACATTCTTCATAAACTGTTTTATAGTAGGAGGAATTGTTGACCTAAAATGGCTGGCTGCACGACCTTGTCTTTGGTTGTGAATATGCACATCAACAGAAATAATTTTTTAACTTGGTCTACTACACCCAAATTTTTTACATTACTTTCAAAAAGTAAGCTATTCTTTCAAAATTGAGATGCTGCTGGGGAAAGGTTCTTTACTTATGTCTATCCTTAAAAACAAAAATCATCATTTTTACTTCACTTCTTTGTCCGTTCTCTTATCTTCTGCCTTTTCAGGATCATGGACTTTCTTTGTGATTTTCCTCAATTTACATTTATGTTTTCCTGTATCTAGTTTTGTTGGCCAATAAGTAGGTATATTTTTTTAAATCTTTTTTATAATTAGTTTGACTCTTTTTTCAGTAACTTGTATCATTGTTGCACTATGTAATTTTAAACAGCTTCTTGAATTTTTTAAAACTTTTCTTGTGTAACTTGTGTAATAAAGTATTGCTAATTTTGTTTTATGTAAACAAATTTGTTTCAGTAAAAGTAATTATTTCAAATTAATCACTCAGTCATTTTTATTTGTATTAGATTTATTTATTTATGTACCTACCGTGATAATTATTCTCATGTTAATTATTATGAATTGTTATGGCCATTATGAACATACTTAAGTTTTGATGCTGTAAGTATCGATCATTTAAGTTGCTCATAATTCTGTTCTGTTTTCATGCAATTATAGCTTTGTTTTTGACCTTCCCTTGCAGCCAAATCCATCAAATAAACTAGCAATAATACATATTTTGGGTCTGTTGTCCAATTTGTTCACCACATTGGATATCAGTCACCATGACGATGAGCCAGAAGGCACTGAAGCAAAGAAAAAACCCACCTTGCAAGGACCCAACCCTGTAAGTACTACCAGTGGTACTAACATGGGATTCTCATGGCTTGAACTTAGTTTTTTTTAGAAGTTGAATGATGTTTATGTTGCCAGGAACATATTTATGGGGGAATTTTCTGTTTTGTAAAGTTGCTTTGACGTTCAAAAGCAACTATTAAAGGTGATGATTTCTCGACAGGTTGTGGTGGTCCTCCAACAGGTCTTCCAACTCATACAGAAAGTGTTGTCTAAATGGCTGAACGATGCTCAGGTTGTTGAGGTAAGATTGACTATTAAAATACATCTGGTACTTCTATAACTTGTTGATTTCATTTTTAAATTAAAATTGTCTTCCTTCTCGATGCATGATTTAGCTTTTTAATGGAAAAGAAATTGGGAAACCGATTACTTTGCTCAGTCACTTTTGTGTTCAGGAAAGTGATTGTCATACTTTTTGTGAGCAACTTCTGACCTTCAGTACATGCGTACATGACATTACAGTTTCAATGCGCTTCATAAAGTTGAGATGTGGGTTAGTATCTGATTCATGATCGCTGTCAGTCACTACTACAACAACTTATATTTATATAACACAGTTGCCAAAAACAATCCAAGCCTCTTCTGAGGTATAATCACATTTTTTAAAGAAACCATGCCAATAAGTCAAATAAGGTAGTTGAAGTGGCAACCAAAAACTTGATCAAAGAGGTGCGCATTAAAGAAATGCTTGAAAGGAAGAGAGCAAGAAGAGATCCAGAAAAGTTCAGATAGAGCCTGTGCCTTACTGCTTGAGGCACACCTGGTAATAATGGAGTGAAGTGCAAGATGGCACAATAAGATCAGAGTCAAGAGATTGTGTAGGTTTGGAGGAGGCTACAGAAATGAGGGCCACCTTTTCCTGATACCACCACATTTGGCGATACAGCAGAGATGCCAATTTTTGTAATCTTAGAAAAGGATTGAAAATTTCAGGATTTACTGTGTGCTATTGGTTAAGAGTTCAGCTATGAGGCTGGGATAAGGGTGGGAATCTGGTTGCTGAAACTGGGGAAAGGGAGAGAGAATGTGGGCCAACAGCCACCGGAGGTGGTGAGGCAACTTGAGTCAGGAATAGGACAAGGCAAGGGTTGGTCCTCAAAGCCAGTGATTTTCTTGGTATGAAGTAGCAAGCTGTTAAAGGATTATTCAGCTGTCCAGTCAGAAGGCTTCGGCTTGTGTTTATGTTCAGTTTATTTTTGGGTCATTTTAATTTTTATTTATTTATTTTTATTTACGTTGATCAGAAAATATTGGGATATTCACAATGAGAGAGATTCTCTTGTGTATTAGAAGTTAGAAGAAATAAGGTTTGGGAACTCTTAATAGTCATTTGCTGAAGAGATTTAAAACTCCCTCCAAATTTAAATGCTGAGAGAAAAAGGGAATTACAACTTCCCCTGGAGAGACTATAAAATGAACTGCTGCTTGAGTATATTGATTGACAGCCCATCTGGTGTAGCTCAGCAAACAAACTTCTTATCTGTTCAGTAGGCTTCATTATCTAGAGATGAAATAGTTTGTTCTGATAGCTGTTGCCATTTTGAATCCTTGGCTGTATTTCAAAATTTTCAGAACCACTTATGTCAGGTGATGTGTGGACAGTTAGGTTAAAGTGGTAATCAAAGAGTGTTCATCTTTATAGTTGGTGATCAACATTTGTTTATAGCAAATTGAGCATTTCTAGGAATTGAACATTTTCTAGCATGGAATTTTACCCTGAGAATTACTTCTTCAATCTAATAGATTCATATAATACAAAAGAAACTCTTCAGCTCATTGAATCTGTATGACATAACTACCACTAAAAGTGTGCAAATCGCAATTCGTTTCTTTGAATGTCATGATATGTGATGTACGCTTCCAAATAGCTTTTTAAAGGTTCAGAGTGAAAAAGTGGCACTGCAAAAGCACAGCAGGTCAGGTAGCATTTGAGGAGCAGGAGAGTCTGCAGTCCTCACTTTTCTCCTAATGTTTTAAAGGTTGTAAGGCTTAAAGCCTCCACTACCTTTCCAGATTCCTACCACCCACTAAGTGAAAAGGTTTTTTTTCCCAAATCCCCTCTGAAACTCCTGTCCCTTTCCCTAAAACTATGCCGTCTCATGACTTGCCCCTCAGCCAAGGAGAACAGTTGCTCTTGCTTCATCCTGTCATACCCTTTATAATCTTACACACCTCAATCATGTCTTCCCCCCCTTAGTCTTCTCTGCTCTTAATAAAACAGTCTTAAACCTATCTAGTCTTTCCTTCTAGCTCAACTTCTCTATTCGGACTCAACATCCTGGTGAACCAACTCTATACACCCCCTGGTGTGATCACATCCTTCCTTTAGTGTAGTAACCAGAGCTGCACACAGTTCTCTAGTTACAGCCTTGCTTTTATGCTGTAATGCCATGACTGATGAAAACAAATGTCCCATATGTTATCTTAACTATCCTACTCACGTGACTTCAGAGATTTGTGAATAATTACCCTGAGATCTCTCTGTTCCTCCAAACTGCTTAGTATCCTGCCGTTCATTATATACTCCCTCATCTTGTTTCTTTTTCCAAAGTGCATCACCTCACCCTTATCAGGGTTAAATACCATCTGGTGCTGGTCTGCCCATCTGACCAACCCCTTTCCCAATCTTTGTCATCTGCAAATTTGCTTAACAATCCCCCCCATTTTTTTCGTCTGTGTCATTTATGTACGTAAAACAATAAGGGTCCCAATCCTGAACCTTGAAGTACACTGCAGGACTCCAGCCTCCAGTCACTCAAGCAGCCTTCTACCATTACCCTTTGTGTCCAATTATTAAGCCAATTTCTGATCCATCTTGCCAGTTTCCCTCGATTCTATGTGCCTTAACCTTCTCAATCAGTCTCCCATGTCAAAAAGCTTTGTAAAATCTATGTAAACATCTACTGAACTTCTCTCATCTACACACTTAATCAACTTCTGAGAAAGTTCTAACAAAATTGTCAGGCATGACGTCCCTCTGACAAAGCCATGTTGGCGATCCCTAATTAACCCATGCCTTTTCAAGTGGGTATTAATTAGTTCTTTCAGAATTTTATCCAATCATTTCCTTACCACTGTCATGACACTCACAGGTCTGTAATTTCCTGGTTCATTTCTACTGACTCTCTTAAAAAGTAGAAGCGCATTTGCCATCCAACAGTCCTCTGGCAAGCCCCCTGCCTCCACTCTCTGCCAGAAAGGCATTAAAAATTTGTCAGAGCCCCTGCAGTTTCCTGCCTCAGTAGCTTGTGATGTTTTAAGTTTTCCAACATGATCTTCCAACCGCCACCCCTGTATGATGTTTCAACCTAAAGCTTCTGTTTTGAATGTGTGAAGTGGTTTCATTTCGGTAGGAAGGACACAGACACATTACAAAATAGAAAACATTTCTAAAAGGGTGCAGGAACGGAGATTCCTGAGTGAGTGACTCTGTGAATAAGTCATTGAAAATAGCAGGACTGGTTGAGAAAGCAGTTAAGCTTACAGAATCCTAGGCTTTATTAATAGAAGCATGGAGTATGAAAGTAACAAGGTTATGTTAAATTTGCATTGGAAATGTGAACTTGTTCATTTTGGAAGGGACAGCAAAAGAACAGTATTATTTAAATAGACAAAAACTGCAGAAAGCTGAAACACATAAAACACTGATAGCTAGCACACAAGTGTAGCTGGTGAATAAAAATAAAGGGACCCGATGAAGGGCTTATGCCCGAAACGTCGGCTTTTCTGCTCCTTGGGTGCTGTCTAACCTGCAGAACTTTTCCAGTGCCACACTTTTTGACTTTGATCTTCAGCATCTGCAGTCCTCACTTTCTCCTAAGAATGAAGGGGCATTAATTTTAAGACTGAGATGAGGAGAAATTCCTTCTCTTGGGATTGCAAGTCTTTGGAACTTGCCACAGCACTGGAGGGGCAGAGTTTTTAGATTAGATTACATGACAGTGTGGAAACAGGCCCTTTGGCCCAACAAGTCCACACCGACCTCCCAAAGCCCTACATTTACCCCTTACCTAACACTATGGGCAATATAGCATGGCCAATTCACCTGACCTGCACGTTTTTGGACTGTGGGAGGAAACCGGAGCACCCAGAGGAAACCCACACAGACACAGGGAGAACGTGCAAACACCACACAGTCAGTCGCCTGAGGCGGGAATTGAACCCGGGTCTCCGGCGCTGTGAGGCAGCAGTGCTAACCACTGTGCCACCCACAGTTCTTGTGTATATTTAAGGCTGAGATGGATAGATTCTTGATCAGTCGGGGAAAACACCGGAAAGTGGACATGAGTGTCTGATCAGCCATAATCCTGTTAAGGAGCCAAAAGGCCTATTCCTGTTCTTATTTCTTATGATATAGTTATACTGACTTGCCCTCAGCTTGAGTATTGTATGCAGTTCTGGGTGACAGTTTAGGAAAGAAATGAATATTGGAGAGAGTGCATAAAAATTAATGCAAATGGTTCCACAAAAGAGGAATTTTAGTAATGTGGTTAGATTGGAGATGGTGTGACTGTGTTCCTAAGGGAAGGGAGGATTAGAGAAGAAATTTAACACGGGTATTCAAATTTTGCTAGAACAGATAGGGAAAAACTGTTCCTATTCACAGAAGGTTCTAGAAGAGGGCACAAAATTAAGATAATTGGCAAAAGAAGCAACAGTGGTTTGGGGAAAAAAAAATCATTCAGCAGGTGTTGGTTTCATTATAGATACCAATCTGTAAAGATGGAGGTAATTTCAGTCAAGGCATTTAAGTGTAATTTGGATTGTTACCTATAAAGGGTTACAAGAAGGAGGAGGAGAGACATTGTGTAGATTTCCCCAGCGGGCATCCATTCTATAAAGTGTGTGTGTGTGTGTGTGTGTGTGTGTGTATATACATATATGCAGAAGGAATAATGTTGGGTCAACATGAACGTGTGCTCTGACATTTTGAAAAGCTTTGCAGATGAGCCAGTGCAGACAGACTGGCTCTGTGGCCTCTCTTTATAGGCCCACCTTCTACTCTGTTATTGAAGCGGCAAGCAGGTTTTTCTTTAATTAATGCTAGGATAATGGACAGGACTTTTTTGAAAAATGTTTTGTGAATTGTTTTCAAATACACTAGAATGATGCACCTGTTCTGTTACTTTTATCCAGTTAGCTTTTCAAATAAATTGCAGGTATTTGCCTCCACTCCCAAACTGAGCATCAAATTCCAGGTGCCCTGTTTCAAAGTTTTCCACATACCCCCTCTAATCTTTCTACCAATCACCTTAAATTGATGTCATCTGTTAATTGACATCTTCATTAGGGGACTAAGTCTTCACTGTCTACTTCGCCTAGATGCTTCATAATTTTGTATATCTCAGTAGGACACTCGGCTGCTTTTGTTCTAAGAAAACCACCCTAGCCAATATGATCTTTTCTCAGCTGCAGTTTTCAAAGAATCCTCTCTGTTATTTCCTCAAAAAATTCAGTTGTTAGTGAAACATGACCTTCTGTAAATAAGAACATGTTGACTAACCCTGACTAATCCGTGCCTTCCAAGTAACACTATTCTTTTCCTGAATTGACCCCGTCACTGAAATCAGACAGATTGAGCTAATATTATTTGTCTTACCATTCACATCTTTTCCAAAAAATGGTACAGTGTATGCAGACGTCCAATCCTCTGGTACCTTGTCTGTATCTAGTGACAATGTGAAGGTGCTAGTGTTGAACTGTGGTGGACCAGTTGGACTATAACCTGGGATTGTGTGATTTTTGACTGTATCCAGTGAGGATTAGAAAATGATCCATGGAACATCCTCACTTGCTCTTCTTTAATCCAATCGCATACTGTTGGCACTAAATGTAAGTGGGCGGAAGTGGACACTGCAAATGCTGGAGATCAGAGTCAAGATTAGAATAGTGCTGGAAAAGCATAGCAGGTCAGGCAGCATCCGAGGAGCAGGAAAATTGACGTTTCGGGCAAAAGCCCTTCATTTCTGATCTTCATTTTAATCTTGACTAAATGTAAGTGCCCTATTGTGTGCTGCAGTTGGGAGTAGAAGTTAATTAATTTATTTTTGGACTGAATGAATGAGAGATGTATTTAAAATACATCTAGCATCTAAAAGTATAGACTTTAGGAGTGCGCATCTAATAAAATTTACAGACTGGTTAAAAATAAGAATCTTGATCCTGAAGGTTAAATATGATGAGGACGGTTTTAAAAACAACATTTAAGTGGAAGAGCAACTTGGATAAGTAGAAACCAGATAAGGTTTAATGCAAAGAAAAGTGAAGCAGTTTGGCAAAGTTAGGAAAACTTCATTTGCTAAACTCTAGGCCAAAGTCTCATTTAATAAAAATTGTTGGCTGAGAGTATTTGAGACCTACAGTTTCCTGTGGTGAATTAAAAATAACTTGATAACCTTTTTATTATGATCTTTGGTATTAAGATTTCTTGCATTTTTTTTCATTCCAGGCTGTTTGTGCAATCTTTGAAAAGTCTGTGAAGACGCTTTTGGATGATTTTGCTCCCATGATTCCGCAGCTTTCAGAAATGCTGGGTCAGATGTACAGTACTATTCCACAGGCATCTGCGTTGGAATTAACACGACAGGTAGAATCCATGTTATTAATTTAAAATAAAATTCTTCCATTGAATGGACTGAATGATCTTTCTGTTGTATTGTGAAGGAAGGAAAATATTCATTTTAAAATCGTGTTTTTAACAAAATTTAACAGTTATAGAAATGTAAATATTTACAGAAGTGCACTTTTAATGGGGTAGAGATTGTCCAGTTCATTCTGATCATATGAAGTATGTGCTACTTAATTATTTTAGTTTATATGTGGGTTTAAAACCAACAGCAAGGCACAGCTTCAACCCCTGATCCTTGCTGATTTATGTGACTTGCAAATGTGTAGCAGCAGACACTTTTTTGAGAATGGACTCTAATTTGAGCTGGGAAAAGGAAAAGTTGGTCAAGGTTTTGCATTCACTTACTATTCAGTAACCCACTTCAAATTGCATAGATGCAGTTTTAAGTGAGTGCATTAGACTCACCTGAGATGTTCTTATTATTTAAATTCACAATGGATTAAGATTACTTGAGAGAAACATTCAATTGCTGGTGCCCATGAAGCTATACCCAACATATGCAGGAAAAGAAGGAGCAAAACCTGAAAGATGATTTACTGATAACAGTAGCCTAATCAAGAAGCTTTCTAGTCATAATTGGGTTTACAAACTTATCTACTTGATATAAATTTTGCATTTGTGAGATGGTGCACCTTAGAAATAATTTGCATCACCAATCACAAACCCAATTTAAAAGTTTCCAAAGAGCAAAAGTTGTGATTTGCAAAAATATCATTGTTTGCTGGTGAACTTGATGATCTCACTAACTAAACTGCCCAAAAGTCATTTCTGTTTAGTAAACAAGTAGGAAAAGCGACGAAATATTGCAAACTAAACAAGCAAATCATTCAAACATTATTCTCTACCTCCTTTAATAGCCGTATTTGCGTTTAGCTAGTCAAATCTATGGATCTATAAATTACATTTATACAAGTACGGAATAATAATAAAGCAAGTTTCATCCCTTTCAGTGTGGCTAAGTCCTCTGTGGTACGGATTGGTTTTGAAATTCCGGCCATGCATGAATATGATTAAAGGTTACAGACCAAGAGAAGGACTTCGGAGTTGTAACTAATCAATTATAAAAACTTACAGGTGGATTGTGACCATTAGGAAGACCATTAGAACTGGAGATGATTAGGTTGTATTTCCTGGACATTACAGTGTAATATCGCTGCGCTTAGACTTTGAACACTTAAATATTAAAATACATTATACTTACTCTTGAGAGCACCATACCAAAGTCTATGTTGCCACTTTTTATCCCCTCCGCTAGAGTTTTTCTTTATTGATTCATGGGATGTGGTTGCTACTAATTGTTCATCCTTAGTACCCTTAGATAAGGTGATGGTGAGCCACCACCTTGACTACTGTAGTCCATGTGCTGTAGGTAATTCACAATGGCATTGAGGATATTGCAGGATTTTGACCCAGCAACATTGAAGGGACAAAGGTACATTTCCACATCAGGATGGTGGGTGGTTTGGAGGGGAACTTGCTGGTGGTGGACCCTTTGAAGGTGGACTGAGGGGCACTTTGTTAGATGAAACCAAATGCAAACTGTTCGAGTTGCTGTCAGTACACAGTAACTGTTCTGATGGGATTCACTCAACAATTTTGTATTTTTATAATGTGCTGGTGTATTCCATAGAAACCTAATCAAAGTAAGTGAAGAATCTTAAGAGAATCTCAAAGCATCTGTAGACACCGATGACCATTATCGAAGCCAATGGAATGATTTAAGGAAAATGGACATGCAAGAGGCATAACTGGAGAGTTGCTGGGATTACGAAAAAATGTAGGGCTAGAGGAGTTCAGAGATGGGGAGATGCACTTTGCTATACAAATCCAGCTTTTTATTTCAGTACTGCATGGGAAATGCTCACAAAATTTGAAAATGTTACAGGCCTACATGTGTTCATTTTCCCTTTGGAATATAATGTAGCCTGGTAAAATTGTAAAGTTTTATGCTAACCCCACACCTCATGCACAGCTAGGATAGTCCATGTGTCTGGAAAATGAAGAATCTCAATTTCAATCGCTCTGTGCTAACTCCAGTTTGTGCAGTAAGTTTAATTGCTTCCCAGCTGATATTTCCAATGTTACTTCTCCACAGTGGTGGCTGCAATGTTCTTTTGTTTAGGGGTTGATGATTGTTTTTGTGTTTTTCTTTCTCACCTTTTTTTATTTTTAAATGTTATTCTAGTTGTCTAAAGTTATTTGGATTCTTGTGTTTTTCAGCTGGTGCATATATTTGCCAATGATCCAACTCACTTTGTCCCTGTAAAGGCTCTATTCCTTCTTGTTACTTCTGTGACCCTCTCTATTTTCCAACAAGGTAAGTGATCATTCTTTTAAATATTGGTCATTTGGAAATTCTAATGGGTACTAAATTTCTTTTGTGATTGAGTGTGAGCCATACAGTTCCAAGTACTGGCTTCTCAGTACCTATGATGCTCAGTGAGGTTTTGATTCTGACAGTAATGAGGAACTGCAAAGAAAGAAAAACTTCTAATATCTAATTTCAAATGAAAAGTGACTTTTTATAATCTAGATTCAAAATGTAAATGAATGGCTGTTGGAAAACCACCTGTGTTAGTCACGTTCTATGACATTAATTTGTGCCTGACATTTGTAGTTATCATTAATAGATAGTGGACTGTATTAAGAGGAGAAGCTGATGTATACACTCAGCAGTTTGTGTTTTAAATTGGTAACTTATGTATGCAACTGCATACATAAGTTGAAAATGATGTGGAGGAGCCAGTCTTGGACTGGGGTGGACAAAGTTAAAAATCGCACAACACCAGGTTGTAGTCAAGAGTGTTGGTGCTGGACGATTCTCCTGCTCGGATGCTGTCTGATCTGTGCTTTTCCTGCATCACACTCTCCACTCTGATCTCTAGCGTCTGCAGTCCTCACTTTCTTCCAACACCAGGTTATAGTCCAATAGGTTTATTTGGAAGCACTAGCTTTTGGAGCACAGTTCCTTCATCAGTTGTGAAGCAGGACCATGAGACCACAGAACTTATAGCAAAAGATTACAGCATCATGCAACTGAAATGATATATTGAACAAACCTAGATTATTGTTAAGTCTTTCACCTTTCTGTTCATTAATATGTAAATCCCAGGATGACTTTTAAGTCACATTCTTTATTCTTTAAAAAAAAGGTGACATCTCAGCTCAGTGCATTAAAGGTGAGAGGTTGGAGTCTGTCTCTATCCCAGTCTTGAGTCAGACTGGTTCTATTTCTAAAGTTATATAAAATGTTATATGGATTGACAGCCTGCAGATTGTGCAATTTTTGAGCCAAGTAGAATGTATCTGCAAATATAATTCTGCAAATACAAATGCACCCCATAGATTGTGTGTGCGCTCATGCATGTGTGTGAGAGAGAGTGAGTGAGTGTGTGCGTGTGAGAGAGGCTGTATTTGCATATGTGGAAGCTTGATAAAGTGTTTGTGTGTGAGAGGATGGGTAAGCATGTAGGGCAGGAATCTTCTGTGGCTATCCCTATTTCAAACAAGTATGCTATTTTTGGAAAATGTAGGCGGTGATAGACTCTCAGGGGGACGTAGCAGAAACAACCATGTTTCTGGTATCAAGACAGGCTCTAATGTAATGAGGGGTATGTCAGGTTCCAGGCAATCAATTGTGATAGGCAGCTGTCTAGTTAGAGGCACAGACGGACATTTCCGCGGCCAGCAGCGAAAAATCAGAATGGTGTGTTGCCTCCCTGGTGCCAGGATCAAGGATATTTCCGAGAGGGTGCAGAATATTCTCAAAGGGGAGTGGGACCAATAGGAGGTGGTCATATGCATTGGAACCAATGACATAGGAAGGGAAAAGGATGATATTCTGTAGGGAGAATATAGAAAGTTAGGCAGGAATTATAAAGGAGGTCCTGGAGGGTAGTAATATTTGGATTACTCCTGGTGTTGCGAGCTAGTGAGGGAAGGAATAGGAGGATAAAGCAGGTGAATGTGTGGCTGAGGAACTGGTGCAGGGAAGAAAGATGCACATTTTTGGATCACTGGAATCTCTTCTGGGGTAAAAGTGACCTGTACAAGAAGGATGGATTGCACCTGAATTGGAAGGAGACTAATATACTGGCAGGGAGATTTCTTAGAGCTGCTTGGAAGGATTTAAATTAGTGAGGTGGGTGTGGTGGTGGGACTCGGGGAAATAGTGAAGAAAGAGATCAATCTGAGATTGGTATGTTCAGGAATGAGAGCAAGCCAAACAGTTATGGCTGTACTTAGGGAGAATATTCCCGGAAATACATCCAGGGACTTTAATTGAGAGGAACTGAGAAATAAGAAAGGGATGATCACCTTTTTGGGATTATATTATAGACCTCCTAATAGTCAGAGGGGAATTGAGAAACAAATTTGTAAGGAGATCTCAGTTATCTGTAGGAATAATAGTGTGGTTATGGTAGAGGATTTTAACATTCCAAACATAGACTGGGACTGCTGTAGTGTTAAGGATTTAGATGGAGAGGAATTTAAGTGTGTACAAAAAAAAAATTCTGATTCAGTATGTAGATGTACCTACTAGAGAAGGTGCAAAACATGAACTACTCTTGGGAAATAAGGCAGGGCAGGTGACTGAAATGTCAACGGGGGAGCATTTTGAGGCCAGCGGCCATAATTCTATTAGTTTTAAACTAGTGATGGAAAAGGATAGACCAGATCTAAAAGTTGAAGTTTTAAATTGGAGGAAGGCTAATTTTGATCGCATTAAACAAGAACTTTCAAAAGCTGATCGGGGGCAGATGTTCACAGGTAAAGGGATGGCTGGAAAATGGGAAGCTTTCAAAAATGAGATAACAAGAGTCCAGAGACACACATTCCTGTTAGAGTGAAAGATAAGGCTGGTAGGGGTAGGAAATGTTGGATGACTAGAGAAATTGAAGTTTTGGTTAAGAAAAAGGAGGCATATGTCAGGTGTAGACAAGATAGATTGAGTGAATCCTTAGAAGACTATAAAGGCAGTAGGAGTATACTTAAGAGGGAAATCAGAAGGGCAAATAGGGGACATGAGATAACTTTGGCAAATAGGGTTAAGGAGCATCCAAAAGGTTTTTATAAATACATTGAAGGACAAAAGAGTAACTAGGGAGAGAATGGAGCCCCTCCAAAGATCAGCCAGGCAGCCTTTGTGTGGAGCCGCAGGAGACAGTGAGATACTAAATGAATATTTTGCATCAGTATTTATTGTGGAGAAGCATATGGAACGTGGGAAAATAGATGGTGACATCTTGAAAAAATGTCCATATTACAGAGGAGGTGATGCTGGATATTTTGAAATGCATAAAAGTGGATAAATCCCCAGGACCTGATCAGATGTACCCTAGAACTTTGTGAGAAGCTAGGGAAATGATTGCTGGGCCCCTTGCTGAGATATTTGTATCATAATAGTCACAGGTCAGACACTGGAAGACTGGAGGTTTTCTAACTTTGTGCCACGTTTAAGGAAAAGGTAGGGAACTATAGACCAGTGAGCCTGACATCGGTGGTGGAGAAGCTGTTGGAGGGATTCCTGAGGGACAAGATTTACATGTATGTGGAAAGGCAAGGACTGATAGGGATAGTCAGCCTGAATTTGTGTGTGGGAAATTATGTCTTACAAACTTGATTGACTTTTTTGAAGAAGTAACAAAGAGGATTGATGAGGGCAGATCAGCGGAAATGATCTATATGGACTTCAGAAGGCTTTTGGCAAGGTTCCTCATGTGAGATCTAACCTTGCTAACCAGTCTCCTGGAATACAGGGAAAACTAGCCATTTGGATACAGAACTGGCTCAAAGGTAGAAGACAGAGGGTGGTGGTGGAGGGTAGCTTTTCAGACTGGAGCCTTGTGACCAGTGGTGTGCCACAAGGATTAGTGCTGGATCCACTGCTTTTTGTTATTTATATAAATGATTTTGGGTGTGAGCAAAGATATAGCTGGTAAGTTTGCAGATAACACTAAAATTGGAGGTGTAATGGACAACAAAGAAGGTTACCACAGAGTACAACGGAATCAGATGGGCCAATGGGCTGAGGAATGGCAGATGGAGTTTAATTTAGATCAATGCGAGGTGTTGAATTTTGGAAAAGCAAATCAGAACAGGACTTCTACACTTAAAGGTTCTGGGAAGTGTTGTTGAACAAAGGGATCTTGGAGCACAGGTTCATGGTTCCTTGAAAGTAGAGTTGCAGGTGGAAGGCGGTTAGTATGCTTTCCTTTAATGGTCAGAGTATTGAGTACAGGAGTTGGGAGGTCATGTTTTGGCTGTGTTGGTTAGGCCACTGTTGAAATATTGCGTATAATTTCGGTCTCCCTCCAATCGGAAGTATGTTGTGAAACTTGAAAGGATTCAGAAAAGATTTACAAGGATGTTGCCAGGGCTGGAGGATTTGAGCTATAGGGAGAGTCTAAATAGGCTGTGGCTGTTTTCGTTGGAGTGAGGGAGGCTGAGGGGTGACCTTAGAGATTTATAAAATCATGCGGGACATAGATAGGATAAATAGACAAAGTCTTTTCCTTGGGGTGGGGGAGTCCAGACTAGAGGGCGTAGGTTTATGGTGGGAGGGGCAAGATATAAAAGGGGCCTAAGGGGCTAACTTTTCACACAGAGGGTGGTGCATGTATGGAATGAGCTGCCAAAGGAAGTAGTGGAGGCTAGTACAGTTGCAGCATTTTAAAAGGCATCTGGATGGGTATATGAATAGGAAAGGTTTAGAGGGACATGGGCCAAGTGCTGGCAAATGGGACTAGATTAGGTTAGGATATCTGGTCAGCATTGGCGAGTTGGACCGAAAGGTCTGTTTGTGCTATACATCTGACTCACTGACAGTAAGTGTGAAGTAATGCATTTCAGTGCAAAGAATATGGTGACACAGTATAAAATGAAGGATACTATTCTGAGGTGTGCAGGAGCAGAGACACACCTGAGCAATTTCATGTAGAATTCATTAAAGGTGGCAGTACAGGTAGAGAGAGAAGACCATAGAAATAGGAGTGGAAGTAACGGCATTCGACCCATCGGGTTCACTCCGCCATTCAGTCATGGCTGATGGGCATTTCAACGCCACTCTCCCCATATCCCTTAATTCCTTGTGAGGTTAAGAATTTATCAGTTGCTGTCTTGAAGACATTTAACGTCCTGGCCTCCACTGCGCTCCGTGGCAATGAATTCCACAGGCCCACCACACTCTGGCTGAAGAAATGTCTCCTTATTTCCATTCTAAATTCACCCCCTCTAATTCTAAGGCTGTGCCCACGAGTCCTAGTATCCCCGCCTGACAGAAACACTTTCCCAGTGTCCACCCTTTCTAAGCCATGCATTTTCTTGTAAGTGTCTATGAGATGTCCCTTCAACTTTCTAAACGCTAATGAATACAATCCTAGGATCCTCAGCCGTCATTGTATGTTAGGTCTTCCATTCCATAGATCATCCGTGTGAATCTCTGTTGAACACGCTCTAGTATGTCCTTCCTGAGGTGTGGGGCCCAAAACTGGACACAGTTTGGAAGCTAATAAAGGGCACAGCTTTGTCGGCTTCACTAATATTTGCATAGAATATAAGAGCAGAGAGGTTATGCCGGACGTGTATAGAATATTAATTAGACTTTAGCTAGAGTATTGAATACAGTCTGGATGCCACACTATTTGAAGAAAGTGTTTGCATCGAAGAGAGTGCCAGGAGACTTTTGAGAATAGGTCCAGGGATGACAAACCTGATTCATGATAGATTGGCGAAGGTAGATTATTTTCCCTGGAAGGGAGAAGGCTAAGAGAGGACTTAGATACAAGTTTTCAAAATCATGAGAGGATCACTGGTCTAATTTAGAAGAGGATTGTGAACTAGAACACAGAATGAAAGTAATTTGCAAAAGTAGTAAGTGGAAGGTGAGAAAACTTCCTTGCACAGTGTGTAATTGAGGTCTGAAATGTACTCTCTCGAATTGTAGTGTAGGCTGGTTCAACTGAGGCATTCAAAATGGCATCGGATAATTGTTTCTATTTAAATAATGTGTAGGGTTACAGGGAAGAAGCAAAGAGATTGCCAATAAAGCAGCGATAGGCTGAAGTGGCCACCTCTGCACCAAAATAATTCTGTGATCTGCATTTTCATTAAAGCTTAGTTCTGTAGTCAGTATCTTAGTAAATTAAAAATGTTTAATATTTTAAAGGATTTAGAGGATGGAAACTACCACTTTCATGTCTTAAGCCCTCAATTTGGTAAGGCCCCTAAAGACACAGGAATAATGGATGCTTACTGCATGCATTCAATTGATCTAGACACCTGTTGATATTGTGGACACTTACAACTTCTCAATTTGTGTTAGACCTAACTTACCGTGGAATTTTCCCCTCTCCTGAAGCTGATTAGAAAGGTGGTGAGAATAGGAACTAATTGGGTGAGTTTGCCCAAGCGAGAAACTCAACCCTTTCCTGCTGCCCTGGCAGTTAAATGCCATGCGAGAAAGTTCATGCATGACTTTCTCAACTTGCCATTAATTGAAACCCCCTTGAGAGCCATTAATTTACCTTTTTAACAGCCTCAACATGCCACCCCTCCTCTCTCCTGCCTCCCAGAAATGATGTGAAATATGACTAATTTCACAACGAGGTGACCTACCTGCTGAGTTTGTAGGGGGTGGGGCTTCCATTTTCTCCATTCGTTCTCAACTGGGTACGATTGGAGGTATGGATGGCAGGCAAGGGGAGGTTTGTGAAAGCCAACTCCCCTATCCCCGTCAATTATGCCCCAGAAAACGTAGTAATCACCTGACAGGTTTGTTAGAATTATTTGAAGAGATAACAGGCAAAATAGATGAAAGGAGCCAAGCACTGTGATATATTTGACTTTCCAAAATCTGTTTTATAAGGTACCACGTGTAAGGTAAGATCCCATTCATTAGATGTAGCATGGATAGAGCATTAGCTAATAAATAGAATACAGGGAGGCGCGAGACCTTGGAGTGCCGGTTTATTGCTCCTTGAAAGTGGAGTCGCAGGGAGATAGGATAGTGAAGGAGGTGTTTGGTATGCGTTCCTTTATTGGTCAGAGTATTGAGTACATGAGTTGGGAGGTCATGTTGCGGCTGTGCAGGACATTGGTTAGGCCACTGTTGGAATATTGCATGCAGTTCTGGTCTCCTTCCTATCAGAAGGATATTGTGAAACTTGAAAGGGTTCAGAAAAGATTTACAAGGATGTTGTCAGGGTTGGAGGATTTGAGCTATAGGGAGAGTTTGAATTGGGTAGGGTTGTTTTCCTTGGAGTATCGGAGGCTGAGGGGTGACCTTATAGATGTTTATAAAATCATGAGGGGCATGGATAGGGTAAATAGACAAAGTCATTTCCTTGGGGTGGGGGAGTCCAGGACTAGAGGGCATAGGTTTAGGGTGAGAAGGAAAAGATATGAAAGAGACTTACGGGGCAACTTTTTCATGCAGAGGGTGGTACGTGTATGGAATGAGCTGCCAGAGGAAGTGTTGGAGGCTAGTACGATTACAATTTAAAAGTCATCTGGATGGGTATATGAATAGGAAGGGTTTGGAGGAATATGGGTTGGGTGCTGGCAGGTTGGACAAGATTGGGTTGGGATATCTGGTTGGTGTGGACGAGTTGGACCGAAGGGTCTGTTTCCATGCTGTACATCTCTATGACTCTATCGCAGAGTTTACAAATGGTCCAAGACTAGGTTGGACCACAAATAGTGAGGATAACAGTCTGCAGAGATACAGATACAGCTTAAGTGAGTTGGAAAAACATAGCAGATGGAATGTAATGTGGAAAAATGAGATCATGTACTTTCTCATGAAGAATAGGGGAGCTGAATATTATTTAAATGGAGATAAAATGCATGAAGTTGCTGCACAATGATTTTATTGTCTGTGCACGAATCATAAAATGCCACTAGGGAACAGAAATGGATTGTTGATCTTTCATGTTAAAGCAAATGGAATCCAAAAATAGGGAAGTCTCTCAAAACTATATGAGGTACTAGTCAGATCCCATCTAGAATACGACAAGCAGTTTTGACTCCTTTGTCTCAGAAAAGGTATACTGACTTTGGAGACAATTCATAAATTGTTCAAGATTGACTTGGTGAGAGGGATTTTCTTTTGAGGTGAGGTTGAGATGTTTTGATTTGTACTCTACTAGAATTTAGAAGAAAGAGAGCTGGCATAATTGAAATGTCTGTGGACTTCTCAGCTCAAAGTTAGCTTGGCGATTGCAATGCAGCTTACCTGTTAGTTTTCACTGTGTATGTTGTCTTCTCCTTCAAAGAAGGCACATATTCAGCTCCCATTTGTCTTCCGTATGGTGAATGGTAAAGTTCATATTTTCTTTCCTTGAGGTGCAGGTGCCACTGACATTCATTTTTGTTCTTTTGACTTAGTGAGCTTCTACTATCTCTGTTCCTAAACTCAACTGATGATTGTTTTGTTTCTGTGAGCAAGCACACCGAACAGTTGGAGAACAGAACCTTCTAAGCCCCACAGCCCATCTTTATGGCAATGTGGTACACTTTGTGATATTTAAAATTAACATGCAAACTAGTGGTAATTGAAACAGCCCCTTTTATTCATGGAGGACACAGAATCATACATATCTCTAGTGGAGTTATAACTCTTCTTCATGATGGAGCATCCTACATTATTGTGGTGTGCTGTGCCCTATACATTCTCAGCCATCAAAGTGGCTTGGCAGAGGAGGAACTGTATGAGCAAGAAGAAACCTTAAGAGGACGAAGATGAGGTTGTGAATTCTGAAATGATCCACCAGATAACTGTCAGAGATGAAGAATACAAGAAAATGGCCTGCTGAGTCAGAGACTATCCTTTGTTTCTAGGATAATAACTGCATAGAAACAGATTTTCTATTTACGTTTTGCTTTCATTTACACTCTTGTCAGCTCTTTGCTGAGTCCAACATGCGAGGATTTAATTGTATTTTTATTAACTTTATCTATGCAGTGAAATAGTGACATTTCCTTGCTATTCTGATTTCCTCACCTCTGTAAACGATAATGCATGCAATACTTGTCCTAGACTAATGGTTAGCATACTTTGAGCTCCTATGTGACCTTGCACTCCTGCATGGTTGCTTTCAAGTGGTTTTTGCATCAAAGACATGAGTTACATTTGACAGTCCACTTCCTGGTGAAGGCTATGGAGTTGTACTAAACTCTGAAATTGGACCTTACCTCTTCACTATCCCTGGAGTGTTGCATAATAGTAATGCCTGAGCATCCTCAATGATGGCTCTTCTACTAATGTGGGCTACAGTGTTTTTAGCTCTTCCCTCTATTTGACTCTTGGTTTAAGATTTTGGCATGTGATGTGGCTATTGCTAATACCACACGCTTAAATTTGAGAGCCCTAGACAAAGAACAGACCTTGCTCTCTTGGAACATGTAGATTTTGCCATTGCTTCATAAGATATGGGTCTGTGTTCCTCCACTTGGACATCCCATGCCCTAGTACTTAAATTAAACCTTATTGTGAATATCATTGCCCACAAGAATAATTGAGAATGCTTTGACTCCAATCCTTAAATTTTATAGGTGTGCATTTCCTTGGTCTCTAGTCACGCAATTTGCCAATTCAGAAAGAAGTACCAAGGTATAGCAACTGAAAAATCGCACATTCTTTCGATGGAATATGCTCCAAATCTTTGCTTTCAAAAATTGTCTCATTCCTACTTGGATAATATTTCAATGGATGTTGAACAGTGTAAATGAAAATTTATTTACACAAGTGCAGATTAACTACAGTGATTGAATATCTATGCCCTTAGAAAGGTGGTTATTTCTCTTCCCTCCCAGTATGTCTCAGTGCCAGCCAGATATTTGCATTGCAGTGGAAGGAGCCTGGTGGCTGATAAGCCCTAATCACTTTGAAGTCTTTGGGCTTCCTGCAGGGGGACTCCTGCACTGCTTTGGTTTGCTGAAACTGTCCTGATCAGGTGGAACAGCACCCGATCTCCTCAACTGCTGAGTACAATGGAGACAAGTGGAGCAGCAGGAAACTTCTGGAGTGTCCTGACAAGAGCTTTTTGAGCTGCCTGGTAATCACTGTTCTTTGTGCGTATCTCCACCCTGTCTCCTCGAAGAAGGGACTCTAGAAGTGAGGCTGTCTCCATCTTGCCTTGCTACTGATTATGGGCACCATAGCTAAAGTGATGGAGAGCAGGTCTAAGTGCATATTGGCAGCCACTGAGCATTCTACTGGACCTGGGGCTCCAAGGTGGCCATCATTCTTTCCGTAGAAGCAGCAAAACATTTGCATGTTAGAGCCAGCAGTGAAAACGTAATTGCCTCCTCCCTCTTTTGCTCCTGTTTATATAGGATTGTTATTACGACTACCTGAAGTTCATGTGCCTCTCTTTAGGTTGAGCAGGTTCATGCAGAGGCAGGTGTGCTGCATAGGGCTGAGCAAGTGCCTGATCTACGTCCGTTTTCAAAGTGTCAAAGGCCTTGAGCACTACTTCCTCCAAAGCCTGAAGTGTCTGAATACGGAATGTAAGAGGAAGCATGACACGTTAATAAAAAGATTAGTGAAGGATAAAGGGGAGCCCATTATGAACAAGCAGGGTATACATCTCATTAAAGCAAAAGATATGGCAGAGGTACTAAATGAATATTTTGCTTCCTTCTTTACCAATTTAAAAGATGGTGACAATGATAAAGTTGAAATGTGGATGTTGAGCAGCTGAGCAGTATATAGTGAAAGATGAAGAGGTTCCAAAAGGGCTGGGCAACATTCTGGGTAGAGAAGTTTTCACACTTGGGTGGGGTGCGTCCTGCTAGGTAAGGAAGCAGATTGCAAAACTGTTGACAGAAATTTTCTAGGCCCATCTGAACACGGGATTAGTCCTTGGGGGCTGGAGGAATGCAAATGTGACACTGTTGTTTAAGAAAGGACAAACAGTAACCCAGGAAACTACAGATCTGTTAGCTTGACATCAGTCATGGAAAACCTGATGGAGGCAAAATATGGAATAAGGTAAATATACTCTTGGATCACAGTAAGTTAATCTGGAACAGTTGACATGGCTTTGGCATGGGCAGGTCATGTCTATCAAATTTAATTGAGTGACAGTGACAAAGGCAATTGATGAGGGTAGTGCTATGTATGTTATATATTTAGACTTTGAGAAAGCATTTGATTCAATGCTACATGGCAGGTTGCTTAGCAAATTAGAAATGTTTGAGATTGATCAATCTTTAGCAGCATAGATCAGAAGTTGGCTTGGCTAAAAGGTAGGAAACAGAGGGCAGATATAAATGAGCATTTCTCAGATTGGCGACAAGTTGAAAATGGTGTTCCCCAGGGATTGGTGTTGGGACCCTTATTTTTATGATTTATATAAATGATTTGGAGATGGATGTTGAGGGCAAAAGCCCTAAATTTGCACATGATACTAAGCTAGAGAGAATTATGAACTGTGAAGATGATGCTGAGTGACTTCAGAGGGACATAGCCAGGCAAATTTAAATTTGTTGTTAAGCCTTACAGGTTCCTTGGGTTTATAAATAGAGACATAGAGCAGAATAGAGTAAAATATCCTTTATTGTCATGTGTATTCTGGTACAGGAGTACACTGAAAAGTTTTTACAATGACTGCCTTTAGTGGCGCCATCTTAGGTGCAAGTACCTAGGTACAAATCTTGGATACAAAAGAGGAATAAAAGGAAAAGTAATTGCATTAATTAGTGTCTTAAAAAAAAGTTAGGAATAAGATATTTGTAACACAGTTAAAGGATAGATATTACAGTCCAGTAAAGAATTTCAAATAGCAGCAGCTCGGCACATGGTCTGACTGCCCCTACCAGGCCCCCGTCCAACAACTGTCCCACCCTAATCCAAGCCTCCAGTCTACTCTGCACCAGCACTTAGCTACGCCAAGGTAAGTTGTGCTGCTCCAGGACTGCTAAAAAGAGAGGCAGAGCAAAGAAACTCTGCAAGGAGTGTCCTACTCTGCCATATTGCTACACCTCTACAGGTCAGAGCACATTTGGAGTATTGTATTCACTTCTGCGCATCTTATTTAAGGGAGAATGTTAAAGCCTTGGAGAGAGTGCAAGGAGATTTACTTGAAGGATACCAAGAATGAAGGATTTTAGGTACAAGGAAAGATGAGAGATTGGATTATTTTCCTTTGAGCAAAGAAGGTTAAGAAGTGACCTTATTGAGATGTTGAAAATTTTGAACAATTTTGACAGGGTAAAGAGGATATTCTGTTTCCACTAACTTTCATATCTGTAACTAGGGGTCACAATTTCAAGATTACCAGTAAGAAAGCTACGAGTGAGATGAGAAGCTTCTTAACTCAGTTGTTAGGATTTAGAAGGTGCTTCCTGGGAGGGTTCTGGAGACACTTTCCATAGGAATCAAAAGACAGTTGGATATATCTTTGAAAGTGATGAATTTAGAGACCAGTGGAAATAGGGCTGAAGAATGTAACTAGCTGGGTAGCTGTTTTGAGAGCCAGTACAGACATGATGGGTCAAACAGCCTTCTGTGCCATAAAATTCTGATTCTCTAAACAAGGTGGTGAGTCATTTCTAGTAAGTGAGATGAAAGCATAGTGCCCAGGAAGGATTAGTAGTTTGATAAGATGAAGTGTGTGTGAGTCCTTAGACACACATCATGTATTTAATGTTGAGGCTTGCAGGTTTTGGAGCTGGATGCTTGTGCAGTGGCACAGTTAGATTGCAGATCATTAATTTTCTCGCGGCACTGCAGCCAGGAATGTTGGTGAGGGCCACTGGCACTGACTTGTGCTGCTGTCTCACTCCAGCCTGGATGAGTTTGATGGGATAGCCTCTTGATGCCACATCTGAGAAATGTGCTCTGTTCTTACTTCATCATTCCTGCCTTCAGTCCCTATGTGTTGTCAGTCCAGTTTTGGATGAGTGATTTGTTTTCTGCAGAATGCGATTATTGTCTGTTTATAAGTCTTTTGTGTAGAGTAATTCCTTCCACCTACATAACCTTATCCTTTCTGTACTGTTGCGGGTAGAACCTACCTTGATCTTACCCTTGCTCTCAGAAGTTTCTTTTGTAAATACTTCCCTTTCTTTGAAGGAATTGCAAAGGCCCAGTGATCCTCCTGATTCTTTACTTCTGATTCAGTATCTGTTTCCCTGTCTATTTCCATTTATGAAGTACTCAAAAAGTATGTGTTTTGGTGCAAAGTACGTAGCTGCTTGACTGGTTGTATATAATTTTTTGAATATAAATTTATTGTTAAAAAACTCTGTTACCATGGTAATGGTGTGCAGCCGTTGGAAATAATCTTGAATCATGAACACTTTGCTCAGTTATTCAGAGGATTCAGTGACAATTGAACATACAATTAAGAAGTATTAGTAGGCTTTAACATATCAAAGGGAAATAAAATCTATTATTAAGCAGATCTGTTTGGAACGGAAGTTGAATTATTTTAAATTGCTGGCCATGAATGTAGTTGTTATATATTGTTACGATACAGGATATCACAGAAAACCAAATCATCTTCGCTATCATTGGAGTCTCATTGCAGTGTAATTAAAACATGCAAACTGCATAAAACCCTCAACTGTCCAATTTATGAATAACAGATTTTGGACATCAAGTTTATAACCAAAATTAACAATTTATTATGAATGGTGTAACTAGCAGAACACCGATATCAAGGTAATCTAATTAATATCTATGAGTTAAAGTCCAATCTTCTTGGATCATAATGACCACTCTCATACAAGCAATTAAGGGACAAATTTAAAAAGCTGATTAAAAATAACTGGAATTTACTAGTTCCAAAAAACAATTTGCAATGATCGATACTAGACCTTCGTGAAATTCATAGGCAAGTAGGACTGTTTACCTTGAATTCGAAAGTCATTGGTTAATGCAAACAGATTCAACAGACTTCTAGAAATATTTACTTCTTTCTTACAGATTGTGATTCTTTACTCAAAACTTTCGATAATTTAATAACTGGAGTAAATAAGACCAAGCAGCAGTGCCTAGAAGTCTTCCAAAAAAACTCACGCTGCACCCTGCAACATCAATCTGAAACAGTTGTCTCTTGATCTTTCATCTTTTCAGTCAGTATTCTTTGTGGATGGCTGGTTAGCACCAGTTCTCCCTTGATTGACTAATTCAATATCCAACTAGCTGCCAACCTGAGTATTGTAACAGTTCAGTGCCAGTTTGCCTACAGCATCCTTAGATCAGTGATTAATTTGTGTTATCTTTCCAGGCAGCTCCCAACACGAAATATCTGTCTTTGTTCTTTGCTCTCTCAAAACGTGTGCCAACTGCTGTTGGTTCCTAAAAACAAACTCCTTATCTTCTAGCCACTTTTTACCACTTTGTGTTGCCTTATTTGTTGAATGGATACTCTCCTTTACCAACTTTGTTAACCATGGTGGTTCATTCTTCTTATTGAGTCTTTCTTTTTGACAAGAATGAATTCTGCTGAGCAATATGAAATATGTGCTTAAATGCCTTCCACTGCCCGTGCATTGATTTTCCCCCTTTAGTCTATTTTCCCAGCCTGCTTTAGATAGCTGTTCCTTCATACTTCTATAATTTAAGTTGAGGACACTGGTTTGAGACCCAAGTTGCTGTCCCTCAGACTGAATTTGAAATTTTACCATGTTGTGATTGCAACTCTTAGAGGACCATTAACTAAGAGATCTCATTTTAATTCCATATCCTACACATTACCAGATCTAAAATAACCTGTTCCTAGATAGGATCTGCAGCTTACTGTCCTAAGAAGAAATCCCTGAAGTATTGTACAAATTCATCTTCCATGTTTTTTGAGTGTATCTGATTTGTCCAGTCAATTTTTGTTTTTTTTCTGTTCTAAATTTTAAGAAACCAATTGTAAAACTAGTGGACAAACATATGCAATTGAATTGGAAGAGCCAGAGGCAATGTAAAACTGGAAACAGACAATGTAATCCTGGCAAAGGTTCAGTTAGAACAGAAGAGACGAGAATTAAAATTGCAAAAGAATAAAAGGCATTTCAAAGAGAAAGAAGACTGAGAAAAGGCATTCAGAAGACGAGAAAGAGAGGCGAGAGAGAATGGAAAAACAGATGGCATAGTGGCTCAGTGGTTAGCACTGTTGCCTCACAGCACCAGGGACCTGGGTTCAATTCTAGCCTCTGGCAACTGTCTTTGTGGAGTTTGCACATTCTCCCTGTGTCTGCGTGGGTTTCTGCCAGGTGCTCCAATTTCCTCCCACAGTGCAAAGATGTGCAGGTTAGGTGAATTGGCCATGCTAAATTGCCCATAGTGTTCAGAGATGTTAAGGTTAGAGGCATTAGTCAAGGGGAAATGTAGAGTAATAGGGTAGGGGAATGGGTCTGTGTGGACTTGTTGGGCTAAATGGCCTGTTTCCACACTGTAGAGATTCTATGGGAGACAGGACAGGATGGAATTTTTATTTGCTTGAACTAAACCAGGAACGTAGTGCACGTTTAATGGGAAGAGGTCTGACCCCCAACTACAGAGCTGTTTTAAATCTCTCCAGTTAGAGACAGATAAACTGCAGATGCTACCAACTGGATTCATTCCTCCCAACACAACCAGGCCGTACCCTTTACCTGTGTTCACCTATCACTATCTCACCACTCCGCCCCTCTCCCTACCTGTAACCACAGCCCCCCCCCACCCCACCTTATCTGCAGCTCCAGTCCTGAAGAAGGGTTGCACCCAAAACGCCGACTTCTCCACCACATTATGCTGCCTGGCTTGCTGTGTTCTTCCAGCCTCCTGCTTGTCTACCTTAAATTTCTCCAAGCAATCCCAACATATGAGGAGAGGGATGGACACACACTTGTCATTCGAAAGTGGTAAATCAGATGAAATGGCCCACAGAAAACTGAATACTGTAATGCACAGCAGGTTAACAGGCATGAGGTTTACACCATGTTTTCAAAGGAGACCTCCACTGATTGAGATGTCAAAAAGCCTATCCTTCATACATATGAGTTAGAGTGGGAGAGTAATAGGCTCAGCCTTTGGAATCTACTCACACAGCTTGAGCAGACTTGCGTCCAATATGAGAGGGGTAAGAAGTTTACATTTGATGGTTGGATGCAAGTGCTTTTAGAAGAGAGCACCTATGAGAGCCTTACACAGACGTATTCCTTTACTCCTCCCACAAAACAAGTAAAAATAAGTAATATTTTGTGAGATAAGTTGTTTGATGATAACTAATGAAACAATACATGTTCCATAATCTTAAATTAAAACTTGATGAACTTCGTATATCAGAAGTCCCTCTATGAAGCTCTGTTCCTTTTTTAAAAAAAACACACCTTAAATGAGAAGACAACTGATGAATCAGGATAGTTGGTTGAACACAGAATTGAAAGTCAAGACTGACCAACTATGGGGACATTCCTGATGAAGAGCTTATGCTTGAAGTGTTGACTCTCCTGCTCCTTGGATGCTGCCTGACCGGCTGTGCTTTTACAGCATCACACTTTTTGACTCTGATCTCCAGCATCTGCAAAGCCCAGTTTCTCCCCTGACTATGGGGACTTCATTGTGAAAAGAACAAAGACATGTTTGAACTCCACTGCAGTTTGGAGGAACAAAGCTAAATGAAAGAAACACACAAACATAGAAAATAGGAGCAAGAGGAGGCCATTCAGTCCTTCCAGCTGCTCCAACAATCAATGAGATCATGGGCAATCATCCAACTTTACCCGGTTCCTGCTTTTTCCCCCAAACCCTTTGATCCCTTTATCTAACTCCTTTTTGAAAACATTCAATGTTTTGACCTCAATCACTTTTCATGTCAGAATTCCATAGGCTCAGCACTCTGTAGGAGAAAAAGTTGCTCCTAATGTCAGCTCTAAATGGCTTACACTGACTCATTAAACTGTGACCCCTGATTCTAGACCCCTGGTCACACGGTTCATCTTTCTTGTATTTATTCTGTTTAGGCCTATTATAATTTTATAGGTTTCTGAGATCCCAACTCATTCTTTTAAACTCCAATAAATATTGTCCTAACTGATCCAGTCTCTCTTCATATTTCAGTTCTTCCATTTCAGGAATCAATCTTCACTCCCTCAATAGTCAGAACGTCCATCCACTGATAAGGATACCAAAACTTCATGTAACACTCTAGGTGTGGTCTCTCCAAGGCCCTGTACAACTTCAGTGAGACATCCCTGCTCCAGTTGTCAAATCCTTGTGCTTGCTGCCTTCATTGCTTGTTGCACCTGCATACCAGGGGATTGGAAGGATACGATTTGAGGCAGGGGAAACTAAAAATATTGGAAAAGAAAATCAAAGTTCAGATGTGGGTGCGTGGGCATTCCTCAAAAATTTAAATAAGGTGCAGTTCGGGACAGAATCAATTCAAAGATCAAAGCCAACAGGAATACATTATTTCATTTAAATATTAAAAGCATCTCAATAATTAAATAAATAGGAAATATTCACAAGCCAGTCAATAAGCTTTATTACTAATAGTGAATGTTGCTATTAAAAATAAAATGTCCATTACTAAAATTAGCCAAGCTACAAAAGGTGTAAAAAAAAAAGAAACTTACCAACCAATAAAGTACTATTTTTACTCTGCACTTCAATTTCACTCATAATGCAGTCAATCATCTCTAAAGCTACAGAACGGTCACTGAGCTGGATAGCTCTATCTCTGGATCCCCTCTTTCTCACCGTTTTAGATGCTTCTGTTTACTGTGCTTTGTCCTGTCTCCAACTCATTTTAGATCCCGCTGGCTGTCTCCAGATCCTCCTCTGTTACTGTTATAGTTGCTCCAGGCTGTATCCAGGTCTTTCCTTCTTCCTTCCTCTCTTTTAGATGCTGCTATTTGTCTCTGAGGTCATCTGTCTTGCTGTCGAATTTGTAATTTTTTATTTAAAAGTATTGATAGATGGCTATCCATGAAGTAAAATCAATCTCTGCATCAAATCCCAAAATAAAATTACTGCATTAACTATTCATTGCAATTATGTTTAAGTATTCTGTGCCATGTTTATGATGCTGCGTGTCAGTTCTGCACTGTAGTGGATCTGAGACCATTGTGCACAACAGTCATTTAGTTAAATACAGAAATCTTGGCCAAAATAAAACCACTTATGATTTAAGATGACTCCAATTTTGAGTTGGCCTTTACTTTGGTGTTAGTTGAAAGGTGTCCTTTATAGAGTCAAGCCATTTGAACATATTGATATTCTTCTACCACCTTTGTAACTCAGTGAGGTTACAAAGTTATCTTAAAGTCTGGGTTAATTGGCCACTGGTGTGGATGGGATGCCCACAATCTCGATAGATTAAGTTGTAAAAATTGATGTCAATTAGTTCTTTAAGATTTTTGATGTAGTTCACGTAAAGTCTGATGATGAAGTGAGAAAAGGTTTTCATCTGCATTTTGTTGGTTAGCATCACTTTTAGTAGTATTAACAATCAATTTAATTTGTGATGATATTTAATTTCATATCTGTCTGTAGTTCTTCCCCTTCACAGCCACCACCTTCAAGTTACTGTAGGTGTTATGGCTCTTTGATCCACCTGACTTTGGATAGTTTACATTAGAAAATCTGATGGAAACTTGCTTCCCAGTAGTCATTTATCACTTAAACTTTTCCACCAAAATTGACAGTAACCTTTGAGTAGTACCTGTAAGTATTACAGGTGAGCCTGTTGAAATGACTCCAATCTGAAACTAAAATCATGCTTTTTTTAAATAATCATTATTAATACCAAACAACACTGGATCCAGGGGACAGTATTATTGTGAGGATTCATTGGAAAACCAGTCAATTGCCTTCTTTCTTGCAGCTCCAGAACTGAACAAACAGTGGTTTGAAAGTAGCTAGATCTCTTCCAATACTACAGTACTTGAGGCTGGAATCAGTAAATTTTCCAAACAAGCTCCCCGGCACTGGGAAATTGCCATAATCCCTTAAACGAATTCATGGAAACTCTCCATGATCAGCCCATAATCATATGTTTCAGTGCACATTTTCAACTAGCAAAATATGCATTAGATTAGATTAGATTACTTACAGTGTGGAAACAGGCCCTTCGGCCCAACAAGTCCACACCAACTCGCCGAAGCGCAACCCACCCATACCCCTTCACCTAACACTACGGGCAATTTAGCATGGCCAATTCACCTGACCTGCACATCTTTGGACTGTGGGAGGAAACCGGAGCACCCGGAGGAAACCCACGCAGACACAGGGAGAATGTGCAAACTCCACAGTCAGTTGCCTGAGGCAGGAAATGAACCCGGGTCTCTGGTGCTGTGAGGCAGCAGTGCTAACCACTGTGCCACCGTGCCGCCCATATTAGATTTTGTCAAAATCCCATCTGCTGCTGTCTCCTGTTCTGTGGTTTTAGACGTCGCAATTGTCATTAGTGTTGATCCCATTGTTCCTATTCTCAATTTGTTAAGGTGCATTAAGTGTTCACGGGCTTGTTGAAGACACCCACAGGTACTGAGGGCAATTATAGCACAGCTAAAATCAGTTCATTCAATAGAGTTCAAAAATCATATTTGGGACTTTCTGACTTGCTACTGCATTGGGAAATAGATTTTTATATTTAGCCATTGAATCATCTTTTAATTCACTTTATAAACTAAATGTATTTTTTATGAGCTATAAGAGGCAGAGGTTGATTTATTTTATGGTGCAATCAGCAGCATTTTGAAAACTGAATGTGAAAATGAGAACTTGTTTTGTCATATAAGGGGTTTGATCGAGCTGTGGTTATGTAACTGGACCAATAATCCAAACTTCAGACTAAAAATTCGGAGAACACATGTTCAAATCCTACTATAGCAACTTCAGAATTTAATTCGGTGATATGATATCTGTAAAGTGTTCATGGGGCTATCACGTTGTTATCCAGTGCCTTTCCTGTCTGGCCACTTGAATTCCTGTCATAATTGTCTTTTAATTGTCAGTTAAAGTAAGTCTAGCAAGCCACTGGTTCATGTCAAATCACTATTCAGGAAGCTGAATAAAGTGGAGGCATTAACAGACTGGTATCGCAGAGCATATGTAGTTTTGTTGATGGATTGAATATTATATTCAGACTCTGGCAATTACACAGGGCACTGAGGTTCTAATTGGATTAATCAGTGTTTCAACATGATTGGAGAGCAGTGGAATTGAGAGCACGATTAGAGCTAACATAGGATGTGCTTGATTTTTCTGTACCTCTGACTATATTTCTAATAACATTTTTAGCAACATATGTGACATTGTTCACTTTCTATGCTATTGTTCCATTCAGTTGTTGCAACATTTTTGATTTCCTTCACATGTCCTACTTCCACCAAGCTTGCTGCTGCTGTTGCACATTTCCCTATCTGAGACCATTTTGTTACATACTCCCATTTTCCTGCTGCAACATTCAAACCAGCATCCATTTTTTTTCTTTGGTCACCATGTTCCTACTACAAACTGCAGCAGACATATATCTTCTGTTAGACTGTCATTTCTGTGTTGTACCTTGCTTGATCCTTGTCCATTTATTTATTCTGCCAAATCTGTCCTGGGTTATTGTTAGTGAATACTTACCCAAGGCTTCAATTCTTCATCTAACATGGAATCGTACACCCTTGTACCTGTAGTAATATAGTTTTGACAAAAAAACCTTCTGTAGGCCATAAGAGTGCTGTGGTAAAAATTTATAGAACAATATTTTACAGTTAAATAATTAGGTAAAGAAGCTTCAAATGTATAATGCTGCTTGATCACAAATTATGAGAATACTTTTCGAATTCACAACAAATTATAATTTGTTAGTGTAAAAGAGGTATTTTTGTATACTTGGCATGGAAATATACTTAAATTTGTGCCCAATTTTATATTTGTGAGCATTATTATTATCATCTATCCTATAATTTAACTGTAAAGATTTCTGTTCATATGACTTGACATGCTATAACACTGTTACAATGACTTTGTCAACCAGTAAAAAGATGAGTACAGGAATGAAGATTCATTTTAAAAATAATTTGCAGTTGAAGGCTTAGATTTTATTTACCCAGCATAAACAATAACTCTTGAGGTTTCTCTAATTGTGTTATCTGTTCCTGATGTGCACAAATGTGTTTTTGTAACTTATTTTGATTAGCGTAGACTCTATTCAAAAGGAAATTGTCAGATCAGAGATCCCAAATGATGTAAACATTTCACTGTTGAAAATGGTGTTTGTTTTCCCTTTTGAAAAGGGGAAACAATAAAAAGGATGGTTAATAGAACTGATTTCCAGTTTTTTTTTAATACTGTTTTGCATTCAAATTTTAAGAGAAAGCACATCATTTTAATCTGTTATCTCTACTCCTGGGTTTCAATTCTCTTTGCCGTTTATTTCTTTTAGGTTCTGAAGTTTCATATTTCTGTACATTCTTTTATTTAACTGCTTTAAGCTGTTCATTGTACCCCCTCACTGTAACTGTTACGTAGAGTTCATGAAACAATAAGATTATTGGTTTGCTGTTTGTATATTATTTCTTAAGTTACATCTTATTATATTTTAGGACCCAGGGATCATCCTGATATTGTTGATTCATTTATGCAACTCCTGGCACAGGTGTGTTTTTGTTCCTTATTTCATTCACTTTATTTTTTTGTTTAATTATATTAAACCTGAAATCAACTTTTTTTTAAACAAGCTTTTAGAAATGCATTGTAGGTGAATTCAAGGTATTAAGAAATGTTGAGTCATCATGAGTTTGAAGCTATCTTATGGATATGCAACAGTTGGTGCTGGCAGTAGTTGTAGACATTGGTTTCCTTTGTTAGAAGAATGTGCTTTCTGTCCAGTTGTAAAAAAAGGTGTAGTATATCAGCAGTTGGACACTTCAAGAAATTCATACCAAGGTTTGGCGTGTCTTCATAATGGTTTGTGCTATTACACTTTGAGGCCACATTGAGTTTGTGTATAAACAAAGTAACTGGAGGATTCATGGTGGACTTTGGGAAAGGATTTTGCAGAAAAGACATAAAACTAAAGTGGTTTACAATTTTGTGCAACTGAACTAATCTTGCAGTTGTATGCACAATGACACTGGTTCGGTTGACTTTACTCCAATCTGTGGTTTAATTGAGCATCCTTCAGATGTTCTTAAACATCTGAAAGAATATGAAGATTGCAAATAAATCTTATCAAACTGATCTATCAATAATTAACAACCATTAACAGACTATGTGATTGTGACAGAGGTAAAGTATTCCACCTTAATGATCTCCAGCCTTATTTCAACTTTTAACATAGTTGATCACACCACCCTCTTCCCACCAATCTTTCACTGTCATCTAGATGGTTGGAGTTGCACTTCTCCTGGCTCCATTCTTATATAGATAAACATAGCCAGGAAATTACATGCAATGGCTTCTCCCACTTCTCTTGCACTGTTACCCTGGTAAACCACTGCCCTGCCACAAGGATCTATCCTTGGTCTTTCACCTATTTCTTGACTCCATCAACCAAAAACACATTTAGTTTTCACACTTACACTGAGACTTCTCTCAACCTCACCACTGTCTCTGGTGTTCCAGACTTGTACAACATGTGATACTAAAGGAACAGGAATTTCTTCCACTTAAGTATTTGGAAGACCAAAACCATTGCCTTTGCTCTCTACAACAAGCCCCATTCCTGAGCCATGGGCTCCATCCCTTTGCCTGGCAGCCTTTTGAGGGTGAGCCAGAGTATTCACAAACTTGATGTCCTTTTTGACCCAAGATGCGCTTCCGGTCACAGTTATGCCATTACTAAAAATCACCTCTTCAAACTTCCGCAACATCAACTGACATCCTTCCTGTCTTGGTGCTTCTGTTAAAATCCTCATAATACCTTTAGAGTCGTAGAGGTCTACAGCATGAAAACAGGCCCTTCGACCAACTTGCCCATGCAGCCCAGTTTGTTCACAATTTAAACCAGTCCTATTTGCCTGCATTTGGTCCATATCCATCCATAACCATCCTATCCATGTATTTGTTTTAATGTTTCTTAAATGACAAAGTTGTACTCTCTTCCACCGTTACCTCTGGCAGCCCATTCCAGACACTCGCCACCCTTCGTTAGCTTTATTTTTAATTATTCCAACACACTTGTGTATGTCCTCCCACCTTCCATTATCCAGAACTCCGCCCAAGTCCAAACATACTGTGAGCTCCATTCACCTATCACCCCATACGTGAAGACCTACATTGGCTCCCAGTTAAATGTTGCTTATCATTGTTTTCAAATCTTTCCATTGTCTTATTCACCCCCACTCAATCTCTAATTTCGAGCAGCCCACAACTCTTTGAGATATTTGCACTTCTTTTTCATTCTGGCCTCTTGATTGCCTCTATTTTAAATGCTTTGCCATTGGGGCTGGGGCCATCAACAACTCAGCAGTAAACTATGAAATTCGCTCCCTTAACTTCTCTACCTCTGTATATCTCTTTTCACCCCTAAAAGCATTTCTTATAGTCTTTCTCTGTGAGCAATTTGTTTGTAATTCCCGCTAAGACTGGGACAACAGATAAAGGATGGTCTCAGTCATAAGGATTCACTGGAAAACTAGAGTTAGACACTTATTAACTTTTTTAACAAAGCTTTGTATCTAATTCCTAGGCTCTCAAAAGGAAGCCTGATTTGTTTTTGGCAGAGAACTGTGATGTGAAGGCCCTGTTTCAATGTGGTAAGTAATAGAAATATTTAACATATTTGATATCATAACTAGCCTTTAAACTTAGTCTTTATATTTTTGTATGGTGATATTTGGTCCTCCTGTTTAATAACACCTGCAAATTGTGGTGTAGCATTTCATAAATTTGGAAGCTGTCAAGTAAAATGCATAATTTAGAGGGAATGCCTAATAGTTTTGTTGGAATTCAAATGCGTCACAGCTCTTTAGATTTCTGTATTGTACAAATCCTGCTTTTCTCTGCTGCTTCTGTATCCTTTTTGAGTTCTGTGCTCATCCATGAGCGGAAGTTTTCCAGAGATTCTATAGTCTTTCAATCATGACCATGGATTGGCCACAACTTTTTATCTCTTCCGTATTGTCCATTGCAATATATTTGTAAATGCAACATAATCTGTGCCCATAAGCTAATTCCATGTCCTGTGATTTTCAGGCAAGAAAAAATCGAAAGAAAGCTTCAAGTTCAAAAATGGTTTCCAATTTATCTATATTTTATTCCATAAACTCAAAACATTTAATGAAGGCAAATTATTAAAACAGTAACAATTGATCTGAGTAATTGATCTTCGAAACACAGCACAATGTTCAGTTAGACCTTATAACAATCTAGTTGCATAAATCTGTACCTCAGCAACCAAAGGTAGATGAAGATTTACATGATATAATTTTTGCTTCCAATCGTAATTAGTGGCCAACAATGATTGGGAACAGCTGGCTTCATGAATGTTCCCACCTTGATGATGGAGTCTCTCATCTTACCAGACGTGGACTCTGCTACTGGGCATTTGGTGCAGGGTTTCTTATTCACTCATGAGATATGACCATCACTGGTTGGCCAGCATTTTATTGCCCATCCCTGGTTGTCTTTGAGAGGGTGGTGATGAGCTGCCACTCTGAACTGTTGCAGTCCATGTGTTGTAGGTAATTCATAATGCTCTTCGGTAGGGAATTCCAGGATTTTGATCCAGCGATAGTGAAGGAACGATTATCTTTTTACAAGTCAGGATAGTGAGTGGCTTAGAAGGGATCTTGTAGGTGATTGTGTTCCCATATATCAGGTAGTGTTCCCATATATCTATTGAGGAAGGAACTGCTCAGTCCTATTGGCTAACAGTAAGTCGATGCTGGTTTTGAGTCAAAATAGCCTGGTCATAATGAACCTAATTCTCATACATTTAAGAATTTTTTTTTAAACAGCAAGGGTAGACATTGATAATAAAATTCATCCATCTCTCCAGTGTGCCAGCAATATCTTTAGCTGAGTGTATGATGTCAAAGATCTTAAACCCTGTATCAAACCCATGTGTGCTGCCTGTCCATGTGCATCAGAGACAGGAACGATCTACAATCTCAAATCCCTCAAAATATTGCTTGTGTTGCCTCCACAAAACCCTGCGAATCTAATAGCAGGATTACTGCTTCAATATCATGGTTCTCTCAGCTGAATTGGGCAGATCACATCATCTGCATATCTGAAAAGACTGGAGCTTTTTACCTAAAACCCCATGGTAGAAGTTACCAGGATGGCAGATATAACACTTCAAAGTCATAAAGACACCCCTGGAAAAATAAAATGTCTCTACTGACTGAAAAGAATTTATTTGTCCAAGACAGCCAAAACTGGAGAAGAAGCATTTATGAAAATTCCAACTTGAGTATCAAACAGGTCTAGGTAAAGATCCGATGCAAACAGTGGAAGGAATGTGCTTCCCACCTACCCGATTATTCTTTTATGTATCTTTGTGCAGATCCAGCATTGGACTGTTTAATTAGCTGAGAACCCACAAGTCCAGAATAGAAGCAAATCATCTTGGATGTTGCAACTGTCTGAGAAGTGGGAGGCCATGTTATGTAACTACACTAAGTGCTGGCCTCGGCAATAATGCCCACATCTTGTCAATGAATTTTAGACAGATATATTTTTAGAAAAAAAATCCCTGCAATCATGGCTGGAAATACTTAGAAAAAGCTGCTTACTACTCATTCTATAATGAACTATTCATGTATAGAATTATGAAAGCTTAAAAGTAAAACATTCAGCCATTTCTGCCCATGCTCATTCTTTGTAAGAGCTATTACTTTAGATTCCTATTGTTGTATTTTCTCCACTCTATGCATCATTTTCTAACTGAGAAGGCATATTGATCAATGTTTGTTGGGTCAGCAATAATGCTACCTGGCTACTAAGTGCCTAACAATTTACAACAGCAACAAAATGTTTATGCATTTTCTCTCTCCCTAAATAAAAATGACCAACCTCTATACATGTTTCTTCTAAGCATCTCAGCCAAATGAGGAATTCCTCATGTAGAGAACAATTGGCATAAACCAACTGCCATGACACTGCACTTAGCCTGCTCACCTGTGGTAGTATACCATCTTTCTGGCACCAACTAAAGCCTTCTAATAGGCAGTGTTTGTCAATACCAGACAAGCTGATCGCACATGTGCGAGTCTTGAGTCATGCATGCACAGAGGTTTGATATTCCACCTGGAATGCACATGTACAGAAGAAGAAATTTTCATATTGGCAGCCAGCTCAGTGATCAAGATGCACATGCAGTCACTTTTCAATAAATTTCATGCACTGGCACTTGTAAAAGCATCTCCTGAATGCACTGCACATGCTCCTCAGTATCGAAAAACAACCTTCTTATTAACTTAACGTTTGTCTTTGGATAAAATGCTGGAGTCCATTGTGAATGAAATATTAACAAAATACTTAGACCAATTTTAATATAAAAAAGCACGGTTATCATTTTCTGAAAAGGAAATCCTACTTAACAAACTTATTGGAGTTCTTTGAGTGATAGAATGTGCAGGATGGACGAATGAGAACTCAATTGAGTTTTGTATTTCCAAAAGGTATTTGACGACACCACATTGAAGTTGCTACATGAGAAAGACCTCATGATGTTGTGGATAGTATATTAGCATGGTATAAAGATTGCCTAGCAAAAGAAAGCAGAATTGTAATAAATGGGTCACTCTCATGTTGGAAGAATGATCTGAGTGGTGTGCCGTGCAGCCTAGTGTTGGAGCCTCCAACTATTTGCAGTCAGTTTTAATGATTTGAATGAAGGCATTGAGCATGTGGTAACCACACTTGCTGACAGCAGAAAGATAGGTGAGAAGTGGTTAAGTGAATGGGACACCAATTGGCAAATGCAATATAATCTGAGAAAATTAGAGGTTATGCCTTTTCCTATTGGAGGAATAAAAAAACAGGATTTTATGTCAATCTAGAGATTATAGAACGCTGCAGTACAGTGTCAGCGGTCAGATGACACTAGGTTATAGTCTCAGCAGGTTTATTTGAAATCACAAGCTTTTGCAGCTTTGCCCCTTCATCAGGTGAATGAAAGGGAGGTACACAGGCACAGAAGTTATAGGCAGAGAGATTAAAATATCCTGCAAAGTGGAGTGTTGACAGGCTGAATAATAGTCTCTGCAGGGGATCGAGTGTCAGTTTGAGTGAAGTGTCAACAGCTGAATAATAAGTAAAGGATGACCTATAATATAATTATTCTGGTGATTTTTAATTTTTTTGTGGTTATCTCTCTGCAACACTTAATTGGATTATAGGTCATTCCTTCGTTAGTTACTCAGCTGTTGACACTTTACTCCCACCATCTGACACTCTTGATCACCTGCAGACACCTATTATTCAGCCTGTCAGCACTCTACTTTGTACGATCTTTTGATCTCTTTGCCTAAATTCTGTGCCTGTGAACTTCTGTCTCATTTCACCTAACAAAGGGGCAATGCTTGAAAAGCTTGTGATTTAAAATAAACCTGTTGGAACCATAACCTGGTGTCATTTGACTTCTGACCTTGTCCACTCCAGTCCAACATCAGCAAGCCACATCATGGCGGTATAGAATAACCAGGATGATCTCAAACACAAGAAGTTACAGCAAAGAAAAAGTAGGAAAACGGGATGTTAATCCTTATTGTAAGGAGAATCACAGTCAGGAAGTCTTGTTACAGCAGTGGAAGGCATTAATGAGGCATCCAGAGTACTATGTATAGTCTTAGTCTCCTTTATTTGAGCAGGGATGTTCTTGCGTGGAGACTGTAAAGACAGAATTGAAATGGAGGCATTGCTTTGAGGAAATAATTCTTTGGAGTTGAGAAAATTCAGTGGTCAACTTACTGAAGAATTCGAAGTTTCTGCAAGAGTAGATAGAGAGGAGGACTCCCTTTTTGGGAAATCTAGAATTGTGAGGAGTTGATCCCTTAAAATTGAGGTGAGGATTTTTTTCTTTGAAGGTTGTCAATCTTTGGAATTCATAACCCAAAGAACTGTGGAGAGTGTGTCACTGAACAAATTTAAGGGCAAGTTATACATCTTGTTTAACTTCATCAGGTCAGACAGGAAAGTGGTGTTGACCCCAAGATCAGTTGTGATTTTGTTGAATGACATAGCAGGCTTAAGGGGCCATGTGACTATTCTTGTGTTTTGTTTCTAATTTCCATTCATGAGATGTAGACTTGGGCTGAACCACCATCTATTGCCCATTCTTGATTCCCTTGCAGAATGTGGTGGTATAGGCATCCATCATTCTGTTAGGAAAGGAGTTCCAGGATTTTAACCCAGCAATGGTGATGGAATATGATATGTTTCCAAATTGGGATGATCTGTAGCTTGGAGGGGAACTTGCATCTTCCTCCTTCTCCTGCTAGGAGATGGAAGCCACAAGTTTGGAAGATGCTGTTAGTGGAGCACCAGTAAATCACTGCAGTGCATCCTGTAGGTGGGAGACATTGTTGCCACTGACTGTCAGTGATTTGAAAGAGTGAATGTTTGTGGACGTGGTGTCAATTAAGCAGGCGGCTTTGTCCTGGTTGCTAAACAAGAAATGATCAAAGAACTGGGGATGCTGCAAATCAGAAACCGAATTCAAACATCGCTGGAAAAACTCAGCAAGAATGGCAGCATCCATGAAGAGAAGTCAGAGTTAATGTTTCAAGTCAAGTGACCCTTCTTCAGAACTGTTTGATTGATGCTAGGAAAAGATTGGTATATATTCCAGATACACACACTCCTCCCCTCCCATGCCAGTCTTCTGCATGAACTGTTCCCTCCAGTACAACTTGATCTACTCCTCCTCCAATCACAGCAGCTCCCCACATCTGTATGATATCTTCCCTGCAATCATAGAAGGTGTAACACCTGACAGTTTATTTCCTCCCTCTTCACTATCTAAGGCTCCAGACACCTCATCTAGGTAAAGCAGCGGTTTACCTGCACTTCACTCAATTTAGTCTATTGTTTTCACTGCTTGCAATATGGTCCCTCTCTACATTTGGGAGACAAAGCACAGACAGGGTAACTGCTTTTCAAAGAATGTACATTCTACCCAAAAAATGACCCAGAGCTTCGGTTGCCTGCTTACAATGTGGTTGCAACACTGCTACAGCAAAGCTCAGAGCAAGCAGGAAGAACAACTTCTTTCTGGACTGAATATAGAGTTCAATAATTTTAGGGTTTGAGCACCTTTTGCCATTTCCTTTCCTCAAACCCACTCACACCAGGCCTTGTCATCACGTGGGGTGCTACCACTAACAACCCATTGTTAGCTACTAATGGTTCCCCCATTAACAGCTATTCATTCTCCCAGGCTGACATTTACCCATTCCTTTGCATGCCCAACTGTTTTTCTCTTCCTCTGGGCTCCATTTCCCCCCCTCATTTGCTCCTTCCCCCTCCCTCTGCTACATCTTTAGCATATATACCAACCTTGAGTTTAGAAGACTGAGGGGGGATCTGATTGAGACATATAAGGTTGTTAAAGGATTGGACATTCTGGAGGCAGGAAGCATATTTCCGCTGATGGGTGAGTGTTGAACCAGAGGACACAGCTTAAAAATAGGGGTAGACCATTCAGGACAGAGATGAGGAGAAACAACTTCACCAGAGAGTGGTGGCTGTGTGGAATGCTTACCCCAGAGGGCAGTGGAGGCCCAGTCTCTGGATTCATTTTAGAAAGAGTTGGATAGAGCTCTCAAGGATTGTGGAGTCTAGGGTTATGGAGATAAGGCAGGAACAGGATACTGATTATGGATGATCAGCCATGATCATATTGAATGGTGGTGCAGGCTCGAAGGGCAGAATGGCCTATTCTGGCGCCTATTGTCTATTGTCTTTTCCTAGCTACAGTGAATTGACAATGGGTGCAAGAGTAGGCCATTTGGCCCTTTGAGCCAGCACCACCATTCATCATGATCACGGCTGATCATCCACAATCAGTATCCTGTTCCTACCTTAACCCCATAACCCTTGATTCCACTATCTTTAAGAGCTCTATCCATCTCTTTCTTGAAAGTATCCAGAGACTTGGCCTCCACTGCCTTCTGGGGCAGAGCATTCCATATATCCACCACTCTGGTTGAAGCAATTTCTTCTCAACTCTATTCTAAATGGCCTACCCCTTATTTTTAAACTGTGTCCTTTTTGGTTCTGGACTGGCCCATCAGAGGAAACCTGCTTCCTGCCTCCACAGTGTCCAATCCTTTAATAATCTTATGTCTCAATCAGATCCCCTCTCATCCTTCTAAACTCTAGTGTATACAAGCCCAGGAGAAAGTGAGGACTGCAGATGCGCATACAAGCCCAGTCAGTTTTGAAGAAGGGTCCTTGGATCCGAAACATTAACTGTGGTTTTCTTCATTGATGCTGCCAGACCTGCTGAGTTTTTCCAGCAGTTTCTGACTCTGTCCTGGAATTTGTCAAGTCACTTGAATGTTCTTGGAGCTGCACTCATCCAGGCAGATGGAGAGTTTTCTATTACACTCTCAACTTATGGTTGGTGAACAGATAATGTGAAGTGTAGAGTTGAGTTACTTGCCATAGAGTAATCTGCTCGAATCAGCTTTTGTAGCTACAGCATTTATTTAGCTCGTCCAGTTCAGTTTCTGGTCAGTGGTAATTACCAAATGTTGATAGGGAGGGATTCAGCAGTGGCAGTGCTATTGAATGTTAGGGGGCAATACTGTGGAGAGAAACAAAGTTTTATGTTTACTCACCACAAATGCTGGTTGACCTGCTGAATATTTACTTTTGCATTTCCTCTTTTTAATTTGGAAAAGAAATGTTTTCTGTTCCTGAGACTTGTCACAAAACGCATTTATTTGCTTGTTAACAATTACACTGGCCATGCATGAGCTTAAAATCACAAATAAGCTGTGTAAAGGCCTAACTGTGGAGCAAATCTACAAGTGGGGAGGATATAGGTAATTTAGTTAGTGCATTCCATTGAGTTTCAGCTTTCAATCAGTAATTCAAAATGAAGAAAATCTTATTGCTCATGAGCTGTCACATCTAGGCTCAAATGTACTTAGAACTGATCTGAAATACAAAATTACTGTTATAGCAAAGTTAAAGCAGGAATAAACTGCATAACCTTGCAAAGAAGGAAGAATCTTTTATTGGCTTTCATTGTGCTGTTGGCATGTGTGTCGCTGTGTGTGTCAGTGCAGGAGTTGATAACTGACCTACAATTAATCTGGTTTTTATCCAAGGAGTCATATCTTTGAAATTTCCAGAAGCCCCAACAGTGAAAGCAACGTGTGCCTTCTTTGTAAGTATTCTTTTCGTTGTGCTGTCACTTCATTTAGTGTTGCCTGTTTATAAGTGAGAAAATATTATTCAACCATTTTAGATCAAAATACTCCCCATTTTGTTTTTGTTTATTTGCATGTGTCCGATTTTAATCTTGATTTTGCTTCTGTTTTGGCTATTGTTCATTATTCTGCCATTCACACCACCTCTGGTCCTATGTTTTGTTTCTTTATTTGTCTTGTTACCATATCCTTTGGCGTGCCCACTAACTCTTGCATCACTTAAGTGTCTCATCAGCTACCCCATCACAGACATGTGTGTTCTTATTCTTCATTGGGCCAACTTAAAATTTCTAAGTTGTCCCAGTTCTGATGAAAGATCATTGAGTTGAAATATTAATTTTGTTACTACTTCATCAAATATGGCTGGACTATGAAGATGGGCTTTGAAAGGGGTAGGGTCTAAAACATGCATACACTTTAGGAAACAGTGGCATCAGCCTGTGTACTAAATGCAAATACCTTCCAAGATAATCTGACTCCATTAATTTTGTTTCTCCTTCCACAAATGTGAGGGGACCTATTGATTAACTCCAGCATTTTGTTTTTATTGCATTTAGTAAATTTAGTTCCAGTAACTTAGTCCAATTATATCTACAAGCATTACATTGTACCTCATTTTGTTGGTACATGCTTTTCTTACAAGACTGCATGTTCATAACTGAAAAAGTATGATAGCATTACTAGCACAAATGTGATAACAGATCAATAAAATATAAAAAAAACTGAGATTATTTCTTTCAACATTTAGCTCTTTTTCATTCTAAAACATTTACTTTTTAATTCATTTTAGTATCTAGGCTTTAATTAGCAAAACTCAACTAGTTAATTTTTCTGTGAGCTTGATTAGTGGGCTACTGTTTGATTGCGAGGAGTAATCTCAGCAAAACCTGGGGATATATCTACAAATGCAGTTTCAGAAGTGGAAACTTTGGCTATGTCATTTTCCAGTTTTTATCTGCTCAGGTTAAGGGATTGAACCACTTCTACAGTATATAGTACAGCTTAGTGCTCCAACATCCAGGAAGTCGCTCAGCAACAGTTTTAATAGAAAATCTTCGTATTGTAATGTATCAATGTGGCATGGTGGCACAGTGGTTAGCACTGCTGCCTCACAGCGCCAGAGACCTGGGTTCAATTCCCGCCTCAGGCAACTGTCTGCGTGGAGTTTGCACATTCTCCCTGTGTCTGCGTGGGTTTCCTCCGGGTGCTCTGGTTTCCTCCCACAGTCCAAAAATGTGCAGGTTAGGTGAATTGGCCATGCTAAATTGCCCAGTAGTGTTAGGTGAAGGGGTAAATGTAGGGGAATGGGTCTGGATGGGTTGCTCTTCGAAGGGTCGGTGTGGACTTGTTGGGCCGAAGAGCTTGTTTCCACACTGTAAGTAATCTAACTGTGAAGTATGTTCTTTGGCTAATACTAGTGAAAAGGCAGGCTTATGCGTGATCACAAGATATTGTGGTTATTCAAAGTGTGAAGTTAATCATAGATCAATTGGGAAACTTTGACAAATGGACCTTTTGCCTTTCAAAATTACCTTTTTTTATAATCATAGATTATCATTATTCTGTACTCGTGATTGTTTCTACATTGTATATTAAGGTCATACCTTTGAAGCATAGAGTCATGATAATCATGTTATAACATAAAATTTTATGGCAATTTGCTAATGGATGTTATTTTAAATTAATTCAGCACTTTCGTTTTATCTTTTACTAAATTTGCAACTGAGATGGAAACTACTCAATTAATATCCTGCTTTAATTATTATATATACACATTAAATATTCTAAGATAATAAATGTACAATATTATTCAGAGGTGACTCTTACTGTAGCAGTGTACAAATGCCAACTTCACAGTGAACATGTCCCATTTCCAGTTAAGATTTTACAGCTATTTGCTTATCGATGGAGTACAAGCTTCAAAATATTTTGGTTTGAGAGTACTGGAGAAAATCAGTGGAAATTAAAATCAAATACAAGGAATAACTGATCTATGAACATATGACTAACAAGTGCTCATACTTACAAATGTGATCCCATTCATGGGTGTAATTTTAAAGTTGCGACATACAAACATTTCCTATACTTCTGAATGACTATTTTATATTGTCCTGCATTGTGTTCCAACTCGATTTCAAATTGATTTACAAATGGATTCCAGAACGGAAATTGTTTGCAACCTGGCCATTTCCTATACCATGATTACACTAGGAATATCCTTTGATCTTGAATTCTACTCCTGATTACTGTTTTTATTTAAAGTGTGCATTCTTGAGTATTTTAGAAATTACTACGTATAGACACATTGTCCATTTTTACTTTATATTTTATCCCCATCATACTTATAATTTTAATAAAAATCAAACTTCCAATTAATATGGATTACACAAGGATTTTTTTTATATTCACTGCAACAAACAGATTAAAAGCCCCATTAAATGCTACTTTTCTTGGTAACTTGTACTTTTAACTACACGCTAGAACTTATTACACAACTGAAAAATCCCACTATTAGATATGCTCTACTGTCCCTAATGTAGACATTCAGATCTTCTGGAGCTAGTCTGAAATAATCTAAAATTATATTTCACGATGCATATTTTCCTGGAGATGTTTCCTTCTACCTAAAGATAGGCAAATCTTCCAGTGTCATTTAACACTCAAAATTGGTCTTTCTACATCTGAGCCTGAGTAGTGAACCACAAACATTCAGGCAGGCTGAAGTGAGGAATGCAGATGCTGGAAACCAGAGTTTAGATTAGAGTGGTGCTGGAAAAGCACAGCAGGTCAGGCAGTATCCGAGGAGCAGGAAATTCGACATTTCAGGCAAAAGCCCTTCTTCAGGAATGGAGGGACAGAGGAGATGACCTGGGGGTTGCAGTGAAAGAGAGAGACTCGCTGAGATTCTTGTGGAGAGAGGAGGAGAACTACTTTAAGGTATGCATCCTTGCAAGAGGATTCGCAGTAAGGTTAAAATCAGCTAGGCAGAAGTGAGGACTGCAGATGCTGGAAACCAGAGTTTAGATTAGAGTGGTGCTGGAAAAGCACAGCAGGTCAGGCAGCATCCAAGGAGCAGGAAAATCGACATTTCGGGCAAAAGCCCTTCAAAACATTCAGCCTCCTGCTGGTGTCCCACTCTCAGGTTCTGGACAGTCTGATTTTGTCTGAGGGTTCTTGGGCATGTTTTAGACCCTATTCCCCTCCAGGGCCATCTCCATGACATTGTGAATCACAATGGGCTTTGTATCCAGGTAGAATGCTGATGAGCTGTTTTTGAAAGCAGAACTCTCTCTATCTTTGGAAATAAGCACCTATTAACAATCTAGCATTCTCCTCTCTAAAAATAGACTACCTACTGTGGGAGACAGTGACAGACTGACAGGCAGGGGGGTGGGGTGGCCATGTTGGTAAGGGATGATATTCAGTCCCTTGCGCGGAGGGACCTAGAATCAGGGGATGTAGAGTCAGTATGGATAGAGCTGCGAAATTCTAAGGGTAAAAAGACCCTCTTGGAAGTTATCTACAGGCCCCCGAACAGTAGTCTGGATGTCGGGTGTAAGTTGAATCAGGAGCTGAAATTGGCCTGTCGCAAAGATGTTACTACAGTTGTTATGGGGGATTTCAACATGCAGATAGACTGGGAGAATCAGGATGGTATTGGACCTCAAGAAGGAGACTTTGTGGAATGTCTCTGAGATGGATTCTTAGAACAGCTATTGCTGGAGCCTACCATGGAGAAGGCAATTCTGGATCTGGTATTGTGCAACGAACCAGAATTGATCAGGGACCTCGAAGTGAAGGAGCCATTGGGAAGTAGTGAACATAATACAATAAACTTGAATCTGCAATTTGAGAGGGAGAGGGTACAATCGGAAGTGACAATATTTCAGTTGAATAACGGGAACTATGGAGCTATGAGGGAGGAGCTGGCTAAAGTTCAATGGTGCAATACCTTAGCAGGGATGACAGTGGAGGAACAATGGCTGATATTTCTGTGTATGATGCAGGATCATTTCATTCCAAAAAGGAAGATCGATCCTAGGAGGAGACATGGGTGGCCGTGGCTGGCAAGGGAAGTTAAGAAACATATAAAGTTAAAAGAGAAAAAGTATAACATAGCAAAGATAAGTGGGAAAACAGAGGACTGGGAAGCTTTTAAAGAACAACAGAGGATTAGTAAGAAGGAAATACGCAGAGAAAAAATGAGGTACGAAGGTAAACTGGCCAAATATATAAAGGAGGATAGGAAAGCTTTTTTTAGGTATGTGAAAGGCAAAAAAATGGTTAAGACTAAAATTGGGCCCTTGAAGACAGAAACAGGGGAATATATTATGGGGAACAAAGAAATGGCAGAAGAATTGAATTGGTACTTCAGATCTGTGTTCACTGGGGAAGACACAAGCAATCTCCCTCAGGTAACAGTGGCTGAAGGACCTGAACTTAAGGGAATTTATTTTTGCCAGGAATTGGTGTTGGAGAGACTGTTCGGTCTGAAGGTTGATAAGTCCCCGGGGCCTGATGGTCTACATCCCAGGGTACTGAAGGAGGTGGCTCGAGAAATCGTGAATGCATTGGTGGTTATTTTCCAGCGTTTGATAGATTCGGGATCAGTTCCTGCGGATTGGAGGGTGGCTAATGTTGTACCACTTTTTAAGAAAGGTGGGAGAGAGAAAGCAGGAAATTATAGACCAGTTAGTCTGACCTCAGTGGTGGGAAAGATGCTGGAGTCTATTATAAAGGATGAAATTGCGACACAGCTGGATAGTTGTAACAGGATAGGTCAGAGTCGGCATGGATTTATGAAGGGGAAATCATGCTTGAGTAATCTTCTGGAATTTTTTGAGGATGTAACTCGGAAGATGGACGAGGGAGATCCAGTGGATGTAGTGTACCTGGACTTTCAGAAAGCTTTTGATAAAGTCCCACATAGGAGGTTAGTGAGCAAAATTAGGGTGCATGGTATTGGGGGCAAAATACTAACTTGGATTGCAAGTTGGTTGGCTGACAGGAAACAAAGAGTAGTGATGAACTGCTCCATTTCGGAATGGCAGGCAGTGACCAGTGGGGTACCGCAGGGATCAATGCTGGGACCACAGCTTTTTACAATATATATTAATGATGTAGAAGATGGTATTAGTAATAACATTAGCAAATTTGCTGATGATACTAAGCTGGGTGGCAGGGTGAAATGTGAGGAGGATGTTAGGAGATTACAGGGTGACTTGGACAGGTTAGGTGAGTGGTCAGATGCATGGCAGATGCAGTTTAATGTGGATAAATGTATGGTTATCCGCTTTGGTGGCAAGAACAGGAAGGCAGATTACTACCTAAATGGAATCAATTTAGGTAAAGGGGCAGTACAGAGAGATCTGGGTGTTCTTGTACACCAGTCAATGAAGGTAAGCATGCAGGTACAGCAGGTAGTGAAGAAGGCTAATAGCATGCTGGCCTTCATAACAAGAGGGATTGAGTATAGAAGCAAAGAGGTTCTTCTGCAGCTGTACAGGGCCCTGGTGAGACAACACCTGGAGGATTGTGTGCAGTTCTGGTCTCCAAATTTGAGGAAGGACATTCTGGCTATTGAGGGCGTGCAGCGTAGGTTCACGAGGTCAATTCCTGGAATGGCGGGATCACCTTACGCTGAAAGACTGGAGCGACTGGGCTTGTATACCCTTGAGTTTAGAAGACTGAGAGGGGATCTGATTGAGACATAAGATTATTAAAGGATTGGACACTCTGGAAGCAGGAAACATGTTTCCGCTGATGGGTGAGTGCCGAACCAGAGGACACCGCTTAAAAATACGGGGTAGACCATTTAGTCAGAGATGAGGAGAAACTTCTTCACCCAGAGAGTAGTGGCTGTGTGGAATGCTCTGCCCCAGAGGGCAGTGGAGGCCCAGTCTCTGGATTCATTTAAGAAAGAGTTGGATAGAGCTCTCAAGGATAGTGGAATCAAGGGTTATGGAGATAAGGCAGGAACAGGATACTGATTGAGGATGATCAGCCATGATCATATTGAATGGTGGTGCAGGCTCGAAGGCCAGAATGGCCTACTCCTGCACCTATTGTCTATTATCTGCCTGTGCAAACACATTCTAAGGCAATCTGGCTCCATCAAATTCGAACAATCCGAGCACTCAAACTTGCTTGTCAAGAATGGCTCACGTGACTGCTTTCATTGTATTTGTCTTAAAGTCAAGCTTATTTAAGCCATCCTAACATTTAAACCTCATAATTCTAACAGATTATCTTTATTGAGTAGTATAAAGTGGTCGCAATACATTGAATGGAGTGAATCATTTGTGTTTAGGATGACTCTCAACATAAGAACATGAAATACATTCACAATCAGTTTGCAATGACATCATTTCACAATGCTGCCAGTCATTGAAAGAAAATCAGTTATCAGTGAACTTTATTTGTTTTCTTTATTTCCTCTGTTAGAGTGAGCTGCTGCCACGTTGTCGGGAAGTACAGCCTATTGGCTTAGTTGTCCATGAAAATGGAAAACTCTTGTTACAAGCAATTCTAGAAGTAAGTAGCCATGAAAAACAGTGTACTTCAGTGTGGTCAATTGATTAAAATGGTACCAACATGGATCAGAATGACTGACCTGACAATTAGTTAATTATTGTTTATCAGTAGGTTAGTAGCATGGGCATTCACCATGATGATGCCAGAGGTATAAAATATAGTTATTTGGAGAGTTTTGTACTTATATTATTTCCACTGAAGTAGCTTTACAAACATGAAGAGTTTTGATAAAGAACAGGGATTATTTCCCGTGGTAGAAATATTGGTGACAACAGATAATCAGGCAAAATGATCCTTGAATTTGCAAAGAAAGGTAATGAGCAATGACGATACATATGAGTTATATGAGCATACAATACTTTTCCATGGGATGTAGTTGAGGCAAATATCTCTGCATCTTTTAAGAGAAGAGTGGATAAACCAAGTTGTATGCGTTCAGTGTGTGCCAATATGACACCAAGAAATCTTACTAAAATGGGTCAATACCGATCAGTGGCTCAACTCCCCAGTATGTAAAATCAAACATGCACAAAGGAAGGTGAATGTGACCACTGGAAGTCTATCATTTCAATCTCAGTACATTGTTATGGGAAGGGTTTAAATTGATGCCTAGTGTTCTCTGTGGTCCCTTTTGACCATGATTTTCCATTCATCACCCTGAAATTGAGCTGTCAATTTACAATTGTACTGTGTTCAGCTTGATACACAATTTCTCACAGTTAGGCTGTCTGAGAGTAAAATCTGTGGTTGGGCTGATATATAAAAATCGCATGTGTGCCACACAGGTATCAGGTAATTATCAGTAACAGAAAGTCCAACCACCTCCACTTCAGCTGTATTATCATCAGCAAGCCTCCCACCGGTAAACAAAATCTCAGCAGGAAAATTCACCTTAAATGACATGGCCACTAGAACAGGCCACTGTTTTGCATTTTGCAGGAAGTAGCACACTCACAGCCTTCTGTATGGCTCTCTGCCACCTACCTAGAAGGTGGAAATACCTTTTTAAAAAAATAGTAATACTTGGAAATGAATGTACTGGTAATACTGGTCATCCATTTTGAACTATACAAAGCAAGTCAGACCATGTGTCTCATTCACCAATTTTACTATTTTCTTCTGGTTACAAATCTCTCAATTGATGGAATGCTGTCTAGCTGTTGGATGGATGTAGTTACTATGGCATTTGTGAAGTTCAACACCATCTAGAACAAAACAATCTGAATTCAATGTTATCATTATAGTATCACATACAATGGCTACATTGTATCTATAGGAGATATTCCAGCAACCTTTGAAGACTTTTTTTTTTACAAACTTGTGACCTATATCATAAATGGAGAAAGGCAGTTGATGCATGGGAATATATTTTTACTTCATCAACATGCTGAGACAACATCATGGAATTCCCTATTTTCTAGCTTTGTGAAAATACTTCCACTGCTTTGACTCATAGTTCAGAAAAATGACCTAGCATCCCTTTCTAAAGGGCGTTGAGTGTAAAGGCAATAAATATGTCTTACTAGTAATGCCCACATCTCCAGAATTAATTTCTATGGAAATGACAAGGTACAATGAGCTAACAGTAGACCATATGATCAGCATTTGATTATTCTTAAAGTTTACACTTTTCACCAGAACAAAGCACATGGATTCCTTTTTTTATTGAGAAGGTTGGTCTTTTGTTCATTGAATGCTTATCAAGCATGAACTTTTAATCTATACATGAACCTTTTGATCTTTACACGAAAGCACAAAAAAATTCCCCAAACAAACAGTAGCAAGCAACTGTTTTGAGATCAGTAGATAATACTTTTTTGTAATTATGTGTTTGCCTTTAAGGATGGGGAAAATACCAAGTGGCTCAATTGGTAGATTGTTGCCCCTGACTCTTGAGATTCCAGGCTGAAAAAGTGCTATTCCGGAATTTGAGATCAAAAATCATGACTGATACTCCAGTGTCATACTGAGAGAATGCTGCACTGATGATCCATGACAGTTTCAGAAAAATGTGAAAATACTTCCACTGCTTAGACTCCTAGTTCAGAAAAATGGCCTAGCATCCCTTTCTAAAGGGCGTCCAGTGTAAAGGCAATAAATATGTCTGTCTTGTCAATGAAGCTATAGCTAGTATCTATTCCTCAATCAGCATCACAAAATCAGATTATCTGGTTATTAGCACACTGTTGTTTGTGGAAGCTCACTTTGCAACAATTATTTGCCATGTTTCCTACACTAAAGAGTAATTGCACTTACCTCATAATGTCAAAAGTGGCCATGAAAGATGCTATATAAGTTAGTCTTTTTTTTTCAAAACTGCTGCTAAAGCACCTGTCATGACATCACAAGTTTTTTTTAAAAATTCTGTAGCCTTGATAGTTTTAATAATGTTTGCCATCTCCCTTCCCAGTGCATAGCATAGTTTTATATTTTCCTGTCAAATTATTTACTGTAGTGTATTGTCACATCTGTGCCTTTTTAATGTATTCCAAATACTGTTGCAATGATCAGTTACAAATTAAATGTGAGCTCTAATCTATTGCCATGCTTTTTAATGGAAGTTCTGATTTTTGCTTCCACTGATAAAATTAACTTCATTTCTTATGTTTGCTAGGCTATTGGTGGACAGGCCCCCAGGAGTCTGATGGATCATTTTGCCGATATACTGTTTGCTTTGAACAAACACTGTTTTACCTATTTAAGCATTTGGTTAAAAGAAGTGATGCAGCAACAGAATTTTCCATCAAGTCGCCTTACACAAGGACAAAAAGAAACATTTAGTCAACAAATTTTAAGGTATACTTCTTCAGAATACAGAACTACCCAAACCTTTTGCCACAGTGACCCAAATTTTGAAGCTTGAAAATTGATGAAACCCCGTGTGCATGTGAGAGGATTTGTCAGAGAAGGGATATGGAGGTGTGTGAATGAGTAGTTACAGCTGAGACACCAGGCGTAGGGTATAGTTGGCGAATTGGCAACAATTTCGTTTCCACCTACCATTTCACTGGTTTGGTAGCAGAAATCGGCATCAGACCTTACTTCTTTAGGCTTTGTCCACCGGACCAAGAACAGTCCTCTTGTTGTGTCAGATCCTATCCCAGGTCTGTTCCACCTACACCTTCACTTCAGAGTACCATTGCTACTGTGGAGAATAGGAGCTCCCAACCGGAGTTGCACATTTTGCACCTCTGCTGGAAGTAGCATCCCAGGTCTTAGGAAGCATAAACCAAGCTAACTATTATCAAAATTAAGCATTGCTTTCATGTACTAAATATTAGGGGACTGTTTCCCAATACCTTTCACCTGCTTTTTATATATTCCTTTTATTTATTAGTTTCAACAATACTAATGGAGAGAAAACTGTTTCAATATTTCTCATGATTTTTTACCAAAAGGAGATATAATAAAATTATGCAATTTCAGGGAAAATGATGAATTTTATTAGAAACCAAAAAGCAATTTTCTCTTGAGCCATCTGATAAGAATAAAGTATAACAAAAAATTGAGAATCTGTTGGACTTACTGTTTTTCAACTGCATAATGCATCAAAACATCAGTTCCCCTTTTTGTAATTGCATTTAAAAAGATACAGTATTTATTTTTTCTATGTTGTGATAAATGTCAATCTTAAACATTGTTAAAACAGAAAAGAATTTAAAGCCTTTCATCTCTCTCTGATCAGAACAAGGATGCAAGATACAGGCTGGAGAAAAAAGGGCACTGTTTTATACAGCACGAGAAAAAGGTGCTGATTGGTTGGGCCATATTGGCACAGAGATACAGCAAGAACAGTTAATTGTCAATCTCAATTCTTAGACAAACAAATAGATTCTGATTGGTCAAGGTGTTGTCATGGGATATAGCAGAGTTTGGCTGTTCCATGACCTTTTTAGCTTATGTAAAAGGTGTCATGTACATACAAATGGAATCTACCTGGCTGGTCTGAGAATGAAAATTGGCAGTTTAAATATTCTTGCTGCATCTCTGTGTCATTAAGATTTAACAAGGCAGCACCCCCTTTTCATGCTTTATAAAATGATGTGTCTGTTTCAAGTCTGTTCTTGGGCTGTAGTTCTGATGAGTGCAAGATGAAAGCTTTGATTTTTGTCTCCTTTTAGCAATGTTCAAGTTATTTACCAAACAATTATTTAAATATCAGTCTGTTCATCTCCTGGATGCTTGCCACCACTTCTCCTCTTTAGTTTGAAGAATATCATTGTTGTACTGGATAAGGCAATGTCAGTACCATGTGTAAGCTGCCGTACATGTGGTCAACATGAGATGCCAGTTCACAATGTCATTAACCTGCCCAGTCCTTTGACTCAGATTTGGTGAAGGTCCTTCCTTAGAAACATGTAAGATATGGAGGCAAAGTTTGCATTTTTAATTAAATCTGACCTTTCTCATTTATTTGTTAATTCCTCCATGACTATGTTGCTTCGTATCTCTGTTACCTACTCCAGGCTGACAAACTTCTATGAGGTAAAAACAATGACTGCAGATGCTGGAAACCAGACTCTGGATTAGTGGTGCTGGAAGAGCACAGCAGTTCAGGCAGCATCCAAGTAGCTTCGAAATCGACGTTTCGAAGCTACTTGGATGCTGCCTGAACTGCTGTGCTCTTCCAGCACCACTAATCCAGTGACAAACTTCTATGATAACTGCACTGCTCTAATTCTGGCCCCTTCAGCATGCCTGATTTTAATCACTCCACCATTGATGACTGTGTTGTCAGCTGTCAAGGCCCTAAACTCCATAAAAGTCCAAGCTTCTCTCAACCCTTTAGAGCCATCTTTAACACACAAGCCCTCCTTATGTGGCTTGGTGTTAAGTTGTTTGATAACACTTTTATGAAGCGCCTTGGATTTTTACTGCATTGAAGATGCTATGTAACTGCAAGGTTTGTTGTAAATCACATTCCTTGCACAGAGGTCAGTTGTGAGTGCAGTTTTTGTTTGTACAAGTGTGCCTCATTTCTGACTCCAATATGTTTGAACCAAAGTGTTACTTTCCTGCAATTTGGTACCATGTTTAATGACATTGGACAGTCCACAATGCTTTTTGAGAACTAGATTCAAGTTGCCAAAACCCTTTGCCTGTATCAGAAATCAGACCTGTTTTGTTTCTGTTCTGAGCAGCATTCACGCAGGGCATTATTAGAAAATCATTTGGTAACAATTTATGTAATGTCATTTTCATAGAATATTTGACTTGACGCATTGCTTGTGGTGAAGCATGGATTTTGCTGGCCACATGAATGGAAACCTGAAATCCTGTGTAGACTGAAGCTTAATGTACATTATGGGAGCAAACGAGATTGAAAAATTTGAAAATTTTGTTTCCTGACATTATTCTGAACAAATTGGCTGTATTTGTGTTGAGTCAGTTAACAATTTCATTTAGTATGTCTGTGGAAATGTGTCAACCTGAGCAAAATATGTTAAAATTGAGCAGAAATATCAATTAAAATGCTAGTTCAAGGCTCCAAGTGAGACTGATGAATACTTTCGGGAGAAGGCGGCTATAACATCTTTTTTTGTTATTTCTCAAAAAAAGGGGCAGAGGGAATCTGCTGATCACATTTAAGGCATCAAACTAAAATGTGAGCATTAGAGGCTTTCCTTTTAAGCACCGTAATTGGTCTCTATGCAAAATGGCAGAACTAAGCTGAAGCTAGCTGAATAGGCAATATGAAACATCACCACCTTGTGTAATTGGAATGAAACTTCGTATTTAGTAAAGAGGTTTAACAGGTATACCCTTATAAATAGTGTATATAAGCTTAACTTTACACAAGTTTAGGCATTGCCAACATCCAATGTCGCAATTAAAATTTAATGAAAAATTGAAAGTTGTGACAAGAAAGTAAAACTTGTAATAATAATTTGTGCAACCACAAGGAGGTTAATATATAATAAATTAATGGACCTGTGCTATTAGTATAATATCGTTAAATGAAAAACTGTAAGTTTCACTTTTGCTGTTTTACAGAGACCGAGTGAATAAAAGGCGTGTAAAGGACATTGTTAAGGAGTTCACATTACTGTGCAGGGGTCTTCATGGCACAGAATATGCAGCCGAGTACTGAAGCTATGTAATTAAATCCAAATATCGCTCAGTTAATAGCATGCTTCCTGCATCCTCAACACATTTGCACCGTTTCCTTCTGTAAAAATGCATTCTAGCGTGAAGGATTTTTAAAAGCAGCAAATGGGCTTCTGTCTGCACTACAGGATTCGACAAAAGAATACATGCACTTGTATGCAGTCACATTAAGAGGCATTTTTAAAAGAAAAAAGACTTCCTATCATAGGATTGGGTCAGTAGAGGAAATGTGCCAGGATGGTTCTGGCATCCGCTGTCCTGACTTGCAAGTAATTTGTGTGTATGTTTTGTGTTGTAATTAAAGCTTTATGGAAGCAATATAACTTGCTGCTGGAGTCCTGTGATTTTGGCACTTTGTAAAACACAACAATATCTCGTGAAGGGAATTAATCCCAAATGATTCAGCTGTGGAATATTACTGGTGATGCTGCTACAATGTCTGAAACCATTTTAAGCGAATCTAGTATTTTACGGTTTTTTTGTTTTTAATTTAATGATGTGGTGATGTGGGCTTCTGTCATAAAGTTTAAAAATAAGTGTAGATTGTTGCAACAGTCGGAGAATTTAAAAAGTTTTGGGCTGTAACAATTGCTAAGAGTTTCAAAACTTGGCATATTTATTTGAAATAAACTGAAAAAGTATCAGAGCTTTGAGTCATCTATTTTGACTGCAGATGAAGAAAACATTGGCCCAAGCAAAGGTCTAATTATACTTCTGGCATAGTTAAAGCAATTAATGACAAAAAGCACAGAGCTCCTCCATCAGAGGTTTTGAGGCTCTATAAGCTTTGTTACAGCCCCATTTTGTTTCTCAACTTTGAGGGTTTTTTTGTACTATATGCTATGTGTTACTCTCTGTACAAAAACCAATACCACCTTAATGTAACTTTGAGCTATCCATGTTATTTTGTAACTTGTTTACTTGTGCTTCTAGAGCATTCTGGAAGTTGCACAACCATAGCATATATTCAGGTATTGGAATAAAATGAAAGCCCACTAGTAAAATCTTGATAAGAAATGACACTGTAGCGTATTGGTTTTCTATTGTGAAATAAAGCTTCACTTATAAGTGTGTGGTTTTTTTTGTCTTCTGCCCCAAAATATTCGTGCTATCTCCAATGTTGCAGTTATAATGTGGGTAAACTGAGAGAAACACATCTGATTCATAACATTTTTACCATCTGAATTGTATGTAGAAACCTATGTAGCAAAGAAGCTGTAGCTAGATGCCATTGTCAATAATAATCTCATAATTTGTAGATTATATAGTCTGTTTCTTTAATCTGCATTATAGTGACATCCATTTATAAAATCAGTCTACAAGGTTTTCATACCGAAACATCTTTGATAACCTTTAGGATGTGCTGGGGTCATCATTGAAGCACCTTTCATTGTGTCATCACTAATGTTTCTAGAGAAACTTAGCAACTGGCTTGCATGTAGTGTGATTCCACAGTGTACAAGAGCATTATTCTGTTTTTGGTTGTATTGGTTGAGAGTTAATTATTGGTCAAGGCACCAAGTAAATCCTCTATTCATCTTGAAATAGTTCCATAGGATCTCTTTCTTTGACCCCAACAGGGGAGTTAGAAATCTATTTGACATCTTGTGTAAGTACAGATTATGTGATAGTCTAGAAATTAGGGAAATTTTACTGTACATTATAGATCTCATTATTAAATATTTTTCTTGGAATTCTCTCAATTTATATCCAGATCCTGTAGGTTTTAGACTAGAAAACAGCAACACAGATCTCTGGTGGACTTTTCCTAAAAGCTATGTCCTGTTTCCTTCTGAATTACATGTGATTATCTTGTTGCCAACTATGAGAATATATTTTTAGCATCTTTAGTGTCATGCAATTACAGCATTCACTCAACATGAGGTAGGAAATCACCAGAACATAATGGGCTGGATTTTCTAGAAGTGGTAATCTCTTGTAAGTTGCCACATTGACCCTTTTTTTCCAAGAAAGAATGGAGCTCCACGTTTCTGAGAGAAGATTCCAATCAGGTTTCTTTCAGAAATGTAGAGCTATACTTGTATTCTGGCAATTTTTTTTCAGAGCACAACTGTTGGGAGTAGGCAAGTCATTTTCTCTTTTCACTGCAATCAGCTGCTGTATTCTGACATTTATTGGTCCTGGCAGCTGCTTTAAGATGTTGGATGGGTATTGGGTAGGGTGCTAGCTGAGGAGACATAAGGATGGCATAAATAGGATGTTAAGTGGGTTTAAGGTATAAGGGGGTGGGTGTGAGAAATCAGGTCTAGTGGAGAGAGTAGGTATCAGGTTTGGGTCCAACAGTGGGGGCAAGGGGTCAAGTCTCTAATGAGCTGTTTGGTCCAGATCTGGGGGAAGACTTATTTGGCACTGTGGAATAAGTATGAATTCTATTGAAAGCTTACTCCGCAATTAGACTATGTATTTTGCCTGAGTAACTCTTTGAATTCTCAGAACCCTCAATGCTCCTTTAAATGGAGACTTTAAAGTGTTCCAGGTGTAGAAGAATTGCGTAGTGGAATCTTCAATTTTTTAAGACCATTCCATTCCTTTCCCTGCAATGGAAATTCCAAAGGGTCCCCATGTACAACTTCTGCTTAGTTGAGAATAATGACTTGCTCAGATTTTCCACTGGCTAATGCATCAAATAAGTAAGGAAATGGTAGTATTTAAAATGCCCTAAACAGTCTCTGTTGAAAGTCCAATCTATTCAAAAGGAGGAACCTAGAATTAAATAAGGTGCAATGTCCCTTTCAGTGCTCAATAATCAATCAATCATTCATCAAAGTAGTAATACCTTCTTAACTGTTGGTCCACAGCTATTCCAAATGAGAAGAGTTGTGCTGTTTTACTCTTCAACAAATTACAATTGTCATACCAACCATGGGAATCTGCATTTGGGAGCAATATGCAGGTATGTCTGTAAATAAAGCGTGCAAGTAAATTTAAAGGAATGAAAATAATGTTTTTGCTTCGATTTTAGGAATTATGGTAAAAGAAATAAACTGTTTTGTACCCTTCTCTGCACCCTCTCCAAAGTGTTCATTTCCTTTTGGTAATTACATGAAGCCTTAATGGCTTTATTCTGGAGCTAAAGCATGCTACAGTGTTTAATCCATTTATTCTAACTGGTGTATGGTTAACAAATATTGAGATATGCCATATTAATCACAGTACACTAGTGTTTCCTGGAGGGAAAACAACAACTATCATTCTGTCATGCCTCTACATATAAAAGTTAATTAAGATGGGTGATAATTACTTGTCAAAATATCCTTCAGAGAACAAAGAAAATTTAAAGCCCAGGCCCTCCAAGCCTGAGTCGATCCAAATGTACTGTCTAAGCCTGTCGGTCAATTCCTAAGCATTTGTATCCCTCTGCTCCCCACCTATTCATGCATTTGTCCAGACGCATCTTAAATGAATCTACCATGCCTGCCTCTACCACCTCTGTTGGCAACGTGTTCCAAACGCCCACCACCCTCTGTGTGAAGTACTTGCCGCGCGTATCCCCCTTAAACTTTCCACCTCTCACCTTGAAAGTGTGACCTCTCGTTATTGAATCCTTCACCCTGGGAAAAAGCTTGTCTCTATCCTCTCTGTCTATACCCTTTATGATTTTGTAAACCTCAATCAGGTCCCCCCCTCTATCTCCTCCTTTTTTCTAATGAAAATAAACCTAATCTACTCAACCTTTCTTCATAGGTAGCTCCTTCCATACCAGGCAACCTCCTCATAAACCTTCTCTGCACCCTCTCCAAACGTCCACATCCTTTTGGTAATGTGGCAACCAGAACTGTACACAATATTCTAAATGTGGCCGAACCAATGTTTTGTACAATTTTAATATTATTGCATATTTGATTAAATAATTTGAGAGCCCCAGCAAATTATGAAATTGCCTCCAAAATTGTGATCCCAGCTGATGATGATAGTGAACAAGTCAGAGCCCAGAGTTAACCTGAGCATGATAGACCATAAATAAACTAATTTTCATATTGTTTACTGCAGAGGTCACACTGAACATGTTCACAGGAGGCTACCAATGTATTTTAACAAAGGAACAGAAATTGCAACGTTAGACAAAAATACAAACTACTTGATAGTAGATTAAGAAAAATTGGAACAATTTCATCATGAGCATCAAAAAGAAAAATCTTATCCCAGCAATATTCTTATTGATACCCAAGTGAATTGTCACCCCCACCTTCATGCTATAATGTTCTTTGCGCAGCTGTAATCTATTTTGGTATATTGATGTGCATTCAATATGTACTATTTACTTGCATTATGTCTTTTTCTGAAATCTTTAAATTCTAATTTAACTTTCTATTACTTAACACAAGTTTCCTAAAGTCATGTTTTCAATAACGTGGTAGCATGTCTTCTGTCTGACACCTCCCAGCCTTCTGCTTCTAACGTTTTCTTCCCTCTCTGTCTGGAAGTCATAAGACTAAGCATCTTTTACAATTGCCTCCCCAGATGGTTTGATGGTCATTAATCTGAAATCCCATGACTGCTTACATATTGTTGGAACACCACGTTCAAACTTGCTTTCTGACTAGTTTTTTTTTAAAAGGGTGAGGTCAAATCTTCAGACTTGATAAGCTAAATTCCACTTCTCCTCCACTTTATGACAAATGAATCTTCGTAATAACATGCATGTTCAAATTCTATAAATAGTCACTATGAAATTGAATACTGTTCTTTTTCCCGTTACATGAATTTGGAGTTACAGTTTTGTGATAACCATTAAATACAACTGTTACAACATTGAGGTGAACCCCACTGTTAATTAAACCAAACACCCAGAAAAATTGCCTTGCCTCATAATCTGTTAAAATATGACCAACAGAGAACTCCTAAATTCCACTATTTAAAGACAATAAGATCAATTTATTTTTTAACACTAAAAGTAAGCATTAAACAACAATTGCTTACAACTCTAAGCCCCCCTTTCTATTAACTGCTTATTAGCTGCCTCCAACTTGAGAACAATATACTATTCCAATAAGACACTTATTAAAATTACATCAACTTAATTTCAAAACCACACAGTTGCTGTCTTCTGTGTCTTCCCTCTTCTGGCTGCTTCCCTGGGTCATCGTTTTTCTTTTTATTGTGAGTGTGTTTCACATGAAAACGTACCTTTGAGAGAGATTGTTTTCTAATTTCTTTGAGAGCAAGATATTAAATGGGCAATTAGTTTCTCCGTGTTTCTCTCTGTGGTAGCTGTTCTCTTTGCTCAGCTAAGCTTCTCTCCCTTTCTTTCTGCTCTAACATGACTCTCTTATTTCCCTTTTATCTTCTAACCCCATATGCCTCAATTGCAATTTAAGTTTTTCTAACTCTACTGCACTTGCCTGTTTCTCTGCTACACATGCTTGACCAACTCCATTACAATTTCAGCTGTCCTTTTGTCCATGGTTAAACCCAATTCTAACGTATTTGCTAAATCTAAATTATATCCTTCCTCTGTCTTTCTAAATGTTATTGGCCAATTTAGGGAGCACCTTCAAATACCTGAACCTCTTTAGCAACCTTAAGCACCATTTCCCTCACTTTTTTAATGTAACCAACCACAAGTAATCAAAATTAAACAAATTGTCTCATCTAAATTTTATTTAAAGATCTAAGACACTAATCAGCAAATGTTTAAACTGCTGGGATCTTTTGTATCCCAAATCTGTTCAAATCCATCCAAATCCCTGTTTAGATCATTTAAACTTGTCCAAATCTCGGAGCAGAGCCTCCAATCTTGGTATTAGATAGGCGTCCAATTTTGTTAGTGTTGACCTTCCGATGGTCCACACAAAATCGTTGAGTCCTGTCACGTTTTGGAAATTAACATAATTGGTGAACTCTACTCACTGTGACTCAGTTTGATGATATCTTTGTTGAGCATTGCACCCACTTCCTTCTGGACCTGTGTGGCTTTGAGAGGATTAAGTCTATAGGGGTGTGGTTTTATCAGAACAGCGTTTCCTACCTCTACCGCATGCACAGTAGTATTAGTCCTCCCAATCTTATTCTTGCATATATCCGCATAGTGCTGCAATAAACCCTTCAACTCAGTTGTTTGCTCCTGAGACAGCTCACTAACCTATCCCACTACACAAAGACTTCCCCATTATTTAACATATTTCGAGGCACATCAAAACCCACAACATCAGAATTTGATTCCTCACTCTGCAGGGCAGGAACTAACATCTGTTTCTCCAGTTGCCTATCTATTATAGTAAAGTTGCAACATATTACCCAATGATATACCCAATACAATTTTTTTTTCCCTATTCAGCATCTTTACCAGATAGTTTACCTGACTCAACGTTTTCTCAATTTAATAGGGGCCACTAAACCTGGCTTTGAAGGGATCTCCTACCTGTGGTGACAATACTAATACGTCATCCCTGTGGGAAAGCATCCAAATTTGAGTTTTTAACAGTCACCTGCTTCATTCTATGCTGCGCCCTCTTCAGGTGTTGTTTAGCTAACTCAACTCCCTGATTTAATCTCTCTCTGCACCTCAGATATGTAATCCAAGTGTGAGATCACCAAGTTTGGTCCTATTGATTTTTTTTCTTTAATTAAATTTAAAGGTCTTTTTACTTCATGTCCGAATATTAACTAGGAGGGAGTAAACTGAGTAGATTCATTTGGGATATCTGTAATGGAAGACTAAATAAATGGAATACCTTTATCCCAATCAGTCAGGTAATCCTGACAGTACACTTTAACACGGTCTTCAGGGTCTGATGCCACCTTTCAAAGGCTCCCTGAGATTCAGGATGGTAAACACTAGGTTTAAAGTGCTGTATGCTCAGGCTATCTGTGAATTCCTTAAACTACCGAGCAGGAAAATTTAGACCCTTGGTCTGAATGAATTCCTCTGGATAGCTTATACCAAGTAAGGAAAGCCATTAACTCCTCTACTACCCTTTTTGCCTTAATACTCTGTAATGCAATTGCTTCCGGAAATCTGGTAGACACATCCATTATGGTTAGCAAGTACTGGTTCCCACCTTTTAGTTTTAGGGAGGAGACCTACACAATCAATCATACCCTGCGTGAAAGATTCTTCAGATGCGGGAATCGGCAACAAAGGTGCTGGTTTTATTACTGCCTGTGGCTTACCTACCATTTGGCGTGTATGACACATGGCAAAATTTAACCACATCCTTGTGCAGTCCAGGCCAATAGAAGTGCTTTTGTACTTGAGGCTGAGTGTTCCTCACACCTAGATAACCTCCAACTGGGTAATTCATGCATTAACTGTAGTGCTTCCCAGGAGAAAGTGAGGACTGTAGATGCTGGAGATCAGAGTCAAGAGTATGGTGCGGAAAAGCACAGCAGTCGGGCAGCATCTGAAGCACAGGAGAATCGATGTTTCAGACTTGAGCCTTTCATCAGGATGCTGCCTGACACCTGTGCTTTTCCAGTACCACACTCTGGACTGTAATACTTCCTGACTGTATGCTACTGACAACACATTCTGGTGCACTTTCACCAATTTCTTCTCTGCACTAACCTGCAGTGGTCTCCATTTCCATCTTAGGATTCTATTTTTGAGATAATAACCCTCGGGAATATGTTCTGGTTCCTTTTCTGGGTGTGCATCTATATATACAGTATACCTTTTATTGTCTCGTTGTTCTTTTGGAAGTCCATTAGCCTTTCAGGACTAAACACCTCTGCCTGACCCTCTACCTGTTCAGGTTTTACCTGCACCATTACATCAAACATCGTGTCAGCTAATTGAACCTAAACTCTTTTGTCTTCCTCTTTTTAGTTTTTGCTTCTTGCTGTGAGTTATGACAGTAGGATCTTGTTACTACACAGTCTGGAAAAATTCCAGGGTATTTGTCTTTTAACTCCTCAGTTCTCTGGTTTTCCTTTGGTTTCTCCACCACAAGGGACAAATACTCCCTCTTTGGATCCTGCCAGGTCATTCCCAAGAACAAACTGTATTCCTGGAACTGACACTCTGTGAAGCACTCCCACTGTTACTTCACCATTCTTGACTGGCTCTCCAACGTGATCTAAATTTCTGTCCATCTGTTCCACAAATTACCACACTCTCAGGTAACCTATCAGAAAGAGTTCAAATACTTTCATTTCTATTAGAGACTGATTAACTCCCGTATCTCTCAAAATTGTAACTTTCCCTTCTCCCCCTGTTCTTCCTGAGTAAACTTTACCCACAGGGGTTCAGTCTTTATAGAGATCTGGAACTAACTCAATACCCAGTCCCTGCCTAGGCTGTGCACTCTCCTGCAGCTCCTTGACTTTTCTTGGGGTTTCCTTTACTACCTCCACTAATCCCACTGGCTTAGCCTCTCTTACCACATCTTTTCCCACAATGCCTTTCTTCAATGACTAGCACTGTGACTTTATGTATCCCACCTTGCCACAGTGGAAACACCTGAGGCCGTTCACCTCATTTTCACCCTCTTGGGCTTCTTTTTTCCAACCTGTAGTAAGCTATCACCAGTTGCTCTACTCTTCTTGTTTTGTCGTGAAGGATCTCCCCTTCTCTCAATTTCTATCAATCACAGGATGAAATTCCTGTTGGAAGCTAAATTTCATCTTATGTACCAATACATATTCATCTGCCATCTCTGCCACTGTTACTACTTGAACTTCTCTGTTCATCTACATGAATTCTTATCATCTCTGAAAGTGAATTTTTAAGCTCCTCCACCAGACTAATCTCTCTTAGAGCCTAATAAATGGGTGTGGGCCTTAAAAGTAGATAAGACCTATCAAAATTACTGTGTTTAATTCTTTTGACCTCAACATAAGTCTGACATGGTTCTTCCTTTATGTTTCTGAACTATTGTCTATGTACTTCTGGTTCAATTCATAGGCCCTCAAAGTAGCCTTTTTGACATCTGCAAAATCTCTTGACCCCTCATCTGACAGCACTGCAAATAGCTCACTAGGTCTGCCTACCAGATTAGTTCAATGGCCTAGCCAATTTTTCAAATGAAATAAAGAAGGCTTTGACATCTTTCTATCAAAATGTGGCAATGTTTCAGCATATTTGTATACATCACAACCTGTTTCCTTCATCTTCATCCTGTTAACTTGACTTTCCTGACTCATTCACAACTTCTGAAGTTCAAATTCTCTCTCCCTTAAAGGTACAGTGCATGTCTTCAACGTTCAAGTGAGACAAGATTTTTCCATGTTCTCAGATGTAGCTAACTGCTTATGATATCAGCTTAGGTGACTATTTCCATTGTGGTGCTGTGGAGGAGAAAACAAAAGTTGAAGAAAGATACTCCTCATTGAGAAGAGCCAATAAAGTACAGAATGATTTCTTTGGAGCCTTACAGTCAAAGGAGGGAATGGGGCATAAGAAATGGTCTTACTGACACACAAATGTGAGAACCTCTGAAATAGTTGGAAGATTTTGAGGATTAATACTAATGAGGAAGACCTATGTCAATACCAAACCCTCCACCTCTCAAATCAGAACATGACTTTATTTGAAACAACAATTGAGATTCTGTATGAAATTCATGAAGTTCCATTTTTGAGAAAGCAAGCCATTACAGACTGACAGTTAGTTCAGTAGCCTTATTTGTGGCTTCTCTAATCTTTGAAATGAGTCAAATTTCTTTTCCCAAAAAAGAGTTACTGTCTCTGAAAATGCTTTACAGATAAACCTATTTAATATTTCTGCTTTTTCTCAGTTGTACATTCTGTCATATAACAGAGGATTATATTTACAAGCCTATTATCTCTTGGTATGTTGGTGAATGTGGCAAGTTTCCGGGAGACATTCTAATTCGATTGATTGTTCTATAGTATATGTTATTTAGGATCAGTATGAGTAGCTTGTTAATTTATGCAAAGCACATGACTTCACTTTTGTTTTTCTTACTAAGATTATTTCAGGGATCATCCAAGGAACAGGAGAATCGACGTTTCGGGCATAAGGGTTTATGCCCGAAACGTCGATTCTCCTGTTCCTTGGATGCTGCCTGACCTGCTGTGCTTTTCCAGCAACACATTTTCAGCTCTGATCTCCAGCATCTGCAGTCCTCACTTTCTCTTCCTTATTTCAGGGATCCCCTTGAAATTCTCTACAGACCACAATGTGTGAACTGCCGTCCCAGCAGTGGTTCTCAAACGTTTTTGATAAATTACTTTCAAACTAATAAATAACCACTGATTTGCTCCCACCCACCACGTCTAAATTATCAAAGCAATTATGATTTAAATTCACTGATTATAGGTTTTCTGCTTCCAGTGTAAGAATGTTTTCAAATTTATTTTTTAAGCGTGAGAGGTGATAATGCCATTGCACCAACAAGGTCGACTGCGATTGGAAATTTTAGTTAGTGGCCGAGGTTAAGTAAGATACATGAATTCAGCACTTATTTAACCAACAATGCGGATGTGAAATCGGGTCTCGAGATGTGGGTTGTTTGTGTGGTTTGGAAGCAATTCTGATGTATTAACACTTCTCTGGACCTAGAGAGAAGTGTTAGTGGAGGCTGCTGTGTGAAACAATATTTTTCATTGTGTGTATACCTAGGATCACAGTCATAGAACTGTACAGCATGGAAACAGACCCTTCAGTCCAATTCGTCCATGTTGACCAGATAACAAAGCAAACTAATGAGAGCAGAGCAGTGGACGTGATCTATATGGATTTCAGTAAAGCATTTGCCAATGTTTCTCAAGATTGGTAACAAGGTTAGATCACATAGAATAAAGGAAGAACTATTTGGATACAGAACTGGCTTAAAGGTAGAAGACAGAAGGTGGTGGTGGTTGGTTGTTTTTCAGACTGGAGACCTATGACCAGCAGGGTGCCACAAGGATCAGTGCTGGGTCCATTACTTTCTATCACTTATATAAATGATTTGGATTTGAACATAGGTGGTACTGTTAGAAATTTTGCAGATGACATCAAATTGGAGGTGCAGTGGACAGCGAAGAAGGTTACCTCATATCTTATTGCAGATAGATAGAACAGTGAAGAAAGCGTTTGGTATGCTTGTCTTTACTAGTCAGCGCATAGGAGTTGCGAGGTCATGTTGCGGCTATACAGGACATTGGTTCGTCCACTATTGATGTACTGTGTGCAGTTCTGATCTCCCAGCTATAGGAAGGATATTATGAAACTTTAAATGATTCAGAAAAGATTAACAAGGATGTTGCCAGGGTTAGAAGAATTGAGCTATAGGGAGAGGCTAAATAGGCTGGGGCTATTTTCCTTGGATCTTCAGAGGCTGAGGAATGACCTTTATAGAGACTTATAAAATTGAGTCGTTTGGATAGGATTAAATGGCAAGGTCTTTTTCCAAGGGTGGGGGAGTCCAAAACTAGAGGGCATAGGTTTAAGGTGAGAGGGGAAAGATATAAAAGGGATCTAAGGGGCAACCTTTTCACACACAGGATGGTGTGTTTATGGAATGAACTCCCAGAGGACGTGGTAGAGACTGGTACAATTAGAACTTTTAAAGGGTATCTGAATGGCTTATCTCTATAACTCCATGACTCTATATTCTAAATAAATCTAGTCCCATTTGGCCCATTCTGTACATTGAGAAACTTATATCGTTACTAAATTTCTTTTTCACCGTTATATACCTATAATCTTTGTTCGTTCATTGATTCCAGTAAAACCTCTTGAAATGTTCCCTTTTCTTGAGCTAATTATTGTGCTGTCACCACCTTTCAACAATGAAAACCCACCATTTTAATTCTTTTTTAAAAATGTATTATTATATTCCCTGTGCTATCTCAAGAGCTTAAGTATTCACTTTGTGTCCCTTCATTTGATGTATACAGAAAAATTGATAATGGCCATAGAAATCTGCTTTAAACTAATAGCAATTGTGAATTTAAAACCTGGAAATTGGAATTCGAGAGGGGTTAAAATCGATATAGAACACTAAGAGGGTTAAAGTCCACTTTAAATAAAAAGGACATCACACAAAATGAAATTGACTGTTTTTCTTTGTATTCACAACAAATTGCTTTAATTAGCGAGAGGAATATCTCCTAAATTTTGGATGCATATCCAACTTAAGCATGGCTTAAATGCTTCCTACCTCCATTTCCCAAATGAAGTTATTTGATATTTAGAAAATTTTGTTCATACCTGAAAGATTTTGCTGATAAAAATTATAATTGGCAAACATTTTCCTTTTCATTAAGCATATTGTACACTATGTGATGAAAATAATGATTGGCTTTTGATAGTTTCTGTTCCAACTATGATAATTCATGAACAATTTGGACTTAGTTCTCAGTTTTACAGTCCTCACAATTTTATACATGCTTGGTGCTGGGCAACAAACTCTCAATATAGTTGCATGACATTTATAAACCTATTTTCAAATTGACTTGCCTATTGGATCAAACTGAGAAATTGGTGATGTTTCCTTTATTATTAGGCATTTAATTCTGTCAGTTATTATGACACATGTTAATATTGAACAGCATTAATGTTTTTCAAGCTTACACCTTCTGGTTAATCAATAGGCCAAAGTAACATTCTGTTTGCTTCTATGTGTTTGCTTTCATTTTTGCCATGACCCACTCCTGTCAGAGTCCTATTGATTATGAAATGTAAAAGTCAGTGTTTCCTCCTTGACTTGTTCTTTTTAGGGTGTGAGTATACGTACTAAGTGCTTAAAAAGCCAGTAATCCTCGTTTAACTATCATAGACCTGGAAACTCTGCAGGCATGGCATTTTCTGCCATTTACTTTTTGGATAACAAAGGACAGGTAGGTTTATGCCACATTTATTATGCTTTTACTAAAACGTACAAGGCCTGGAGTCTTTCCTATAGATGGAAAAGCAAGCCTGCATAAAAGTGATGCAATATAGTAGAAATTTATGAATTATTGTTAATAATTTCCCATGAATTTTTTTAAATATCGTTAAGGCTACATTTTAACCATTGTGTAGATTTAGCTGGTTTGTAACAGTTTCATGCATTCTAATTAATGTTTAACCCCTGGTTGCACAACTAATGTAATGAAAAATGCTGAAATGTGTTCACTGAAGTGTGTAGTGAGATCACTATGGCTTTGTTTCTCAGTGGAATGTTTATTTCACATATTATCGAAATGGTGTATCAAAGTAAATGGTTCAGAGTCTCACCCAATGAACAACTTGGTACCAATTTTCTTTTTTGGAGATGAGCAGGCAGGCAAGTAATTGGTCTTGGTTTTCCTCCTCATTACTTGACCTCCTCAAGGCTTGACCTTTCCTCATTACTTTCTCATTAAAACACAGCTGAATTTAATGGTGGAGAACTGCAACCATAGACTTGACCCTAAAATGCAGCAGATGAGTACTCCACCATGAGAACCAGATTAAAAATGCTTATTTTTGATACGGTGTCCATCTACAAAAGTCATTGCCCGCTAATTATTATGAAAATGCTTCAACATAATTTGCCATATAAATATAAGCAATCTTATAATATTTAAGTGTTTATTTAACTTGAAATTTGACTTGATATTCCAGTGAACAAAATATTAATCTTTGCAGCAGTTTCTGAATATATTTGCAGAGGATTTCGTTTTTATCGGATTGAGAATTATATGGCTACCAGTAAAATGTATTTAACAAACTATTCTATATATTTTCCAAATTTCTTGTGAATTGTAAGTTGGCAATTGTAAATTGTCGATCATAAATCCTACTAAGAGTTGGATCAGACAATTCAGCCCCTTGAGCCTGCTAGACTATTTAATGCAATCATGACTGATCTCATCTTAGCCTCAATTCTACTCTCCTACTCCCTCTCCATTACCATTCAACCCATTACTAATTAAAAATCTGTCAATCTCCTCCTTTTAAATTGATTCATTGTCCTGACAACCACTACATCCTGTGTAGTTAATTCCACAGAATCATGACCCTTTGAAAGAAGAGATTTCTCCTTATCTCTTTTAAATCCGCCACCCTTTTATCCTAAAAACTATGACCTTTTTGTTCTGGATCTCCCCATATAAAGAAACATTCTCTCCACATCTACTTTGTCAATATCCTTTTGCATCTTAAATACTTCAATTAGATCTCTTCTCATTCTTCTAACCTCCAGAGAGTATAGGCCTCAACTGCTCAATCTCTCTTCATAAGACCAGCCCCATATCTCCGTAATCAACCTAATCAACCTCCTCTCAACTGCCTCCAATGCAACTACGATCCCCCTTCAAGTAAGGGAAAGGATAACATCAAAGTGGAGAAGGTTCAGAAGAAATTTATTAGGATGTTGCCAGATATAGAAGGTTTGAGTTATAAGGGCAAGATAGGCTGATACATTTTTCATTGGAGCACAGGAAGTTGAGAGGCAATCTGATAGAAATTTGTAAAATAATGAGAAGTATAGATAAAGTTAATAGAACATAGAATGTTACAGTACAGTACAGGCCCTTCAGCCCTTGCTGTTACGCCACCCCCCAGTGAAACCAATCTGAAGTCCATCTAACCTACACTATTCCATTCTCGTCCATATGCCAATCCAATGACCATTTAAATGCCCGTGAAGTTGGCAAGTCTACAACTGTTGCAGGCAGTGTGTTCCACACCCCCACTATTCTGAGTAAGGAAATTACCTCTGATGTCTGTCCTATATGTATTGCCCCTCAATTTGAAGCTATGCCCGCTTATGCTAGCTATCACTATCCGAGGAAAAAGGCTCTCACTGTCCACCGACCTAACCCTCTGATTATCTTATGTCTCAACTAGAGTCATAGAGATGTATAGTATGGAAATGGACTTTTCGGTCCAACCCGTCCATGCCAACCAGATATCTCAACCCAATCTAGTCCCACCTGCCAGCACCCGGCCCATATCCCTCCAAACCCTTCCTATTCATATACCTATCCAAATGCCCTTTAATGTTGCAATTGTACCAGCCTCCACCACTTCCTCTGGCAGCTCATTCCATACATGTACCACCCTCTGCATGAAAAAGTTGCCCCTTGGGTCTCTTTTATATCTTTCCTCTCTCACCCTAAACCTATGCCCTCTACTTCTGGACTCCCCGACCCCAGGGAAAAGACTGCCTATTTATCCTATCCATGCCCCTCATAATTTTGTAAACCTCTATAAGGTCACCCCTCAGCCACCGACGCTCCAGGAAAAACAGCCACAGCCTCCCTGTAGCTCTGATCCTCCAACCCTGGCAACATCCTTGTAGATCTCTTCTGAACCCTTTCAAGTTTCACAACATCTTTCCGATAGGAAGGAGTCCAGAATTGCATGCAATATTCCAATAGTGGCCTAACCAATGTCCTGTACAGCCGCAACATGATCTCCCAACTCCTGTACTCAATACTCTGACCAAGAAAGGAAAGCATACCATAAGCCTTCTTCACTATCCTAGCCACCTGCAACTCCACTTTCAAGGAGCTATGAACCTGCACTCCAAGGTCGCTTTGTCAGCAACACTCCCTAGGACCTTACCATTAAGTGTATAAATCCTGCTAAGATTTGCTTTCCCAAAATGCAACACCTCACATTTATCTAAATTAAACTCCATCTGCCACTTCTCAGCCCATTGGCCCATCATCTGGTCCAGATCCTGTTGTAATCTGAGGTAACCCTCTTTCGCTATCCACTACACCTCCAATTTTGGTGTCATCTGCAAACTTACTAACTGTACCTCTTATGTTAAGTTACCTCTCAACCTTCTCCCTAAAGAAAACCGTCTCAAATCCCTCAACCTTTCCTTGTAAGACTCTTCCTCCATAGCAGGCAACATCCTAGGAAATCTCCTTTGAACCCTTTCCAAAGCTTCCACATCCTTCCTATAACGCGGTGACCAGAACTGCATGCAATACTCCAAGTGTGGCAGCACCAGAGTTTTGTACAGCTGCAGCATAGCCTCATGGTTCCAAAACATGATCCCTCTACTAATAAAAGCGAACACACTGTATGCCCCCTTAACAGCCCTTTCAATCTGGGCAGCAACTTTGAGGGATCTATGTACATGGGCATAGAGGTCTTTCTGCCAATCTACACTAACAAGAATTTTACAATTTGTCCTGTACTCTGCATTCCTGTTACTCCTTCCAAAGTGGATCACCTCACACTTTTCCACATTAAACTCCATTTGCCACCCCTCAGCCCAGTGCTGCAGAATATCTATGTCCCTCTGTAACCTTTGGCACTATCCACAACTGTACTGACCTTAGAGTCATCCACAAATTTACTAACCCATCCTTCTATGCCCTCATCCAGGTCATTTATAAAAATGACAAACAGCACTGGACCCAAAACAGATCCTTGCATTACCCCACTAGTAACTGAATTCCAGGATGGGAACTCTGTTTCCCATCAACCACCACCCTCTCTTATTTCAGCTAGCCAATTTCTGAACCAAACCGCAAAATCGCCCTCAATCCTATGCCTCCGTATTTTGTGCAGTAGCCTACCTTATCAAACGCCTTACTGAAATCCATATGTACCACATCAATGGCTTTACCTACATCAATAAGGTTTGTGAGGCATGACATACCCTACACAAAACCATATTAACTATCCCTAATCAATTTATTCCTTTCTAGATGATGATAAATCCTATCTCTTATAACCTTTCTCCAACACCTTTACCCACAACCGAAGTAAGGCTCACTAGTCTATAATTACCAGGGTTGTCTCTACTCACCTTCTTGAACAAGGGAACAACATTTGCTATCCTCCAGTCTTCTGTTACTATTCCTGTAGACAATGATGAAACAAAGATCAAAGACAAAGGCTCAGCAATCTCCTCCATGGCTTCCCAGAGAATCCGAGGATATATCCCATCTGGTTCAGGGGATTTATCTATTTTCACACTATCCAGAATTTCTAACACCACCGTCCTTGTGAACCTCAATCCCACCTAGTCTCGTAGCCTGGTTCTCAATATTCTCCTTGACAACATCAGTATTCACAATAGAAAAGACAAAAAATATTCATTTTAATGCTTCCCTATCTCCCCTGACTCCATGCAACTTCCCACTATTATCCTTGATTGACCCTAATCTTACTCTAGTCATTCTTTTATTCCTGATATACCTATAGAAAGCTTTAGGTTTTCCCTGATGCTATCTGCCAATGACTTCTCATGTCCCCACCTGGCTCCTCTTAGTTCTGTCTTTAGGTCCTTCCTAGCTAGTTTGTAACTCAAGCGCTCTAACTGAGCCTTCATTTCTCATCCTAACATAAGCTGCCGCCTTCCTGTTGACAAGACATTCAACTTCCTTGAGTAAACCATGGTTCCTGTGCTCAACAACTTCTTCACTGTCTGACAGGTACATACTTATCAAGGACACACAGCAGCTGTTCCTTGAATAAGCTCCACGTTTCTATTGTGCCCATCCCCTACAGTTTTCTTCTCCATCTTATGCATCCTAAATCCTATCTAATCACATCATAATTGCCTTTTTCCCAGCTATAGCTCTTGCCCTCGGTGTATACCTATCCCTTTCCATCGCTAAAGTAAACATAACTGAATTGTGGTCACTATCACTAAAAGTATTAACCTGCCTCCAAAGCTAACACCTGGCCGGGTTCATTACCCAGTATCAAATCTAATGTGGCCTTGCCCCTTGTCGGCCTGTCTACATATTGTGTCAGAAAACCCTCCTGCACACAATGGACAAAATCTGACCCATCTAAAGTACTTGACCTATAGTATTCCCAGTCAATATTTGGAAAGTTGAAGCCCCCATAAATGAAGTTGTCATTTCCCTAGGATGGGAGATTTCAAGACGAGGGGTAACATTTTTAAGGTGAGAGGAGAGGTATTTAGAAAACATATAAAGGGTGAAATGTTTTCAGAGAGGGTGGTTCACGTGTGGAATGAATTTAGAGCAAGTGATGGATGTGAGTACAATTACAATGTTTACAAGACATTTGGATCGGTACATGAATAGGAAAGATTTGGAGGGATATGGATCAGCAGCAGGCAGGTGGACTAGCTTAGTTTGAGATTATATTTGGCATGGACTTGTTCAACCAAATGGTCTGTTTCCATGCTGTATGACACTGTGATATTACTAATGCTTTATATGATTGCGACAACACTTCCCTACATTTCTTTTAACAATAAGTGCCAAAATACCATTTATTTTCCTTATTACTTGTTGTACCTGCACACTAGTTTTGTGGCTCATGCACGAGGACACCTAGATCCCTTTTCACCTAAGCACTCTGAAGTTTCTCTCTATTTATGTAAAAATTAGCCTTTCTATTCCTCTAACCCAAAATGGATAACCTCACACTTATTCACGTTAAACTTCATCATTGTCCAATTTTGCCTCATTTACCTAACCTAACCACATCCATTTGTAAATTTCTTCTTTCTTTATTGGAGCTTACTTGCCAACGTACTTTAGCATCATCTGCAAATTTCACTAGAATACTTTCTATTCTTACATCCAAGTCATTAATATGGATTATAATTAATTGGGGCCCAAGGATCAAAAACCCTGTTGTACCCTACTAGTTACATCTTGCCAACCAAAAAAAGATCCATTTATCCTGACTCTCTGTTGGTTGGCCAGTCCTCTATCCAAGGTAATATATTACTGCTAACTCTGTGATCTTACCTTTTGTGAAGAACTTCACTGAGTGCCTTCTGGAAGTCCAGAGATGGTACATCTTCAGGGTCCCTATTGTCCACCTTGCCTTTTACATCTTCAGAGATAGGATAGATAGCTAAAGTCTTTTCCTCAGAATGGAAATGCCAAGTACTACAGGCCATAGATTTAAGATTAGACGGGAAAAAAATTTATAGGAGATAAGCGAGACAAAACTTTTACACACAGTGTTAAGTGCCAGGGTATGTGGTTAGATGTAATGGTAACATTTAAGAGGTGTTTGAACAGACACAAGAACAGGCAGGGAGTACAGTGGTATGAGCCATGTGCAGGCAGATGGAATTCATTCAGAATAGCATCATGGTCAGCACAGAAATGGGCTGAAGGGGCTGTTCCTGTGCTCTACTGTTCTATGTTCTGTATTAATTCTAGTAAATCGGTCAAATATGATTTATCCTTGATTTTAAAAAAACACCATGCTGACTCTGATGGTTTGTATTTTGACGTTCCAAATGTCCTGTTATTACTTCCTTAATAATGAATTGTAACAATTTCCTACACAGGTTCTCATTTCCCGCAATTATCGAGGGAATGTTACAATGTCGATGATTGAGAATTTCATGCCTTTACTTCTAAGCAAAGAGGAGGATGGATCCTTAAGCCCAATTTTGGAGAAAGATGATGTCTACTTTTTGTGGATTAAATACAAAAATATTTACAGTATCCTTAAATATACATTAAGCTGCTTCCTTAAATATACATTGAGCTGTTCCATTATGTTTATGACTCATAATCAAAGCCAAAAACCTTAACAAGAAACTCAGTGGTATGTACAATGAAAAGAAATACCAACATTACATTATCTTTTGCATTCCTTTTCAAAGTTAAACAGGTAAGCAAAAAATAATGTAATCTGTTTTAAATGTGTATTTGAAAGGTGACTTCCAAGCCTTGAGACAATAAGTATACTCCTCTGGAAACCTTTAATTATAAAACACATCACATTTATTGTGTCTGTTGTTTTCTGGCTGATTTAACAATATTCAATTTGATATAAATGGAAAAACAGAAAATTCAACAACAGTTACATTAAATAAGACATTTTGAGATCCCAGTATTTTATTGAATCACTAACCAGTATATTCTCATCAAAAACGTGTTATATTTCTCACAGTTAAACTGAAATCAATACTTACAAACGTTATTCTGAATTGGAACTGACTTCACTTCGATTGAAAAGCTATTTCCAGCCATCATAATTTACTGAGGAAACTTGAAATGAATTTTCCTGACAATTGCTATGAATGCATCAGTGGAATTACAAAACAATTTTAAAATAAAAATATGCATAATTTGAAAAAGAATACTTACTCTGTTGTTTTAACTTGATGTTGTTTTAAACCTGATTCATTGCTTCCTGACTGTTTATGATGTCACAGTAACTTCATTATAGCATCACAAGGCTGTTTAATATATTAATCTAAGAAATTTCGTAGCATTTTTAAAATTGCTATTCCATTTAATTTTTTTTCTGTTTTTAAATTGAATGTGATGAATAATAAATATCCTGTCATTCGGATCATGCATACAGTAGTTATCTTTCCAATGAAATTAGAAGAAATTATAGAGAAAAGGATCCAAAATCTTTTTGAATTAGCTTAATACTATCCAATTGCTTTTAACACCACATTTCTCAATTTTTTTTCTCTTAAAAATATTTGTTTCTTGGATTAATTTATATTATTTACTTTAGAGACTTTCCTTATTAATGTACTCAACATACCTGTTTAATATTCACTGAACTAAAAAGTTGGGATTGTAATAATTAGCCTGGAGATTTCAGATCTAAAACCTGTTGGCAATCATTAATATTAACATCGATAAAACTTGCAAACCAGGAAATTGCTGCTGGTGAATCTCTGCTCTTCCACTCCTTGCAACTTCCTACAAATCAATATCTTCGAGCAAGTATTGGCTGAGAAGTTGTCCTCTAATTCTGTAATGTAACGTTTAAACCTATTTAAAAAACCCACACATTTTTGATAACAAGTTGTATCTGATTTTGTAATGGCATGCTAAGTCATAAGTTGTCCTGAAGAAGCTCTCTGGTCTTGGGAAACTAATTTTAATTTTGTGAAAATATTTTTTCTAAATCCATAGTTTTCTTTCAACATAATTACTTTAAAAGTTTGTTCACGGTAATTTGTTATCCAATTTGTATGTTTCAATCGCTAAATATCTTCCTGTAAAATTCATAAAAGTGAAGTATTATTAACACATCTTAATTTTCTGGTTTACTGTCTATTCTTCAAATGTGATTTATTTCTAACCCTGTTTGATACTGCTGTTGTGAGATTCCTTTTACTTGGTACAAGATTCAAGTTAGTGTTTTGGAACGGTGAAACTCACCACAAAGGTCACAAGTTCTTTGTGGGTAGATTCTTTCTGGATCTGCAATGGTTAGTACTGTTGCTTTGCTGCTATATGTAAAGTTTGGGCGGATGGCTTTTGTAATTTTTCTTCCTTTCTTGCTATATGATATGAAATAAAGCATTGCTTCATAAGTTTGAATACTTGGGTAAGCTCGCAACTTTGTTTTTCTTGAAAACAAATCTAAGCTTTTTAACTTCAGTCTCTGAAATTCAGAATGAATTGCATTGCCCATGCGGACCTTAATAACTTCTGTGATTTATTGAGCAAGATTGTACATGGTCCTAACTAAAGGATATGACCAACTTATTCAGGTACAGGGTGAACATTGCATCGTATCTTGAGCATTGTGTTCTTCCTGTTCAAGATTTTCAAGAAAGACTTTATTGTAATGTATATGAACTCTATTAATGCAACCAAATTGTTCTTGATCTTATTTTTCTGTTATTCTAAGAAATGATTTCATGGTCTTTATTTACAGTATGTTTGTTTGTCTACCATGATTAATATTCTGTATGAATTCTCTACTTTTCACACTCTTAACCTTACTTTCTTTTTGTTGTCATCTCAAGATTTGAAACACTGTTTCTAATATCTCAGTCCAAGTCTTGACCAAGCCATTTATATTTCCATTTTTAAAAAAAATATAACCTTTGAAAGTTTAATTTGAATACAATAGAACGCTTAATGCAAAGTGTGGGTTGCCCTCAAATGCTGATATTCCACATAGGCTGCTGTAATGTTTATATCGCACTCATATCACAATGGTAATTGTATTGCAACCTTTTGTTTACAATTCAGTGTTATTTAATTGACTGTTTTTACTGAGACATGTTGTTGCATGAAAACAAGCTTGGTAGTCAAACCATGCATAAATGCTATTTTTGAGATAAACCCAGAAGCTAACGGCTCATACCTGTGGTCATTGACTTTGTGTCCCCTTATCTGTGCATTGGTATGGACTTTGGACTTTGTAGTGTTTCCATGTGTTGCATTTTTAAAAGTCTGTAATATTGCTGAAAAAATGACATCGTTTTGGCAAAGCTTTTTACTTTATACTCATAAGGATAATTTTAAAAAAGAACAATACCAAAGGGTAATCCAAGATGGAGGACGGGAAAAATTTCTGGCTGTAAGAGCTGCTCCTTTTTTTTTGAGGTATTTTAGGTGTTGGAGGTGATTTCCTCGAATTCCAGGAGCTGCAATTACTGTTTTATATGCTGTTGCATTGTTTTGGAACTTTTGGGGAAAAAAAGTCAAAATAACAGCAGTTTTGAAAGGGAGTAGAGCAGACAAAGGAAGCACATGGTGAGGTCAGTGCAGGAGAGAGAATTCAAATTTGCTGTTTGAATTCGTGTATCGCTGGATATCAGAGTGCATCTGGGAAAATTAACAAACAGTAAAATTGATAACTAATCTTGGAGGAACTGTTGGGCGAAGTTCACAGCACAGAATCAGATAAGTTAATTGTTGTTTTAAGTGTGTCCAAGAGAAAGGCTGTATTAGTGAGTACAGTGGATTCTTTCTTGATTGTGTTTTTGGAGATAAGTCTTTTGATTAAACTTAAAATATAAGCTATAGCTATTAATTTAACCTGGGGCAGTGTTTGTAGAGGAATAAGACGGTGTTATTTTCTGGGTTTGTAGATTGTGAAGGAGCAAAAATGGCCTTTGCAGTGATATGTACTTCTTGTCAGTTGTGGGAGTTTAAAGAGAGTTTAAGGGTTACTGCGGATTATATCTGCCATAAATGCTGTTGGATGCAAATCTTATCAGATCGAGTAGATCGGTTGGAGAGACGGATAGAAGTGATGAGGAATTTGCAACAGCAACAGTATGTGATGGATGGCAATTATTGGAAGGGGGGAAAAGTCTCAGATACAGTCACATAGATGGGTTAACTCCAGGAAGGGTAAAAGAGGTAGGCAGCTAGTGCAGGAGTCTTTTATGAATATACCCATTTCAAGCAGGTATGCTGTTTTGGAAAATGTAGGGGGTGATGAATTCTCAGGGGAACGTAGCATGAGCAGCCAAATTTCTGCTATTGAGACTGGCTCTAATGCAACAAGGGGTATGTCGGCTTCCAAGAAATCAATTGTGTTCGGGGATTCTGTAGTCAGAGGTATAGACAGATGTTTCTGTGGCCAGCAGAGAAAAAGCAGAATGGTGTGTTGTTTCCCTGGTGCCAGGATCAAGGATGTCTCAGAGGGTGCAGAATGTTCTCACAGGGGAGAGGGGCCAGCAGGAGGTCATTGTCCACATTGGAACCAACAACATTGGAAGGGAAAAGGTTGAGATTCTGAAGGGAGATGTCAAAGTTAGGCAGACATTTAAAAAGGAGGTCCTCAAGGGTAGTAATAACTGGATTACTCCCAGTGCTACAAGCTAGTGAGGGCAGGAATAGGAGGATAGAGCAGATGAATGCATGGCTGAGGAGCTGGTGTATGGGAGAAGAATTCACATTTTTGAATCATTGGAATCTCTTTTGTGGGGGTGGAAGTGACCTGTACAAGAAGGATGGATTGCACCTATTTTGGAAGGGGACTAATATACTGGCAGGGAAATTTGCTAGAACTGCTTGGGAGGATTTAAGCTAGTAAGGTGGGGGGGTGGGACCCAGGGAGATAGTGAGGAAAGAGATCGATCTGAGATGGGTACACCTGAGAACAGAAGTGAGTCAAGCAGTCAGGGCAGGCAGGGACAAGGTAGGACTAATAAATTAAACTGCATTTATTTCAATGTAAGGGGCCTAACAGGGAAGCAGATGAACTTAGAGCATGGTTAGGAACATGGGACTGGTATATCATAGCAATTACAGAATCATGGTTCAGGGATGGGCAGGACTGGCAGCTTAATGTTCCAGGATACAAATGCTACAGGAAGGATAGAAAGGGAGGCAAGAGAGGAGGGGGGGTGGCATTTTTGATAAGGGATAGCATTACAGTTGTGCTGAGGAAGGATATATATAGGGAATACATCCAGGGAAGTTATTTGGGTGGAACTGAGAAATAAGAAAGGGATTGTAATACAGACCCCCCAATAGTCAGAGGGAAATTGAGAAACAAACTTGTAAGGAGATCTCAGCTATCTGTAAGAATAATAGGGTAGTTATGGTATGGGATTTTAACTTTCCAAATATAGACTGGGACTGCCATAATATTAAAGGTTTAGATGGAGAGGAATTTAAGTGTGTACAAGACAATTTTCTGATTCAGTATGTGGATGTACCTACTAAAAAAGATGCAAAACTTGACCTACTCTTGGGAAATAAGGCAGGGCAGGTGACTGAGGTGTCAGTGGGGGAGCACTTTGGGGCCAGCGACTATAATTCTATTCATTTTAAAATAGTGATGGAAAAGGATAGACCAGATCTATCCACTGCTGCCTCGCAGCGCCAGAGACCCGGGTTCAATTCCCGCCTCAGGCGACTGACTGTGTGGAGTTTGCACATTCTCCCTGTGTCTGCGTGGGTTTCCTCCGGGTGCTCCGGTTTCCTCCCACAGTCCAAAGATGTGCAGGTCAGGTGAATTGGCCATGCTAAATTGCCCGTAGTGTTAGGTAAGGGGTAGATGTAGATGTAGATGTAGGGGTATGGTTGGGTTACGCTTCGGCGGGGCGGTGTGGACTTGTTGGGCCGAAGGGCCTGTTTCCACGCTGTAAGTAATCTAATCTAATCTAAAAGTTGAAGTTCTAAGTTTGAGAAAGGCCAATTTTGATGGCATTGGGCAAGAACTTTCGAAAGCTGATTGGAGGTAGATGTTCGCAGGTAAAGGGACGGCTAGAAAATGGGAAGCCTTCAGAAATGAGATAACACTAATCCAAAGAAAGTATATTCCTGTCAGGGTGAAAGGGAAGGCTGGTAGTATAGCGAATGCTGGATGACTAAAGAAATTGAGGGTTTGGTTAAGAAAAGAAGGAAGCATATGTCAGGTATAGACAGGATAGATCAAGTGAATCCTTAGAAGAGTATAAAGAAAGTAGGAGTATACTTAACAGGGAAATCAGGAGGGCAAAACAGGGACATGAGATAGCTTTGGCAAATGGAATTAAGGAGAATCCAAAGGATTTTTACAAATACTTTAAGGACAAAAGGGTAACTAGGGAGAGAATAGGGCCCCTCAAAGATCAGCAAGCCGGCCTTTGTGTGGAGTCACAGAAAGTGGGGGAGATACTAAATGAATATTTTGCATCAGTATTCACTGTGGAAAAGGATATGGAAGATATAGACTGTAGGGAAATAGATGGTGACATTTTGCAAAATGTCCATATTACAGAGGAGGAAGTGCTGGATGTCTTGAAACACACAAAAGTGGATAAATCCCCAGGACCTGATCAGGTGTACCCTAGAACTCTGTGGGAAGCTAGAGAAGTGATTGCTGGGCCTCTTGCAAAGATATTTGTATCATCGATAGTCACAGGTGAGGTGCCGGAATACTGGAGTTTGGCAAACGTGGTGCCACTGTTTAAGAAAGGCAGTAAAGACAAGCCAGGGAACTATCGACCGGTGAGGCTGACCTCAGTGGTGGGCAAGTTGTTGGAAGGAATCCTGAGGGACAAGATGTACATGTATTTGGAAAGGCAAGGACTGATTAGGGATAGTCAACATGGCTTTGTGAGTGGGAAATCATTTCTCACAAGTTTGATTGAGTTTTTTGAAGAAGTAACAAAGAGGATTGATGAGGGCAGAGCAGTAGATGTGATCTATATGGACTTCAGTAAGGCGTTCGACAAGGTTCCCCATGGGAGACTGATTAGCAAGGTTAGATCTCATGGAATACAGGGAGAACTAGCCATTTGGATACAGAATGGCTCAAAGGTAGAAGACAGAGGGTGGCGGTGGAGGGTTGTTTTTCAGACTGGAGGCCTGTGACCAGTGGAGTGCCACAAGGATAGGTGCTGGGTCCTCTACTTTTTGTCATTTACATTAATGATTTGGATGCGAGCATAAGAGGTACAGTTAGTAAGTTTGCAGACGACATCAAAATTGGAGGTGTAGATTAGATTACATTACAGTGTGGAAACAGGCCCTTCGGCCCAACAAGTCCACACCGCCCCGCCGAAGCGCAACCCACCCATACCCCTACATTTACCCCTTACCTAACACTACAGGCAATTTAGCATGGCCGATTCACCTGACCTGCACATCTTTGGACTGTGGGATTAAACCGGAGCACCCGGAGGAAACCCACGCAGACACTGGGAGAACGTGCAAACTCCACACAGTCAGTCGCCTGAGGCGGGAATTGAACCCGGGTCTCCGGCGCTGTGAGGCAGCAGTGCTAACCACTGTGCCACTGTGCCGCCCACTGCCACCATGCCACCCACCGTGTAGTGGACAGCGAAGAGGGTTACCTCCGATTTCAACAGGACCTGGACTAAATGGATCAATGAGAAGTTTAATTCAGATAAATGTGAGGTGCTGCATTTTGGGAAAGCAAATCTTAGCAGGACTTATACACTTAATGGTAAGGTCCTAGGAAGTGTTGCTGGACAAAGATACCATGGAGTGTAGTCTCATAGCTCGTTGAAAGTGGAGTCGCAGGTAGATAGGATAGTGAAGAAGGCGTTTGGTATGCTTTCCTTTATCGGTCAGAGTATTGAGTACAGGAGTTGGGAGGTCATGTTGCGGCTGTACAGGACATTGGTTAAGCCACTGTTGGAATATTGCTTGCAATTCTGGTCTCCTTCCTATTGGAAGGATGTTGTGAAACTTGAAAGGATTCAGAAAAGATTTACAAGGATGTTGCCAGGATTGGAGGATCGGAGCTATAGGGAGAGGCTGCACAGGCTGGGGCTGTTTTCCCTGGAGCGTCGGAGGCTGAGGCGTGACCTTATCGAGGTTTACAAAATTATGAGGAAAGGATAAATAGACAAAATCTTTTCCCTGGGGTTGGGGAGTTAGGGTGAGAGGGGAAAGATATAAAAGAGACCAAAGGGGCAAATGTTTCATGCAGAGGGTGGTACGTGTATGGAATGAGCTGCCAGAGGATGTGGTGGAGGCTGGTACAATTACAACATTTAAGAGGTATCTGGATGGGTATATGAATAGGAAGGGTTTGGAGGGATATGGGCCTGGTGCTGGAAGTTGGGACTCGATTGGGTTGGGATATCTGGTCGGCATGGACGAGTTGGACCGAAGGGTCTGTTTCCATGCTGTACATCTCTATGACTCTAAATAAATTTTTTATATGGTTTGGGATGAGTGTTGATTGATTAGCAGGTTGATTCTGATTAGAAGAGGCATAGCCATGGAGCATGTACCAGTTAGTTGGTGATAATGATGAAAATCTGCTGAATCCTGAAATAACTCCACTGAGGCTGGTATCCCGTCACCAAATCACCCTTTATTTACACCTGGAGAGTCCTTATCACTGATCCCTCAAGTGAGCAGGATATTTGACACTCCTGTTCATATAACAGCCAGGGCTCCCTGATTAGACTAGATTAACAGCCCCAATAAGGGAAATCTTATTCTCTGAGGCCTACCTGGCTGACCTCATTACAATCACTACATTTCTCCACTTCTGAGTCCAAGGATATAGGCGAATTCTTTTTATTTATACGTCTTCCTGGGGCATTTTAGTTCTGGGTCAGGCGCAATAACTCGTTTCTAGTGCCTGGAGCATCTTGGAAGAAATATATTTTCTCCTTCAAGCAGCACAGGCATGGAGGCGGCAACATCTGCTATGTCCGTCTCAGATTCCAAAGTACCTTCAACCTTGATAGAGAGGGTGAACCCACAGGTTCCAGAACAATTAGAAAGAGTGTCAAGGAGCTGGGCATGTTTTGCTCCCACACCATTTGAGTTTGCAGTTTTCATGTAGTCCCCATGCTTGTTCAAGACTGTTGCACCTAGCCAAACTTTACACGTCAATGGACTTGATCTTGTACTGACCATGACTGTTACCCATGCTGGGCCATTCCTGTGGTTCCTACACCAAACTGAAGTAAACTGTCTCTCTCACATAGCAGAGTCTTGTGTCCAACACTGATGTTCCTGATGCCATTTTATCCTCCCCATCAGGTCCAGAAGATCAGATGTAACTTAATGCAGTCTTCTTCCCATTAGCAACTCTGCTGAGCTATCCCTGTAGTTACATGAGGTCCTATAATCAAATAGGAACCGGGGCAGTTTGGTATCTAGTGAAGCTGTAGGCTGTTTCTTTAATCCTGCCTTCAAAGCTTGGCCTGTTCTTTCTGCCAGACCATTGCATTATGGAAAGTACGGAGCTATTCTTGCATGTTGAATACCATTCAACTTTAGGAAATTCTCAAATTCCCTGCTGGTAAGCAATGGCCCATTATCTGTAACTAACACCTCCAAGAGTCCGTGTATTCCAAAAGATGTGCTCAGCTTTTCTATGGTCATCCCCGCGTTTGACAAATGAACACTGAACGTCCAGCCACTGAGTAGCTGTCCATAACGATTAGAACATTGAGCCCATGAAAGAACCTGCATAGCCACCATGTAACCAAGTCGAAGGTTTACCTGGCCATTCCCATGAATGTAGGGGGCCAGCTGGTAGTAATCTTTGTCCTTGTTGGCAATCTGGGCATTGTCCCCCAATGGGGCTATGTTTGCAGTCCTGGCTACCAGACCTAACTTCTCACCAACATCTTCATTTTGGAAACCGCTGGATGACCTGGTGAAATTCAACCAGTATCTGGTGGCGACCTTTGCTCGGGACAATCACTCTTGTTCCCTATAATAATATGCCATTGTCTACTGTGATCTGGTCTGCCTGGGTCCAAAAAGGTTTCCGTTCTGGTTGTGACGGCACTTTAGTTTCTCCCATCACCACCAGCTGTTTCAGTTCTGACGGGACCAGATCTTTCAGCATCTTAAGTCTAATACTAAAGTGTGTTCATAAAATTTAAAACATTTACAGACTCTTCTGGTGGTGGTATCATTGGTGACATGTCTGCCAATGGGAGGCAGCTCAATCCATGCCACTTGTTACTTGGCTTCTCAGATGGTGTGCCAGCTTGTAATTGTACAACTTAGTATTAGAGCCCACTGCTGGATTTGGTCTGAAGCTGTGGTGGCACTGCCTTATCCTGCTTTAGTAGGTCTGGCAGGGGTTATTTTATTAATACAAAATTACTCCACTAAAGGTATTGATCAGACTTCCTGACTCCAAATATGACTGCCAAACTAGCTTTCTCTCTCCGGGTGTTTTTTAGATTAGATTAGATTACTTACAGTGTGGAAACAGGCCCTTCGGCCCAACAAGTCCACACCGCCCCGCCAAAGCGCAACCCACCCATACCCCTACGTCTACCTACACTACGGACAATTTAGCACGGCCAATTCACCTGACCTGCACATTTTTGGATTGTGGGAGGAAACCGGAGCACCCGGAGGAAACCCACGCAGACACAGGGAGAACGTGCAAACTCCACACAGTCAGTCGCCTGAGGCAGGAATTGAACCCAGGTCTCTGGCGCTGTGAGGCAGCAGTGCTAACCACTGTGCCAGCGTGCTGCCCAAAGTATTTACTCTCTGCATTAGCCAAAGGCCTGGATGCGTGTGCTAATGGGCATGACCCTCCATTAGGTCACCTATGAGGTAATACTGCTGTATGGGGAGTCATCGCATGTCAATACAGGACCTTGCTTGGGATCATCGTGTGCCAACACCTTTGAGGGTGATAGCTGTTTCTTCACTTGTCATCCAGAATAATGGCAACCTTGGGTAGACCTCGTAAAATTGCTCCATCGTCCACTCAGAAATGGCACAGGCTATTGATACCAATATATGAGACTGCCTTTTGAGGTATAAACCCTAATGGATATTAATTGTCACCTACATCTGCGAATCTTCATCTGATTGCAATTACAATTACACTTGGCTCATGTCTAGCTTTGTGAAGGACAACCCCCCACCTCCACCAGTTTTGTATCTAAATCCTCCATACAAGACATTGTGTATTTATCCATCTACAAAAAGCATTTCGTCGTTTGTTTAAAATTCCCACATAGGTGAACCAACCCATCAGGCTTCACAAACACAAACAGCTGCCTATTCTGCAAACTGGACTGGTTTGATGATTCCTTCAAGTTCCAGCCCATTAATTTCTGCCTCCACATTTGCTCATCAGGCAAATGTCACTGGGCAGGCAGGCCTTGCAGAATCGTAGAATTGTTTCCTGGTCAATAGACCAGGTGGGATTGTCTCCTTTGATAGTTCCAAGACTTTCCTGAAACATTTTGCAGTATTTAATTCGGATTATTTAATTATTTAATCAGGCAGCCATTTTCTAAATGGCTGGATTGAGACAATCCAGATGATTTTTCAACCAATTACACTCCAAGTTAGGGCCGAGCCTTTTACTACAATTGGTGGTAACTGAACCAGATATTTCTCGTGAGAGCGGAACTGAAGTTGTACCCTTAATCTGTAAAGGATCCCAGTACGGGTTCTCAGTCTAGCCAAGCTCTTCTGAAAACTTAAGGGTTGAGTTCAGACTGAATTTTATTAAAAACTGCTTCTATAATCATTGATACAAATGGGTCCTATTAAACCCCTTTAGAACCAGGTGACCATTTAACTAGACATTTATTTTGTTGGCTCTGATTTGGATGTTGCTAAGCAATTTAATTATTTCAAGCCAGATGCAGGTGGATTTTCCAGGGTGTGCACTCTCCTGGCTATTGGCCTAGGAGTTCTTTTACTCAATGCAGGCCTAGTAATCTTTGAAATTCTGTACCCCAGAATGCTGTGGAAGCTTAGTTTTTCAGTATGTTTAAATTAAAGGTTGAGAAATTTTTGATAATCGGTAGTGTAAATGGTTATAATGTTAGGTAAAAGGCATTGAAGTGTTTGATCAGCCCATGGTCATGGTCTACTCTTCAAATTATTCTTCAAAGAGTTCACTTCAACTGGTCAAAACCAGATGTGATGAGTATTAATAAATTGAATTGTGGTGCACCATGCAAGAGACTAACACTGACTGCAATCTGTTGTTTTGTAATCAGAGGTTTTGCAAAGGGAAAAGTTAACTCTCCATCCAGAATTCAATTAATTAAGATGGATTTTACCAGCCATCTGACATAGATCTAGCATTTCCAGATGTGTTCTCTGTATCATGAAATATCTCTTGAAAAGTATTTTTGAAGGTGTATGGTTAATTGTTGGAAATTTTAAATGCAACAATCAAGTGAGATTTGTGTTGCAAAGTTGGTGCCTTAATCTATAATGCACCCCTAAAGATATGTTTCTCTTTTATAATTTTAGATCTTCATTGAGTACTTTGGAGATCTTGAACAAGAGAGTATACAGGACAACTTTATTCTAATGTACGAGCTTCTTGATGAAATTATGGACTTTGGTTACCCCCAGATCACTGAAACAGCCATATTACAGGAGTATGTATGTTCAGTGTATCCATTCTGTTGCATAGAAAAGAAAGCAAAAAAAATGTAATTCTAAAAAATTCCATAATGAGATTTGAAATGTTTATTTGCAATTTAAATGATAATTTTAAAATAATTTTACTATAATTCTGTCCATGCTAGTAGACTGAACTAAACTAGACTCAGTTAGGTCTTTACTGGATTAGTGGTGCTGGAAGAGCACAGCAGTTCAGGCAGCATCCAACGAGCAGCGAAATTGACGTTTCGGGCAAAAGCCCTTCATCAGGAATAAAATCCTGATTTTATTCCTGATGAAGGGCTTTTGCCCGAAACGTCAATTTCACTGCTCGTTGGATGCTGCCTGAACTGCTGTGCTCTTCCAGCACCACTAATCCAGTATTTGCTTTCCAGCATCTGCAGTTATTGTTTTTACCTCAGTTAGGTCTTTCCTTTCTGCTTTTTTTAAAAAAAAAAGCTTAAACCTTCCATTGTTTTGTTTTCACCCTTTTTTTAACTCACACTTTAAGTTTCTGTTGGAGTACAGTTTCATGGTGCCTTGTCTTAATAACCATTCTTCATGTATGAACTTTTGTGATTAACTAAGTTGAGTACCTGACTTCAGAGCAACATCACAACCAAACCATCTCCTGTTTACAAATATCATCCATATAAGCATAATTTTAGTGGAACTAACAGGATCAAGCATCTGAGATTTTTGCTGGCAGCAAAGAATGATTTGCCCGAAACATCATGTAAGGTTTAAAAAAAGAGAGGTCTTGATTGAGGCAGAATGGAGGGCAAACAGGACCTTAGTAATTTAAATATTCAAGTAAAGCTGTGTGTGAATTACCTCCTCTTTCATTATAACCTGAGCAACATGCCCATTGGTAAAGACAGACACAAAAAATTGATTCAGTACCTTAGTAGTTCCCTCTTCCTCCCTCCATAAATTTCCTTTTTATGCCTACTCACTCCATTTATCAGTCTTTTACTATTTTTCTGCCTGGACAGGTGATTTGTGGTGCAGAGTGTTGCCAACAGGGTGGATTCAATTCCTGCACCAGCTGAAGATGTCATGAAGGGCTCTCATTTTCAACCTCACCCCTTGCCTGAGGTATGGTGACCTTCAGGTTAAACCACCAGCAGTCATCTCTCTCCAAGACAACAGGTCTATAGTCCAGTAGGACTATGGTAACTTGACTTTGGCAGTGAGTTAACTCAGTTGGCTGGATGCCTGGTTTGTATGACAGGAGGATGTCAACGGTGTGGGTTCAACTCCTGCACCAGCTGAGGTTACTTTGGAGGACTTTCCTTCTCAACCCTTCCCCTCATCTGAGGTGTGATGATCCTCAGCTTAAATCACCAGCAATCATTTCTGTGAGTGAGCATCTCCCTGGTCTATGCTGGCTTTACCTTTTTTTTTTCCTTTTAAAGGCCTATGAATGAATATGATCATGGGATCATGGAATCCCTACAGTGCTGAAGCAGGCCATTCAGCCCATTAAGTGTACACCAACCCTACAAAGAGCTTCCCATCCAGATCCAGCCCGTCACCCTATATCATTAGTATTAATGGATCAAAACCTGCAACCCATTCTAAAAGATGAAAGACTTAACAGCAATCTAGGTTTGTTCAATATATCGCACCAGTTGTATGACACTATGATGTTTTGCTATGAATTCTTTGTCCTATGATCCTGCTCCACTAGCTACCTGAAGGAGCAGTGCTCCAAAAGCCTGTACTTCCAAATAAAACTATTGGACTATTAACTTGGTGTTGTGTATATCCATCTGACATCTGTCATAAGCACATTTCCTCTCCATCTTAATTTCATTCCATCTTTTGTCATTCAGGGATCTCTGGATTTGTTTGCTCTACTTCCTTCTTCAGTAGGAATATACCTTTACTATGTTTGAACTCTCTCTCCATTATCCTGCCCATTGTTAAGTTGTTTTGCCTGCTGATCTTTGAGCCTAATCCATTGTTACCTGATTGACATTGCCTTTACCCCAATTAATTATTATTATTCTGATTTGTTCCTTGTCCTTTTCCCTGGCTAACCTAAATCTTCTGATACAGTTATCATGGTCTCCTAAATGTTGCCCCACTGCCACTTGATCCACTTGGTCTATCTATGAACAAGGTCTAGCAATATCTTCTTTCGTTTTGGACTGGAGACTTATTGATGTTTTTTTAAAATCTCCTAAATAAACTCTTGTCCCACAATCTTTCCTTTACTAATATCCCAGTCTATTAAAGTCCACCATTATTGCCACTCTTTCAGTCTTGTAGCCAGTTCATTTCTTGGATCTTTCCCACCAAGTAATTGCACCAATTATTCCATAGCACCAGTCAAATAGACTCTGTCCATGATTACAATGGACAATTCCTTCTCCAGTACTGTGATGTTTTCTTTAATCAGTAATGCTATCCTTGTTCTTTTCTTACTTTATAATTTTTGAACACCTTAATATCCAGGAATATTCCACATCCAGGCCTGCCTTTCAGTGAAATTTTTGACTATTTCCATGTGCCTATCTGTACCTGCAATCTCACTCGCCACACTCTGTATAGAAGCATACGTGGATAGTATCCCTAACTTAGACATTACCAATTTACCTCTGCTAGTAACTCATCTAATAACGTTTTTAAGTATTGATGAGAAAGGATCTGTTGTCAAAGCACTTATCATGACAAATGGAAGGATGCCAGATTTCAAAGGGAGTGTCAATGTATACTGCATGCGAAAGGATGCTGATTGGTTCACAAGTCAACTCGAGTCAAGGTGTTGCTATGGGAAATGCATACACTCCAGGCTATGTGCCTCTTCCCTCTGTGTTTCTGATGAGGGCAAGCTGAAAAGCTTCAACATGTTTTGTTCTTTCAGTATATTCCTCTACTATTCTGCAACTTACTAAATCAACATTGCTGCTAAGAAAAAAGAATCACCATTTACTCTCCACTTCACTTAATTATTGGAAAAATATTCAAACCTGACTTTTTTAAAACAGTAGTAATCGATTTCCCAGATCTTGGGCCATTTTGTAGACAGGGAAACATAGTTGCTGTATTCACCAACTATTCAACTCCCAGCCTTCCTATGAAGTCACAGTTGGTTTGTCTTTTTTTTGTTGCCACTTTCTTAACTCCGCCCCAACTCCAGTTTCTGATTTTGTCCTCGGGTAAGTGACCCTACAGAAGTCCTGATTTCATTCCGATATGCTCAAACTTTGGATTCTCTCCTCGAGCCTGGCCCTCAATTTGTTTTCTCCCGGGTGATCCTCATTGCAAGTAAGAGGAGCAGCTGAGGGCAAATGCCTTTCCAGAACAGCTTGTTAGGAGCAGGAAGTTTTTCCCTAAGCCCAAAGAACCAGGCAGCCTTCAAAACCTTGCAACTTTTGTCTAAACATCCCTCCATCATGATTAGGTTCCCATATGCTGCATCTGCCTCACTCAAACCCTGTAACTGAAACTGTCCGGGTCATTTTGGTGCTCAACCCTCTGTGAGTCACCATCGTCCCCCAAACTCTCTCGCTCTCATACAGACCTGGCTGCCTCTTATAGGCTTCAGCTTTGTGTGGAGCTGGCTTCCTTTCAAAAGGACCTCCAGCCTGTCAACTAAGCCACCTATGAATGCACAAAAAGTTGACAGCAGCTTTGTAATTGAATTCTGGGGGTTATTTGGTAAATGCATTTTCCAAATCTCATTAGAATCTTATTTCCCATTGCACAGGACCTGCTCCCAGGCTAAAATTCATTCCTTTGTTTTCAACTCAGCCAGAGACTGAATCTGAATAATTTTTGACCAGCATGACTCTGAAAGTTCTTGCCCTAACCAGCTGAACCACAGGTTGCCTGTAACTTCCGTTTTAAGTTCTAACTTGATAAATTCTTCCTTAGTTACTCAATAGACTGAATTTAAGCCTTTCGCTCAAACTATGTAAGTCTATCTAATCATGCTATTTCTGTTGGGAATTAAAATTTCAAATTGATAACCTCTCATTGGATCATCATTTCCAGCACTTTATTTTTATTTTTCAGGCTTCCAATATCCAAAGCTTTTTTCCCCATTATCTGTCTACAATAATTTATAGCTGTTTTCTATAAAAACTCGCATTGGTAGGTTAATAATGGTCAAGCAAAGTCAGATGACCTATGAAATTTAGGAATAAAAATAATATGGAATAGATCAGTACAGTGAATTGAAATGTTCTAGATTGAATTGGATCAGGTTAGCTCAGCTAAATTGATATCGAAAGACTCCTTGGAGTTTGTTAACCTATAACACATTTATTAATACATACTGAACTCTGAGAAGGAAAATGAGGAAGGGAAGATTGTCCATGCTAAAGCATTGCTAACACAAAAACAATGGTTATGTAAGGTGCATTTTGCAGTGGACACTGTTCAGGTACCTTTTTTGAATGACTTTTGAGGCAGGGTGGTGGGATTAGAGAAATTGATATAATAGGAGAAAAATTGGTCTTCCCAGCTAACCAAACCTTTCAATATTATACAAAAGGGAAAACACAAGCATTGATGGGTGGATGTGAGAAGGTGAGGGAATATAGCCAGTGGCCGGGACGCTAAATGTCTTCAAGGCAGAGATTGATAAATTCTTGATGTCACAAGGAATTAAGGGCTATGGGGAGAACGCGGGTAAGTGGAGTTGAAATGCCCATCAGCCATGATTGAATAGCGGAGTGGACTTGATGGGCCGAATGGCCTTACTTCCACTCCTATGTCTTATGGTCTTAAAATGGAACTTGAATGTGTTTTCTAAAAACAGTACACTGTGAAGAACCCCTCAGCACATAAAGGCGGAAATGGACAGAATGTTTCCCCTTAAGTCTAAAAATCTATTCTGCTGAAAACTTTATAAAGTTCTTTTTGTTCAGATTCGGATTAGGAAGAGATAACCAAATGACATCCACCAGGCTCCAATTCGAAGAAAAATAAACAAATTTGATTTGGTTACTTGTCCTTTGTTGTTCTATAGCATTTTTTTAGATCGTCACTTTGCCTTATGTTCCCCATCTCACTCCTCAGTTTCTCAACTAAGACCTCTTCTGCATTTTCCAACCCTCCTCCTGCTAAAGCTTCACAGAGTTTCAGCTGCTTCAATCCACTTTCTGGAACTTCCTTGATACAATTCTTTGTCTCTGCTCACTTATGAGGAAACCTTGTGAAACCCAAGCTTTCTAACTTGTTTCTGTCTTAACCACCATCATCTCTCCATCCATGGCTCAACATTGTTTCACTTATCTATTCCTTTTCCTCCTTCCTCCTATACATTGTAATCTCTGAGGCATTTTTAAGTTAATGGCACTATAAAAGCAAATGGTTATTGTAATAGTTCATTCTGTTTGAAAATGTGTAAAGCATTTCATCTCTGTCCGTCATTTTGTGGTTTGACACAGATATATTACACAGGAAGGTTACAAATTGAAGCAGGGAGCACCTAAACCCCCAGCTGCTGTCACCAATGCAGTATCCTGGAGATCTGAAGGAATCAAGTATCGGAGGAATGAACTTTTCATGGATGTCATTGAATCTATTAACTTCTTGGTTAGTGTGTACTTTGGAAGGTAACCTTGGGTATTGATATAGAACAGTTGAGTTAAATGTACCTACACTGCCTGGTTAAAAATGATTAACTCAATAAGAACGTGAAAGAATGGGAGCAAAGTTAGGCCATACAGCCCCAGAGTTTGTTTTCCCATTCAATAAGATCATAGCCAATCTGATCTTGGCCTCAACTCCTTATTCCTGCCTGTTTCACATCACTGAAGTCCTCTATGCTCCAAGAATCTGTCTTTCTCAGACTTGACTATCTTCAATGGCTCAGCCTCCATAACTCTTCAGGGTTGAAATTCCAAAGCTGTCTAACAAAAGACATGGAAAGTGCAGTTAAAATGTTTTCTCTGAGCTGGTGAGTCTAGAACCAGGGGGCACAGCTTCAAAGGAAAAGGGATGCCACTTGTGTCTGAGTTGAGGAGAGATAGTTTTAGTCAGAGGGTTGTGAACCTTAGGGATTCTCTACCCCTGAGGACGATGAAAGCTCAGTCTTTCTGTATGTTCAAGGTCGTGATTAATACACCTCTGGTTATGAGTGGCACACAGGGTTATGGAGTGAATAAAAGACATTGATTGTATTGAATGGTGGGGCAGGCTTAGTGGGCCGAATAGCATATTCCCATTCTTATATTCCTATACTAAACATCTCTGTCATTGTTACCAACATGTATAACAACTTTTAACTCAATCCCTTCCTCTTGCATATTCTGAAGAATACTCTGCATGCTCTCTGATGGCCCCTCCCCTGAGCACACAGATGACACAGGGAGCTGTCAGTTGTTTACAGAATTGTTTTGTGTGTTCCTCTAACTCTGAAATCTTCTATAACCACTGCATTTCAATGCTTTGCTATTTCTTCCTACGTAGCCCAATGATGCCGTTGTCTGGATTGCACCACTTCAGGGTATTGTCACTTCCAGCAGTCAGTATCTGAGAGTGGCACAAAGATTCCAAAGCTGTTTGCCTCTTGCTACCCTTCCAGGTGGTCAATCAACTACTGCCTTTAGCCCCATCTGCCTTTGGGGTGACCACTTCCCCCTCACTGTGTCCCACTGTTCCCTCTCGCTCTACTACAGTTCTATCTTGTATTCATTCTTTAATCCTCATGCCAGTCAGACACTGTCCCTGTTAGACTTGCTGTTTAACCTCTTTCTGTGTGCTGCTCTTTATCAAGCTCAATCTTTAGTCCTTTCACTGTCTCACATTGTGCCCTCTCCAACTTTCTCTTTTATTATCTCCTCATTCGCACACTGCTCCCTGCCAGCCTAACTCTTTCATCCTGTCACCACCGCTGCATCACTGCCATGGTTAGAGATATGGAAACTGTCCTAATCTCCATAACTCCAAACATATATAAAGCCATAGCTATCAGTGAAACAGTAACATTAATGAGCCTTCTAAAGAACTCCAGACATCTAAAAGTGAATTTTTGCAGGTTAATGCTCGTGGCTGTGTGGTTCACAGTGAGATTTTGGGACAGATTCTGATAAACTGCTGCTTGAGTGGGATGCCCGAAGTCACTTTATGTTTTAACGACAATGCTCTTTTCAACCAGAACCCAAGTAAGTATCCAACGTGAAATGAAAGAAAATGGTAATTTAAAAGGCGTAGAATGTCTCCCAAGAGCAACATTTTTTACAATTTTTCCCAGTCACATACCCTGTTGTTAGTAAAACCTGCTGTTGAAGCTTTTGTTTTACCTGCACTTACTAGGACAGATACAAGAATGGCCAATTTCAAGGCGAGCAACAATTTGTACTGCACAAGAAAGGATGCTGACTGGTTGGCAGGTCAGCTTTGGTTTGAGACGTTGCTATGGAGAATGCACCAGGAAGGTGCTGTTCTCCAGTGTTATTATTTAATTCAATAAATGCACAATATAGACAAATTCCATTTGCTTAAAAAAGGATAGGTCCCTGTGTATGAATATATAAGTATATTCAATTGAATGTTGGAGGTTGCTTGCATTGGTGGATCATGATAACAGGTTGTGGGAATCAGTGATGGCCCCTTTGTTTCACTTTTATGACACTGCAGATTGTGGCTCTTGGATCCTGGTTCAGTACAGCAGTCCTCTAGCTTTGCCCCACCTGTCTCCTTGTGGGGGGCCTGTTTCTGTTTCAAGATGCCTCTCTCTTGCAGTGTATTAACTGTTCTCCTTGAAGTGACTATCACCAGACAGTTTTATCACAATCAAAAGCAAACAGCTGAAAATGTTAACTTGATGGATCATTGTTCCACAAAGCAAAGTAAATTATGCTGGAATTCCTTGTGATGTGTTCTTCCTGTCTAGTTCAACACTCGTCAAACATGGCTGAGTCTCAAAGGACATGGCTGCTAAACTGGGATTGCAGCAATTGGCAAGGGAACCAACAAGAGGGAAAAGTCTACTTGACCTTGTCCCCACTAATTTGTTGCAGATGCACCTGTCAATGACAACATGGATAGGAGTGACCACTGTGTTGTCCATTGTTCTATCTTCAAGTTCTGGGTACCCTGCATTGCTTGTGTGGTACTACACAATGGCTGCTAAATGTTAAATGGCTGATGACTGGCCATCCATGAGGCACAGTGAGCCATCAGTAGAATTGGAATACAATCTGCACCCTTACAGTCCCTCATATTACCCCCCCCCCCTCCACCATTCTCAAAAAATTGGGAAAATGACCATGCTTCAATAAAGATTGCAGGAGGACATGCCAAAAGCAGGGCCAGGTATTAGCGAGTTTTCAGAAGATTTGTAGCTCAGATTGAGGTTTTGGATGTAGGTTTGCTTGCTGAGCTGGAAGGTTCATTTCCAGATGTTTCGTCACCCTACTAGGTAACATCTTCAGTGGTCCTTGGGCGAAGCACTGCTGAAAATTCCTGCTTTCTATTTATACAAAGAAACCCAAACATATAAATAGAGGCCCACTGAAGATGTTACCTAGTAGGGTGATGAAACGTCTGGAAATGAACCTTCAAGCTCAGCGAGCAAACCTACGTCCAGCACCAGGTATACTTAAAAAGAAGTATCAACCTGGTGAAGCTACAACATAAGGACTACTTACATACCAAACAGTGAAAGCAGCTTGTTGATCGATTCCGCTACCAATGGATCAGTTTTAAACCCTGCAGTCCTGCAGAATCTAGTTTGGACTGATAGTGGGCAGTTAAACAACAGGAGTTGGAGACCCCCTTCTTTTTTAATTAGCCAGCATTGTGGGCTAGGGCAGCATTTACTCCCCATCCTTAATTGCCTAGAAGGCAGTTAAGAATCATCATATTATTGTGGGTCTGGAGTCATGTGATGTATAGTCACGAGACTAGATAAGGATGGTAGTTTCCTTCCTTAAAGGTCGTTAGTGAACCTACTGTGTTTTTTATACAACAGTTGATGCTGATTACATGTTGCCATTGTGCCAGCTCCAATTTTATTGACTTCAAATATCCCCAACTGCCATGGTAGGTTTTGAACCCTTGTCTGGATGTTGGTCTGGGATTCTGGGTTGCTAGTCCAATGCCTCTATCACTACCTCATGGCTTTACCTTGATACATCCCAATCCTTAAAGATTAGCACACAAATGCAAAAAAAAAAGGTGACTTGACACTTTCAGAGTCAAAAGACTGCTCTGGAATCCTTGAATTATCTTAAGATAACACAGTCTGATTGTCTGGTTTGGCTGAAATTGAATCCACAAAATGAATCATATGACTTCTGAGAGCCATTTTGTAAAACGTCATGTGTCCATTTTAAAGACAGATTAGCTTTCTTTACAAGATATATAATTTCCGTATTTATGCCTAAGCATATTTTGCTTGAGAAGGGAAATGTGTAACTTAAATCCAGTTTTATGAAGATCTGAAATTAGGTCATAATTAAAACCTTGTGTAACAGATTCAACCATTATAAATCATAGTCAAGAACTACTTCTCTGATCTTCTGTTTTTTTTAGAGCAACTTCTTGCTTAAGGCAGGATGTGGAGGTGCCAGTGTTGGACTGGGGTGGACAAGGTCAGAAGTCACATGACACCAGGCAATAGTCCAACAGGTTTATTTGAAATCTCAAGCTTTTGGAGCACTGCCCCTTCATCAGGTGAAGGCACTTCAAAAGCTTGTGATTTCAAATAAACCTGGTGTCGTGTAATTTCTGACCTTCCTATAGACTGGGTTGTTGGCTGGCAAATGTCATTTCTATCATGGTATAGTACTAGAAAGAATTTTATTTTCATAGTTACATTTCAATTTTAAAGCTATACGTTTTGAAATCAATAGACAGATATATTCAGCACTGGAATCCCAATAACTATATAATATAACGATACAAGTCCAAGAAGACATTTCTGCCAGAAACATTGAAACTCATGTTGTGTAAAATTGCTTCATTTTAAAAACAATTTAAACTGATTTAACAGCATTTCACTCATAGATAAATGAATTAAGAGCTTCAATCCTCATCAATAACACCCTTTTTGCTCTAAAGGAGAAAATGTGGTGGACTTTGAGGACGTAAAATTTCATTCTTGCGTCCGGCTGTCTCGCTTTGAAAATGAACGTGTCATCTCCTTCATCCCACCAGACAAGGATTTTGAGCTGATGTCATATCGCATCACCAGTCAAGTAAGATATGAATAATTTTATTAGGATATTATAATAGTGATATGCAGTATAATAAACAAAAGATGTATCTGAGAAAAGAATTGGGCATGTGAAAGAACTTCAATGAATTTGTGGCATATCATATTGCTATATATCTGTCTTGTCCTTGTAACATCTTTACTTAATCAATATACCTGGCAGATTACTGCCATGACAGTACCCCCACAGACCATTCTTGGTGAGGCTGATTTGGGGTCAGGAACACAGAATCTCAGAAGAGATATAGCACAGAAAGAGGCCACTCGGCCAACTCTCTCCAATGGCTCTTCAAATGACAATTAAGCCATAATGCCATTTTTATGTCTTTTCTTCACAACCTTGAATATTGTTTCTATTTAAATAATCATACAATGCCCTTTTGAATGCCTTAGTAAACCTACCTCCATCATGCTTTCATGCAGTGCATTCCAGACCTGAACCATTTGTGTGAAAAAGTTCTTTCCCACATTGCATTTGCTTCTTTTGCAAATTACTTGATGCTTTTTGAGACCAGTTTTGTCCCTGTCTACTGTCAAATCCTTAATAATAATGAAAATTTCATCAGATCGTCACTTTCTCTTCAAGAAGAACATTTCAACCTTTCAATCTATTGTCATAAATAAAGTTTCTTATCCCTTGTAAATCCCTTCTACATTCTCTCTACTGCCTTCACATCCTTCATATGGTTTGGTACCCAAAACTGTTCACGGTACTCCGGGTAAGGTCTAACGAGTGGTCTTGTGCATGTTCAAAATCACGCTTGTTCTTGTATTCTATGCTTCTATTAATAAAAGCTAGGGATACTGTATGCTTTACTTATTGCTCTCTCTATCTGTCCTGCTACTTCCAATGATCTGTAACCACATAGACCAGGTGTCTCTGCTCCTGGATCCCATTTAGTATTGTATCCCTTATTTTATATTGTCTGTCCATGTTATTCCTACTAAAATGTGTCACATGTGACATTTCTCTGCAGTGAGCTTTATTTGCCACTTCATTTGCCCACTTCACCAAATTGTCTATGTTCTTTTGAAGTTTTACACTGTCCTTTATAATGCTTTGAAGTTTCATACTATCTGCAAACTGTGAACTTGTCTCCCACACGCCATGATCCAGACCATAACTACACATCAAGAAAACCAAATGTCACAATGCTAAACTAAGGGAAACTCCATTACAAAGCACCTTCCAGCCTGAAAATGATCCATTGACCATTATTCTATTTCTTATTACTCAGCTCATCCATGTTGCTACTGTCCCTTTTATTTCGTAAGTTATAACTTTTCTCATAAGTCTGTTGTGTGGCACTATATTGAGCATTTTGTGGAAGTCCACTCTCATCACATCAACAGCATTGCCCTTGTAGACTCTTTCTATTAGCTCTTCAAAAAAAAACTCCTGCAAGTTGATCAAACACCATTTACGTTGGCAAGAAAGCCCCCTGAAGTTGGCACACAGTGAAAGGAAGTGCCGTACCATCTGCAGTCTTGGGTTGATGCAACACCTCCCTGCCTGCACACTCTTGCACCATCTTTCCCCTCTCCCACTCCATCTCCACTCTGGTCCGCACCCAACCAATCTCCAGGTAATTCCATCCACAAATGTGGTACGGTTGCAGTGGCTACTTGTGCTCAAAGATTGTAAACTGAGAGGGCGTGGAATGCCCTACCTGCTAATGTAGTCAACTCAGCCACATTAGGGAGATTTAAACAATTCTTAGATAAACACGTGGATGATTTTGGGATAGTGTAGGGGGACAAGCTGAGAATAGTTCACAGGTCAACGCAACATCGAGGGCTGAAGGGCCTTTTCTGTGCTGTATTGTTCTATGTTCTATGTTATCATCATTGCTGATGTGTTGAAGGGCCTCTTCGTGGCTGTTCAGCATCAGGAGCTGAGTGGAAGCTCAGTGCGAAGCTGAGTGCAACACCTGGCCATTCCTGTACACCGCTTCTGATCTGTTAAAGCACCTTATTTTACAGTGTTCACATACTTTAAATTACTTCAGGAGTTCCTTCTTGAATAACCCAAAAAGTTCCCCAGGGTCGTTAGGTGGTAAGGACCTGGTCCAACTGCTGGTAACTCTAGAACTGACCCTTCAGTTACTGTCACTGAGCCTCTATCCCAGTTGTTACCTCCCCCTACTCCGCATACATGCCATTGGCAATAAATAGGAGTCAAGTCAGATGGAAGATTAATGGGATGGCAATCTAATGATGATTGCTGCTACTTCAAATATCTAGGAGAATGTTTAGATTTAAATGCTGGTCTCAACCTAATGGTGAAAGGTTTATCTGTTAATATTTGGGATCCAATTTTATTAATATGACAGCATATATTGCTGGGTCTTATTCTGATATAAAAGTAATACAGGAACAATATTATTGACTGAGATGCTGTCTGAGCTCATAATTGCAAAGCCTTGGATGTGCATTTTCATGGAGTTGACTCTGAGCCAATTTAAAATTACAGGTGGTACCCAGTTCTGGGACTGCCACCTCCACTCCCAATGCCCAGGTTTTCACTGATTCAAGTTGTGAGCCTGTACTCTGCACTTGCAGCCTAGATGGCTTCATTGTGCAGGTACATGTCTCATAAGCCCTAGAATGTATGTGGAACTAGACCAGCCTCTCCATCAATCATAGTCCACATCCCCTTGGTGGTGTTGTGAACCCTAGCCTGGATTTAGGAACTTATGTCTGAAAGGCAAATTCAACGGCCCTTCCATTACCCCCACACACCCTCAATTCCAACCCATGACCCTTTCCACCCCACCAATGATTCCCATACCATTTTTCCTCTGCACATTATATACAGAACAAATAAAGCATATAGTTGACAGGGTCTGAGGGTGAGGGCTAGAGGGTCCTAACTGCCTTCAATATAGTTGGGTTTGAGTCTTACTAAATTGAGATGGTAAATCAAGTCAGCCCATCTTGGCACTCAGCCATCTTATTATTCACCAAAGCTCAGCTTCTGGGATCAGCAGGCCTGACTCCATCCCACAGCTGGAGCACTTCTACCGAGGTAAGCCCAGCAAGTCAGGAATAAGCCCTTCTTCAGGAATGCCCGAAACGTCGATTCTCCTGTTCCTTGGATGCTGCCTGACCTGCTGCGCTTTTCCAGCAACACATTTTCAGCTCTGATCTCCAGCATCTGCAGTCCTCACTTTCTCCTCCAGCAAGTCAGGACCTTTCTTTTGCAAGCTATGCCTTAGTCGCAAAAATCCAGGCCTTCCTCTTGTAGGAACCGAATTGGTCATTACAAGAGCAATTAATTTGTTGCAAAATTCCAACAGAATGAATGAAAGATATGTGCATATAACAAACATTATAGATTTAAATATTTATAGGAAAATAGCATTCAATTTAACTTAATTTAATCTATTTAGTTAATTGAATAAACTGCTTGAGAGTGTATTATATTGATGTGTGCATGTCTGTTCAGGTCCAACCATATCTATTTGTTGAAGCAAATGTGCAGAGATACACACACAGCAGAATAGAAATCACAGCAAAGGTAAGAAATTGATTGGAAAGTAAAGGAATGTTTGGTTTATGGCATAAATAGAATGCTTAATTAGTCTTTTTATAGTTATAAAGCTCAGAACAAGAGACCTGATGGTGTCAAAAGAAAACTCATAATTAAATATTCTTTAATTTAAAAGAAAGTTCTGTTCACCGTTGTTCTCTCCTTAACTCCCTTTACGTTATTGTGAATTGTGAAATGAATGAATTGAAGTGAGTTACTTCCAATAATATGCATGTCCACTGCCCTTGACGTCTATGCAGCATTTGATAGTGTGTGGTGTCAAGTAACCATGGCAAAACTAGAGTCAGCGGGAATCGGCAGGAAAAATTTCTGTTGGTTGAAATCATACTTGGCTCAAAGAAAGATAGCTGTAGTTTATAGTCAAACATCTCAGGATGTTGTCCCAAGGAATTCCTGCAGCAGTGTCCAATGACCCACCATCTTCAGGTGATTCATCAAAATGATCTTCCATCCATCAGAAGGTCAGAAGTGGGACTGTTTGGCGATGATAGCACAATTTTCATCACTATTTGCTCAACTACTGAAGCAATTGACTTAAAATGTAGCAATACATGGGCAATAAGCTTGGACTGATGTGTGGTAAGGATATTAATTATCACTTAAGTGCCAGGCGATGATCATTTTCAACAAGAGGGAATGCAAATACAACCCTTTGACTTTTAATGCCATTATCATTACCAAATCCCTACTGTCAACACTCTGTGGGTTACCATTGAGCAGAGACTGAACTGATCTGAACAGCTATGTAAATACTGCAGCTCCAGGAGAGGAGCAGTAGCTAGAAATTTTGCAGAATGTAACTCACCATCTGGCTCTTGAAAGTCTGTCCATCAACTACAAAATACAAGTCAAGGAACAAAGATGGACTTTAGTAGAGTGATGTGCTCCTCTTGTCAGATGTAGGAAATTAGGGAACACTTCCATGTTTCCATGTCTGCAGGAAGTGTCTTTGGTTGCAAATCCTATCAGATCACATGGATTGGTTGGAATGGCATTTAGAGGCAATGAGGAATTTGCAGGAACTAGGGGATGTGATGGATGGTAGTTTTAGGAAGGGAGAAAAAGCTGCAGATTATCAGGTAGATGGGTTATCGCTAGGAAAGGTAAGAGAAGGGGGTAGGTAGTGCAGAAGTCTCCCTGTGGCTATCCCATCTCAAACAATGTAGGGGGTGATGGACTCTCAGGGGAATGTAACATGAACAGTCATGTTTGTGATACCAAGACAGGCTCTAATGTAATGAGGAGTACGTCAAGTTCCAAGTGATCGATTGTGATAGGGAACTCTCTAGTCACGGGCACATACAGACGTTTCTGTGGCTGGCAGCAAGAAGTCAGAATGACGTGTTGCCTCCCTGGTTCTAGGATCAAGGCTATCTCAGTGAGAGTGCAGAATATTCTCAAAGGGGAGAGGACCAACAGGATGTCATTGTACACATTGGAACTAAAGACATAGGAATGAAAAAGGATGAGATTCTGAAGGGAGAATATAAAAAGTTAGGCAGGAATTTAAAAAGAAGGTCCTCAAGGGCAGTAATATCTGGATTACTCCCAGTGCTATGAGCTAGTGAGGTTAGGAATAGGAGGGTAGAACAGATGAATGCATGGCTGAGGAGCTGGTGCAGGAGAGAAGAGTTCACATTTTTGGATTATTAGAATCTCTTCTGGGGTAAAATTGACCTGCACAAGAAGGACAGATTGCACCGAATTGGAAGGGGACTAATATTCTGGCAGGTAGATTTGCTAGATCTACTCTCGAGGATTTATACCAGTTGGTGGGGACCCAGGGCGATAAGAAGGAAAGAGATCAGTCTGAGACTGCTACAGTTGGGAAAAGGATAAAGTCAAACAATCTGGGCTGGTAGGACCAAAGCAGAGAACAAGGTAGGACCAATAAATTAAACTGCACTTATTTCAATGCAAGAGGCCTAACAGGGAAGGCAGATGAACTGACGGCAGGTTAGGAATATGAGACTGGGATATCATAGCAATTACAGATATGTGGTTTAGGGATGGACAGGACTGGCAGCTTAGTGTTCCAAGATACAAATGCTACAGAAAGGGTAGAAAGCAAGGAGTAGTGCTTTTAGTAAGGGATAAATTACAGCTGTTCTTAGGGAGGATATTCCTGGGATTATATCCAGAAAGGTTATTTGGGTGGAACTGAGAAATACAAAAGGGATGATCACTTTATTAGGATTATCCTATAGACACCCCCAGTAGTCAGTGGGAAATTGAGAAACAAATTTGTAAGGAGATCTCCATTATCTGTAAGGATAATAGGGTGGTTATAGTAGAGGATTTTAACTTTCCACACATGGACTGATATAGTGTCAAGGGCTTAGGTGGAGAGGGATTTGTTAGGTGTGTACAAGAACGTTTTGTGAGACAGTAGAAGGATTAGAGAAGCTGCAAAACTTGACCTACTCTTGGGAAATAAGTCAGGGCTGGTGAGCATTTTGAGGTCAACAACCATAATTCTAATAGTTTTAAAATAGTGATGGAAAAGTATAGACTAGATCTCCAAGTTTAAGTCCTAAATTGGAGGGAGGCCAACTTTGACAGTATCAAGCAAGAACTTTCAAAAGTTGATTTGGGGGTGGATGTTTGCAGGTAAAGGGATGGCTGAAAAATGGGAAGCCTTTAAAAATGAGATAACAAGAGTCCAGAGAAAATATGTTCCTGTCAGGGTGCAAGGCAAGGCTGGTAGGTATAGGGAATGCTGGATGACTAGAGAAATTGAGGTTTTGGTCAAGGAAAAGAAGGAAGCATATGTCTGGTATAGATAGAAGAGATCGAGTGAATCCTTAGAAGAGTATAAAGGCAGTAGGAGTATACTTAAGAAGGAAATCAGGAAGGCAAAAAGGAGACATTAGATAGCTTTGGCAAAATAGGGTTAAGGACATTCTAAAGGGATTTTATAAATGCATTAAGGACACAAGGGTAACTAGGGAGAGAAAAAGACTCCTCAAAGATCAGCAAATGTGTGGAACCACAGGAGATGGAGGAGTTACTAAATGAATATTTTGCATCAGTGTTTACTGTGGAGGAGGACATGGAAGATATGAAATGTGAGGAAATAGATGATGACATTTTTCAAAATGTCTATTACAGAGGTGGTGGTGCTGAATGTCTTAAAATGCATAAAGGTGGATAAATCCCCAGGACCCAATCAGGTGTACCCAACTCTGTGGAAAGTGATTGCTGGGCCCCTTACTGAGATATTTATATCATCAATAGTCACAGGTGAGGTGCCAGAAGACTGGAGGTTGGCTAACGTGATGCCAGTATTTGAAAAAGGTGGTAAGGAAAAGCCAGGGATCTATAGACCGGTGAGCCTGACATTGGTGGTGGGCAAGTTGTTGGAAGGAATCCTGAAGAACAGGATTTCCATGTATTTGAAAGGCAAGGACTGATTAGAGATAGTCAGCATGGCTTTGTGCATGGGAAATCATGTCTCACTAATTTGATTAAGGTTTTTTGATGAAGTGACGAAGAGGATTGATAAGAACAGAGAAGTGAATGCGATCTCTATGGACTTCAGTAAGGTGTTCGGCAAGGTTCCCCATGGGAGACTGATCGGCAAGGTTAGATCTCATGGAATACAGGGAGAACTAGCTGTTTGGATACAGAACTGGCTCGAACGTGGAAGACAGAAGGTGGTGGTGGAGGGTTGCTTTCCAGACAAGATGTCTGTGACCAGTGGTGTGCCACAAGGAATAGTGCTGGGTCCACTGCTTTTCATCATTTATATAAATGATTTGAATGTGAACATAGAAAGTAAAGTTAGTAAGTTTGCAGATGACATCAAAATTGGAGGTGTTGTGGACAGCGAAGAAGTTTACCTCCGAGCATAATGGGATCGATCAGACAGGCCAATGGACCGAGGAGTGGCTGATAGAGGTTAATTCAGATAAATGTGAGGTGCTGCATTTTGGAAAGTCAAATGAGGGCACGACTTATACACTTAACATTAAGATCCTGGGGAGTGTTGCTGAACAAAGCGATCTTGGAGTGCAGGTTCATAATTCCATGCAAGTAGAATCTCAGGTACATAGGATAGTGAAGAAGGTATACTTTCCTTTATTGGTCAGAGTATTGAGTACAGGAGTTGGGAGATCATGTTGACATTGGTTAGGCCACTTTTGAAACATTGTGTGCAATTCTTGTCTCCTTCCTATCAGAAAGATGTTGCAAAACTTTAAAGGGTTCAGAAAAGATTTAGATTAGCTTACTTACAGTGTGGAAACAGGCCCTTCGGCCCAACAAGTCTACACCAACCCACCGAAGCGCAACCCACCCAGACCCATTCCCCTACATTTACCCCTTCACCTAACACTACGGGCAATTTAGCATGGCCAATTCACCTAACCTGCACATTTTTGGATTGTGGGAGGAAACCCACGCAGGCACGGGGCGAATGTGCAAACTCCACACAGAGAGTCGCCTGAGGCGGGAATTCATCCCGGGTCTCTGGCGCTGTGAGGCAGCAATGCTAACCACTGTGCCACCGTGCTGCCCATTTACAAGGATGTTGCCAGGGTTGGAGGGTTTGAATTATAGGGAGAGGTTGAATATGCTGGGGCCGTTTTCTCTGGAGTATCAGAGGCTGAAGGTGACCTTATAGAGGTTTATAAAATCATGAGGGGCCTGGATAGGGTAAATAGACACTGTTTTCCCTGGTGGGGGAGTCCAGAATTAGAGGGCATGGGTGAGGGGGGAAAAATTTAAAAGTTTCCTGAGGGGCAACTTATTGATGCAGAGGGTGGCACATTTACAGAATGAGCTGCCAGAGAAAATAGTGGAAGCTGGTACAATTCCAACATTTAAGAGGCATTTGGATGGGTATATGAATAGGAAGGGTGATTTGGGACTAGATTAATTCAAGATATTGGTCAGCATGGGCCAAGCTGTTTCCATGATGTATGTCTCTGAGTATGGAAATCTCTCTCTTTCCATAAATGAGTGTAGCTCCTGTAACACTCAAGGAGGCCAGCAACATCTAGGCCAAAGCAACCCATTTGGTTGGCTCCCTATCTAACACCTCCAGCATTTAATCTGTCCACCAGTGATGCTCAGTGGCAGCAGCGTGTACCATCTTCAAGATGCATTACAGAAATTCACCAAGGCTCCTTGGACTGCACCTTCCAAACTTGTGACCTCTATCATCTCAAAGGCCAAAGGCAGCAGATACTAGGGAGCACCCCCAGGTGCAAGTTCTTCTCCAAGCTAATGTGGAAATATACTCCCATTCTTTTATTGTTTCTGTGTCAGAGTCTTGGAATTCCTTCTCTGACAGCAGTCTGAGTCTACCTGTACTCCACTGGTTCAAAAGAGCAGCTCACCACAATCTTCTTACAAACAATTGGTGATGGGCAATAGGTGCTGACAATGGCCAAATCTCATGAATAAATACAATCGTATCTGCCCAGCTTTATTCATGGAACAGTAGGGCATGGATTTTGTATTCTGTCTTTTGAATGTAGCTCAAAATAAAGAGCAAGTAGTTATGTTTCCTTGCAGTTACATATTGTATTGCACACTTAGTTTCAAGGAGCTACCTATAGCCAAGATCTTTCAGTTGTATTATGCTGTGAAGTGAAAAGCCATTTAATTAAATTGTCACTGTTTATGTCTGTTCCCTAGCCTTACCTTATATTTGACAATTTAGGTGCCATTTGCCATTCCCATTAAAGTATATGCAATGGTTGCCTCCAGCACATAGCTTTGGGGATCATTCTTCATCACCAGCACCAAGGCAACATCTCCAAATTTGACTTACTTTCCAGGAGGAGTAATTGGACAGTAATCATAGGCAAGAGTCTCAACCAGGAGATTGACACTAATTGTATCCATAGTGATCAATAAGTTGTAAAAATAAATAGAATGGCACGTCAAGAATTCAAGTTTTAAGACATGACGAGCATCTCAAACACTATTGACAGAACACTATCTTTGTTTTGTCATGATGGTGTTTTCATGATGTTTTATGTATCTTAATCTGTATTTTTAATGTTTTTGTTTTAAATTGGACTAAATATTTTTTAAAAACATGATTCCAAATGAATTTCTAGGATCACCTGGCTCGTCTAGTGGATTCAAACAGTCCACTGTCCCTCGAGGAAACAAAAGGAGATATCTCTAAACAAGAAAAACACATCAGTGTTCAATAGCTACTCACAATTTGACTTTAATGGTCTTAAAGAATGTTGAACTGATAGGAAACATTAAGATGCAAGAACCACACAGCAGATGAGAGAACATGTAACAAACTGTAAGAATTGCTCCAAAGCTTTATCTAAAGGTTGACTTTGTAGATTGTCCACATCACATGATGTAGTGACCATCCTTCCACCTTCTTTAAAATAAAATAACAGCACGACACAGCTTTCACTGAGAAAGAGAGATAGGTGTTCTGCGAACAGCGACCAGGCTACTTCCAGTTAATCGGACAGCTAAAGTACCTCTCTGAAGCCTCTTGAAAAAGAAACAAGGACCTTCTCTCTCCTCTGTATTCCATATTCATTCTTATTTCTGAATCTAAACTCTGGTAGATTGCAACTGCTGCGATACCTCTGCAATTTTATTGACTAAGCTATGAAGCCACAACTTGCCAGCGCTCAAATGGAATCAAGTTCAGTCTCTATTATTGAGAAGTATTATTTTTATTTTCCATATCTATTTTTTTATTGGTGTGTGTGTGTGTGTGTGTGTGTGTGTGTGAGAGAGTCAGTGAGAGTCAGTGAGACATGGTCTCTTCAGTACCTTTAGGGCAAATGTGTACATACAGAAAGCTTATTGTTAGCATATTTAAAATTGAACCCATCACTCCAAGGGTGAAAATTACACCCAGCCACTGTCAGATAAACTAGACAACTTATACTTTGAACCAAAGAATTGAATGTGCTCATGTTAATTTTAGCCAGATCTCAAAATAGCTTGTCAGTTTGCACTGAATGTAGATATTCAATATTCCCAGAATCAATCTGTAGTGATTCTTAGCATCTGATTTTTTTTCTTGTTCTTTTCTCATTGTGCTAACTGATAATCTTAGAACTATTTTGCAATGAGGTTTTCTTTTCGCAGAGACTCACCTTGCTTGTGCTAGAAGTACATTTTTCTAGCGACATTTGAACTCTCCTCAAATTTGATCTTTTCAGTCTGAATGTGAGCTTCCACCCTTGTTCTTGCATTGCAAACTATTGAGACTTTTATGGCCCCTAGCATCTCCCTCTTTGATAGATCCTGGTAGACTATAAAGAACTATTTCTGATATGCATAGCTATTCTAGGAAAATCCTATGCACGGAGGTTTATGAATGGCTCCTTCAGGCCTACTCTTCATGGCATCATGAAAGACATTATTAGCCTTGTATCCAAATAGGAAGATTGATCAGTTTTTATTGACTTTTACTCTTTCAGCTTACAAGTAATGTAAGATGAAAGCACAACACCAGTACCTTTTTTGGGACTTTGTTTCCACAGACCCAGCCTTTGTCTCAACACATAAGTACCATGTACCTATTCCCAGTGAAACAATATTAGCTTTCCTTTCATCACTAACCGTCAAAACATCCAGGCTTACTAAAATAAAATAAAACAAAGAACCACAGATGCTGAATATCTGAGATGAAAACTGCAATTACTGGCAGATCCACTCAGTCCAGGTGAAGAACCATCAGACTTGAAACATTAACAGACCTGCTGAGTTTCACCAGCAATTTCTAATTTTATTTCATCCAAACTGACTGAAATACAGTCCTCTTTGCATACTCTAAACTTAAAAATGCTATCCCAAACATGACAAATGTACAACTATTTAATTATAACTCTTTTATTTAATAAAAAATAATGCATTATGCTTTGTAACTAACCTAACACACACACAGCGCCAGAGACCCGGGTTCAATTCCTGCCTCAGGCGACTGACTGTGTGGAGTTTGCACATTCTCCCCGTGTCTGCGTGGGTTTCCTCCGGGTGCTCCGGTTTCCTCCCACAGTCCAAAGATGTGCAGGTCAGGTGAATTGGCCATGCTAAATTGCCCGTAGTGTTAGGTAAGGGGTAGATGTAGGGGTATGGGTGGGTTGGTGTGGACTTGTTGGGCCGAAGGGCCTGTTTCCACACTGTAAGTAATCTAATAAGGTCAGGGATTGGAAAGGAGTTTTATTGGTTTGTGACAGTCAGTGCATTACCTGAGCAAAGTTGGAACAAACCTAAATGTATCAATTACAACACAGAAAGAAAGTTCCTCTCCAGTTGACTATATTTATGATGTTGCAGGTTAAAGGAAAATTCAAAGAGCGTCTGACTGCTACAGATGTTGCCATCATCATCCCTGTCCCCAGCGATGCTTCGTCTCCAAAGTTCAGCACAGCTAAAGGTTGCGTAGAATGGGTACCTGAGGACAGTGTTATCATCTGGTCTATAAATTCTATTCAAGTAAGTCCACTATAAAATACATTGTCTAATATTCAGGCGTGTTTATTGGGGGCAATTTGACAGCTGGCTACAGATGATTGCCATTAAAGAGGAATCATTTCAACTAAGATATTTTCAATTTTATCTCTCTTGATTTCAGGAAAACTTCAAACTTTATGAAGAAAACTAGCTGGAAGAGCATAGTTCAGGCAGCATCCGAGGAGCAGTAAAATCGACGTTTCAGGCAAAAGCTCTTCATCAGGAATAAAGGCAGTGAGCCTGAAGTGTGGAGAGATAAGCTAGAGGAAGGTGGGGGTGGGGAGAGAGTAGCATAGAGTACAATAGGTGAGTTGGGAGAAGATGAAGGTGATAGGTCAGGGAGGAGGGTGGAGTGGATAGGTGGAAAAGAAGATAGGCAGGTAGGATAAGTCATGGGGACAGTGCTGAGCTGGAAGTTGGAACTAGGGTGAGGTGGGGGAAGGGGAAATGAGGAAACTATTGAAGTCCACATTGATGCCCTGGGGTTGAAGTGTTCCGAGGCGGAAGATGAGGCGTCTGGTGGTGAGGGAGCGGCGGTGAAGGAGGCCCAGGACCTCCATGTCCTCGGCAGAGTGGGAGGGGGAGTTGAAATGTTGGGCCACAGGGCAGTGTGGTTGATTGGTGCGGGTGTCCCGGAGATGTTCCCTAAAGCGCTCTGCGAGAAAGCATCCAGTCTCCCCAATGTAGAGGAAACCTCATCGGGAGCAACGGATACAATAAATGATATTGGTGGGTGTGCAAGTAAAACTTTGATGGATGTGGAAGGCTCCTTTAGGGCCTTGGATGAAGGTGAGGGAGGAGGTGAGGGCGCAGGTTTTGCAATTCCTGCGGTGGCAGAGGAAAGTGCCAGGATGGGAGTGTGGGTTGTAGGGGAGCGTGGACCTGACCAGGTAGTCACGGAGGGAACGATCTTTGTGGAAGGCGGAAAGGGGTGGGGAGGGAAATATATCCCTGGTGGTGGGGTCTTTTTGGAGGTGGTCATCCGCCACCACCACTCTCCACCCTTCAGGCTCTCTGCCTTTATTCCTGATGAAGGGCTATTGCTTGAAACGTCGATTTTACTGCTCCTTGGATGCTGCCTGAATTGCTGTGCTCTTCCAGCACCACTAATCCAGAATCTGGTTTCCAGCATCTGCAGTCATTGTTTTTACCTTTTATTGGTGGGTGGTTGTGTGTGTGTATATAAGAGAGTCCGAGAAACATGGTTTCTTTAGTAATGTTTAGGGCAAATGTGTACAATAAGTCAGCCTTTCCATTTTTAAATACAGAAAGCTTATTGTTCGCATATTTTAAATTGAGCCCATCACTCCAAGGGTGAAAGACCTGGTCAATTAGACTTGGGTGTGGACAATTTTATACAGAACTTTTTGCACATCGACATTCATATACAGAACAACATCATTCCCACAATCAGCAAGAACCACCTGAGCATAGCCTTCCTTTGATTCCCTTTTAGAGAAGTACCTGGCCCCTATTTTGTGACTTCTATAGTTTAAAAAAAAACTGAAATTGAGGCTATTGTGAGGAATAATGGATATAGTGTTATAGAGATGTAAAGCATGGAAACAGACCCTTCTGTCCAACTCATCCTTGCCAACAGATAACCTAAATTAATCCAGTCCTATTTGCTCGCACTGGCCATATCCCTCTAAACCCTTCCTAATCATATACCCATCCAGATGCCTTTTAAATGTTGTAATTGCACCAGCCTTCACCACTTCCACCGGCAGTTCACCCTCTGTGTGAAAAGGTTGCCACTTATGTCCCTTTTAAATCTTACCCCTCTCACCTTAAACCTATGCCCCTTAGTTTTGTAGTCCCCTATCCTGGAGAAAAGGCCTTGACTATTTACCTTATCTATGCCCCTCATGTTTTTATAAACGTCATGTGGCACGGTGGCTCAGTGGTTAGCACAGCGCCAGGGACTTGGGTTCGATTCCAGCCTCGAGCAACTGTCTGTGTGGAGTTTGCACGTTCTCCCTGTGTCTGCGTGGGTTTCTTCTGGGTGCTCTGGTTTCTTCCCACAATCCAAAGGTGTGCAGGTTAGGTGAATTGGCCATGCTAAATTGCCCATAGTGTTCGGGGATGTGTAGGTTAGGTGCATTAGTCAGGAGTAGAGTTGTAAGGTAGGGGAATGAGTCTGGGTGGGTTACTCTTTGGATGGTCAGTGTGGACTTGTTGGGCTGAAGGGCCTGTTTCCACACCGTAAGGAAACTATACTTCTATATAGTCACCCCTCAGCCTCTGATGCTCCAGGGAAAACAGCCCCAGCCTATTCAGCCTCTCCCTACAGCTCAAACCCTCCAACCCTGGCAACATCCTTGTAAATCTTTTCTGAACCCTTTCAAGTTTCACAATATCTTTCCTATAGTAAGGAGACCAGAATTGAACACAGTATTCCAAAAGTTGCCTAATCAATGTCCTGTACAACTGCAACATGACCTCCCAACTCCTATACTCAATGCACTGGCCAATAAAGGCAAGCATACCAAATGCCGCCTTCACTATCCTATCTACCTGTGACTCCACTTTCAAGGAACTATGAACCTGCACCCCAAGGTCTCTCTGTTCAACAACACACTCCAGGGCCCTACCATTAAGTGCATAAGTTGTATCCTGATTTGCCTATCCAAAATGTAGCCTCCCATATTTGTCTAGATTTCTGAAGTGTTATAGCTCTGATTTAGGATATATTGCTATTTGTGTGTCAACTAACATTGAATTAAATTCTTCGTTACTGTGAAAACTTGCAAACAGCTTTAGTTTTACTGTCACCTTTTGTGGCACTATTGACTGAGTCCTTGCGGAAATCCATAAAATCTTTATACTTCTATTTCTCAGATGGTCCTTATTGCTCTGTGAGAAATTATCATGCTGCAACAAACCATGATCAAAGTATTTATTCAACTATTGACTTTTGCCATCAATCAATAATTTCATTACCAGCACTTGATGATTCAGAAAGCAATCACAAAGCCTAAATGTAACTTTAAAAATAAAAAATTCTGCCTAGTTATTTGAAAAGGGGCAGTGCTGTTCTGAGTGCATTTAACTAAAAATTCCTGGCCACCATAGCTGTCAATAATGTATGCTAGTAAGTGGTATCAGTCTTTCCTGTTTTACTACATAAAACAACTTGTTCATTCATATTCCTCCAACATTTGTTCATAGTACTACTTTTCTGAATGCATGAAAACCTTCTAATCCTTTTTGTAGGGCCCTGTAAGGCTGGACAATACCATCAAAGTCAGTTCTGGGTATTGAGTTGGGTATTAATGGATCATAAAATCAAACTGAGAATGATTTCCTCTTTTCCTGAAAGTGATGACAATGGGAAACTCAGGAGAACTAAATGATGGAGGGTTTAATTGGCATCCTTACCACTCAATGTCACGTGTCATATTCCAGTGTCCTACACCATCATGCACTTTCAGTCTTTAAAACTAGATTGAGGGATTTAAATTAAATTTTGGCAAGATTAAACCCATTGTCTTTGCATCACCAAACAAGCATTGATTAGATTAGATGAGATTAGATTCCGTACAGTGTGGAAACAGGCCCTTCGGCCCAACAAGTCTACACCAACCCTCTGAAGAGTAACCCACCCAGACCCATTTCCCTCTGACTAATGCACCTAACACTATGGGCAAATTAGAATGGCCAATTCACCTGATGTACACATCTTTGGACTGTGGGAGGACACCGGAGCACCCGGAGGAAACCCACGCAGACACTGGGAGAATGTGCAAACTCCACAGTCGCCCGAGGCTGGAATCAAACCTGGGTCCTGGCGCTGTGAGGCAGCAGTGCTAACTACTGAGCCACCGTGCTACCCCCATTGCTTCAATTTTAAGATCCTTATCCTTGCTTTCAAATCTCTGCATGATGTTACTCTGCCCTATCTCTGTTGCTTCCTCCAGCCCTATAAGCTGTCAAGATCTTGCTGCTTTCCCAACTCTAGCATCTGGAATATCAAAGACTTTAATTTCTCCATAAAGATGTTGTGCATTTTAAAAGCAACTCTCTTTTAAAAGAGTTTCTCTTTCAACTTTTCACGAATTTCTAATAGTTAATAATGTATTACCATTTGGTAATGTGGGCGGCACGGTGGCACAGTGGTTAGCACTGCTGCCTCATAGCGCCAGAGACCCGGGTTCAATTCCCACCTCAGGCGACTGACTGTGTGGAGTTTGCACATTCTCCCCGTGTCTGCGTGGGTTTCCTCCCACAGTCCAAAGATGTGCAGGTCAGGTGAATTGGCCATCCTAAATTGTCCGTAGTGTAGGTAAGGGGTAGACGTTGGGGTATGGGTGGGTTGCGCTTCGGCGGGGCGGTGTGGACTTGTTGGGCCGAAGGGCCTGTTTCCACACTGTAAGTAATCTAATCATTTATTTTGATCCTAGCTGATGTTAATACTGGACAAGTTAGATCCCAGATTGAAGCCTTACCTTTCAACCCTGGCTTTGTTTCTTTTTAGCAGTGATGGTAGGCTAATGAACACGAGTCTGTGTACTTTCAACTCAAAGAATAAAGTGTTTGTTAAACAAGATAAATTGAAATATATGACACTCGACAGAAATATTGGAAAAGGATTGAAACTCCCACTATTCCTAAACACTACCCTTATAAACACCAAAGCCCCAGCAAAAATCTATCACTATATCTATATCAAGCTTTCTTGCTCAGCAATGGCACACATTCCTTTTCAGCTAATTTCTGCACTTCCACTAGCTGTTGTCATCTTCGTCTGCAATCTCCCTGAAACAAACTGCAAATTAAAGACTTTTAATTAAATTTCAGAGTAAATACAAGTTCTCTTAGATCCGTTTTCAGCAGTCTTGCAGGATTACCAATCCCTATTCTACTTTATGGATTCTTCTGTATCCCAGGCAACAACACAGTTGTGTTTTCCACCTTTTTTAAGTGCACTAAACGACTAAGCTCCAATTCCTCACTTCAGGGGTTGTAAAACCCCATTACAAATGCTTGCATACAAACAGGCCTCCAGACCTCTTCACATCAGGCTCACAGTCACAACTGATAAAATTGTAACCAAACCCATGCTTTGCCCTTCTTAATGCACAAAATGCATACTGTAAATTAACCTTCAAGTTATCCATTGTTACTAATGCCTTGCATTATTGCTTCAGGGAGGAAAGGAATTTATGATGAAGGCCCATCTGGGACTGCCGAGTGTCGAGGCAGAAGAACCTGAAGCAAAACCTCCAATCAGAGTGAAGTTCAAAATCCAATACCTAGCAGCATCAGGATTGCAGGTATATTTTGTCCAAAGTTAAATGCAAGCAACAGTGAGATTTTTATAGCTTTTAACCCCCAAGAGTATTGGATAGGTGACTTAGTTGATGCTTATTCAGTGTCTTTATAAAAAGAGCTGATGACTGTCTGAGATCAAGTAGTATTTCTGGAAGTATTGACAGAAATAATAAATGCTGTTTGGAAAGTAAATGTTCAAGACCTTTGCTGTAAAAAGGAAGCATTCCAATCAGGGATGTACAATGTAATATTAATTAACGTCAGTAACAGTGCACGAAATAGGAGGAGGAGGAGGCCATTTGGTTTCTCAAGCCCTGCCCTCAATTCAACAAGATCAAGACTGATCTGCCCCAGGCTTCAACTCCTTTATCTTACCAACTCTTCAAATCTAACTATCACCTCTTTAAGTATATCCAGTGATCTAGTTTCTAAAACACTCTTGGATAGAGTATCCCATACTTTCACTACCTTTTGGGAGAAGGAATTCCTTCGTGTCTCAGCTTTAGATCCCTTATTCTGTAACTGTCTCCTTTCCTGAGATTTCCCTACCAGTATAAGCATCTTCTCAACGTCTACCCTGTCGAACTGTTTCAGAATGTGTGTTTCACCAAAATCATTCTTCTAAACTCTAATGATTAAAGATATAACCTGTTTGGCTGTTGTTGATAAGTCAACCAAATCATCCCAGAAATAATCCTAGCGAACCTTTTTTGAACTGCCTCTGATGCCAGTATATCCTTCCTTGAATGCAGGGATCAAATTTATACAGAATACTCTAGGTGTCTCGTGCAGATCATTCTGTTAGAATGTGTATTCCGGTAACGAGAATTCACTGTAACACGACTGACGAATTGGGGACACTGTTTCTAAAGCGCAAACTGTTGGCTCTAATGCAATTACAGCATCAACACTTTAAGCACTATTTTTAAAACATGATTTTTTGTATAATGTGGGGATATACAAAAATGTAACCAAAGAACTATCTGTACAAGAACATTCAGATACTATGCCTTTCCATCCTGAAAAAACTTGTTAATTGCAACTCTGTCTTCTGTATGTGAACCAATAATTTGTTTATACCAGTACATTGCCCTGAATCTCATCATATTTAGCAGCTTCCTGCGTGGCATCTTGTCAAATGCATTCTGGAAATCCAAATAGATCATGCCGACTAGTTGTCTTTTGTCTAAACTGCTTGTTACCTCCTCAAAGAATTCTAACAGATCTATCAGGCACGACTTCTCCTTGACAAAGCCATGCTGGCTCAGCTTTATTTTACCATGCACAATCTCATCCTTAATGGACTCCAAAGTCTTACCTATTGCATTTTTAGTTATCCTCTACTGGTTTTAAAGGCTTTCCAATCCTCTGGCTTTCCACTAATCTTCACCATATTATATACTTTTCTTTTGCTTTTATTTTGTCCCTGACTTCCCTTGTCAGCCTTATCCTCCCTTAGCACGTTTCTTCTTCCTTGGCATGACTTTCTGTTGTGCCTCCTGAGTTGCCCGCAGAAATACCTGCCATTGCAGCTCCACTGTCTTCCCTGTGAGACTTCCCTTCCACTGTGGCTAAGTGGTTACCACCGCTGCCTCACAGTGTCAGGGACCCAGGTTCGATTCCAACCTCAGATGACTGTGTGGAGTTTGCATGTTCTTTCCTCCCACAGTTCAAAGATGTGCAGGTTAGGGTGAATTGGCCAAGCTAAATTGTCTATAGTGTTCAGGGATGTGTAGGTTAGGTGCATTTGTCAGGGGAAATGTAGAGTATTAGGGTAGGGGAATGGGTCTGGGTGGGTTACTCTTCGGAAGGTTGGTGTGGACTGTTTCTACACTGTAGGGATTCTATGATTACATCTGTTTCAAACTTCTCCCTCTCAAACTGCAGGGTAAATTCTATCATATTATGGTCACTGCCCACTTGGGGATATTTTACCTTAAGTTCCCTAATCAAGTCTGACTCATTACACATCAAATTCAGAATTACTTGTTCCCTAATGGGTTCTACCACAAGCTGCTCCAAAAAACCATTCCATGAATTCCTTTTCTTGAGATCTGCTACCAACCTGTCCACCTACACATTGAAGTCCCCTATGATTATTGTAAAAGTGTCTTTCTTACATGCCTTCCCTATCTCCTGATTTGTTTTCTTCGTCACACTCTGACTATTGATACAAGGCCTGTGCACAACTCCCATCAGGTACCTTCTTCCTAAATAATTCCTTAACAGTACATACACAGAATATATATATTCTGATACGCTATCACTTTATACTATTGCTTCAATTTTATTTCTTACTAACAAGGTGACCCCTTTCTGCCCATCTTCCTGTCCTATCAATAGGATATGTATCCTTGGATAGTTGATTCGTTGTCCTGACCCCTTGTCACCATGCCTCTGTGATATCTACAACATCCTACCTGCCAATTTCAATCTGTGCTACAAGCTCATTTACCTTGAGTTGTAGACTGTGTGTAACTACAACACTCTGTCCTGCGTTTACTGACTCTCTTCTCATTGTTGTCCCCTTATCTGCCATGCCTAAAGCTGGATACCTGACCTCTTCCATTCTCTGTGTTTTTACTTAAAGCCCTATCCACAGCCCTAGTTTTGTAATTTGCCAGAACCCTGGTCACAGCATGATTCAGATGAAGTCCATTCTATTGGAACATCTTCCTCTTTCCCCAGTACTGATGTCAATGTTCCAAGAGTTCAAACCAGTTTCTCCCAAGCCAATCTTTGAGCTACGCATTTACTTCTTTAATCTTGTTGATGTTGTGCAAATGTGCCCATGGATCAGGTACGTTTTTTACTTCTGCTTTTTAATTTAGTCCAGCTCCTCCTATTGCCACAGCAGAACCTCATTCCTCTTTCTGCCTATATCATTGGTACCAACATGGACGATGACAACTGGATCTTTCCCCTCTTACTCCTGCAGCCCAGATGAGATATCCTGAATGCATGCACCAGGCAGGCAAAACCTGGTCACAGGAAATGTTGTCTATTCCTCTGACAATACTCTTCCCCAATTACAACGGCATTTCCTTTTTCTCCCCCCTCTTGTATATCTCCATGTACAGTGGTACTATGGTCAGTTTGCTCATCCTACAACCCCTAGTCTCATCCACACAGGAACAGGAACCGCAAATCTGTTAGACAAGCTCAAGGGCTGATGCTCCTTCAGCACTACCTCCCAGATCTCCCACCTGCCTCAGTCATTGTCACACCCTCACGTCCCTGACCGCTGACTGAGTTCAAGGTAGTTAATGTATGGGGTGTGACAGTATCCACATAACTTTCCCCCTCCCTGATGTGTTGCAGTGTTCCAAGCTCAGACTCCAGCTCATCAGCTCTGAGCTGAAGTTCCTCAAATGACCAAGAGTTGCTATAGATATGATCGCTATGAACCACAATGGGGTCGTCTAGCTCCCACAAGACATCACTAATTTGTCAAATTAGTAGGTATCAACAAACAATGAACTAGTAGTTTATGTGTGATGTGACTTTTTTAATGCTGGGCCCCTGATCTTAGGCTTTGGTTTATCCTGTTTAAGAAAGATTACAAGCTTTGATTCAAAAAGCACCTCCTCCCCCCTGTACCAAGTTCTCCAACATTGCTTCCAAATTCCCTGAACTATATACTCGGGCAGTGTCTCACTCCAGTCTCCTTTCTCACCATGTGCAGCTTTCTGTTAGAGTTTCAAGTTTGGCTTCACATTTAGAAAAGCCACGTTCGATTAAAGTTGATGGAGCCAAAGATGAATTCAACTGCAGTGCTGAATCCAAATCCAATTAAGGTCATGGTGTGTCTTCTCTCTTACTCCCTAAAGGCTTTTTTTCTTTGTCTCTTTTTTTGTTTTCGCCTACTTGTTTTCTCTTTAACTCACTTCTAACTATATCCCAAGCTCTGCCTGTCTTGATTGAGCAGAATAAGTATATCCAAGAATTAGCAATCTCCCTCAGTAGATTTATAACTATATTTAGAGTAATTTTCTATTCCTGAAATAGGATCTAGAATTTGAAGGTTGGGATTATGTTCTACTCTGATTTATTTGATAGGGAAGTGATTACACAAATATGATTTTTCTTTGTAACTGCTGTTCAACATTGATAATATTTTCAAGTATTACATATTGCCATATATCAAAAGCCCATTTAATATGTCTTCATTTTTATAGATCAAATATGTACGAATAATTGAAAAGTCCACTTATCAGGCAATATCCTGGATTCGAAGCCTAACAAAAAGTGGAGGTAATAATTTATTATAAACGCGCAACCATGATTTCCTGAAAATGTTTTCTGGCAAGCACTGTGTTTAATGTTTTCCATGATGTGGAGGTGCTGATATTGGACTGGGGTGGACAAAATCAGAAGTTACATGATACCAGGCTATCGTCCAACAGATTTATTTGAAACCACAAGCTTTCAAAGCACTGACCCCTCATCAGCTTTTGATTTCAAATAAACCTGTTGGGCGATAACCTCATGTCATGTGACTTCTAATTAGATTCCCTGCAGTGGTGGAAGCAGGCCATTTAGCCCAACAAGTCCACACCGACCCTCTGAAGAGTAACCCACCCAGACCCATTCCCCTACATTTACCACTGATTAATGCACCTAACACTATGGGCAATTTAGCATGGCCAATTCTCCTGACCTGCACATCTTTGGACTGTGGGAGGAAACCGGAGCACCCAGAGGAAACCCACACAGACACAGGGAGAACGTGCAAACTCCACACAGACAGTGGCCTGAGGCTGGAATCGAAACCGGGTCCCTGGCACTGTGATACAGCAGTGCTAACCACTGAGCCACCGTGCCACCCAATCTGACTTCATGATTTGCATGAGGCATATTCAGTTTCTGATTTTGATTGTCAGTGTAGCGTGCATTGTAAAGATCACACAGTCCTCAGGAAGGTAGGATAAATCTGAAGCAAGAGATAATCTTGACTTTACACTGTCCATTCTAGCCCATGTACTGCAGCACTATATAGTTTTCATGTCTCTTTTCACTAAGCCAAGCTATCCTGTTAGTCAAAAAAAGGTGCATAAAGTATTAGACTGCAAGAGAGAGAATTAAGTGCCAAATCCGAATCATCTCCAACATGAGAAAAGCTAATCATCTTCCCTTGACATTCAACAGCTTTACCATCCCTGAATTCCCCACCTTCTTCAAAGACCAGTGTCAGAAATGTGATGAAATATCTTCACTTGCTTGATTCGAACAACATTCTAGAAGCTTCCGACGCTATCAAAGATATGGCAACCTGCTTGATTGGCACCCATCTTAACACCTTCAACAACTGCTCCATTCACCTCACAGCACAGTGGCAACTATGAGATTCACTTCAACAGCTCACCCTTTAAAGAGTACCTTTCAAATCCAAGACCTTGGCCATGTAGCAGGACAAAGATAACAGATGCTTAAAAGTGCCACCATCTATATGTTCCCCCCCCAAGCCATCTGTCTCTCTGACTTCAAACTGTATTGCTTCCCTTTCACTGTCACTTGGTCAAAGTCCTGAAACTTCCTACCTGAAAGCACTGAGAGTGTATCTGCAGTAGTTCAAGGAAGCAGTTCATTCAAATTCCCACATCCTATTAATTACTAAAAGATACATGGAATATAGTGACTAAAAAGGCAGATAACCACCACCTTTTAAGGGCAGTTAGGGGTGGATAACAAATAATCTCCTAGCCAGTGAAATAATTTTTGTAAAAACCTCAGTATGTTAAACTGAGCCTCGCATTTGCCTGATCAAATGAACACCAAAGATTTCACAGCATTCACTGAAGAAAAACAAATGTGTTCTCCAGTATCCTTTTGGGTGGCACAGTGGCTAAGTGGTTAGCACTGCTGCCTCACGGTGCCAGGGACCCAGATACGATTCCAGCCTCTGGTGACTGTCTGTGTGGAATTTGTGAATTCTCCCTGTGTCTCTGTCAGTTTCCTCCCACAGCCCAAAGATGTGTAAGTTAAGTGGATGGGCCATGCTAAATTGCCTGTAATTTTCAGGGGTGTGCTGGCTGGTTGGTTGGTGAGCCATGGGGAAGTGCAGGTTAGAGGGGTGGGTCTGGAAGGGATGCTCTTTGGAGGGTGTGTTGATTCGATGGGCCCAGTGACCTGCTTCCACATTCTATAATCCGGAACATGTACTGTTCACTCAATGCCAGCAAAGCGGAACAATTTTTTAAAAAACCTGATTAATGGTGACTATGTAACCAATGTTGTAAAAACCCACCTGGTTCACTCGTGATGCTTTGGGGAAGGAAATCTGTCATCCTTATGGTCTGACCTAAATGTCACCTGACCCACAACAATGTGGTTGACTGTTTAACTGCCCTCTGAAATCACCCCATTTACTTCAGGGGCAATTAAGGGTTGTTAGCCTTGCCAGTGACACACTCATTCCATACAACAGTAAAACAAAATATCACTGTTTGTAGGAACTTGCTGCGTGGAAATTAGTTGTTATTCTTGTTTGCATAATTATGAATGTACTTCAAAAATAGCTTATTGGTTGTGAAGCACTCTGTGATATTGGGAGGGTATGAATGAGCCTTTTTTCTCTCTCTTTTTCCCTAGATTTCCAAATTCGGATTTGAAGTTTACCATTTCTAAATTCCACTTTGTGCAGAGGATTGAGAGGATTTTATCTCTGAACATCATTCATAAGAATTCATAAAACATGAAATCAGTTGTCTTAAATTGCATGAAATGATTCATTCAAGGCTGAAGTGTATATTCACAATTCCAGCTGAAGATGTTTTTAAATTTTGGAGTTAAACAGGAAGGGTAGTCACTTTTATTAAAGAAAAGTCATTTGAATCCATTTTATGCTGTGTGTTTTTGTTTAGAACTAGCCACTAATACAATTAGTCTTATCTGTACAATATTAAATTATTTTACAGCACCAGATGCATTATTTAGGGTAGTGTTTCTAAGTGTTGCTCTTGCTGTATGAATAAAGTTATTTAATAAAAATGCAAACCATTCTACAAGGTGATGTGTTTCTGTTGTGTTGACTGCTTTGGCAATTAGTTGCTCCACTGTCATTTTTTTTCTAATTAATTAATGTGCTTGCCTAATTTGGTAGATATTTTATTCCCTTGGGGTTGAATGGAAAACAGCACATTGGCTAATTTAACCATTCCTTAATTCACCTATGAAGAGAATCCTGTTGAGATTTGATCACAATGAATGCAACCCAGGAGGATAGGAAAATAAAACTATCATGGCTACAATGACTTAAAGTTGGATAAGGGGAGGTGAATGTGGTTGATGGTAATGGCACTATAGGTAGGTGCAATATCTCTGCTTTTTTTCAAATAGTAATACCTGTCAACTCCAGAGAGTTCAAAGCCATTTTTAAGCAGAACTGAACTATTTTTGAAGGTACATGTGAAGATGGAGAAAACTTTGGATAAGGGAATTGGATTGAATTAGCACATTGTTTGGCAGTGTTTCTTTGAGTAATAGTCATAGCCCTCAGTCTGCCAAGACCCATGTCAACTTTTTTTATGTTCTTTATCTCATTAATTATATTACTGGCCTGTTCGGCATCCTCCTTGTGGAGTTATGTGGCAGGAGAGGCAGAAGTGCTCGCCATTGTCAGGACTTTTCAATGGTGCCTTTGCATGCTCAAGTGCTTGTAGCCTGTTGACTTCTTTTATCCAAGAGAATCCTTGGTACCTAACAGCTTTCTTGTTCTCTTTGAACATTGGGTCATATTGTGCACTTTACGTTAGAAGGAAATATACTTTATTGTTCAGTAATGAAATGTTCCAAGATGCTTCACTGGAGTATTATAAAACTAAAGTATGAGACCAATTCACAGACATTTTAGGTCAGAGGAGAAAAAAACTTTGACAAAATATTTTGTCGGAGTAAAATGATGAAGAGGAAGCATACCCATGTAATTCCAATTTCAGACCCAAAAAATGAGACATTGGATATTGTTTTGATAGAAACACAGTCTGCAGGGATATGGGAAAAGGACAAGTGATCGGCCTTATGTAATAGAACGAGAGCAGGCAGGCATAGGCTAAATGACCATTCTGTACCATAATTCAGTTGAACTGGGAACATGTCAAAAGCCAAAATTCACAGAGCATAAATATCAAAAGAATAGGAATGGGGAGATCAAGGCAAGGATGAGAATTTAATGTCAAAATTTCACTTGAGCCAGGAGCCACAATGTAAATCCGCACGCAGAGGACTGAAAGGGGAGTGAACCTTGCTTGGAGTTAAGAGCTTGTCAGCAGTGTCTGGATGATTGCATTTACAGAGAAGAAAATGTAGGAAACTAGCTAAGAGAGTGTGTAAGATTAGTAAAGTCTCTATCATAAATGCATGAATTAGCATTTCAGTGAAGGCCGAGCTGATAAAACTCCATTACTGCATTATTATGGGGTTAGAAATGCATGGCTTGATCAAACCTGACACCAATTTTATGAACAGACTGGCTTAATTTCAGATTAGCTGGCAAGAGAGCTGGGAGCACAGGAACTAAATTACAAAGATTACAAATGTACAGTAACACTCTACTTATACCCAGTATTGCATTTATTCTTTAGATGGCCTCTGCGCTTATCCCATAGGCTGGCATTTGCAGAAAAGCTGGTACCACCTCAAAATGGCATTATTTTCAATGCTGAACTAGGAACATCTGAAGCACTAAGAAATATACTATGCTAGGGACAGAGGACTGTTGGATGTAACATAGATTGCCTTTTAAATTGCTAAAAACAACCTAAAGGAATATCAAGTACAAAGAAATATGATGATATGGCTAGTGTAAACAGCTATCTGTTGCATCACTGGCAGTGCTCCTGCATGTTCAGTGCATCCCCTGCAGTTATGATTTGATCTCCAAAACGTATAAAATTCTGGGAGGACCAGACGTGGTAATTGCTGTTGACTGAGACCATGGATCACAGCTTAATAATATACTGTAGACCATTTGGTACTGAGATGAAGATAATTTTTTTCTGCATGAAAATGTGAACACACACCCTCCATAGGCAGAGAATGTCATGGAACAACACCAATTTTGTTTTAAAACACAACTTTGGCTTTCTTCCAACACCTCATACTGGGTTACATGGTTCACTTAAAAAGGGAAAAGAACGAGATGTTTATCTGTGCCAATTTATAGCATGGTGAATGAGTGTGCGGGTTAGAAGAGAGTTTGTATACAAGTCAACCTAACTATGTCTGATGCATATAATGTAAACAATGGTTCTAATGAATTTCTTCAGTAACACAGTGAAACCTGTGTAAAAGTGAACGAACACACTGATTCAGTCTCAACTACAGCCAGCCACAAATTGCCAATTCTGCTCAATGAACCAGTGAGTATTTAATAAATGAAAATTAAAACTTTCCTGTTAAATATGAATTTTAATTATGGCTCCCATTTGTAATGACTTTTCTCAATGAACAAGTTTCATAAGTGCAAGGTAAATTACAGAAATTTAAACTTCTCAGCTCTAGAAGCAAATACTGAAATGATTCCATAGAATGGGGGTGGATAATTTCTAAAAAAAAGTACCTTCCTTTTCAGATATCCAAGACACACTATGTAAATACTTTTCATGTTTTTTTTTCTATAAAAGACTTAGGAGGACTTCTGGATCTATTCCCACACTCCAGTTCCATGCAAACATTAAGACAGCATCAAAGGTCATCCTCAGTCCAATAAATAGCTTCTGTACATATTGTACAATAGATACATATAAAGTGAACTTTCTCCTTTTACTCCACACTCCTTTTGCATTTCTTTCATCCATCTTGGTGTTGAGATGAATTAGTAATGTCCCAACAGTCTTCTGTCCAATTAATCTCAAAACTTAGTAAAAGTGCATTGACCACTTGAACAAAAACAGTGAAGAGGAGGTTATGTTTGTTCTGATGAACTTTACTGCTGATTGTATTGAGGGAATCAGTTTCATAAGAAACACCTGTTCTTCTTGGCAGTTTTACCGTATCCTTGTAAAAAGGTTAAGGACAGATTTGGATTCCTAAAAGAAAAATACATTTAGTTCCATTCATATCCATAAATCTCAAATAACCATTAGATTAATAAATTACTCATAACTAAGATGTTTTGAGAAAATCAAAACAGTTCAATTACTGATTTGGTCTTCATAGTACCAAAACTATATCTTTATATAATTCATTTACTGTGATAAACCTCCTGGGGTGTTTCACAGAGGCATTAATATGGGTCCCTTACTGGTTATGCTGAACAAAGAGTAATGCCATGCTTGTTCAGAAAGGAATGTGTTTTAACTGAGGAAAAGGAGGTGAAAGTTAAGGGAGGGAGTTCTAATTTTCAGTCCAGACAACTCAAAGCATGGTGGCCTAAAGGGGACACAAGTCCAGAGTTGCAGGCATGTGGAATTCTGAGGATTGTAGAAAGCTAAAGCTGTAGGAAGGGGCAAACAATGAGATTCCATAAAGGATGCAGAAGTCAAGGGATAATTGAGAAGGACACCAAGATGGTAGTTAAGATGATAGGTTGGATGGGCAGCAGTTTGTTGTAGTACAGGGACTAAAACAGCAAGTTGAAAATCATGGAGAAGGTATGATAAGAAAAACATTAATTTTGGGCAGTGGCGGGGTGGTTTGGTGAAACAGAAAGGAGATGACTGGGTCAACTAACACAATTAAGATTGAAGCCATACAAAAAAAAAATTAACTTGTGTTTCTCATTGGCAATTGTGGAATGCAGTCACTAGCAGGTAGAAGCAGCTAGGCTCATCTTTAATTTCCTCACAGGAAAGAAGCCACAACTCAATTGAACAGTGCCACAAATGGAGCTTAACAATCTGCTTTAATGCATTGGGTTAGAATCTCATGTGAAAGTCCAAGTCCTGTCTGCCCTTCTGGGTAAGCCATGAAAATCCCACACAAAAAAACTGAAAATTAGAGCAGTTCTCGGTTGTGTCAGCCAAAATATATTCCTCAAAAATTCTTCATGTAAATTATCTGGTCATTTGTTATATTGCTGGTTCTGAATCCTTGCTGCCTGGAAATCTGCTGCATCTTTTCCAAATGAGTGATTACACTTCAGTATTTACTTCACTGATTCCAAAAGAATAGGAGATCGCCAGTACAGCAGTTGGTGTAAAAAGAGCAGCAACTCACAAACTATTTTGACAATAAGTTCTACTGGATTAAGTTTTCTTGATAAACTTAACATTTCTCTAGCTTAATCTTACTTTAGCCAAATGAACTGTGATACTATGTCACCAGAAGCTTGGTGATGTTCCTGTGTTGTCTTATTCTCTTGCAAAATGTAACTACAAAAAGTGTAACCCAGCCAGTTAAGGACACAGAATTTGAAATCATTTCTGATATGATGATTATTAGGTGGTGTGGTATTACATGATTGATTGCCAAATAAAAATTGTTACTTTCATGGGAATTATAATTACATACACTAATGTTTAAGTTGACCATAATGTTTACAAACAACTCTGCCAGAAAATAGTTGGTGAATTTCATACCTTAGTTGAACGAGTTTTACTGAAAACATTCCAAAACCGTAGCGTTTCATCACCTGCTCCTGTCACTATTGCCTCTCCGTCAGGTGATATGGCCTAAACAATGTGAAAGAAAAAGAATCAACTCATGAATAGGCAGGATCTACCTGTATGTGTGTGCATGTAAGATGGAGATGTAGATGGCTTGAATTTATTAGTTTATTGATATCTGTATCTGGAGTAGCAATACGGTGAAGAAAGCTAGCAACTATTTCAAAATATAATGGGCATGTAATACTCCACAATGTCACTGGCTGGAGACCAGCAAGTTTCCTTCAAAATTTCAGAGACATTGCATCTTGGAGTTCTCTTCATCTGTTGGGTGTTGATTAAAGTCAAAAGTAAGTAAGTTTGTCAGCCGAAGTAAAATTGCATTCTCCTGTAAAAAAAAATGTACTAGTGGTAATTAATAGTAGTATTTTAAAGACATTCTTCCTGAACCTGTCAAGGTGCAGAGTTAAAATGATAACTCTGTTGTTCCTGGCAACCTAAACATTCATTCTATCAAAATTCTTCAATTTTAAAAGTATTCCCTTATTGGTCCCGGGTGAAACTGTTTCGTACAAATCTATTTTTTTTTCCAATTTGTACTGTGTCTCTTTTTTTTAAAAAACAAAAATGGCTCTGTCTTATCCATTCATACTTTCAAGGAATGATACGCTGAACCAACCAGGTTCCACATCAAGAAGTTATCCGCAATGTCCTGCCCAACATTTATTTCCTCAAAACAGATTATCTGGTCATTCTCATGTTGCTGCTTGTGGACGTTTACTGTGCACAGTGTGGGTTTACCTACAGCACATGGAGTACAGTGGTTCAAAAAGTTCAAAAAGGTTCAAGGGCAACTAGGGGAGCAGGTAAATAAAACATTTAGCTGTGTTTTTTGGATGATACAATTATCCATACCAACATTAAATCAATAAAATAATTTATACAAGAAATGCAATAAATATATAATTTTGATAAGGAATAAAAGCTGACACTAAAATTTTTCAGATGTTTAATCATGACTAATCTTGCAATTATCTGAAAGCCCTATCAGAGATAGATCTAGCACTGAACCCTGAGGTACACTACTTATAGTGCTTCTTCAATTCATGTATCATTCAGTTAATCAATACTTAATTAGAAACAAAATTAATTTGACTAGATTGGTTTCAAAGATAGAAGCTAACATTAGATTAATGGCTAATTGGAAAAAAAAGTGTAATTTTGTCATTCTAAAAGAAAAATAAGCATCTGTTTGCAGTTTGAGACACAGTAGGTAAACCAATTTATTTTAATGTCCAAGTCATTGTCTCACTGTCTGCTTTAGAACCTTCAGTTCCTTGATGGAGTGTGCCACCTGCTGGCTGATATTCAAAAGTTCACATTCAGGCACCTGCCCTGAATCTCAAATCAGTATGTAGCATAACTTAGAATTTCCAAAACAATGTTTGGACAGCAACATATCCCAGCAAAACATTAAAGTAATCAGAAAAGTCCCATATGAAATTGATGGATTTTTTTCTACATTATAGCCAATCATATTTTGAATTCTACTTGGTTTAGAGTATTTGAGAAGGGCTCGAGAAGTTTAAGTAGTTGACTATTCATTTCCCACTACTTAGGTAAAATATAAATAAATCGTGCTAAAATCTCAGAGTAGCCCTGTAGTCTGGCAGGACTATGGTGACTTACTTTACTATTCCAGATTCTTTGAATTTAAATTTCTCCAACTACTGTGGTAGGACTTGGATTAATGTCTCCCAAAGCATTAGTCTGGGCATCTGGAGGACATGTTTAGTAACATAACTTTCTGTAAAATGTCAGGGGATGATAGCATTGAAGTAAACTATACCAGTGATAAGCTAGCAACCAGTCACAAAAACAAAGTTCTTACCAGGTAGAGTACTCTATATGAATGCCCTGTCAGTTTGGCAACCTGTGTTAAGGATGGGTACTTCCACACTAAAATCTGATTCTGCGAATAGCCATGTGTGCTAACCTGTAAAACAAAGCCAAATTTAAAAAAGATTTTCAACAAATTTTAATGAGGTCTTATTTAACTTCACTCAGAGTTGGGACATGCTTTTTTTAAAAAGACAAAATGGAACAAATTCAAATCCAGCAAGTTAACCCAAAGCTGTGAATTCTTTTTCAATTAATAATATATTGTTGACACTCTGGTCACCAGCTCCAATAGCAACATCAGTTCCACTACTGTATCCTAGATCAGCATTTCCCTGACATTAATACCATATTGAATCATGAACTTTCCTAACCAGTAACATGGCTATAGAGTGGACACTTCAATTCTTGGAGAACCTCATTAATGCCAAACAAAGCACCGAAAATAAACAGCTTATTTAATCAAAAACAAATATAAGTTAGTCATTGAAGCTTGGAAACAAATGCTACAAGTATTTAATTCCTATCAATCTACACAAACGTGAAGCAATAACATTTAAAGAAAAGCAAAACCACACATTTGCCAACATGCTTCAGGGAGGAGAGATTGATGCTGAGCAATAGGAAAAGAAATCACTACGAGAATGATCGAAGACATAACCTGGTTTAAAGAGTAACAGGAAGTTGGAGGAGACTGAAGAGGCTGTTTTATTGGGTATAGTGGAGTTTCTGAAGGCTTTCGCACTCGGTAGAATGGGAGCTGTAGGTGGAGTTGGAGGGCAGGGGGGCTTGAAGAGTGAAAAGACTGGAACAGGATGAAGGAGTAGCATAGTGTGATGTCACAGAGGAGGATTTGAATCTAATTAAATCAGGGACTGGGAAGGATTTAAATGCTGATGTGGGAGGGGTGTAGTTACATTTAGAGGCAGTTCAGAGGAGGTTCACTAAATTGATTTACAGATGAATAGCCTGCTTTATGAAAGATTGAGCAATTTAGGGCCGATGCTCTGGAGTTTATTCCCAATTTATAAATTGGATCAGAAGGGATCAACAGTAAGAAAGAGACTAGATTGCCACTTAGGAAACATAATTAAGTTGGATTATGGATGCAAAACCAGATCAAAGGAGATAATTAGAGATCCTGAAGGAGCATATTCAATAATGCACCTGATAGGTAGTGTATTGCTGGTCCTGCATGAACATCTACAAATAGAACAGTCTGAACCTATAGCCAGATCAAGCACTTTCGTTATAATCAGGTAACATGAGGAGACGGGCATTGTTCTGCAGGGCTACTTTTAGCAGCTAGACATCCTTTGTTTTAAATAATATTTTAAATCATAGTCTCCCTTCATACTTTTATTTTTAAGTTAGAGGGAGAGAATTGGAAAAAGAAAATACTTTTTTTTAAAGAAAACCTAATTCTGAAATCCAAGACAATCTTTGATAATGTCCTAAATTTTGTCAATGGGGTTGGTTAAGGTTACTAATCATCACATCTCACCAATGCTGCTGCAAAAGTAAAGATCAGAGATGGCCCTCATTAGAGAAGTATTAACAAGTTAGTGCCTCAACATTCCTAGGTTAAACAGGAGTACAGAACATGCTAATCAAATCTGTTTAAAAGATTCAAAAGTCTCTTCACATATGATTACCTTGTACTTGGTGAACTTTGCACAAGACAGCAAATCCCTGGGTAATCACATCCCTTTATCTAATCAGCTTCAAACTGGAAAAGGTAGCTAAAATCTATTACTTGTCAAAATGAAAATTCCCTTTCTTCACAGGGTTTAACATTAAAAGCTCACCAGTTCATTTGCATGCTTAGACCAGGCAAGATTGCAGACTTGAGAGCCTGTGTCGACACACTGCAGAGGCTGGCATGTCAGTGTGTTCCAGAAACGGATGCAGCGATCAGCAGTGCCCCCTCCTGATGCCAGAAGGCCATGCTGATGAGGGGACCAGGCAATGGCCTTTACAGCTGCTAAATGTTCTGTGTATTGCTGGACTGGGCTCAAACTGGAATTATTCCATACAAAGAGCTGAAAGAAAAATAAAATCCAGTTGTAAAATAAACCAACAAAAAAAAAGTTTGACATTCAGCAATAACTGTGACATGACAAAAGCTTCTTAAAGCACTATATTAGTAATCTGACCCCAGTTCCAAAGGGAATTTTAAATAAAAACAAAAAAAATTCCATCGCCCTCCATTTGCTCATATTTAAGCAGCTATATTAAGAGTGATAATGGGAGAAGACAAATAATACAAGGCTATTTCAGATGTCCAATTTTTGCAATGCTGTCTCCTTACTCCTGGGTGTTTGTGCAAATTCTTACTACATTTGCCTTGTGCTCACTAGACAAATGAATGGGTTTGAACTAAACCCTAGATTTTGGGCACCACTGGAAGGGATGTCAGGTACCTTGTTATCGTTGCCCCCTGAAGCTAAATGCTGGTGATCGGGAGACCACTTTAAACCACAGACTTCCTGCCTGTGGCCCTGTAATCGCCGTTCCATCTGAAGTGGGGGTGTTCTCACATCTCTCTGTAGAATGAGACGGTCCCGACTTCCTGACGAGAGGTGATCAGCATTCCAGGCCAAAGCCCCTAGACATCAGGCAACACAGTAAGACTACTTTTTTTTTTAAAAATGCAGCTACTTTAATCTCTTCCCTCTTCTTTCATAACTGTTGTGAAACCTAGAGCAATAATGACCTTATTTACTCAGTCATCTTCTGATTGATCCACTATTAACCAGCTTAAAATAAATGAACATCTAAAATGTTTAAAGTTTATAGCAGATATGTTTAATGTGGTTAATATATTATCAACTCAACAATAAATCTGGGTAACACTGCTACATTTTTTTATGTGGAGATGCCGGTATTGGACTGAGGTGTGCAAAGCTAAAAATCACACAATCACCAGGTTGTAGACTATAACCTGGTGTTGTGTGATTTTTAACATTTTTATTTAACATGGTGTACATGAGACAAATGTATATTCAATTACGTTATTCAATAACATTATGTAAATGTATTTTTTTACCTTAGTTATTTGATAGTAAGCCTGTGCTCTTGAAAACATTGTCTCACAAAAGACAATGGGTGCATCAGTAATCAAAGTTCATTATTTAAGCAAACAGTTCGACTCAAATGCAAGGTCCAAATTTTGTAAGATTCTACCATAAAACCCCGAATGCAGAGAACTGGAAAATACAATTCTTATCCAAATGGCTGCCCCAGAATGTATTAACTTTTACCCTTATACCAAAGTGAAAGAATATCGGATGCGTCCAAAGGAATCAGCAATTTATTGCAGGGCAGTTCATTCTTAATTCTCGTATGTGTTAGGCATATCCCCAAAGAAGAGGTGAGCTGGAGATAGTGCTGGGAAATCAGAGTCGATAAAACGTGGAGCTGGAAAAAGCACAGCAGGTCAAGCAGCATCAAAAGAGCGGGGGAGTCAATGTTTCCGGCAGGACCCTTCATGAAAAGTGAGCTGAGGAATCGGTTGGTTACCTTTGCACATTTCCTAACTTTGCAGAGACACCTAAATACTCCTATAATTATAATAATGCAAGTAATGACATTATGTACAGATTCAATGAACTGAACTGTACATTCAATGGCTTCAGTAGGGCTATCTTTGATTAATGCTGCTAGTAGACCAGTAATGTTTGCTTAAATATCCTGGACTTTTCAGAAAATGGTGCATAGCACAAACTGTTTGCACAATATACTATCACATATTGGTTGTTTATCTTTTTTTCTGCCAAGGTTATGTGAAACATAAAGGTACAAACTGTTTCAATGTGGAGTATTGTCTACCCTGAGTCTGAAACCTATGCAGCTAGCTGTTTAGGAACAGGGGTGCTCATGCACTGAATCATACCTGATCTGTATCACAACTTCATTACACTTACCACATTGACAAGAATACTAAGAGTTACAGATCCAAACAAAAAATTATGCATCGCCATTTTGAAAGATTTAATTGACATCAAGAGCTTTTAGGAAAGCAGCTCCAGATTTGTGCAGCTTCCTGACATTGTGTCAGAACAGCTGAACTCAAATTTAACTGCTCGTAAAAACATGCTTGTATCGGATTATAAGTACAAACATGTCAAAACTCAATCAAAATGTGTTCACATCAGAAATCTTCAAAATAGTTATTATTTTGTATGATGAATAAACCAGCAGTTTATTATAAACTTCGCAGTTATGGTTTTATTTGAAAATATCTGTCCTCCTGCACGGTTTAAAAATGCCTCTTTTGTAAGTAAAATCTAATCCTGAAACTAGGTGGCAAATCTATGGAACTCATAGCCACAGAAAGTTATGGAGGTCAGCCATTGAGTGTCTTAAGACAGAGATAAAAATAGGTTCTCGAACAGTAAGTGAATAAAAGGGTATGGGGAGAAGGCAGGAGAATGGGGCTGAGAAACATCAGCCATGATCGAATGGCAGAGAAGACTCTATGGGCTGACTGCCCAATTCCACTCCTTCACCTTATGGTCTTATTATCTTTATAGCAATACTTACCAACTCTAGCGGAATGTCCATCAAGAGAGCTCAGCTTCTTCCCAGCTGCTGCATCCCAGATCTGTACATATCCTTTATGGGTACCCACAGCTACAAAATTCCCCTGTACATATTAAAAGATTGATTGTGTTAAGTTATTGACGCTATTACTATAGAGCTAGGAGAAAGTGAGGACTGCAGATGCTGGAGTACCAGAGTTGAAAAATGTGGTGCTAGAAAAACACAGCAGGCCAGGCAGCATCCTGCTCCTCAGATGCTGCCTGGCCTGCTGTGTTTTTCCAGCGCCACATTTTATTACTATAGAACCTCCTGCATGTAGAACATCTTGTTTTTATGTAATGCGTTGAACATAATAAAACATGCCAAAAGCACATAAATCGATGTCCAACTCCCACAGTATATCAGTGGTGCAGTTCCCTCTTGGAATGCTCAGAGCAGAAGCCTGGGGTTAAAACCTGCTTCAGAACTTCACTCTTTTATAGGGTGGCACAGTTTGAAGGTTAGGGCAGAGGGGAGACTGAGAAAAGAACGAAGTCAACTTGCAACTCTTCATACTAGTCAAGATCTCTAGAAGATGATAGTCAGATCAGAAATGCTTAAATTAGTTGGAAGTTATACCCAAGCTATCCCTTATCACCCCAGTATTTAAGTTGTCCTACTGTAGTTAGGCAGGTAGTAAGATCGCATCATTCTTTAGATACATACCATATATACTTGAGTAATAGTCAATCTCATGTAAAAGCTGACCCCCTATTTTTGGTCAAATGACCTGGAATTTTCCATACATCTCATAAAAGTCAACCCTAGTTCTTCACCGCTAACAGATCAAAGTTTATGAGTCAGTGTGCCAGCCGTCATGTCCTCCTCCAGTTTTCCAGTCTGCAGTTTGTTCCACTGCTCCAGGTTTTGAGAATTACTATAATTTGTTGTTTTTCTTTATTCCTTTAGAGATCAGTTGGGCTTCTGCTAATGATACGGTCCCCTCAAAAATAGTATCCATGTAATAGTTGACCCCATAAATTTAACCTTAAAAAGTAATCAAAAAAATTCGACTATTACTCAAGTATATATGGTAATTGTCTTTCTCATACCAATGTTGTACTTTTCCAGTATTTTGCCTTTAAACTTGCAAGTTCTTAGAATTTGTGGTTTTGCTTTTCTTTAAAGTCAATTCCTGTATAGTTTCATACGGCTTCATTCAAATAAATACCAGATCATAAGACAGAAATGAGTAATTTTCTCCCTAATCACTCACTCTCCCCAGTCGAGTGGATAACATTTCAGCTAACAATCACCATTTTGCAAAGATTATAGATTAGGCATGCTACAGCCCATTTACTCCACTTAAATGCACGAAATACTGAATTGAGCAATATTCACAAGGAACAGCATTAATAGTAGCCTTTGTGGAAAACAATTAAGAAATATTTGAAAGTAAATCTGAATGAATTTTAACACATTCATTGAAAGATTGGAAAGACTGAAACCACTATTTTTTGTTCCCCATTCCAAACTCTTCTTCCATCTCATATGTACTCCTGGCTGGTCACCAACATTTTACTATAATTCCCCTCCCTTAAATAGGACTTCATATAAAACTCTCCTTCCCATGTCTTAATTCACACTAATTCCCATTCACCTATCACGCTTGTGCTCACTGGCCTACATTGATTTTTGGTCAAGCAACATCATGATTTTAAAAATATTATCCTAGTTTTCAAATCGATCTATTAAACCCCACTTCTCACCATCTCCAACATCCTCTAGCCCCATAACCCTCCAGAATATCTGTGCTCCTCAAATCCTGCCCACTACAGCGAGACTTCGCAGAACTAGGAAGAAGGCTAAAAAGCAGGACGTCCAAGGTGGTTATCTCCAGTTTGCTTCCAGTTCCTCGGGCTAGTGTGGCCAGAAACCGGGAGATAATGGACTTGAACGTGTGGTTGGGGAACTGGTGCAGGAAGCAAGGTTTCAAGTTCTTGGATCACTGGGGTATATTTTATGGTAACCATAAATTCTACAAGAGAGATGGCTTGCACCTTAATAGAACAGGGATCGGCATTCTGGCAGGCAGGTTTTCTGCTGCAACACCGCTACATTTAAACTAAGTAGCGGGGGGGAGGGGACAAGCTGGATGTTTAAAAAGGAAATTGAAGGGGTAGTTAGAACAAGAGAAGTCAAGAAAGACAACTGTATCAAGGAGGCAGAAAACTGGAAAAGGCATCATGCTGTAAAGTTGAGTGAAATAAGGGTTGAGGGGAAGGGTGAGAGCAGTAACAAATTAAAAATTCTATATATGAATGCACGAAGCATTAGACACAAGGTGGATGAGCTTGAGGCTCTTTTGGAAATTGGCAGATACGATATTGTGGGGATAACTGAGACGTGGCTTCATGGGGACAGGGCCTGGGAAATGAATATTCAAGGCTACACGTGTTATCGTAAGGATAGACTGACGGGCAGAGGGGGTGGGGTGGCCTTGTTGGTAAGGGAGGATATTCAGTCCCTTGCGCGGGCGGACCTAGAGTCAGGGGATGTAGAGTCAGTGTGGATAGAGCTTCGAAACACTAAGGGTAAAAAGACCCTCATGGGAGTCATCTACAGGCCCCCAAACAGTAGTCTGGATGTTGGAGGTAAGTTGAATCAGGAGCTGAAATTGGCTTGTCGCAAAGATGTTACTACAGTTGTTATGGGGGATTTTAACATGCAGGTAGACTGGGTGAATCAGGATGGTATCGGGCCTCAAGAAAGAGACTTTGTGGAGTGCCTCAGAGATGGATTTTTAGAGCAGCTGGTGCTGGAGCCGACCAGGGATAAGGCGATTCTGGATCTGGTATTGTGTAACGAACCAGAATTGGTCAGTGACCTCGAAGTGAAGGAGCCATTGGGAAGTAGTGACCATAATACAATAAGCTTCAATCTGCAATTTGAGAGGGAGTGGGTACAATCTGAAGTGACAATATTTCAGTTGAATAAAGGGAAATATGGAGCTATGAGGGAGCAACTGGCCAAAGTTCAATGGTTTAATACCTTAACAGGGAAGACCGTGGAGGAACAATGGCGGATATTTCTGTGTATAATGCAGAAGATGCAGGATCAGTTCATTCCTAAAAGGAAGAAAGATCCCAGGAGGAGACATGGGCGGCCGTGGCTGACAAGGGAAGTAAAGAAACATATAAGGTTAAAAGAGAAAAAGTATAACTTAGCGAAGATAAGCGGGAAAATGGAGGACTGGGAAGCTTTTAAAGAACAACAGAGGATTAGTAAGAAGGAAATACGCAGAGAAAAAATGAGGTACGAAGGTAAACTGGCCAAGAATATAAAGGAGGATAGTAAAAGCTTTTTTAGGTATGTCCAAGGCAAAAAAATGGTTAGGACAAAAATTGGGCCCTTGAAGACAGAAGCAGGGGAATATATTACTGGGAACGAAGAAATGGCAGAGGAATTAAATGGGTACTTCAGATCTGTGTTCACTGGGGAAGACACAAGCAATCTCCCTGAGGTAACAGTGGCTGAAGGACCTGAACAGGATTTGGTGTTGGAGAGACTGTTAGGTCTGAAGGTTGATAAGTCTCCGGGACCTGATGGCCTGCATCCCAGGGTACTAAAGGAGGTGGCTCGGGAAATCGTGGATGCGCTGGTGATTATTTTCCAGAGTTCAATAGAATTGGGGTTGGTTCCTGAGGATTGGAGGGCGGCTAATGTTGTGCCACTTTTTAAGAAGGGTGGGCGGGAGAAAGCAGGAAATTATAGACCAGTTAGTCTGACCTCAGTGGTGGGAAAGATGCTGGAGTCTATTATAAAGGATGAAATTACGGCACATCTGGATAATAGTAACAGGATAGGACAGAGTCAGCATGGATTTATGAAGGGGAAATTATGCTTGACTAATCTTCTTGAATTTTTTGAGGATGTAACTCGGAAGATGGACGAGGGAGATCCAGTGGATGTAGTGTACCTGGACTTTCAGAAAGCTTTTGATAAAGTCCCACACAAGAGGTTAGTGAGTAAAATTAGGGCGCACGGGATTGGGGGCAAAGTACTAGATTGGATAGAGAATTGGTTGGCTAATAGGAAACAAAGGGTAGTGATTAACCGCTCCATTTCGAAATGGCAGGCAGTGACCAGTGGGGTACCGCAGGGATCCGTGCTGGGACCGCAGCTTTTTACAATATATGTAAATGATATAGAAGATGGTATCAGCAATAACATTAGCAAATTTGCTGATGACACAAAGCTAGGTGGTAGGGTGAAATGTGATGAGGATGTTAGGGGATTACAGGGTGACGTGGACAAGTTAGGTGAGTGGGCAGATGCATGGCAGATGCAGTTTAATGTGGATAAATGTCTGGTTATCCACTTTGGTGGCAAGAACAGGAAGGCAGATTACTACCTCAATGGTATCAAATTAGGTAAAGGGGCTGTTCAGAGAGATCTGGGTGTTCTTGTCCACCAGTCAATGAAGGCAAGCATGCAGGTACAGCAGGTCGTGAAGAAGGCTAATAGCATGCTGGCCTTCATAACAAGAGGGATTGTGTATAGAAGCAAAGAGGTGCTTCTGCAGCTGTACAGGGCCCTGGTGAGACCACACCTGGAGTACTGTGTACAGTTCTGGTCTCCAAATTTGAGGAAGGACATTCTGGCTATTGAGGGAGTGCAGCGTAGGTTCACGAGGTCAATTCCTGGAATGGCAGGATTGCCTTACACGGAAAGACTGAAGCGACTGGGCTTGTATACCCTTGAGTTTAGAAGACTGAGAGGGGATCTGATTGAAACGTATAGGCTTATGAAAGGACTGGACACTCTGGCAGGAGGGAACATATTTCCGTTGATGGGGGAGTGCCGAACCAGAGGACACAACTTAAAAATACGGGGTAGACCATTTAGGACAGAGATGAGGAGAAACTACTTCACCCAGAGAGTGGTGGCTGTGTGGAATGCTCTGCCCCAGAGGGCAGTGGAGGCCCAGTCTCTGGATTCTTTTAAGAAAGAATTGGATAGAGCTCTTAAAGATAGTGGAGTCAAGGGGTATGGAGATAAGGCTGGAACAGGATACTGATTAGGAATGATCAGCCATGATCATATTGAATGGCGGTGCAGGCTCGAAGGGCAGAATGGCCTACTCCTGCATCTATTGTCTATTGTCTATTGTGCATTCTTGATTTTAATTAATCCACCATTGGTTGCTACACCTCAAGTTGCCTAGTTCCCAAGCTCTGGGATTTCTCCCAAAACCTTTGTATTTTTAGCTCACATTCCACTTTTATTACACTCCTTAAAATCTACTACAACTTTGCTTCTAGTCACCTGTCCCTTGCGTGGCTTAGTGACATCTTCATTACAGCGTAAAGCACCTTGGATGTTTTAGTACTTTAAAGGTTATAGTTGAAAAAAAAAGACAATATCCAATGAAATCTTATTGATTTCATTGAATTTTTGATTAATGAAACAAAAAGGAATTAAATGCATCAGATAATTACCATGATATTTGATTACACTCACCCTTTACATTAGGGCCCGGGTGTCCTTGGAGAAGGAGCACGTGGTCTCCACCAACACCCTGGAGTCATTCAGGGAGAGGTGGGCGCCGCAGGGAGTGGAGTGTATTATTTCCCCGTCCAACTCTATTTTGATTTAATTCCTGCCCTCCCCCTCACTGTTTGATCTCACAGCATTGCCCTTTGATGTGAAGGGCACTGCTTGTCACTGGCCACTCGGGTGTTTCCTTTCTTCCTGGTGGTGGAAATTGAATAAAGATTCATGCACCTTGAGTCTCTCACTGTGTCTCACGCCTACATACACACACCATGGGTGCTGGGGAAAAAATAAGCACTACTGCAGTTAGGCGGTAGTGTGGGGGTTAATATGTTTAAAAAAAGAAAAAAATTACACTCACCCTCTCATTCCAACAAACAGATGTAACAGAGTCACCATCAATGGAGAGATCACACAGCCTTGTGACCTAGAAAGAAAAAAAATACATAAAACACTGCAAAACGTGCTTCTTTAAAGCGGTTTAATGCCTGAATAAGTCACCACTTTTCTTCCCCAATTTAACGCTAAGGGAAATGAAACCATCATACACAGTATAAACCAACATGCATGAAGGTGCTGCACCAAAATGAAGTGTCAATTGGTTTCTCAGAGATAAATAATGTTTAGGGCCCTTCTCCACTCATATGCTTTTGCAGAAAATCAGTCTCAAATAACCAAACCCATTTTGTTAGTTGAAAGCCTGCCCAAAGCATTCTGAAGGACACATTCGATTGAAAGTAAAACTCCCTCACAAAGTTAACATATCACAAACAGCTGAAATTCCCGGCTTTTCTCTTAAAATCTAAAAAAAAAATTAAAAGTCAGAAATGTTCATAAGACAAATTAATAACAAAATGGGACAGTTCAGGATCTAGCCTCGTAATTCAGATAGTGGGAGTGCTTTCAGAAATTGAAGCACCAGTTCCCATGAAAATTTAGTCATGATACACAAGACCCTGATTCACACATAACATCAAAAGGAAGAAAAAATCAGTTTAACAATACTGTGTGTTTTATTTCTGTATTTATGAAGTGATTGTTGGATCAGTTCTGAACAAAAGCCTAATCAAATTAAAACTTCTTTTACTGGTTTCTATGTTCTTATAATGTATTAATCAATTCTGAATTCCAAAGTCCAACAAAAGAATGGCATCATTTTCTTTATCATTCCTTCCTCTAACTTCTCTCAAATGACCCAGCTAAGATTAAGACCTCAAAGCGAGGTGAAATCAAGGAGGGAAGCTGGAATATTACCACTGCTTGAACAATGCAGGCCTATTAAAAAAGGTGAGGATTTCCTTTAATATATGGAAGCAAAATTTACTTTAAATTTATAAACACAAGTGTAGATTTCCCTATCCCCACACATCTCCCATCCTTTCTACAAGGTCTGTTAATGATTGTAGGTACACAGGCACTGGCTGCCTTCCAATGCCTTTCACATTAATTTTTTTTTCCCGTATGAGTTTAACCATCAAACAATGGCAAACACATAACAGAGCGCCGCTGGTGTAGTGGAGAGCGCCGCTGGTGTAGTGGTAACAAGCAAGATTCCCATTCTTGCGACCTGGGTTTGATTCCCGGGCAGCGCACTTAACTTGTGGGTGGCACAGTGGTTAGCACTGCTGCCTCACAGCGCCAGAGACCCGGGTTCAATTCCCGCCTCAGGCGACTGACTGTGTGGAGTTTGCACGTTCTCCCCATGTCTGCGTGGGTTTCCTCCGGATGCTCTAGTTTCCTCCCACTGTCCAAAGATGTGCAGGTCAGGTGAATTGGCCATGCTAAATTGCCCGTAGTGTTAGGTAAGGGGTAGATGTAGGGGTATGGGTGGGTTGCGCTTCGGCGGGGCGGTGTGGACTTGTTGGGCCGATGGGCCTGTTTCCACACTGTAAGTAATCTAATCTAATAACTCCAATCCTGTTGCCACACAATACTGGCCAATGTCGATCCAGCAGGGATTGAGAGCGGAAGCTGTGACTGATTTTTTCCCCACTCGTGGCCTTCCCACCAATGGCCCAGGGTAGGACCTCGATTGCAATAGAGGCAACAGACTGAACCTTGGAGTATTTTCATCTACACTGTTTGGGATTACATTATATTCTCTTGGCAATAAGGGCAGGCAGTTTACAGGGTTTAAAGTAGATATTGCATCCCAAACAGGTAAATAGACAATTCTTTTTCCTTCGGATAGGGGATCCAGAACTAGAGGGTATAGGTTTAGGATGAGGGAGAAAAAATTTAAAAGGAACCTAAGGGGCAAATTTTTCGTGCAGAGGGTGGTGCATGTATAGATTGAACTGCTAGAGGATGTGAAGGAGGCTGGTACAATGACAATATTTTAAAAAGCATCTGGATGGGTATATGAATAGGAAGGGTTTAGAGGGATATGGGCCAAGTGCTGTAAAATGGGACTAAATTGGTTTGGTTGGCATGGACAGGTTGGACTGAAGGGTCTGTTTCCGTGCTGTACATCTCTTGGACTCCATGACTTGTAAAAGAAAATAAAAGCCATCTGCTTTGCCTTTTGGCAGCTAAATGAATGCTGCTTCTGCAGCAAACATGGAGGCAACATGGAGTTGAAACTCTCAGCCAAACAGCAATAAATATTGATACAGGAGGACAATATAAAACTAGATAGATTTTGAAATACAGCAAAGTTAAAGGAATAAAGATTCCTGTACATTTACACTATAGAGACATAGCTGGGGTTCTAAGAAATGGGAAAGCTGGGAGGTCCTCTTGTCATACAAACCAAATACATTGGAACAGATTCTAAAAGTCCACAAAATCATGCAGACATTGGAGTCTTAATGCTACAGAGAAAAGCATCAAATGCATAACACCGTTGCAATTAAAAAATAACTTCTACCACTTAGTATGGATATAAAAATTTTTGCTAATACCCTGTGCAAGTGGTCAAGCTTTACTCAGTGACCTGCATGTGTCAAAATGAACAGGGTCTCAAGTGAAAAGTAAAAAGGAGCTAACAGACTAAATTTTCAACAGAAAATGTAATGAGTTAGAACTATCATGGTAGTACACAGTACCTTACCTGACTGGTACATGCACTCCATAAGTAAACACAAGCACCAAGACCAACGCTTAGAACATTTGCTGCTGACCAATCCACTAGATTGAGGTAAAAATCATCCTGCAGTTCTGGAGCATCCAGAACTTTAAAAGGAATCTTTGAAATTTTTCTTGTTGGTTTCCGTGGCGACCTCAACAACTTTTGACTGTTCAAATGATAATAAGAAAGTTATATCAGTAATTAGTTGATAAGGTTATAATGTGACAATGTTATAAAATCTGCATATGACAAATAAGTTCTGCCTTATTCAGACTAGACTCTCAATTTGGGAAGGTAAAATACAATTTTAAATAGGCATTTCAGTCTCAATTTTTAAAAAAGTGCCATATGTTGCAGTTTTCTGCCATAACACTAAACTTAAGGGGGAGTCCATCACTGTTTTATAACATATATTTATTTCAGAATTGCTTTATGAATTGGAGAACATATTATTTTTCAATGAAGGTTACATTAATGTAACTTGACAACAGGTCATAGAGACGTACAGCATGGAAATAGACCCGCGGTCCAACCCGTCCACGCCAACCAGATACTCCAACTCAATCTAGTCCCACCTGCCAGCACCTGGCCCATATCCCTCCAAACCCTTCCTATTCATATACCCATCCAGATGCCTCTTAAATGTTGCAATTGTACAAGCCTCCACCACATCCTCTGGCAGCTCATTCCATACACGTACCACCCTGTGTGTGAAAAAGTTGCCCCTTAGGTCTCTTTTATATCTTTCCCCTCTCACCCTAAACCTATGCTCTCTAGGTCTGGACTCCCCGACCCCAGGGAAAAGACTTCGTAAAATATAGTATTTGTCAATCAGAAATTGGAATGGAAGGATGAACTCAAGAAAACCAAGGAAGCTGCACTAAACAAACAAATTAAACAGTGGAAAGATAAATCCCTGGTCCTTGTGTCTTTCATCCAAGGGCTTTGAAGGAAGTGGTTAGTGAGGTAATACATGCTTTGGTTTTAAATTTTTCAAAATTCACTGGATTCAGGGTAAATTCAATTATAATGGAAAGTAGCTAATGTAATTCCTTTATTAAAAAAGGAAATGGAGACAGAAAACTATAGACCAGCTGGCTGAACACCTGTCACATGGAAATGTCAGAAGCTATTATTAAAAGGATGTCATAACAGAGCACTCTGTTAAATTTAAGGTATCCAGGCAGAGTTAATGTGTTTTTGTGAATGAGAAATCATGCTTAACCAATTATTGGAATTCTTTGAAGTAACATATCTTATGGATAAAGGGGCCAGTGGATGCACTAACATGTTCAGAAGACATTTGATAAAGTGCTACAACATTAGTCAACGTGGAAAATAATAGCCCATGGCACAGGGTTTGATGTATCGGTACAGATATATGTTTGGCTAATTTACAGGAAGTCGTAGGTATAAATTGGGTATTCTCTGGTTGGCAATACGGAACAAATGGTGTGCCACAGGGATTAATACTGAACCTCAAATTTTTACAACTTATATATAAGATTGAAACTCGGTACAGCAAGTAATTAAACTGTAACTTCCTGTTACCTTTTCTATCACAAGGGGAAATGAATACAAAAAATAAGAAGCTTATGCTTCCGTTATACAGGTCATGAGATCAAATCTAGAGTACTGTGTTGCCTAACATTGTTGGAAAATTTTGGAATCAATTAAGGAAGTAATAACAGGACATTTGTAAAATCATAATCTAACAAAACAGTAGGCATGGTTTCACGAAAGGGAAATTGTGTTTGACTAATTTATTAGAATTTTTCAAGGAAGTGTCAACCAGGGTGGGTGGAGCAGGACCAGTAAATGTGTTGTATTTGGATTTCCAGAAGGTGTTCAACAAGGTACCTCACAAAAGGGGGAGTCCTAAGAGCCGGTGTTGGAGGTAGCATACTGACATGGATAGAGAATTGGCTCATGGATAGGAAATTGAGTGGGGATAAGGGGCTCTTTTACAGGCTAGCACCCAATGACCCAGCGTAGTCAAATTTGGAGAGGACAAAAATCAGTGGAAAGACAAGTTAGTAGAGGGATGAAAAAACCCTTTACAGGGAGATACTGAAAGGTTAAGCAAGTGGACAAAAAAATTGACAAATTGAATATAAATATGGGAAAATGTGAAGTTAATAGTTTTGGAAGGGACAACAAAAAAATTAAGAGTATTATTTAAATACAGAAAATCAACAGAAAGCTGAAAGACAAAAGGAACTTGGGGGTACAAGAAACACAGAAAGCCAGCACACAGATGCAGCAGGTGATCAGGAAGGCTAATATAATGTTGGTTCTTATTTCAAAGGGGTTGGAGTACAAGAATCGGGAAGTTTTACTGCAACTGTACAAGGTGCCGGTGAAACCACATCTGGAAGGTACTACGAGCAGCTTTGGAAAGATTTAAAAGGAAAGAAATAATTTCACTGGAGATAGTTCAGAGAAGAGGAGAGGACTTGGGGGGTACAGTGACAGAGCGATTCACTGGGATCTTTGTAGAGAGAGGAGAACTTCTTCATAATTATGTAGATTTGTAGGCCACAAAACCATCAGCATTTTGCACCAATGCTGCCTCACTGCTAAAATGATCTAAAAATCCATCAAGTATGCCCTGAATAAATATATGAGTACAAGTGCAAAACGTCCCAGTAGAGCATCAAGATCTTTCACCTTCCAGTCAATAAAAAAAAACTTAACAATGGCGATTATCCTGGTGAAACAAATTACCTTTTATTGCTTACGGGGGACAATGAATATGGAGAAATCTCATTTCCACTTTCAGTAGTGGACCTCTTTGTGCTCAAGGCATACTGCAAACAAGACAACACAAAAACAAGGAAACAATTATGCAGTTAAGTTGCATTTTGTCACAATAAAGAAAACCTAATGGAGGAAGAAAATGCTAACAAATTAAATTATTGTACAGAATAGGTTTAAAGCAACAAAATATTTGCTGAATTTAACCCTCAGCAGTTTCAGTTTTGTGCTAAAATATGACACACCTTTGTTAATAAACTGTCAAGACAAACTCAAGTATTATCTGACCACTGTCTTTGGTCAAATGAATCTTTAGCACCTTGACACAAATCTATAGTTATTTTATTGTTTTTGAATAAACAGATTCACTTGCTTGCAAGCAGTGCCCTAAAAGGAAAACTCTTCAAATCAAAACCACAAAGAAATACAAGAAAAGAAGAATGCCAAGGATCCTTAGCATCCACCTGACTTCTGGAACATGTTGTCTGAAGCATAGCATCTCCACCAATGGAGCGCTCCCTCTGTACCACACCAATACACCAGCCTGGACTGCATTCAAGTCTTTGAACAAGGTTTGAACCCACATCTTAGAAGAAAGAAGAAGCATGCAGCAGATCATACCTATTTGCCGGTGATGTACCTAATGTTATTGTAACTGATAGGCTCCCAAATAAAAAAGTTTTGGAATAAAGTGCAAGTAATATTTTTATCCTAGCAGCAAATTGGATGAGGGAAAAAAGGCCACAGAACTGAACTACATGTCAAGTCCCAAGTATGGACAGATCTCCCATGGTCAAGTTGGTGATACAACTCAGAAAAACACAAGAACAGCTGAGGATGTGGGTGGTTGACTACAGACAGAACAACCCATCCACAAAAACTACATTCATGAGCAGATTCTCTGCACTGGGTACTTACTCTGAATAAATTCCTTTGCTCCTGCATTGGCATCTGGAATCTCCGATCTTCAGTCTGAGGATCGCTCACTTTCTCAATGCCTGCTCCCAATAGCTCATTCTTCAGTAAGGCAGCATATGCTACACCGTCTGTTAGTGGATAGAACAAACCCTATTATAATAAGACAATTATATCATTCCAGATCACTGCAACTCATTCACCATCTGAAATCAACAACTAGAATAAACTGAGGAGGTCTTCTCTGACAGCAAAATGCTACAACTAAAAGGAGGCTCTGTGCTCAGTGCCATTTTGGTGGACATGGATTCACAATACAGTTTGAATCCAAAAACCTTTCAAATAGGTAGCAAGAAAAAAAAAATTCTACTCCAGGCTTGAGATTCATTCTTACATTAGAGATTCTTGAATGTTGGCAAGGTTGGTAACCTCCCTTCCTCAACAATTTGTAGAGAATAGGCTGTAAATCGCTGCAAAGTTACAAGGCAATGCTTCCAAAATCATCTGTAAGGAGAGAAAAGAGCTAACGTTTCGAGTCTAACTGATCCTTTGTCAAAGGGTCAGTTAGACTCGAAATGTCAGCCCTTTTCTCTCCTTACAGATGCTGCCAGACCTGCTGAGACTTTCCAGCATTTTCTCTTTTGGTTTCAGATTCCAGCATCTGCAGTAATTTGCTTTTATCCCTTGCTTCCAAAATCATGTTGCTCTTTGAATTACTACTGGTTCTTTCAATACTTCAAGAGGATAAATAGTCAGTTGGAAGAAAACAGAGGATACTGAAAGGGATAACACCTCTGTTGTGATCAAAACATTTTTGAGGGAGAGTTTCAAATTAAAAATGGGGACATGTACAATGAACAGAGAGTAGCACAGCGAACTGAAGTTTCCACTAATAATATCCTGTTTAATAAATTACAAAAGTGATTAGTGTTTTGTTGGTGAGCAACCTCAGACAAACAGGAGAATAAATGAGAATTAAGCATTAAATTACAAAACTTCAATGTAGCACCCAGCTACTGCAGGCTCTTTTTTACACATTCTGTCCTTCTTAATAAAGAGTCTCAGACCTATCGATTGTTGCAAATTCTCAGTCTCAGTCTGTATTAGCTACCTTTTTAATTTCATTAGTTCTATTTATTTAAAGTGTCCAACATTTAAAAGGTGGACCTTGTGCTACCTAATGTCCAGTCAATACCATAGAATAACTCAGGACACAACTAGACTGGTGCAAAGTCTAATATATTCAGTTATTTTGTAGTACAGGCATCAAGTGAGTGCACAGTGTAATAGTTATAAAAGCAACAGCAATCTTTCAAATAGTTCCAATTACAGCTCAACTTAAAGACAACTAACTCCAGATTCATCCTCAAAAACAAATTATAAAGGCAGGCCAAAGGCTACTTTTTCGCAAATGACACCTAGATTGTCTGGATGGTCAACAGTGAGGAAAAAGATCTGTGATTACAGGAGGATGCAGACATATTGGTCAGATGGACAGATCAAAGACAGGTGGAATTTACCCCTGATAAATCAGGGTTAAGACAGATAAGTCAGATCCCAGAAGGCAGCAAGACAGATTAATTAGTTAAAGTGGCATATGGGACACTGGTCTTCATCAGTCCTGGCATAAATTATAAGAGCAGGGAAGCTATGTTGGAATCGTACAGGACTTTGGTCAGGCCACGTCTGGAGTGCTGTGTGAGGTTCTGGTCACCACACTATTGGAAGGATCCACACTGGAGAGGGTGCAAAGGAAATTCACCAAAATGTTGACTGGGATAGAGCATTTTAGCTATGAAGAGATGTTGGATAAGTTGGAGTTAATTTCTTGAGACGGACAGGCGACCTGATTGAGGAGTGTAAAATAATGAAGGGCATAGAGAGAGTGGATAGAAAGCATCTATTCCCCTTAGTTGAAGGGAATAACAAGGCAGCATAATTTTAAGTTGGAAGGCAGGAGGTTCAGAGGGGAATTGGAAAATCTTTTCACCCAGAGTGGTGAATTGAACTGAATTGAATTGAACTTATTGTCATGTATATAGAGGCACAGTGAAAAGTTTTGCCTTGCGAGTAAAACAAAAACACAGGTACGGGCGAATGAAGAGTCCAAGAAAGCTTTTTGTGGGTGACCACTCCCAGGAGCTTCACACTCTCCACTTGTTCCACTTCTGTGCTGTTAAATGAATAGGGGGGCATGAGTAACATCCTGCTGAAAGCCAATAATGAGTTCCTTGGTTTTGCCAGCATCGAGAGCTAGGCTGTTCTCAGTGCACCATTTTTCAAGGTCTTCCACCTCCCGTCTGTAGTCTGTTTCGTCGCCATCGGAGATTTGACAGACTATGGCGGTGTCATCAGCGAACCTGTAAATGGCATTAGTCTAGTATTTGGTGACGCAGTCCTTGGTATACAGAGACTTCAGTAGAGGGCCGAGTATGCCCCCCTGGGGGGCTCCAGTGTTGAGTTTAGTGAGGATGAAATATTGTCCCCAGTCTTCACTGATTGTGGCCAGTGGTTCAGGAAACTAAGGATCCAGTTGCAGAGAGTGGGGCTTAGTCAGAGATCAGTAAGTTTAGTGATCAGTCAGAAGGCTTGAACTGTAGTCAATGAGTAGGATTCTTATGTAGCTGTTCTTTGTGTCAAGATGTCCTAGGGAGGAGTGAAGGGTGAATGATATGGCATCTGACGTGGATCTGTTGGTCCGATAGGCAAATTGGAGTGGGTCAAGAGTAGTAGAGAGCCTGGAGTTGATTAATGCCATGACCAGCCTTTCAAAGCACTTCATGACCACCGAAGTTAGGGCCACTGGGCGGTAGTCATCGAGACATGCTGCATGAGACTTCTTAGGCGCAGGGATGATGTTGGCCCCCTTGAAACGGGCAGGGACAGTGGCCTACTGCAGGGAGAGGGTGAAGATGTCCGAGAAGACCTCTGCCATTTGATCTGTGCATGCTCTGAGTGCACGGCCTGGTACTCTGTCTGGTCCCATCGCTTTCCTTGGATTCACATGAAGGAAAATTGATCTGACCTCTGATGCAGTGACTGTTGGGATAGGTTCTTCAGGACTTGTCAGAATAGGTGTTACCTCTCTGCCAAAAGTCTGCTCAAAGTAAGCATAGAAGGCGTTGAGATGATCTAGCAGGGATATCATCTGCTATCTTGCACTGTCTCTTTTTAGAACCTGAGATGTCATTCAGTCCTTGCCATAGTCGCCATGTGTCTGTCTGGGTCTCTGGTTTGGATTGATATTGATCCTTGGATGTTTTAATGGCTCTCCGAAGGTCATACTTGGATTCTTTATATTTGAGTGGGTCTCCTGATCTGAAGGTCTCACGCCTGGTTTTTAGCAGGGTCTGTATATCCTGATTCATCCAGGGTTTCCCCTGGATGCACTTATTCATCTAGAATACAGAGTTTGGGAGCGTAGTGGAGATGGGAAACCTCACAATCTTTAAAAGTTATTTGGATGAGCACTTGAAGTGGCAGAACATTCAAGTCTTTGGGCCAGTTACTGGAAAGTGGGACTAGTGTAGCTTTAAAGCAGTTTTTTGTCAGTGCAGACTCAATGGGCCAAAGGGCCTCTTCTGTACTATATGATTCTATAACTCTGCCCTCTGAACTAGCATTGTATTTAAGGTGAACCAGGCCACAGTACTTACCATCTCTGGGCATCAAACATCCTCAGACCAGTCTGTCTAGTTCAAATACGTATTATGAATAAGTACGTTGTTAATAAATAAGCTTTTTCAGTGGCTACAATAAGAATTTTAAAATTATGAATCCACTTTGATTTAGATCACACCAGTTAAATACCGATAACATAAAAGAACTGCAGATGCCCAAAATCTGAAACAAAAACAGAAATTGCTATCTATTTGGTAGCATCTGTGGAGAAAAAGCAAAGTTAACTTTTCAAGTCCAGTGACCCTTCTTCAAGTGCAATTAATTGTTAAATACTTTCTGTGGCAAAATGTAGCAGTATGGGCTGAACAAAGAACTGCAACAAAAATATCCACTGCACAAGATGTTGCAAAGTGAAGGGCAAGTGAAATCAGTGCAGGCTTTGGGTGGGGGATAAGAAGTGAGAAATTTCTGCAAAAGAAACACTATCAGACAATCCTATTTGCTGCAACTGTAGGGAAGGTGGGAAGCATGGACAGATTATACAGTTCTTACCACATCAATCGGAAAATTCTCAAGCCATACATTTCACTAAACCATGTCATGCTGATAGCAATAATTTTGCGCAAAACATGATCCTAGAAAGAGCAACAAGATGAAAGATCATTCTGACATACTTCGGTCATTTGTTAAGGACAGAATATTTGACAAAATGCAATCACAGCTCCTTGTTCTTGAATATTAGAAACTTCACGGGAATCTTGGGCAAGAAAAACAAAACTTTACTCAAAACACACTGGTACATTGAAATTTTACAACAGACAAATGAGATTGTAGGTTCTGGATTAGTGGGGCTGGAAAAGCACAGCAGTTCAGGCAGCATCCGAGGAGCAGTAAAATTGATGTTTCGGGCAAAAGCCCTTCATCAGAAATACAGGCAGAGAGCCTGAAGGGTGGAGAGATAAGTGGAGAGATTGTACATTAGCCCAGAATAAATAAGACTTGGCTAATTTCATAGCAAATCAGGACAAAATTGACAGAAAGAAATCAGTGAAATGTTACCAATACAACAGTCCCAGCAAAAAGTTGGGACTAGTTGATGGATTAGTAATAAGAGTTCATTGCAACTGAAGGTATACACACTACAAAAGTAAAACAGTAAGGAATCGCTCAAGCTGTTTTTGCCAGACAGATTTCCTAAAGATGTCTTAATTCACAATATATCACTGTTTATGAATATTGCCAGTTCTAATGACCAATGGCTGAGATTAAATTTACAGAACTTTGAATCCCTAATCAGGTGGATCAGTGGAAAAGTTCCTGACAGGAAAAATCTCATGAAACAGTCACAGGACAATATGGATGGGTGTTTACCACAAATCAGAGAGCACCTTGTGACTCGTGGGAAAGAGAAAGAAGAGGTAACTATTTGCAGCATCAACTGACTGAATACCAGTAAACTAGAATAGTACAAGATTCACAGCTTGAAGAAAAACAATGTTTTGCACAAAAACAAAATTCCCAGCAATGAGATTTGTTAATAAAGTGCACCTTAGAAATATTGTTGATCAAAGTGAAAGAAACATATCTAAGACCATACTCAAAGTAAATAGCACAAGCATCAAAATCTGAGAATTGTTATGGTGCAAGAGAAAACGTTTTGGTCTATCACACCCGTTTGGTTCTGTTATCAAATGCTAATCTCCTGCCTTTTTCCCAGACCCCTGCACACTATTTCTATCCAAATAACTAACCAATGCTCTCTTGAATGGCTCAATTGAACCTGCCTTCACCACATTGCAAAGCAGCACATTCCACACCTTCACTACTCACTGTGTGAAGATGTCTTTTCTTAAATTACCCTTGCTTTATTTACAACTCACTTCAAATCTATGCCCTTTTGTTCTTTTTTCTCCTTTACAAGAGGGAAACAGGTTCTCCCTATCTGCTCTCTACAGCCCACTTACCATTTTGAAAATCTCTCCCAAATCTCTTCTCAGCCTCTCTTGCCAAGAAGAATAGTCCCAACTTCTGAAATCTAACCTTTTCTCATTCCTGGACCAACCTTAAGTCGCACTCTCTCCAATGCATTCACATCTTTTCTATAATGTGGCACCCACAACTGTATACACTGATCCAGCTGAGGTCTAACAAGTGTCTTGTACAAGTTCAATGTCATCTCGCTGCTCTTGTACGCAATGTTTCTTATAATAAAGCTGTGCTTACTATATGCTTTATAAGTTGCAGTTTCCATTTGTCAGAGAGATGTACAGCATGGAAACAGACCCTTTGGTCCGACTTGTCCATGCCGACCAGTATCCCAACGTAATCTAGTCCTATTTTCCAGCACCCAGCCCATATCCCTCCAAACCCTTCCTATTCACATACCCATCCAGGTGCCTTTTAAACGTTCCAATTGTCCAGCCTCTACGATTTCCTCTGGCAGCTGATTTCATGCATGCACCACCCTCTGCATGAAAACGGTGCCCCTTAGGTCCCTTTTATATCTTTCCTCCCTCACTCTAAACCTATACCCTCTAGTTCTGGACTCCCCCACCCCAGGGAAAAGACATTGTCTATTTACTCTATCCATTCCCCTCATTATTTTATAAACCTCTATAAAGGTCACCCCTCAGTCTCTGATGCTCCAGGGAAAACAGCCCCAGCCTATTCAACCTCTCCCGAGAGTTCAAACCCTCCAGCCCTGGCAACACCCTTATAAATCTTTTCTAAACCCTTTCAAGTTTCACAGCATTCTTCTGATAGAAAGGAGACTAGAACTGCACGCAATATTCCAAAAAGGGCCGAAACAACATCCTGTCCAACCACAACATGACCTCCCAGCTCCTATACTCAATACTCTGACTAATAAAGGAAAGCTTACCATATCCTGCCACCTTCAATGATCTGAGCACATCCATACCCAGGTCCCTCTGCTCTGCATCCCCTTTAGAATGGTGATGTATTGCATAATTGTGGAAATATTAAATAAAAAACTAGGAGTAGACTTCTGAATCACCTATTGATGATCAAGCCTGATGCAAATATATTAATCAAAACAATTGACACCATTCAGGACAAAACAGCCCACTTGACTGGTAATCCATCTACCACATTCAATATTCACCCCCTTCTTCACCAGTACACAGTAATGTATACCATCTGCAAGATGCACTACAGTCCCTCTCCAAGACTCCACCCATTGCACCTTCCAAACCCACAATCTAAAGATACAAGGAGAGGAAACACCACCATCTACAATCTCCCCTCCAAGCCACACAACATTGACTTGAACCACATTGGCAGTATTTTTCCACTATTGCTCGAAAAAGTCCTGAAGCTCCCTTCTTAACAACAACGTGGACATACCTACACCTCAAGGTGGTTTAGGCCAAAACACCCATATCCCATGAATGAATAAATAAAAACCCAGGATTAAATGTAAACCTGGGGAAAAATGTTCTGTTTGAGAGAATGCAGACCAGAAATAAAGCAACAAACTGGCACCTCAATTCATGCTTCTCATGTTGGAAAAATACAATAATTTATACTTCTCATCAAGTCCTGACCTGGGATGTCATTAATGCTTGCCCTGTATTTCCTGAGCTGTCCCTGCAGCCTTTGTGATCCTTCAAGTAATACAAACATACTGCAGCATGAAGGAATCATAGCAGTTATGAAAGCAATTGACATTCAAGTGCACAATCCTGTTGCTATGGTCACAGACCAGCCACGCATTCAGACAATGGCGACCCTTTCTTCCGATAAACAGACTAGCATTGTGATATATAGCACACTCGGAAAGTAATTAAAATAAATATTTTAAAATGCTTAAAAGATGGAAAGTAGAAAAAGTGCCTTTGTAAATAGAGTGGTTGGTGGAATTTTCTGCAACATATTATAGTTAATGGCAGGAAGTTTAAGAATCCTTTCTTTTTAAAAAAAAATTCAGTGGTTGCATCACATTAAACGTTAGGGGGGATAGGAAACAATTGGAAGACTGGGAATTAGAATGGATGATTTTTATATGAGGCTTTGCTACAGAAAGTGGTTTAGTTCTACATTGCAACATTCTAAAATTCGCTAATTAAGAAGTGATAATCTTTTGAGACATTCGTTTATCAGTATCTGACAATGTGTCAATTAGCTTAGGGATAATTCTGAATCAAAAGCAATGAAAATGGGTTGCGTTTAACATTCTGCTATTTAGCCAGAGTTACAGTATGTAATGTTGGTTACAAACCTAAAGTTAGTCTTCTCTATTTGATTCAAGATGGAACTAATATTAATTCTAAAACAAGCTAATTGCAACTACCTTACTATTTGACAAAACAAGTGAGAATCAAGAAGGATCTGAGTTACAGCTGCTACAAGAATAACCGAAACACAAGTTCAATTTGCAATTAATGGTGCCATGACAGTTCTCGAGAAAGCCAGCTGCCACCTTTTTTTCCCACTGGATGCTGGGAAGTCTGCACCATGGACTACTGATAATGCTACTGTGAGGTAAAATACAATTGAGACTAGTTAAATACATCTAATATTGTTTGTATGCAGGATCTCAATTTGTTGCTGGCTACAGCATGAACTGGGTTGAAGTCAATCATTGTCAGCCGCCCTTCGCAGTCACACCCCCACTTGCCTATCGCTCCCACCACCAAACTTTGGCAGAGCATTTACAATGTTGTTTGCTTTGCAAAAACTATTAATATACACGCTTTAATTACAAGGGGGTTTGATATCTGCTCAATAAAAAGGAAACAATGGGTCATGGGTGACCCAATCTAACAGGTAGCAACAAACAGCTGGACAAATAATTAATTTCCAGAAATCACAGACCATTTTCCATATTTCAAAGCTGAGAAGATTATGTTCCAAAGTCCAGCATTAATGCGTCTCGCAACGCTGACCAAGCTGCTAAGAGCAGGTAATATGCACTCCATGTGCTCACTGTGACCTCAAATTACACCAAACCAGAAGAAGTAACATATACAAATCTCAATAATACAATATTTAGCTTTCTTATCATGAAGACAAAGGGGATATGTAACATACCTTTCCCATTATCAGAGTTTGCTTCCTTCGTTTTTCGATTCTGGTTGGGAGACTTCCCATTTTCCTGATAAAAACCAAGAACACAGCAAAGTGTTTACTCAGTGAACGGTGTCTCTCCCCATACAATAAACAAATTAGTCAAAATGTTAATATTGTAGAGTTAATGACAGAAAATAATTATTATAGACTAATAAGAGCTTGGGGTGTTTGTCACAAGTTTGTAATTTAAGTGATCAAATGAGTTAATGATAGTAACAAAAGCATGGCTCCTTTTGTAAATGTTATCCATCCTATGGTATTTTTGAAACAAGTGACAAGACCGATCTGCTCCTTCATCCCTCCTTAACTGGAAGGCAATAGATTAGCACACAAACTTAATACCTTGTTGGCCTTTCTAGATATATTATCATCTATTATGTGCATCCATTAAATGTCAACAACTTATATAAGAGAATCCAAAATTATACCAATGAACCATAAAGCAGTTAACACTTTTCAACATATTTAAAATGAGTTATGAATAGCTTATACCAATCTGTTTCACAATTACCTACAAACTTTAAATTTGTAGGTCTCTATGTAAAAATATTTAACAACATAAATTAATTGCAATGAATTGGAGCCTGCAGCAGCTTTTGCAACATTTCACAAATTGTACTGCAAAAAAGTGATGATATTTGAATACTGAGGCAAATCAGCACCATTGGTCAATGATCTTCTAATGTTAACTTAAAATTCTTAAGATTTAAATATCACTAGAGCCAAACGCTATCCTTCTTTTAAAAATATGTACAAGGTCATGTTATCAATGAATTCTCAGCATGTATACCTCAAAATATTAACTCCACTGATATGAATATTTCTATTTCCTGTATTAATTTAACATTACATTTCCTTGCCGTTGTGTGCTAATTACAGACACTTGCCACTATCATACCTAATGTATATATTGCCTCACAGCAGATTAGAGACAGTCAAAACACCATAACTGAAAAACATAATTAAGTTATGTTGTGGCATTTTCCATACCCTCCAAAGTGATAAAGTTCAATAAAACACAAGATGGACAAGTATATTAATTTTGTGATTAAACAGGATTGGATTCAAGACTTGTTAATATACGTTAGAGCAGAGGTGGGGAACCTTGTCATGTTGGAAGGCCACATTATGTTAGTTGTAATCTAATAAGGCCACATCCAAGAAACTTCAATTATATATTCTTCAAAATTCACTTTTTTTTAAAAATTGTGGCGGTCAGTCTCTGAGGATTATTTCATTGAATTTTCTTTTACTCTCTGGTATTTTAAATACCTTCATTTAAAGATTAAAATAAAAATAATAAAGGACGAAAAAAACATATTAATAAAAAGTAAAAGATTTGTTCTGCAAAATTTGGATTCATTCAAAAGGCCACACACAATGGCCTTGAAGGTCGCAGGTTCCCCACCCCTGGGTTAGAGGGTCAATAATAATCTCCACAAAAATCAAGAGCTTTTCCCAAAAATAATTCCAAACTTTTACAAAGTGACCCTCAGCACTGGTTGACAGAGGGTCTGCTAGATTATCTAATGTCACTTATAAAGCCATTGCAATCACTCACAAAAGTACCTTCATGTCTTACATTTATAGCATGAAAGTTGATGCTCCAGTTTGAACTTGCTCTGGTTGGGATGAAACGGTCTCCTGTCTTACGAGGAAGGATTCCTGGCGAATTTGAGGTTACTGGTCGTGTGCTCAAGGCAGACTGTTTAAAATAAAAGATATTCACATCAGCAAATTATTTTGAAGAATAGAAATAATTTCAAATTGCTTCAATTCCGGAGTGTTACAGACAGAATTTTTTAAAATGTGAATTAAAGTATACTGAACATACAGAGGAATCAGAACTATTGGATCCAGCTGCCGTTAAACGTCAGCTTAAAGATACTTAATCAATATTTTCAGATATGAAACCTCTTCCAAGACTCGAACCTTCAGTTGTAACATTAGTTATGGCTTCCACATCTATGGGTACATTTTATTTACGTAGCTACTTTGAATAATCTACGCAATTTCCCAAGATAAAATTTACTTTTAATTAGCAACTTTTTAAACCAACATTGGTCAGTCGATAAGAGGTCAAAATATTCTGTATTGTTATGTAACTTTTTTTTAGTCTAGGTCCTGTATTCACTTCAATCTATTATGCGCAGCTCCAAATCTTATGGTATGGTATGTTGAATGTTTAGTGATAGGCAAATCAAATTCAATAATCCTTCAGCCACGAGCTTCCTTCAAGGTTTCAATCAAAAGAATGCCTCCTTTTCCCCAGTTTTTAATCTATAACCTCTCAATGACCTTCTTAAAATAACATGCCTAAAACATGATTCGGAGATGCCGGTGTTGGACTGTACAAAGTTAAAAATCACACAACACCAGGTTATAGTCCAACAGGTTTAATTGAAAGCACACTAGCTTTCGGAGCGACGCTCCTTCATCAGGTGATTGTGGAGGGCTCGATTGTAACACAGAATTTATAGCAAAAATTTGCAGTGCGATGTAACTGAAATTATACATTGAAGAATTGATTGTCCGTTAATCTTTTCATCTGTTAGAATACAGTGATAGTTTCACTTCTTTCATGTGTAAATCACAAAACCCTTTTTTAAAAAAAGTTGCATTCTCGGGTTAGCTGTTAACAATGGTGATAGCTAGACAATATGTTGAAGGTGTTGGCCTCCTGTGTTCTCTGTCTATGACCTGATGTTTAGATTGGAATCAATCTAAAAAGTGAGATAACAGAGTTTTACATAAATTCATGCAGTTTTTAAGCTCAGAGTTCTACATGAATGTATGTGGTTTTTCAGCAAAGTGCAATGTAACTCTGCAAGTACAAAAAAACTTCACCACACAAAATATGTGTGCGCATGTGGGTCTTTGTTTGTCTGTGTGTCTCTGTCTGGGGTGGGGGTGGTGAGTGTGAGAAAGTGTGTGTGTGTGTATGTGTATAGTGAGTGCAGAGTGTCTTAAGTCTATGAGCGTGTGCATATGTGGGAGTGGGTGTGTGTCTATAAGGGTGCGTGTGGGTGTCTGTGTGCACGTCTGTGTGTACCTGTGTCCGTGTGTATGTGAGAGTGAGAGTGTGTAGTGCAATCGTGATCACCTGTAATGTGACATGAACCCAAGGTCCCAGTTGAGGCCCTCCCTATGGGTACCGAACTTAGCTATCAGCCTCTGCTCGGCCACTTTCCTCTGCTGCCTGTCCCGAAGTCCACCTTGGAGGATGGTCATCAGAAGGTCTGAGGCTGAGTGTCCTGGACCACTGAAGTGTTCCCCAACTGGGAGGGAACCCTCCTGTCTGTTGATTGTTGTGCGGTGCCCATTCATCCTTTGTCGTAGTCTTTGCTCGGTTTCCCCAATGTACCATGCCTCCGGGCATCCTTGCCTGCAACGTATAAGGGTCTTGGTGACCTTTCCCACACCTCAACTACTTGCCTTTAAACAACCACCAAACCTCAAACAGATCATTGTTCGTAGCAAACTGCCCGGCTCTCAGGACAACTCCGTACAACGCTGTCACGGTGGACGCTGCAAGACGTGTCAGATTGTGGACATAGATACCACTATTACGCGTGGGAACACCTCCCACCCCTGTACATGGCAGATATTCATGTGACTCAGCCAACATTGTCTATCTTATACGTTGCAGGCAAGGATGCAACGTAGAACTCTGAGCTCAAAAACTGCATGAATTTATGTAAAACTCTGTTATCTCACTTTTTAGATTGGAATCAATCTAAACATCAGGTCATGGACAGAGAACACAGGGGGCTAACACCTTCAACATATTGTCTAGCTCTCACCATTGCTAACAGCTAACACGAGAATGCAACTTTTTAATATAAAAAGGGTTTTGTGATTTACACATGAAAGAAGTGAAACTATCACTGTATTCTAACAGATGAAAGGTTTAACTGACAATCAATTCTTCAATGTATAATTTCAGTTACATCACACTGCAAATTTTTGCTATAAATTCTGTGTTACGATCGAGCCCTCCACAATCACCTGATGAGGAGCATCGCTCCGAAAGCTAGTGTGCTTCCAATTAAACCTGTTGGACTATAAGGTAAAAACAATGACTGCAGATGCTGAAAACCAAATACTGGATTAGTGGTGCTGGAAGAGCACAGCAGTTCAGGCAGCATCCAACGAGCAGCGAAATCGACGTTTCGGGCAAAAGCCCTTCATCAGGAAGGGCCTGATGAAGGGCTTTTGCCCGAAACGTCGATTTCGCTGCTCGTTGGATGCTGCCTGAACTGCTGTGCTCTTCCAGCACCACTAATCCAGTATCCTGTTGGACTATAACCTGGTGTTGTGTGATTTTTAACTTTATGCCTAAAACAGTGTACACTATTTGCAACAGAGGTGTCACCACTGAATTCCAGAACAAAACTTTCAAATATTTAACTAATGTTTCAAGCCAAAAATCTCCACCCCATCATACATTCCTCGACAATGACAGGACCCCAATCAATATTCCTCTGAACGGACCTCTCAGTCAGCAGTGCATTGTTTAACATATGGGATTATTCACCCAATTACCATCAACTGTTTAAGATTATCTGTAGAAATCCCAGGCTGCTCTACATAATTGTATAAATAACAAATTGCCAATTTTTGGAAGAGATCAGGATGATAATGTCACCATGCATGTAAAAAGCATTCATTTCACACAAGCCCAACAAAAGCTTTGGTTTCCATGGGATACACACAATTGTGTCAATCCAGAAAGAAAAACAACAGCAGTCAGCTGTTTGGACACAGGTCACTAAATTTGACCTGGGCATAAGATGGAGTTATTTTCTTCCCCGGTCTCTTGTTGGCACATCTTGCTGCAAGACACCAGTTTTTTCTTTTAGTCTTTTTTTTTCTCCCCCTCACAGAACTTTTTCTCAGAGAGGGGTAGAAGCTGACTCATTTTTAAGGCAGGGGTAATTAGATTCTTGATAAGCAAGAGACGAAAGAGATGGGAATGTGGAGTAAATCAGATCAGTCACGTTCTTAGTGACTGGCTGAGCAAGCTAGAGGAGCTGTGCAGTTCCTGTTGCTCCTAATTCGTACTCTTATATTTTCCAGGACATTACAGCAGATGTCATGAAGTCAAAATGCTAGTTACCACAAGCCGAAACCTATCTCTTACCATTCATTAACACTGTCTCATCAAAATTGGAACAGCAAACAATGCTGATGAAACACCTCCAAGTGGTGGGGGAAATGTGATTGAGAAATAATTCACAAGTTCAAATATGATGCTGATAATATTGAACAAACATATGCAAAAGGTCAGCTGCAAATTAAAGCACTCCTATATTTTGGGAGATGGAAAATAAAAATAAGAATCAAAATAAAAAGATAAAATCTATAAAATTGTTAAAAGCTTGTAATATAACCTCTCTTTAATTCTTCACTAGCCAAGCACAGAGACTGTGCATAGTCATTTCCTGTCAGAAAATTTTCATTTGAAACTGGAGATTTTCTTTCACATGGTATTTAACCTTCACCATACAAAGTACGTTGCCAATGGTGCTACTCAAAGTATTGTCACGGTTTACATCAGTACCAATGACGGCTGCAATACTTAGTTTATATTTATTTCAAACTGAATAGTTTATTCAAGCTGTAGAATGTGCCACATACTTTGAAAATAGAAAACAAAAAAAAACAAAAACGTGTCTACACATTTATATTTCCAGCACTGGCCTGATACCACCACAGAAACAATGCCATGGCAAATGTGCATAGACTCTGTTGCTATGGTAATAGTATGAGGAGTGCGGACTATGAAACATTTTGCCATTTCACCCAAAGTCACCATAGATTCTGTTTTTTTCTCCAGCCAGCTTCTAAGAAGATATGTCTTGCACATTGCAGCATCATGATTCCATAGATGTTACAAATCAATATTCTTCTGTAATAACCAAACTGCACAAAACTGCCATTCCACCTTTTTACTGATGGAAAGAAAAATACCATTAAAAGCTGAAGCAAGTGGCCAATAAGAAAGGAAGAGCTGGCATTGGAGTCAGCTCAAAAGAGATTGATTCCTGGAATGAAGGGGATGACTTATCAAGAATGGCGAAACAGGTTAGATCTTTATTCAGAGTTCAGAAGAATGAATAGTGATCTGATTGAAACATTTAAGATTCTGATGGCACTTTACACGACAGACGTTGAGACAATGACTCCAGTAGTTGAACTCAGGGACAAAGTTTCAGAATAAAGGGACATTCATTTAAAAGACAAAGCAGCTGTGATCTTACTGAACGGCAAGGAAAGCTTAAGGGGCTGAATGGCCTATTCCTCCTCCTATTTATTATGTTCTCAAGCGTAGGTGAGATAATGAGAAGGGGGCAAGAGATGGCAAGAGCAGTTCATGATTTCGAAAGCTAGTCACAAAATTCAGCCCCTGCCGGGATTTATTTTTGTTGTTAAAGTGAGCTGACGGGTCAAGTGACGTTTTGCGCCTATTCACCTGCTAAAGGCTATCAATGACTAAAATGGAAATAAGTTTTCCCATTCTGAATCAAAATAGTGAGAGAAATGGTGCTAACTATATAACAGATGGGTTTTGTACCAGTATTGGGTGCAGGTGATATAGCAGATTGAGTAGCAATGTTGATGTAGATGCACGAAAAGGGGGCAGATCACAGACTTGAAAGCAGCATTAAGGGTAGTACTCCATTTCAACAGTATAGTGGCGAATGCAATTCTGTCATCATTAATAGTTTGTGCAGCAAACATTTATAATTCACTAATTGGGAGAGAAGTTCCACACATTCCCCTCCACCATGTACTGACAAGAGAAACTCAGTCACAATAACGGTTAACATTTCAATTGCTTTCCAGATTGCTGGCTGCACCTACATGTAAACTCTGAAATTTATGTATAACAGCACTCAGGTCTTGAATACAAACATTTGCCAGTCTTTGACCTTTTTCTGTATCACTTTTCTGCATTTAATCTGCCATGTTCTTGAAGACTCTGTCAAGCTTCCATTATAGCATCTTGACAACCTCTTCAAAGCTTGCTTTTTCCCCTAATTTTGTATTCACAGAAAACACAAATACATTACATTCAGTCCCCTCATCCTGATTTTAAATAGGTGAAGCTGCCATGTGAGCAGCATGGTGGCACAGTGGTTAGCACTGCTGCCTGACACCTCCAGGTGCTCCGGTTTCCTCCCACAGTCCAAAAATGTGCAGGTAAGGTGAATTGGTTAGGTGAATTTTTAGGTGAAGGACAGGATGTATGTATTTGGAAAGGCAAGGACTGATTAGAGATAGTCAACATGGCTTTGTGCATGGGAAATCATGTCTCACAAACTTGATTGAGTTTTTTGAAGAAGGAACAAAGAGGATTAATGAGGGCAGAGTGGTAGATATGATCTGTGTGGACTTCAGTAAGGCGTTCGACAAGGTTCCCCAAGGGACACTGATTAGCAAGGTTAGATCTCGCGGAATAAAGGGAGAACCAGTCATTTGCAGGGCTTGTTTCCACACTAAGTGATCTAATAAATGTAGGGGAATGGGTATGGGTGGGTTGCGCTTTGGTGGGTCGGTGTGGGCTTGTTGGGCCGAAGGGCCTGTTTCCACACTGCAAGTAATCTAAATCTAAACTAAAATCTACCCAGACAGTGACAAACTATCAACTCCTATAATGGCCATTTATTTGCATTCTCTGTTTTCTGCCCATTAACCAAGACTCAATATTTTAACATATTACCTGCGATAAAATGCGCTATAGTTTTGTGTAATTTTGTGATGTCTTCCTAAAAGCTTTTTGAAAATCCAAATGAATGACATTCACTGGTTCTGTCTTATATTCTCTATTAGTTCAAACTTCGAAAAGTTCAACAGATTTGTCAAACAGATTTCCTTGTGATAATTTTGTGTTCACTCTGCCTGGTCAAATTATGGTTTTCTAAGTATTTTGCTGTAACTTCCCAAATAATAGAATCCAGCAGTTTTATTACCAGTGATATAAGGCTAAGTGTCCATTGTATCTGTTTTTTTTCTGCCTTCTTTCTTGAATAGTGTGGTGAACATTTGCTTTGTTTTATTCATTCATTCACTCACAGGATGTGAACATTACCAGCTACACCAGCATGTATTGCCCATAGCTAATTGCCCAGAGAGCAGTTAAGAATCAACTACATTGCTGTGGGTCTGGAGTCACACATAGGCCAGACTAGGTGGGGATGGCAGTTTCCTTCCCTAAAAGAAATTAGTGAACCAGATGGGTTTTTCCAAAAATCAACAATGAATTCATGGTCATCATTAGACTCTTAATTCCAGATTTCTTTTCTTTTTCAATCCACTGGGACTCTTCTAGCATCTCAGTAATTCTGGATGATCAAATACATCCACTATCTCTGTAACTTGTTTTAAAACAAGGAGGCAGGACAGTAAGGATAGGCTTTAGTTTCATTAACCTCACCTTGCTATTACATACAAACACAGAAAATAGGATCAGGAGTAGCTCATGTAGCTATTCAAGCCTGCTCCACGATTCAATATGATCATGACTGATCATCCAACTCAGTATTGCTTCCACTTTCTTCCTTTCTCTTTGATCCCTTTAGCCTTAAGAATCATATCTACCTCCTTCTTAAAAACACTTAACGTAATTGTAATTAGGGATGGGCCTAGCTGGTGATGTGCACTTCCTGTGAGTGAATGAATGAATAAAACAAAGCAAATGTTCAGCACAGTGTTTAAGAAAAGGAGAATTCCATAGGCTCACCACTCTCTTCATAACAAAACTTTTCAATATCTCAGCCCTATGTGACCTATCAAACACCCTTAGACTGTGACCCCTGGTTCTGGACTCTCCAGTTATCAGGAACGCCTTTCTTTCATTTACCCATAAATTTCTATGAAGTTCCTCCCTCATCATTCTAAACCCGAGTGAATAAAGTCCTAAATGATCCAGTCTCTCTTCATACATCGGTCCTGCCATGCCAGGAATCAGTCCAGTAAACAAACCTTCACTGCACTCCCTCTATGGCCTAAACATCCTTTTTCAGTTGTCTTTAATCCCTATCATCCCTTTCTGAATCTAACATCCCCCAAACCTCATACTGTGTCAAAAAAAATTATAAGCTTCTGCCTTTAATAAGAGAAATTAAAGATTGAATTAGATTAACAAAGATTGGAACACTTTTCCCATGAGGCTTAATTTCTTAAGGGAGCATGAATTTCCTCAAAATTATTACTTTATTAATGTTTGTTATTGCTTATCTGTCAGCATACTTTTTAAATGTACTTTCCAATGTAAGTTGACCCTTGTCCTTGCCAAGTTTGCTTTGTTCAGCTTCAAGACCCTACTTCATGATTTAACTAAATCACTTTCAAACACAATAGAAAATTTAACATATTATGATCACTTTTCCCCTTGAAACCTCCTTACTTCTAATGTCATTAATTAACATTTTCCGATTTTACAGTAAGAGATCGAAAGTAACTTGATCCATCTTCCTTCCCATCTATCCGCTCCACCCTCCCTGCTGATCTATTGCTATCATTCCCCACCTGCATCTATTTATTGCCTTTCTAGCTACCTTGTCCACACCCCACCTTCCTATTTCTCTCTCTGCCATCCTTTCCCCCACTCCCCACATTCCTGATGAAGGGCTTATGCCTGAAATGTCAACTCTCCTGCTCCTCAGATTATGTCTGACCTGCTGTGTTTTTCCAGCATCACACCTTTCAACTCTGATTTCCAGCATCTGCAGTCCTCACTTTCTCCTTGTTGGTCCCCAATGTACTGGTCTAGAAAATTAACTTCTGTATTTTCCATGAATTGTCCTCCGTGATATTACTGCAAATCTGGTTTATGTAATGGTAAACAAACTTTACACAGTCACTATGTTACCCTCGTTCCAAGCACCTCTAATTTCCTGACTTACACTCTATAACTACCCTCTCTAGTAATTTCTGCCCCTGTTGTCTAAGCTCCACACGAACTGATTCTCCACAATTGATTTTCCAAGCTAAGATTTCTTTTCTGTACTGTCATGACCCATTCTTTATTATCAGGATTCCCCCGAATTCCTTTTGTCCATCTCTTCCAAACCTCTAATATTCTGGAATATTTCTGATCACCTTGCAATCACGTTAAATCAATCTCAATTTTATTTGTGGTATTATTTCACCTACATGTAGGTTGTTCTACTATAGTGCACATTCTGTTAATGCAAATTTGCTCTAATGCGATTGACAAATTGGGGATAACGTTTCTAAAGCACAAGTTTTTAAAATGTGTGTTGGATGTAACTCAATTACACTGCCAACACTTCAAGTGCTGTTTCTAAAGTGCAATTTTTCCATAACACAGGATTCTGTCAGAATGCAACCTTTGCGTTATAGAAGAACCTGCATTTTACAAGAATTCTTTGCACATTCAAGTAAATTGCCTATAGCTTTAATCTTTCCATTTTCTCTGAAGTCACCTTAATCACTACAGCTAGAGTTACCTCAAATATGGCAACCAATGAACTGAGGCTGTGTCAGATTTCAGGATTTCTCAGTTTTCAGGGAAGAAATTGGAGTTCCTTAATTCAAATTGGAAAAGTCAAGTGTATGATACCTTGCCTGCTATACTGTGTTGGCCAAATCAAAAACATTTCAGCAAAGTAGTGGAAGGAATCATCAACAGGGTCATAAACTGGTACTTCCAAAGGAAAACCTGCTCACTGACTCTCAATTTGGATTCTGCAGGGACCACTCGGCTCCGGACATCAATACAACATTGGTCCAAATGTGTTCTAACAAAGGTGAATTCAGCAGGAGAGAGTGATTGCCCTTGATATCAAAGGCCACATTTGCCAAGCCACATCAAGGGACTCAAACTAAACTGCATTCAATGGGAATCAGATGGCAAACTCTACAATGGACTCAGTCTGACTCCAGCCAAAGGAGGATAGTTGCGGTTGTTGAAGGTCAGCTCCTGGACATCTCTGCAGGAGTCCCTCAGAGTGCCCTAGGCCCAAACATCTTCAGCTGCTTCATCAATGACCTTCCCTTCAGGTTTTCTGATGACAGCACAATGTTCAGCACCATTCACATCTACTCAGATATTGACTATGCCCAAATTGATACACAGCAAGACCTGGACAACATCCAGGCTTGTGTTGCTAAGTGGCAAGTAACAACACAAGTTCCAGACAATGATCATATCCAACAGGTGAGAAGCTAACCATTGCCCTTGGAGTGTTAATACAATTACCATCACTGAATACCAGACTAACATCAGCCAGGGAGTTACCATGGACTCATCATATAAATGGCAGCCAAGGGTCAGGTATTGTGCCTACTGACTGCCCTCAAAATCTGTCCATCACCTACAAGGCACAAGTTAGGGGTGCGATGGAAACTCTTCACTTGCCTGGATGGGCGTAGCTCAAGAAACTCAACACCATCCAGAACAAAGCAGCCTGCTTCATTGGCACCACATCCACAAACATTCACTTATTAGCAGCAGTGTGCACTTTCTACAAGATGCAATCACCAAGGATCCTTCCACAGCACTTTCCAGACCCATGACCATTACCATTAAGGCGGCCAAGGGCAACATATGGACACCACAATCTGCAAGTTCCTCTGCAAGCCGTAGATCCCTCAGAAATGTACCATCACTCCCTTCCTAACAGCATTGGGGGTGCCTCTATAGCAAGGAGGCAGCTCACCATTACCTTCTCCCGACAATTTAGAGACGGCCAATAAACGTACCTCAGCAATCCATTCCGTGAACAAATTAAGAAAAATTTGCTTATTATTTTCAAGATAGCAATTTAGCTGAGCAAATAAGTAGCTGAGCATTGTGCTTCCAAGTGTTAACACTGCTCTTTCTGCATAATTTGCACAAAGTAAGTGCAACCTTCACAAACAGCCTTCGAATTTGACACATAATTATCATTCAGTGAAACGTGAATTTCAGCAATCTATTGCATTAGTTTTAAAAATATCAGACAAGAAGCAGACAAAAATGTGCCACATCCTAGGGTGAATTAATCACCTTTGTACTAATTGCATTTGCTTGTTTACGAGCCTCAAAGTGGAGTTAAAATTAAGCTGGTTCTTTGGTGATCATTACTCAGCAACTATCTGAACGTTTCTGAGTTGGCTTGGCTGAGTCAGGTTTTATGCAGTATAGGCATAGAAATTTCTAACTTTCAGAAAACTCCAACTCTTAGGTATCTGGATTTTGAGGTATTCAACCTTCAAAGCTCTGTTGCATCGATTAAATTCACTGCATCCTTCCTGGTCCACTGCCTAACCCACATCACTACTGTTTTTTTTTAATTCATTCTTTACTAAAACCTCTCAATCCCATTCCCCTAAAAAAATGTAAAATCCTAACTGCCCTACTTATTAGATTCACCTGAACACTAACCCTGGGCCAGTTTAGAATCAGCTCATCCTAGTGGAACAGCTCTCTCTTTCACCAGAACTGATGCCAATTATCCACGATGTGAAACCCCTGCTTCAAACAACATCCTTTAAGCCATGGATTTAACCTTCTAATCTGGACAGTCCCTTCTCCCATTCTTCTAAAGCCATTTGCCCTCTACTGGAGAACAGTTCCATAAACACTATTTACCTCTGCTATCTGGTCCCAGCAGCACATTTTCAGGTGAGATTTTACAACAGGTATCAGCAAGGGTGCCTGACCACAGTCTGAATCCACCTTTCTCCTCAACCAACATTTTAAGTATGAATGAATTGTGGGAAATCAATCAACATTATAAGGCCAAGCTGATCTTCTGCCCCTGAAACCAAATATGAGTAGGCCAATTTTGTCACTTCTACTGCTATAGATCTGCTAATGTTGGAACAGGAATAGCCCTTTGAGACCCTCAAGCCAGTTCCTGCAATCAAGATCAGGCTGATCCAAATTTCATTCAGCTGCTTTGATTCTATATCTTGCAAGCAAAACAAACCTATCCATGTCAGTTTTTAAATTATTAACTGAGCTAGCATCTTCCGCTTTTTGTAGGAGGAGGTATTTCCCAAATTCTTGCCTGGTTGGGCAATCTCTGATTTTAAGGTTACCTCTCCTAGTCCTTGGGTCCCCTACTGTGGCAAAAATATATTTTTATCTAACAGTTCCTTTGGAAAATTCCAAATAAAAACTCAACCAAATCACCAATTTACAATAATTCCCTTTCAATTCCCTGAAGAGTGCAATTTAGAATACCCGTAGATTATTATTGACACAGTCAGATTAAATTAAATTGTTCAGGTGCATGGAAAAATCCAATCATCATTGGGGATTGTTTAATCACAGAAAAGGTTTTGTCAAGTTCCCCATGGGAGTGGGAGCTGTAAACATTGCCCAAACATTAAGGTCATGGTATATCACATTGTTTGAGGAATTAGAATATTATTTTTATCCTGCAAAATCACACTTTGTAAAACACAATTCATAGTATTAAATATCAAAAGTATGATATATCTGGCAATTCCAAATACATATCCACCCTCACTGCTGAAATTATCCTGGGTACTGACAAAAGGCATAACTCTCTAATGATGTGCTGGAAACAAATTTGAAGCAACGAGCATATCTCTCCAGCAGTGAACTATGAATAGTTCTTTCATGGAATGTTATAGTTAGTTTCAGAATTCATTTTGGAGTAAGCAGATTCTCCATTTTCACTTACTGGGGAAAGCATATTCTCAGAGACATTTTGGAAATGTGTTTGTCGAAGTAGCCTTCGCTCATATTCTTGGTCCATTCTTATGACAATGCAAGTCGTGGAAGGAATTGGGGGCACCAGAGCAGATAACACTGTCACTCAGAGGATATGAAGTCCTGGTCACCTTGCAGCTTGTCCTAATTTGCATTCCTGCAATAAAACAAATACATTTATGCATTAAAACTAATAAAGATAGTTACTTTTTGGATAAATACATAATGGCTTTGAAATACTATCATGTCTCTACATGAGAGTTTTCATATAATAACATTGAAACAAATGATCATATTGCAAATTATTATTGAAATTATAGAAAATTGTCATGGATGGTAAAAACAAAATGGAGTGGTGTTATGGAGAATGTATAAAGATCGACTGCTGAAACTCTGCACAGACCTCTTGGATTGACACAAAATGCTGTGGTAATGTTAGTTTAAATCTTTCATTTTCACAAAGCACTGTCTCTGTAGAGCAAACTGACAGCATCGGAAAATCTTGTAGTGTTGCACTTACACACACCAGGTTGTAGCAGTAAACAGATCAATTACGGTTCTTGACATGTCTGAAAATACTTTTTTGTTGGATTTTCTTGGGCTCATTTGCTTCAGTGGGGAACCATTTGTTAAAGCAATGATGGTAGCTACAGGAAGCTTCATCTTAAACTAGGTTCATTCATAAAACCAGCCCGCTGAAATTCAATAATTCTGACTTCAGGAGATTGTGATGTTACTGGCAGCTGCAAAGGGCTTCTAAAGGGCTCCCATGAAAATAGTTGCTGGAGCTTTCAGTCCTGATGTCTGCAAGCACAGTTAAGCTATGATTATGGTTCCACTTCTAAGTAGATGGGATCAATGTCCAAGAACTCAAATGTTGGCAGAAGCACCATATATCTAAATCAAGTCATTATTCAGCAGTATTCCCATTGGAGCAGAGTCTGAACTTCAGACAGAAAACACTTACTCTTTCTTGTTTTGAGGGAATTGCTGTATAGGAACAACCAATGTGCATTTATATAGCATCTTTTACATGCTCAGGACAGTATTCGTCAGTTTCGTCAATATTCACTCAGGAACAGGACATCGTTGCCGATGTGAATATTGAGTCGCAATTAATTAGAATGCACGGCTTTGAAGTATATAGGGAAGAGGTGTTGGAAATTCTGGAAAGGGTGAAAATAGATAAGTCCCCTGGGCCTGACGGCATTTATCCTAGGATTCTCTGGGAAGCAAGGGAGGAGATTGCAGAGCCATTGGCCTTGATTTTTATGTCCTCGTTGTCTACAGGAATAGTGCCAGAAGACTGGAGGATAGCAAATGTGGTTCCCTTGTTCAAGAAGGGGAGTAGGGATAACCCTATTAACTATAGGCCGGTGAGTCTCACTTCTGTTGTGGGCAAAGTCTTAGAAAGAATTGTAAGGGATAGGATTTATGAACATCTGGATAGGAATAATGTGATCAAGGATAGTCAGCATGGTTTTGTGAAGGGCAGGTCGTGCCTCACAAACCTTATTGAATTCTTTGAGAAGGTGACTAAGGAGGTGGACGAGGGTAAAGCAGTAGATGTGGTGTATATAGATTTTAGTAAGGCGTTTGATAAGGTCCCCCATGGTAGGCTACTGCAAAAAATACGGAGGTATGGCATTGAGGGTGAGTTGGAGGTTTGGATTAGGAATTGGCTGGCTGGAAGAAGACAGAGGGTAGTAGTTGATGGTAAAGGTTCATCTTGGAGTGCAGTTACTAGCGGTGTTCCGCAAGGATCTGTTTTGGGACCATTGCTGTTTGTCATTTTTATAAATGACCTGGAGGAGGGGCTAGAAGGTTGGGTGAGCAAGTTTGCGGATGATACGAAAGTCAGTGGAGTTGTTGACAGTGAGGAAGGATGTGTCAGGTTACAGCGGGATATAGATAAGCTGCAGAGCTGGGCAGAAAGGTGGCAAATGGAGTTCAATGTGGGTAAGTGTGAGGTGATTCACTTTGGTATGAGTAACAAAAAGATGGAGTACTGGGCTAATGGTTGGATACTTGGTAGTGTGGATGAGCAGAGGGATCTTGGTGTCCACGTACACAGATCCCTGAAAGTTGCCACCCAGGTAAATAGTGCGGTGAAGAAGGCATATGGCGTACTGGCTTTTATTGGCAGAGGAATTGAGTTCCGGAGTCCTGAGGTCATGTTGCAGTTGAAGAAGACTCTGGTGCGGCCGTATCTGGAGGATTGTGTGCAGTTTTGGTCGCCATACTATAGGAAGGATGTGGAGGCACTGGAACGGGTGCAGAAGAGGTTGACCAGGATATTGCCTGGTATGGTAGGAAGATTGTATGAGGAAAGGATGAGGCACTTGGGGCTGTTTTCATTGGAGAAAAGGAGGTTTAGGGGTGACTTGATAGAGGTGTACATGATGATTAGGGGTTTGATAGGTTCTCATGGTCAACCCTTTTTCCACGTATGGAGTCAGCTATTACGAGGGGGCATAGCTTTAAATTAAGGGGTGGAAGGTATAGGACAGATGTTAGGGGTAGATTCTTTACTCAGCGAGTCGTGAGTTCATGGAATGCCCTGCCAGTAGCAGTGGTGGACTCTCCCTCTTTATGGGCATTTAAGCGGGGATTGGATAGGCATATGGAGGATACTGGGCTAGTGTAGGTTAGGTGGGCTTGGATCAACGCAACATCGAGGGCCAAAGGGCCTGTACTGCGCTGTATTGTTCTATGACACCACTATTGAATGACCAGCTAGTTAGTAATCAGGAGGATCCTGCACACACCAAATATTTAGTTTCAGGGCTGTTTGCTAAGGAATAAACATTTGCTAGAAAAATGGGAGAAATATTTTCAATAATGCCATTGGATTGTTTACATCAGCTTGACCTGGACAGATCAGGTTTTGATTTCGCATTTCAACTGAAAGACAGCACCTCCAAGTCCTTGAGTGAGGTTTGAGCCCAAAACATTCGAACTCTGCAGCAATCATAACTCCAAGGCGAAAGTGAATACTGCAGATGCTGGAGATTAGGGTCAAGGGAGTGTGGCGCTGGAAAAGCACAGCCGGTCAGGCAGCATCCGAGGAGCAGGGAAAAAATAAAAATCGGTGTTTTGGGCAAAGGTCCTTCAATGGTGGTGTGCTGAGCATGTAAAAGATGCTATATAAATGCACATTTGTTCTTCCTATACAGCAATTCCTCAAAGTGTTTTCTGTCTGAAGTTCAGATTCTGTTCCAAAGGGAATACTGCTCAATAATGACAGTTGATTTAGATATATCGCGCTTCTGCCATTGATCTCAACTACTTATAAGTGGAACCATAATCAGCAAGCATAACACCACTGAACCAAAGCAGAATCAGCCATCTCCATTTAAATTAGTACTCCAAGCTTTAAGGTTCAGTCTAGACTAGAAGAAAATTTCCATCAATCTGTAAGAAACATACACTTCGGAATGTATTTGGCGTACTTCAATAATAAAACTGCTACAGAGAAATGGACAAGTAACAACAATGATTTGCATCTGTATTGTACCTTTACTGCAATAAAACATTGCATGCACTTAGGCTAATTATAGGAAGTTTGGACAAAGGGATGCGTTTTAAAGCCAATTGAGGTAGCTTCAGTGTGGAAGGCACAAGAGATGTGTATAATTTGCAATATCAAATGTTTCCACTTCATTACAAAATTTATAAAATAAAAATGGATGTTGCAGCAATTCTTTGCAAAAGACAATTGATGACTTGAGTTTCGCTATGAAGAAACATGTCTCACCTATTTTCAGACACCACAAAATACTACAGTGGCTTCATAAGTAAGTCACTGTAAATAAAACCAGTGATACTCAGGCCAAGTTCAAAAAAGCCAATCATGCCCACATCCCATAAACGAATAAAAGAAATGATTACCTCTATGTATAGGTACATTTCCAACTCCTACACAGAAATTATAACTTGGAAACAGACTACTTGACACAACCAATCCATGCTGGAGGTTTTCTAACACACTAGAACAATTGTGTTGACAGTTTCCATATCTCTCTATTCCTCTTTCTTCCAATCATGTCTCATCCATTTCTAAATGTTGACATATCGTCAGCAGTATTCTCATCCACATTAAATAATGGACATGATAAACAGTTTCATGTGGTGTACTTCCACTGATGGTTGAAGGGATTAATGTGGGAGAAGCAGGTTTTGTCACAATGAAGTGGTTAGCAAGTATCATTGTGGGGTGCTGTTTTTGGCATTTTCGAGTTGTAGTCACTGATCACCATACTTGCACATTTTAACCCACAGCCAACACTGCCATTTCCACATGTTGTTGGCTAGTGTTTCCCATGTGAGAAAGAACGCTTAGAGTCTTAAAGTCATGGTTATTGTATCCTTAAAGTGGAACTCCACATCCACAAGAGCCTTGGGATGAAGGTTTAGTAAACATTTCTGAAATTAAAAAAATTGGCCTAATGGTGACCATTTAACAACTGTTGATTGTCATAAAACTCCATCTGATTCACTAACGTTCTTCAGTCATTACCTGGTCTGGCCTGCATGTGACTCCATTGGTCAACTCTTAACTGCCTTCTGGGCACCTGGGGGCAGGTAACAAAATGCCTAGCCAGTAACACCCATGCCCCACGAGCAACAAGAAAAATGAATTATGTTTCCATGTGCCTGCAACAAAATCACCTCCGCCTGATGAGTGCTGGCATGTTTGGGAAATATCTTTAAGAGGACTGTCACATTTTATTATGTCTTTTCCGGAGATGCTTAGAATTGACTGCAGGCAAAGGTGAAAACTATTGAGCTTCCTTTCTTCACAGCCATAAACTGTCAAAGCTTCACGAGGTGCTGAAAACACAGGCCTCATAAAGCAATATCCTGGGCCTAAAGGTCAGCTTGTTGTTTCTCCAGGCACATTTTAAGAGTCAGCCAAAAGTGTTTGCTGTGTGTTTGTGTGCCAAGTTCTGCAGCAAGACAAGTCTCTACTTCAATTACAAACTTGCCTGGCACATTCCATAGCGTCAACACCTTGTCTTTAAAAGATTTCTCTTATACTCCATCTTAAATCTCTTGCTTCTTATGCTATACATATATATGGTTTCCTTCTCCCTTAATCACACGTTTTTATGTAGTTTGTGCCTCCTCCATCAAGTTAAGCAGCCATAGCAAATTAATCTATAATCTCTTCTGTTTTAATTAAAACAATCCTGATCTTTCAAGATACTTTGCATTTGTGTCTTCTCAAACCAGCATGACTACATTGAAGCAATAAAGTGGATGGAGCGCAGCTTTATTGTAGTCTGCACACCAAAACTGCACTTATCAGTTTTCCATTTATATCCTCTTTATGCTGGAGTATAAAAACTCAGTGGGATAATCATTGGGATGCTCTGTCTGTGGTCACTACTGGCTGGGTCTGTGCCATATCCAAATCAATTAATTTAAGCTGTATATTCTTGCCAATAATTTATTATTAAAATAGCAAACATTACTGCTTAATACCCAATTTTGTATTAACTCTCATCCCCACTCTCCATTCACCATTTTTTAATGTCAAAGCTGTCCCCACTCAGTTGGGAGTCTACAATAGTTTGAACAGCAATCTATTATAGAGTCACAGGAGGAGTAAAGCATGGAAACAGACCCTTTGGTCCAATCCATCCATGCTGACCAGATATCCTAAATAAATCTAGTCCCATCTGCTATCATTTGGCCTATATCCTTCTACACCCTTCCTATGCACATACAATCACAACTTGGAAAAAGCATCTGGATGGGTATCAGCCTCATCTACCTTCAGCAGCAGCTCATTCCATACACGTACCACCCTCTGTGTGAAAGAGTTGTCCCTTAGGTCCCTTTTAAATCTTTCCCCTCTCATCTTAAACCTATGACCTCTAATTTTGGATTCCCCTCCCCTGGGGAAAAAAAAGAGTCACTCTGTCCATGCCCCTCATGATTTTATAAACCTCCACAAGGTCACTCCACTGCCTCAGACATTCCAAGGAAAATAACACTCTTCAGCCCCTCCCTATAGCTCAACCCCTCCAACCCTAGCAACATCATTGTAATTCTTTTCTGAACTGTTTCAAGTTTAACAAAATCTTTCCTACAGCAGGGAGACCAGAACTTCACTTAGTATTCCAAAAGTAGCCTACCCAATGTCCTGTACAGCTATAACATGACCTCCCAACTCTTGCACTCAATGCCCTGGTCAATAAAGGCAAGCGTATCAAATGCCTTCTTTGCTACCCTATCTACCTGTGATTCCACTTTCAAGGAACAATGAACCTGTACTCTAAGGTCTCTTTGTTTGGTAACACTCCCCAGGACCTTACCATTAAGTGTGTAAGTACTGTTCTAATTTTCCCTATCAAAAAGGAGCACCTCATATTTATCTAGATTAAACTCCATTTGCCACGCCATGGCCCATCAGCCCATCTGATGAAGATCCTGTTGTATTGAGGCAACCTCCTTCACTGCCCACTACAGAGAATTATAACTGCCCACTTCACAGAAAAGAAAAAAATTACTAAAAATTGTTTATGAAGGAGATACAAGTCCAGATGCCACTTGAAGCTGGACATGCAAATTATGGTTAGCCAATAATCACATGAACTATTTAAGACTCAATTCTAACAGTTTCCGTTACCAGAATATATAATTAAAACTCCTTTAATGAAACGTTTCACAAGGTCTGGTGCAGTTCACCATTCAGACTATTCTATTTTTAATTCCTTTTTACTATATTTTAAAGTAACTATTATAAAATAAATTTCTATGGCATCACAAAATAACTTATTCCTCTACTTGATCTGGTTGTTTGCATGAATTTATCCTATTCACAGAATCTTAAATCACTTTGTGCAGGGTTTTACCCTTGTTACCACAATCAATTAGTGTTGTTAGTAAGTTTTAAAACTCTAAAATTTGCTAAGTTTTACTCATTTAGATTGGCAATAGAGTAGGAAGTTAAAAGAAAACGTGACATAACCTGTGTCAGGCACTGAGACATCACTGTCGATCATCTGTCTTGCAGCAGGTGAACGTTGAGGAAATGGCAGTTCAAATCAGGAAGCTAGATATATATAAAAAAATGATATAATGAATCAGGGGAATTAAATTTTATTAAGGAATCTGACATTGTAAAAAGGGCACTATTGTGAATCATTCCTTTAAGTGGGACATGATCTTAAATAAAAATCAAATTGCCGAATTCGAAAAAGGATCAAAAAGTATTTTTAATTCAGATGAAGAAGAGCACAGTCTACTGCAAGAGCTGCATGACCTAGACTGCTCTGATAAAATAATTAATTTAACTATCAGGGGAAATGGGGAAGGCATTCTTTATGGACACACTCTCATCATAAGTTGATATCATCTAACCACAAAAGAAATACAAACTCAGTTCTGTTTCCAAAATGAACATTAATTTGTATCAAAGGAATTACTCTACATAATGCCTTTCCTTAAACTGTATGGTTTCACCTTGAACCTTGTGCACTGTGACATGACTTGGATTAATTCTGTGAAGTCAAGGGACTTATATTGAAAGGGAAATGGTTTTTGGATGTTGTCTTCCTACAGCAAAAGCTTAAATAACTAAAATAAATTATATAAAATCCAGAATCTCTGAATAGCTTCACACAGCAAAACCTGAGCTAATGTATGAATATCTAATATTTTCATATTGAATTAGTTACTTACTATACAGGGCAAAAGTACAGCTATCCTCTTCAATGTAACTGGCTTCTCAGTCCTGATCTATTGTATACACAGGATTCATAATACAAAGCAGCATTATTATTACCACAATAATAACATTCCACTTCAAAATTATATATGTTCACAATTGGCATTAATACGCAAGTTAAGAATGAGGAATTCAGGCCATACTCCACTCCCCACCCATACCACAAGTGAATTAATACAGCCTGTTGGGAGCCCCAATGTATTCAATTTTGGAATAATCACAGATCTTGAAGAAGATAAAGTTTTGTGAAACTTCTGTCTAAATTCTTAAAGGTAACAGTGAACTCCACAATGCTATGTTACGTTAAAATCCATCTCTACAATTTTGAACAACTACATTCCAAATGTCTGCAAAATCAAGCACTTTGTAACACAAAATATGTCACTGCCGTACAACCTTCGATCTCTTTCCTAAGCAGATACTATGTTAGCTCTTTCTGAAATTAATTTACAAATGTAACATTAAGTAACCAGGTATATTCAATGTTATTATTCTGGGAATAAACAGCTTTCTAATCTGTCTCTTGGAGGTTTAGCTTTAAGTTTCATGTACAGTAATTCTACATCTAGTCCAAGATGTTGAGTTTGGTAGGTGTTGGAGCAACTGTCTGAAAAAAAACTGAACTAAAGCACAGCATAGAAGGGCATCACTCTGCAATTTAACATCAGCATGAGATTCTGTATTTTCACTTCACGAGAAAAAGGAAAATCTAAGGGAGAGTCATGCCATTGTAGGAAGCAGACCTTCAGGCAGATAGAAAATCACTTAGAACAGAGCTTTTCATATTTTTGAATAAGGAGTCACTATTGATATGTTTTCTCCACAATTCCCTCTTTTCACCCATAAGCAGCTATTGAATCTTCATGCACTTCACTCAAGTGGAAAATATTCATGCAGTACTTTAGCACCCATGTATAATGACAAGTTAGTCAACATAAAAGACAAACATTCAATCCACTCATACACCAACATGGGCAGTGTCAACAACATAGCCAGCCAGGAACATGAACCTACAATGCTTACCCCTTCATTCATCAAGAGCATGGTGGTCCAGTGTAAGTCAGCAAAGCTTTTTATTGGAACCACAAATGAACTCAGTCAGCACAAATAGTCCTATAATCAAGCCTGCAGAAACTCACCAAGTATTACATGGTGGGGGCAACATGGTGGGGGGGGGGATACAAATAAACTTACAGCAATATCTTATTGGGGCAATATGTCACTATTGTGCAACTTTGCTCCAATCTCATTGAACAATTCAACCGACAGCAAATCACTTCTTTCCAATTACACATTCTTTCTTTCTAATTTCTGCCGCCTCCTTTCGCAAATCTCATGCAATTCATTTCAATTTACTGAATATAATCATAGTATATGCTGTTAAAGTGAGGATGTTACTCCCATAAAATGAACAATTTTACATCTGCATGCTCACATCTAGTCTACCCTTTCCATTTATATTCTTACACTTACATTTTGAACAGAAACTGTAAACATTCCAGGCTGTGCTCACACCCTCCTGCTAGTTGTGGCACTTCAGCACCACAACTGGTCAGAGAACGTAACTACAATGTGACAAGTTTACATCAGCAGTTTCCATTCTAAACAGCACATGAGAATATACAAGAGCAAAATTAAAATTGTACTTTAAAAAGGGAACTGAATTATAGATGCACAACCTGAATTATCCCCGACTTCTATCAACACTCACATGAAAATTACAATTGTTTCTGACTCAATGTGCAAGATAGCAGTGATGAACCCGATCGAGAGATTTTCTTAATGTAATGGAATGGGAGGTTTTCTTGATAGATATAGAACATTTAAAAGTTAAGGTATCTCCCAAGTACACACAACTCCGGCGTAAACGAAGTTTGATTCATTTATTATAACAATGAATAATTATTTTATTCAAAAACCCCGTGAAGTTACGTTAACAAAGCAGATAGGAAATCTAAAAATGTCCTTTGTCAATGTTTCAAAACTTTAATTAAACATCTGCAGACCAATAAAAAAAACTGGTGCAATATCACAAGTCAGCAGCAAAGAAAAAGCCTGACTGTACTGGAAATCCGGCCACAAGTAAAAAGAACAAAAAAAATCAGCAAGTAATAGTCATCGTCCCAAATTTAAGCTGCAATCATTTTATTTATCCACGCTCCAGAAAACATTTCAAAAACTCAAATTCTCGCACAAAACATGAATGTTTACTTCACGGAGTCCACGAACCAACTCCAGTAAGCGACTTTCGTAATCAGCTCAACACTCGTGTAGTTGTCCTAGTTTAGCCTCTCTAATCCCCTCGAAAAAGTTTCCACACTCGAGGAAGGAGTTCTACTACGATTATTAAATATACACAACTCGTTTTAAAAATGGTAAACGCACATACACACTTCGAAATTCGAAAACAGACCCGGAAGACGAGACTACCTTGTGAGAGAATAAAACGATTATAAGTCAAACATGTTGTGAGATTTTAATAAAAAGTTGCTGGAAAGAATCACAAATGCAATTGACGACTACATGGTGGGGCCCGGCCAGGCTGATAGTAACAAATCTGGTTACCAGGCAGTTGTGTCAATTTCACACCACAACAAAATCCAAAACACTCGAAAATGGAACGTTTCGCCTCAAAATAACCAATGCGGGATCTTCGAGAACACAATGGAAACATTGTAACGAAATGTATCAACATTCAGCTGCAAAATGCCTTTCGATCACGTCTTTTGACTTTCGTTGCCAATAACGCTGCTTGCTCCGGCAGAGTTATCATGACACAGTAGCCTAACACTGAGCGTTTATTACCTTATGATCGCCCTACTAAAATGATATGCTCCTTCCAGGCGGATTGCTCACATTGATCAATCGCTGAAAACCTCATTTAAAATGACAGAAGAAAAACCCTCCGATTTCCATTCAGCAGCTGTTTATAAAGAATCCCTACTCAATATGGCTCCGTGGCAAGAAATTGCACAGCACTATGGGAATGGTTGCCATAAAAGGGAGGTTACATTTCATCATAAATTGAGCGTCTGTGTGTGAGAAATATTTTACAGTTGGTGTATTGCAATCACCTGCATTTGCTCCAAGAAGCATTACCGTATTAAAGATACATCTTGTCTCAGCGGGGGTATTTTCAAAGCTGTAATATCTAGTGGTGGTTATCGGAAATAGGTAAAATACTCCTGAATCCAGATGAAATACTGTCACATGTAGCCAAATCTTTGCGTTTGTGAATTTACAACAAATAGAATTGTCGGTAAGCTAGAATGCACTTGTTAAAGTTTGCAGAGTAGCAGGATGTCATCGTCCTGAAATGGTGCTCGGCCCGTGTCTTTCAGCGAGGGGCGGAGTTAAGTGCCATCCTCCTCGTGATGTCACACAAGCTGTGATGCGTTTTAACACATTATCTAAACAAATTGATAGGAATTGGCCAATGCACCATGTTCTTGAACATTATGAATCCTTGCAAGTTATTTTTTGTAAATTGCAGTTCAGCGGAAGTATTTTCCATCTGTGCTCGTGACCTGACTCAGGCCGTTGGCATCCAAATTACCACATTCCTAGGCTGTATTGCAGATTCATTGGATGAGGAATGGCATAAAGGGAAAAGGTAACTTTTATCTGGGGCGAGGCGGTTGAGATTGGATCAGGTATTGGAATAGCTACGACCAGCTTTTTTCGATTTGTGGCCTCAGATTTTTTCTTTGCTATTTCTCTATTCTTGCTTACTCTCTTTCTCCCTGTGGGCATTCATCCCTCACCGACCTTCCTAAATGAATGTCTGATCGTCTAAGATTGTGCAGACTGATCCTAATTTATCTTTGCCCTCCAGATGATACCGTGCAGGAAGGTTGATGATAAGGGGCTGGTTATCTACAAGCTACAGCAGTGTGTGGAAATTAAGCTTACTCCATTAATTAAATTCACTTAACAAATCTGGAATTAAATGCTGGTTACGTTAATAATGACTGTGACACCGTTGCAGTAAAAATAACTATCCAGTTTACTCATTACCTTCAGGGCAGGAAACCTTTATCTGACTTAAGGCCACTGCAATGACGAAAATGGCCTGTTGGACAGGGTTTGTGAAAGGTGGTCAGGGCACCAACAAGAGGGAAACATCTATTTCACACTGTACTCCCCAATCCACAAGTAGCAGGTCTTAAGTGTCTCTGCGGAGACAAAGTCCTGTCTTCATTATTAACCCCCCCCCCCCCCATTGTATTGTGTGGCATTGTACTAACGGGGATAGATTTTGAACAGATGTAACAAATCAATAACTATGTCTCCATGTGCCACTGTGGGCCAGCAGCATTAATATTGTATTCAGTATTAGTAATTCTCATGCCCCTCATAATTTTATAAACCTCCACAAGGTCACTCCACTGCCTCAGACATTCCAAGGAAAAAAACTCTTCAGCCCCTCCCTATAGCTCAACCCCTCCAACCCTAGCAACATCATTGTAATTCTTTTCTGAACTGTTTCAAGTTTAACAAAATCTTTACTACAGCAGGGAGACCAGAACTGCACTCAGTATTCCAAAAGTAGCCGACCCAATGTCCTGTACAGCTGCAACATGACCTCCCAACTCTTGCACTCTACCATTACTATTAAATTGGGGATTGACCTTCGTGCAATTAAAAGTGGAGGAGGGCATGCCAGGAGCAGCATACCTAAAAAACAAAAATGAGACACCAACCTCCAATTTCTAACATACCAAAAAAGGTGAGCATTGTGCAATAGACAGAGCTAAGTGATCCAACAACCAATGGGTTAAATCTAAAGAGAAGGCTTCACAAATATCCCCATCCACAGCAATGAGGAGCCTAGCATATTAGTGCAAATGATGAAGTTCCTGAAACAATCTTAAGTCAGAGATCCCAAGTGAATGATTCATTTCAGCCTTGTTCTGAGGTTCCCAACATCACAAGTCTTCAGCCAATTTAATTCATTCCACATGATATCGAGAAGTGGAGGCTATGACTGGATTCTGTTACATTCTGGAAATAATGCCAAAAATGTGTCATACCCCTAACCAAGCTGTTCCAGTACACCTTCAGTACTGGCATTTATCCAGCAATGTGAAAACTGCCCAAGTTTGCCCTACCCACAAAAAGCAGTGATGTGGATGTGCGGGTATTGGACTAGAATGGACAAGGTCTGAAGTCACATGACACCAGGTTATAGTTCAACAGATTTATTTGAAATCACAAGCCTTCAGATCGCTGCTTCTTCACCTGACGAAGGAGCAGCGCTCTGAAAGCTCGTGATTTCAAATAAACCTGTTGGACTATAACCTGATACACTGACCATCATTCCCGATGAAAGGCTTTTACCTGAAATGTAGATTTTCCTGCTCCTCAGATGCTGTCTGACCTGCTGCGGTTTTCCATCACCACTCTAATCTAGACTCTGATCTCCAGCATCTAAAGTCCTCATTTTTGCCCCAGTTACCATCAGCAAAGTGATAGTAGATGTTATCAATAGGTTGTAAGTTTGCTCGCTGAGCTGGTAGATTTGTTAGCAACAGTACAATCACACAGCATTTTACAGGAATAAGCTTCTCACAGATGCTCAATTTGGATACAACTCCTTCCTTTGTTACAGCCTTGATCCAAACGTGGACAAAAAAATCTGTACTCAAGAACTGAGTAATCAACATACATTTTATAGGCGAATTTTAATTGTGTTATATGGAATATCAATTGATCTTAATATTTTAGAGCATTTTTAATTCAGCAAAGATTAAAATTATAAACAAAAACAGATATTGCTGGAAAAGCTCAGCAAGTCTGGGTGCATCTATGTAGTGAAATCAGAGTTAACATTTCAGGTTGAGTGACCCTTCTAAATTATAAGGGGGAGGTAATTAAAATCCTGTGCATTAGAGATTGTCAGGATACCTAAACTAAGACCAAAAGATGACCCATATTTATTCAGGTTAGAAAAGATAAAACTGTAAGGCAGCAAGTGGGTTTACTTGGCTAAAGATCAGGAATTCTGGTGAACACAATAATGCAAGAACAAGGGCAATTCAGACAGATTTTCATGTTATGCTTTTATAATAATCTTGGTTGGCCATTTAGCTCAGTTGGGTAGATGACAATGAGTAATGCCAAAGGGTTACTATTAGGGTCTTTCCTTCTCAACTTCTCCCATTCAATGCACAGTATAATGTCTACCTCTAATTACACCTGTCAATGAGAAAATGGGTATTATCTTCTGTGGGCAACTATATTTTGCCAATCCACTGTTTACATTAGCAGGATAAGTAAAATATAAAATGATGCTAAAATAAATAAGCAGAATAAAATCTGATGAAATATGGTTAATGTGGGCTTTACACTCCAGAAAAAATGGTGTATTCCATTCACCATAACCATCACTCAATCATTATTGGAATGTAAAGGACTAGAAAAGATTCTGTGGTTCATTTGATTGGTTTGCAATTAACTTCCAAGGCCCTCTTTCAAATTGATATCCAATTCTCCTGTAAGAAATCTAGATTCTCTTGTCTATGTGGATTGTCCATGTCTCACCACTATCTACATAAATGTAATCTGTTGGTGCTTCTTCCCTCTTCCAACTCTGAGATTGTTTCACCTGATTCTCTTCAAAGTGTCACAATATTAAACATATTAATGTTAATATGCTAAACAAGGTTCAACTTATCTCAATTTAAGAATCCTGAATAATCGTAGTCTTCTTTGACAGTAAACAAACCCATGTATTTTCAAACTCTCATGATGGCTACATACAGTAAACTAGGAATCAGGATTGATTATGCTTTTGCCTTCTGTGCCTGAATATTCAGTTGTAGTAGATTCGACAGTACTTGGTAATACTTGTACCTTGTGCACAATCTGTATCACCTCCTGCAATTTATGATTTAGTCCTTTTAGTTATAGATTGCAACTGGAAACATGCCTTGCTGTTTTTAAAAACTACATCCGTTAGTACTCCTGGATCCCTGTCTCTTAGCAACACGCTTAGTTTACATTCATTACTTTAATCTCATTACCATGCATCTGACTACATTCAGTTGTAATTGCCACTAATTAGTCCTTCTTCACAATGATCAAGATTCATTAATGAGTTTACTTGTTTCCTATTTTTTTAACCTCAGCCTAAATTTGTGTTATCTACAAATGCAGCTTTTTTTCCCCCCCAGTTCGAAATCAATCTTAATAACAATTATTGCAGCACTGATCCATGTCCCTTTGGTAAGGCCTTGTCACGTTGCCGACGCCTTATTCAGTCAAATGTAACTTACCTTTAAATATCTGGACTGGTAGTCATTTATAAGTTCCAAGGAAGAAGCTTGACTAGGCTATCCCAATCACCAATGTACACTGAACTACAACTTTGCAGTAAATGTCACAAAAACAGTATGGGAAGAATGTGCCAGCATGGATGTTGAAAGGAGTGATGTCTGAAAAGAAAAACTTTGTAATTGGACATGGTAATTGGTAAAAGGATCGGACTTGGGATTTGTTTTTATAGAGAATTGAGATGATGTGGAATACAATGTTTGAAATGGCATTGAAAGTAGAATCCATAATAACTGTCATAACGTATTTGGAAGTATACTTGACGTGGAAAAACTTGCAGGGGTAATGACAGCACAATGGCATTAACTATATAGCTCATTCAAACAGCCAGCCCAGAAAACATTGTTCCACAAAATGGATGTGTCCTCAGATATTAAGTCTGGTGTGTTGGCAAGCTGGGGCAGAGGGGATGGGAAAGTGGATTCTAATTAAGTAGTTTAGGAGATAGGTGTAGAGAGGAGGGCAGTGAGAAAAAATGGTTCATTTGTTTTGGTCATGTTTGTGAAGGAGAGTTCACACTACTCTACATATTATGGCTATCCGTGGAATCACCGCATGTTGAATTAAAGCAGCTTTCTGCTGGGTATGGATGCACTATGTAAATAGGCCTAAGGCAAGGATATCAGATAAAAAAATCCATAATTTGGCAAATGAGTCATAATAGTCTGACTTGTCTTGTGCACTTTAAAATGGAGCTGCAATAGTACCAGTACATTTCAAAGTGTGACTGGTTTTATACCAGTTTTTCCTTTAGGGGAAATAGCCCAGATCTTCCAGTGAGTGGCCATCAATGTCAAGTTGGTATTAGGGGCTGAAAGAATGCATGGAATTCACTCAGGTTTATTTATGATGGACTGGAATGTTAATTGATCACCACTATGGTAATAAAATTATTGAAAGGGGTGTGAGTGTAATACAATCATTAATTCAGGTTTATCTTCCCTGAAGGCAGGTTCTTGGTTAATTGCCTGCTGATGCTGCAACCTGATGATCCTTTTCTTGGCATTTTTTGTCAGTGATAGTCCGTCATTGCCTTCGACTCTGAGGGAGAGGGAGGAGACAGATCCTCAGTCTACAGCAGCCAGAATATCAGTCAAACCTGCACTATAGGTGTTATGAAAAACATGTTAAACATTAGCCAACTGCGTTAAATGACCTCCCAATATAACGATCATGATAAAAAGAGCAGAGGAGATAGTGGCAGCACTAAAACTATACAGCTCAAGAAGACAATAAAACCAAATAGTGAAATTATTGCAAATAACTGAATTACAGATTTATTTAAAGTGTGGAGGAGAGCCAGACAAACATCCCAGATCCCCAACAAACAAACTAGTTCCTCCCCCAGCCCCAATTCCCCAACGCAATCCTCATGGCTTTTGAGGTTTATTTCCTTCCCATGAATTTTCCTTTGTAAATATATTAAGGCATATAGTATTGTTGAAGACTGTGTCACGCTGTGAAAATTTCTCATTTTGCACACATCAGAACAGAATCAAAAGAATACCAAATATAATCCTGGGTGAAATGGTGGCTCAGTCGTTAGCACTACTGTCTCACAGCACCTTAGACCCAGGTTCGATTCCAGCCTTGGGCAATTGACTGTGCGAAGTTTGCGCACTCTCCACGTCTGCCTGAGTTCTCTCCGGGTGATTCGGTTTCCTCCCACAGTCCAATAGTGTGCAGGTTCCATGGGTTGACCATGCTAAATTTGCCTATTGTGTCAAGGGAGGTACAAGCCAGATGGATTAGCCATGGCAAATATAGGATCAGTGTAGACATAATGGGATAAATGGTCTGCTTTCATATTGTATGGACAGGCTTGGGGAGTCAGGAGGTTGCAGAATTCCATGCTCTTGTAACCACAGTGTTTCCTTGGCTGGTGCAGTTCAGCTTCTGGTCAATTATATACCCACGTTGATAGTGAGGGATTTATGATGGTAATGGTTTTAAATATATCAAGGAGTGATGGTTGGATTCTCTGTTGTTGGAGACAGTCATGGCCTGGCACTTGTGGCATGAATGTTACTTGCCACTATCAGTCCAGGTCTAAATGCTATCTGGATCTTCCTGCATTTTGACACAATATGTTTTAGTATCAGTCTTGGGAATTATACCTTTGGAATCCTTACAGTGTTGAAGCATAATTGAGTGTATGAAAGCAGAGCTAGCTAAAGTGAACTGGCAAATTAGATTAAGGGATAGATCCATAAGAGATGCAGTGGCAGATATTTAAAGGGATATTTTAGAATATACAGAAAGTATACATTGAGACAAGTTCTAAGGGGAGGAACACAACAGTAACAGTATCAAACTTAAAAAGGTATATTTGTACAAAGATATTCTTGGCACATCAAAAGATTGATAGAATATTTTTTAAAAAGCAAATACGGCCATAAGACATAGGAGTGGAAGTAAGGCCATTTAATCATGGCTGATGGGCATTTCAACGCCACTTACCTGCATTCTCCCCGTATCCCTTAATTCCTGGTGAGATCAAGAAATTATTTGTCTCTGCCTTGAAAACATTTAACGTCCCGGCCTCCACTGCACTCTGTGGCAATGAATTCCACAGGCCCACCACTCTCTGGCTGAAGAAATGTCTCATTTCCATTTTAAATTGACCCCCTCTAATTCTAAGGCTGTGCCCACGGGTCCTAGTCTCCCTTCCTAATGGAAACAACTTCCCAGCGTCCACTCTTTCCAAGCCACGCGTTATCTTAGATTTCCCCTCAACCTTCTAAACTCTAATGAATACAATTCCAGGATCCTCAGCTGTTCATTGTATGTTAGGCCTACCATTCCGGGGATCATCCATGTGAATCACTGCTGCACGTGCTCCAGTGTCAGTATGTCCTTCCTGAGGTGTGGACCCAAAACTGACACAGTATTCTAAATGAGGTCTAATCAGAGCTTTATAAAGTCTCAAGAAGCATATCTCTGCTTTTATATTCCAACCCTAGAGATAAATGACAACATTCGCGGACAGAACCTGCAAGTTAACCTTTAGAGAATCCTGGACTAGCACTCCCAGACCCCTTTGTACTTTGGCTTTAGGAATTTTCTCATCGTTTAGAAAGTAGTCCTTGATTGTATTTTTTTCCAAAGTACAAGACCTCGCATTTGCTCACATTGAATTTCATCAGCCATTTCCTGGACCACTCTCCCAAACTGTCTAAATCTTTCTGCAGCCTCCCCACCTCCTCAGTACTACCTGCCTGTCCACCTAACTTTGTATCATTGGCAAACTTTGCCAGAATTCCTCCAGTCCCTTTATCTAGATCATTAATATATAAAGTAAACAGCTGCAGCTCCAACACCGAATCCTGCGGGACACCACTTGTCACCGGCTGCCATTCTGAAAAATAACCTTTTATCTCAACTCTGCTTCTAACAGACAGCCAACCCTCAATCCATGGCAGTAGCTCACCTCGAACACCATGGGCCTTCACCTTACTCAACAGCCTCCCATGAGCTGAAAATGTGTTGCTGGAAAAGCACAGGTCAGGCAGCATCTAAGGAGCAGTGGAAATCAATGTTTCGGGCATGAGCCCCCTTCTTCAGGAATCTTCTTCCTGAAGAAGGGCTCATGCCCGAAACGTCGATTCTCCTGCTCCTTGGATGCTGCCTGACCTGCTGCTCTTTTCTAGCAACACATTTTCAGCTCTGATCTCCAGCATCTGCAGTCCTCACTTTCTCCTAGCCTCCTGTGAGGCACATTATCAAAGGCCTTTTGTAGTCTAGATAGATAACATCCACTGGGTTTCCCTGGTCTAACCTACATGCTACCTCTTCAAAGAATTCTCACAGGTTTGTATGGCATGATCTTATGTTACTAACTCCATGCTGACTTGTTCTAATCCAACCCTGCACTTCCAAGAATTTAGAAATCTCATCCTTAATGATGGATTCTAGAATTTTACCAACAACCGAGGTTAGACTAATTGGCTTATAGTTTTCCATCTTTTGTCTTGATCCTTGCTTGAACAAGGGGGTTACAACAGCAATTCTCCAATCATCTGGAACTTTCCCCTCACTCCAGTGACTTTTGAAAGATCACAACCAACGCCTCCGCTATTTTCTCAGCCAATTCCCTCAGAACTCTAGGATGTAGCCGAATGGGGCCAGGAGATTTATCAATTTTTAGACCTTTTAGCTCTTCTAGCACTTTCTCTTTTGTAATGGTTACCATACTCAACTCTGCCCCTGACTCTCCTTAATTGTTGGGATATTACTCATGCCTTTCACTGTGAAAACTGACGCAAAGTACTTATTAAGTTCTTCAGCTATTTGCTCATCTCCCAGCACTAGCATTCCTGCATCAATTTGGAGCGGCCCAATGTCTACTTTTACCACTCGTTTATTTCTGATGTATTAAAAGAAATGTTTACTATCATTTATAATAGTACTGGCTAGTCTATCTTCATATTTGATCCTGTCCTTCCTTATTTCTCCCTTTGTTATCCTCTGTTTTTGTAGTCTTCCCAATCTTCTGATTTCTCAGTGCTCTTGGCCACTTTATAGACTAACTTTTTCTTTGATACATTTCCTGACTTCCTTTGTGTCCTCCCCGAGATAATCATCTTTTCTTTGGGATGAACTGTGTCCTCAATTACACCCAGAAACTTCTGCCATTGTTGCTCTACTATCTTCCACACTAGGCTCTGCTTCCAGTCGATTTTAGTCAGTTCCTCTCTCATGCCCCTGTAATTACCTTTATTTAACTGGAACACCATTACATCTGACTTTTCCTTCTCTCTTTCAAACTGCAGACTGAACTCTACCGTATTATGGTCGCTGCCTAAGTGTTCCCTTCCTTTAAGATCTTTTATAAAGTCTGTCTCATTACATAGCACTAGGTCCAGAATAGTCTGCTCCCTTGTGGGCTCCTTCACAATCTGTTCCAAAAAGCCATCCTGTAAGCATTCCAAGAATTCCCTTTCTTTGGATCCACCACAACATTATTCATCCAGTCTGCCTGCATATTGAAGTGCCCCATGACCATGCCTTTCTGACATGCCCTATCTATTTCCCAGTACATCTTGTGCCCCTGGTCCTGACCATTGTTAAGAGATCTCCACATAACTCCCATTATGGTTTTTTTGCCTTAGTGGTTCCTCAACTCCACCCACACAGACTACACTTCATCTGACCCTATGTCATGCAGTGCCATAGATTTAATTTCATTCTTAACTAACAAGGCAACTTGTCCCCTCTGCCCACCTCCCTGTCTTTTTGAAAAATTGTAACCCTTGGATGTTTAACTGCCAGTTCTGAACTGCCTGCAACCACATCTCTATGATGCCTACCACTTCAGCTGTGAAAATGAAATGAAAAATGACAAAGATTAGCAATTAGAAACATTACAGCATGGTTGGAAGCTATGCTGGAAATACCAAATGATAGTAAGATATTTGAAAAGACAAACAACTTAGTCAATGTTTATCCTGTATAAATTCTTAGGAAATCACTATGGAGAATAAGGAGATGGCAGATGAACTGACAAGTATTTTACATTACATCTTCTACAGTGAAGATCAAAGGAACATCCCGAAAGTAGCTGGAAGTTGAAAGAACGGAGTATTAAAGAAAATTACAATTGCTACAGCAGTGGTACTGAGTAAAATGTTGGACCTATGAGTTGACAAGTCCCTGGAGTTCTGATGGATTTCATTTCGGGTCTTAAAAGAGAGGATCAGTGACATAGTTGATTCATTGGTTCTAAATTTTCAGATTTGGCAAAAGTTGCATTCAGTTGAAGATAATGAACGTAGTTCTTTATTCACAAAAAGAGACACAAAGAAGGAAACTGCAGGCCAATTAGCTTCATATCTGACAGAAGGAAATTTTTAGAAGCTATTATTAATGTAGTAGGGCACTTAAATTCAAGGTAATCATGCACAGTCAACATAGTTTCGTGAACGGAGAATCTTTTTTAATGAATTTGAGTTCTTTGAAATAATAACATGTAGTGCATAAAAGGTGAACTGATTAATGTACTGTGCCTTGTTTTACATGGAAAAGTTGCCAAGTAGAAGTTATTGCAGAGTAAAACTGCTCATGGTGTTGGGATAATATTGGCATGGAGAGGGGTTTGGCCATTATTTTTATTAACTCATTCATAAGGTCCCTTATGCATCTCTGAAGTAGTTTCTCGTTTGTCTGTTAAAAGCACTATATAAGTGCAGGTCAACGTTATTTACACAGTTTGGAGGGTGATTTCCTTGGTGAAGATCTTTGTTAAATCCCTGTTACAGCAAAAAAGGAAAATTCAATCATAAGCATAAGCCATTTTTGTGCATTTCTTTCTTTGTACTGATGGTAACCTTGCCAAAAATATTGAACTTTAAGTTGGGGGGGGTGGGGGGAGAAAGAGGAGAAATAGTGGGAAGAAAAGAGTGGAGGAGGCAGGAATGGAGTGTTGGGAGAAAGGATGTTGATAGTTCATCATTAAGTGATCACGACATGAGAATGACACAATGGCATGTTTAACTGCACTGGAAAGAACAGACAGTCCCACTGGAATGGCCAGGGTGGGATGGGGAGGAATGGATGGATGTAGGGAATGGGAGAGAAGATGACAGAACGTAACAAGCAAAGCTAAAGAAAGGGAAGGAATGGATTCACGATTGAGCCCATGTGGTTGTAAACTGCCTAGTTTGAAGAGGAGATGTTGCTCCTCAAGTGTGCACTGATTCACTGGAGCATTGCAGGACGCGGAGGACATACAAGTGGGCACAAGACACTGTATTAAAGTGATCAACTTCGGGAAGGTAAGGCTCATGCTTGTGCACAGACCGGAGGTGTTCTGCAGAGCGGTCACCCAAGTCTGTGTTTGGTTTCTCCAATAGAGTCGGCCACATTGGGTGCGGTCAATACACAAGATTTGAGGTGGTACATCTTCAGGTGTTACATCTTCTGCAGTCACCTAGATGGGGTGGTGGTTGAGGAACAGACTAGGGTGTCCCAAAAAAAAAACGATCCTTGTGAAATGCAGGCAGACAGAATGAAGGGAAGGTGTGTTTGGTGTGGAGGCACTTTAAGTTGTCTGAAATAATGGAGAATGATCCTAAGAACGTGGAGACTGGTGGGATAAAAGGGACATCAAGGGGGACCTGATCACACCAGTGACAGTGATGGAAAGGGGCAGAGGCAGAGGCTCAGGTGATAGGCTGAATGCGGTTGAGGGCCTTGTCAACCACAGTGGGTGGGAAACCACAGTAATGTAAGAAGAACGCCACGTAAGCAGCACTCTTTTGGAAGGTTGCATCATTCAAACAGATATGACATAGGTGAAGGAACTGGGAGAAAGAGATGGAATCCTTGCAGCACGCAGGTGTGTGAAAAGCTATTGTGAAGGTAGCTATGGGAGTCAGTGGCTTTGTAGTGGATGGCAGTGGACAGTTTATTCTCTGTAATGGGGACAAAGAAGTCAAGGGAAGGAAAGGAAGTGTTGGAAATGGACGATGTGGAAGTTATAGTGGGGTGGAAATTGGGAGGCAAAATGAACAAGGTCCAGGTGGGAACATGAAGCAGCACCGAAACGGTCACAGATGTACCAAACAAAAACAAAAAAGTGTGGGAGGGGTCAGGTGTAGGGCTGGAACAAGGATTGTTCCACATACCCTATAAAGAGGCAGGCATAACTGGAACCCATGTGGGCACCCATAGCTAGACCTTTGACTTGGCAGAAGTGAGATGAATTTCTCCTTTAAAATGAAGAGTCATCTAGGCTCAAAATGTTAGCTTTATTTTTCTCAATATTTACGATCTGACCCCCTGTGATCTCCAGCACTTTTCATTTTCAAGTTAGAAAGGGGTGTTCAACTCCATGATCAATAAGCATACATGTTCTGGATAGAGAAAATGGACAGGTCTCCCATGTCTCATTGCTAAGAATGTACACTTGCACAATCTCTGAAGTTGTTGCAGAATCACTTGGAATTATCGGACAAATATCTAGAAGTTGCACAATGATTATTTCAAAGACGTCTGACTAAAGATCAATAATTCCAGAAAGACTGTAAATTTCCACACTGAAGTATGACAGCTGTTCAACTAAATAGGCAAAGTTTTTCCCCAGTAACATCAGTGAATTTGGCTAAAACCGAGTCGCTGCAAATGTTGGCCAATCTCCGCTAAACCAGTGTCACAATATAGCTTGCAACAAAAGTCAAGGTGAATCTTCCCTTCATTTACGAGTTTTCAAACCCGCTCTATTAATTAACAGATTATCTTGAATAGAAACAACTCTAATGAACAGAAAATAAAACATGATTCAGAAGAACCAAATGAAAAATAAAGAACATTACCTTTGGTCCCTGAGAAATTTTCTTTTTTTTAAATATAAGCACTACAATGAAAGTAAAACCAAATGGAAGAGTGGCTAGTTTACTACTCAGTTCTTACTTTTTTTTGGTCATCAAATTTCCTGTGGACATCCTACTTATTGAGGATTGATAGATTTAATCACCACAACATTTCTGACTAAAATAATAAATGGTCAAATATCTTAAATACTTTTGTTTTGAATGCAGTGCAGAGAAAGAAAATGTTACTTTATGTAAGCACTCAGACCAGAAGATGGAAAAAAAATGTCAGAATTTATTTTTGCATTAACAGACCTGTATTTATCACAATTTAACAAGCTTATTCCAGGACCAAAATGTCACTTTTTAATATCCTTAAATTTGAAAATTACATTAAGGTAATTAAATCATGTAATAAGGAGGAACTATTATATTTAAGTGATTTCCAAAAATATTCACGTCCAATATTTAACAAGACAACGTTTCCAGATTTTGATACCATCCAAACCAAACAAGTTCTAACCAAATACGCTGTAATTAATGAAAAACATTCTTTTCTTCTGGAGGCAAAATTCAATATGTTCATAAAAAAATCTATGCATGATAAAAGGAAAACCAAGTTCATTCTACCCCACACTGTGGAGGACAGGATAACAATATCCCAATATCCTTCTATTGTCACTTCATTATCGTGCCTGGTTTTTCTTCTTCTGTCTAGTCCTCTTGCCAGGGCGCTTCTGCAAATTAAAGATGACACATTATAATAGAGAGAGAGAGAGAGAGAGAGAGAAAGAAATTATACCTCTTGTAAATTAGAAGAAATATAAACTACTCAAAGTGTAAAGGGAAGAGGACATACATACAAATAAGAAACATGAGGCAGCCACTTCAAGCTTGTAACGTCATTCAATAAGATCATGGCTGATTCAATTTTAACTTCAATGCTATACCCCTGATAATCTTTCATCTCCTTGGTAATCAAGGATCTATTGCCCACTATCTTAACAACAGTTAAAGACTGCATCCATTGCCTTTTGAGGAAGGGAATTCCAAAGACACACAATAGTTAGAGAAAAAGTGTAGCTTTACTGAATATTTTCTTTTCTTCAGATTTCTCTGTTACCACACTAAAGATAGTAACTTGGACTTCAGTTTAGTACAGAAAAATGTGTTGCTGGAAAAGCACAGCAGCTCAGGCAGCATCCAAGGAGCAGGAGAATCGATGTTTCCTGAAGAAGGGCTTACACCCGAAACGTCGATTCTCCTGCTCCTTGGATGCTGCCTGACCTGCTACGCTTTTCCAGCAATACATTTTTCAGCTTTGATCTCCAGCATCTGCAGTCCTCACTTTCTTCAGTTTAGTACAATACTGTTACCATTTTAAATGCTGCTTTTTTAAAAAAAAAAGTGCCAAAATATAAGTTACTGCACTACTGCTGTACATCTCTATGACCATAGAACAAAAGCACCATAGGAAAGGTTTGGTTGGAAAGAACTGTCTTACCAACATTAGGCAAATGATCATCGGTAGAGTTTAAGTTGGTTAGTGTTTTCCTCATTACAATTAAAACTCCGCAGAATTCAAATATGGTTCACTTTACTATCCCAAAGAAATAAACCCCATCAATAAGGATTACATTCCATTTAAACTCAAGTGCATTTAACTTTGTTTCCAATTTGAAGAAGTTGCTCAGAGAGGACCATAAAACATAAAATGGGAAATTAGGCCATTCAGCTCAGACTCTGCTCCACCATTCAATACCTGATAGCAGCAGGAAGACTCGGAAAAGTTAGTGCTTATTACTAGATGTTACGATGGTTTTTAAATAGATGAGAGACTCTCCACAACACTGACAACACATGGAGGCTGCATCCAAATCCTGTGGAAGATTCATTTACAATTGCAAAATAAAAGAAAAATATTCATCTTATAGCTGTAGATGTTCAGGAGCCACAAATGAGAAAAATGCAGTGGTTGTTCTTGGAATGAACAATGTGCCAATTGTTAAACTTAAATCTGAGACCATGGTCTAGGATGCAACAAGAATAGCAATGACTGTGGTTAAAATTTTCCAGCTTTGTAAATTGCGGTGGAAATGAATTAGCTGTGACCTCAGCAATCTGGTTGGTGGGGTTAGAATGTTGGTTCTGAATGTACAGATGTGTGTCAATTACTTTGGAAATCTATTCTTTTATGCCGGTGGTCTAATGCCAGTTTAAATACTGTAATGTCTGGGAAATCATTGCTTGTCTTGGGTGTTATGGCTTTAAATTTAAATGTATGGTTGATAATACTGATGAACTTTTCTATTGCTACTGCTGAGAGAGAGTCCAAATACCCCATACATCAAAACAGATAAAAAAGGTAAATGTTGCTACATGGTTCCACATCTAATGAAGGAGCTAATATGAATCAAAAAGTAGCCAACAACAGGAGCTACTTTTGCCAAATGTCCCTATTCTGGAATTTCACTTACTAATACAATGTCAAACTTAAACATCTCATTGCAGGAACTGTAATACTAACTGAAAAATACTCACATTTGCATTCTTCTTTCTTCCTTTGCCAAAACTATTGCTTTTGGAATGAGCAACTTTTGATCTGAAGCTGGAGACATCATCATGACTGTCTTTGGTGTTCCACTTTAAGCCTCTCTTCTTTCCTCCAAAACCAAACTTCTCGTTTTTGTATTTCCTCTTTGCATTTACTCTGAATTCAAAGTGAACAGTTGGCTGTTAATAACTAATTTAATAGGTCCTTAAAATGAGCTGTAAGTTGGATAGCTGCTGGTGAACACCATACATACACATCATTATCTACAGTTACAGGATTTTCACTTCTGTTTAAAACAGACCACACAGAGAACTCGAACGTCCATGTATGAGGAAAAAAAGTTGAGAGGTCCTTGGGCCCTACAATTTTATGCAGGTGTGGCCTCCAGTCTGGGACTACTTCATGCAGAACACAAAGCAGTAGTTCTTATACTAACTGGAGTACAGCTTGTGGGTTATTGAACTTAATTGCATGCTCAAAAGCCTCCTATGAAAGACCACTTCGAACTGCCTACTTTTTATGTTGCATTAGTCTAATGCAGATACTACACACAAGAAATTTAAGGTGGACTACAAAAGTCATACAACATCATAGCCTCTGCCCCTTGCATGTAACACATACATTTTCCCTCTTCTAAAATGGCAGTTTCTTGCATCAATGACTTTTGATTTCCAAAGTTCAGCTAGAAGGCTGCAAACAATTTGAAAATCTTTTTCAATGGCTTTGAGAGAACACACTCCAGATGTGGACAATGTAAATTTACCAGTCAGTCTTTTCAAATCTATTTAATTGCATCTAACAACAATAAAAAAAACAAAATTGAAGACAGTGAACTTTCATATCCAACATAATCCCTTACCCTTGCTTGTTTTGTTTAATTCCAGCCGCTGGTCCTTTTCCACCTTCTTTCTTTGTTTTTGAAGAAACCTTATCACCCTCAAGGAAATCCAGTTTGTCAGTGAGTCCTGAAGATTGACAAATGCAGAATCAAACAATCTCATTCATCTGTATTTTTACGAGTGAGTAAACACCAAAATAAAATGCCTCTGCATATATTGGATTTGCTCCAATATCCTGGATTCTGAAAAAAAGTTAAAATTATGGCAATCTCCAAATTTTCTGGCTTAATGGGTAAACTTCAGAACAAACCTTTCTGGTACTTTTTCACTGCTGTCATCATGGCTTTCTTTTCTTTCTGACGTTGCTGTATAACTTCTGTATGAACCTATGGTCAAATTAATAGTATTAATTAACAAGTTTCAAACGGTCTTTGCAGACAACAGTATACTTCTAGCTTGATAAAATAAAGCAAGTCACGTGATGATTTTGCATGAATGACCTGTTCCATTTTTCATACATATGGACATTTGTTTCAGTAGAGCTTGAATTCTGAAGCTGTCAAATTTTCTTCAGCTTGAGTCCAAATCAAGAAGGAACAAGCTTCTGTTGACAGTTGGAATATTACTGCTGCATTTATATTACAAACCTGTGACAAAGAGGGCTTTTTCAACATAAGCAGACCAGAGGCCCTGAAACCTGAACCACTTTTTAAATGACCATAACTAATCTCTTTCACATCTCAATTTCCAATCTGCTTCATGTAGTCCTCTAGTCTAGAAGAAACCAAACAAACATTCCATCCATCACAGCCTTGATGATTCATGATGAGCTTGCAATTTCAGATAAACCTGTTAGACTAGAACAGTGTGTTGTTGTCTGATTTTTGACCTTGAATATATTCAAGAATGTAACATTTTTAACCCTATGAGATACAGAATTCCAAGGATCCACAACCCTCTGACTTTTAAGAAGATTTTTCCTAAGTTCATCATAAATGAGCAAACCCTGATCCTGAAATTCTGCCCCTCCTAAGGCCCCCAAGCCAAGGGAAGCGACTTCAGAGTCGAAGTGATCAAGTTCTTCACAACTTTGTTTTAATGAACTACCCCTCATTTTTCTTAACTCCAGAAAAGAACAGGCCTAATTTACTGAGCCTCTTATCTCAGGTACCCATTTAGTGAACTTTTGCTATTCCCCCATAGCAAACATACTTTCCTTTGATTTGGAATCCATAACTGCACATAATACTCCAGGTTTGGCCTCACCGAAATCTTGTACAATTGCAGCAAGACTTCCTTATTCTTAGACTTTTATTCCAAGGGGATTTGAGTCTATGTATTCTTTACCTTCCTAATTAAATTCCTAAAGAATATTAACGTGGACAAATCCCCAGGACCGGATGGGATCTATTCCAGCTTGCAGAGGGAGGCAAAAGAGGAAATAGCTGGGGCCCTGACGTAACTACAGACAGTGAGCCTGAAGTCAGTGGTGGGAAAGTTGCTGGAGAAAGTACCAAGGGATAAGATCTATTTATATTTAGAAAAGAACCAACTTGAAGTTCTTTGAGGAACTGACCAAGTTGACAGATGAAGGGCTGCAGATATCATATACATGGACTTTAGTAAGGCATTTGATAAGGTTCCCCATGGCAAGCTAATGGAGAAAGTGAAGTCACATGGTGTGCAGGGTGTTCTAGCTCGGTGGATAAAGAACTGGTTGAGCAACAGGAGACAGAGAGTAGTAGTTGAAGGGAGTTTCTCGAAATGGAGAAAGGTGACTAGTGGTGTTCTACAGGGATCAGTACTGGGGCCACTATTGATTGTGATATTCATATAAGATCTGGAAGAGGGCATTGTTGGTCTAAACAGTAAGTTTGCAGATGACATGAAGATTGGTGGAGTAACAGAAAGCATAGGCAACTGTCAAAGAATATAGGAGAATATAGTTAGACTGGAGAGTTGGGCAGAGAAGTGGCAGATGGAGGTCAATACAGGCAAATGTGAGGTGATGCATTTTGGGAAGTCTAATTCTACAGTGAACTATACTGTAAATGGAAGAACCTTGGGAAATGTTGGAGCAGAGAAATCTGGGAGTTCAGGTCCATTGTACCTTGAAGGTGGCTGCACAGGTGGATAGAGTAGTCAAGAAGTATTCATCGGACGGGGTATTGAGTATAACAGCTAGCAGGTCATGTTAAAATTGTACCAAGACTTTGGTTCGGTCGCATTTAGAATATGGTATACAGTTCTAACAGCCACATTACCAAAAGGATGTGGATGCTTTGGAGAGGGTGCAGTGAAGGTTTACGAGGATGTTGCCTGGTATGGAAGGTGCTAGCTATGAAAAGAGGTTGAGTAGGTTAGGATTATTTTCATTAGAAGAAAAAAAAAGATTATGGGGGGGAACCTGATTGAGATCTACAAAATCATGAAGAGTATAGACAGGGTGGATAGAGATAAGCTTTTTCCCCAGGGTGAGAGATTCAATAACGAGAGGTCATGCATTCAAGGTGACAGGTGAAAAGTTTAAAGGGGGATACACATGCAAAGTACTTTACAGAGAAGGTGGCAGGTGCCTGGAAGGCGTTGCCAGCAGAGGTAGTAGAGGCAGGCACGGTAGATTTATTGAAGGTACATCTGGACAGATGCAGGAGTAGGTGGGGAGCAGAGGGATACAGCGGGATTTGTGGGCGGCACGGTGGCACAGTGGTTAGCACTGCTGCCTCACAGCGCCAGAGACCTGGGTTCAATTCCCGCCTCAGGCGACTGACTGTGTGGAGTTTGCACGTTCGCCCCGTGTCTGCGTGGGTTTCCTCCGGGTGCTCCGGTTTCCTCCCACAGTCCAAAGGAGGTGCAGTTCAGGTGAACTGGCCATGCTAAATTGCCCGTAGTGTTAGATAAGGGGTAAATGTAGGGGTATGGGTGGGTTGTGCTTCGGCGGGACGGTGTGGACTTGTTGGGCCGAAGGGCCTGTTTCCACACTAAGTAATCTAATCTAATCTAGATGTTTAGGATTGGGCAATAGATTTGGATAGTGGATTTGGATCAGCTCAGGCTTGGAGAGCTGAAGGACTGTTCCTGGGCTGTAACTTTTCTTTGTTTAATTGCTTGCTGTACCAGCATGTTAAATTTGTGACCAGAGTTAAAAGGCATGTAACTTCTAAAATAAGTTCCCTTTTTCTTACTACCGAAGTGAATAACCTCTCAGTTTCCACATTATACTTCATCTGTCACCTTGCTGAGCAATCACTTAACTGGTTTCTATCTCTTTAAAACTGAAGTTTCCAATACAATTCCCACTGAGATTTGTATTGTCAGCAAACCTAGATAATTAATCTTGGACTTTTTAATCCATGTGATTAGTATATATTATAAATCGCTGTGGCCCCAGTACAGATCTTTTCAGCATTCTACCACTTACAGGCGACAATCTTGAAATTGTCCGTTACCCCTTTATTCCTGTTTCCTATCCAATAACCTATCCTGCATCACTCAATTCCAAAGTCCTTATCCTGCTTAACCATTTTTCTGACATCTAAAAAGGAGCTGCAACCATTTGATAAATACTTAAATTTGTATTAACTTTAAATATACGTGGTTTCTACAATATCAATAACTTGTAAACTGCAATTTCTAAAACAGTTCCGTACAACATTTTGCTGGTTTTATTACCTTTCCTGGTATTATGTTTCGATATCAAAATAAACAGCTTACCTCTCTTCCCATTAGTTTTTTGCTTTCATTTTTCACTACAATATTAGCTGATACCAACAATTAGAGATGTCTTCAAAAATACCCCATATTCTCATAATTGAAATATGCTTGTAAAAAAAGAGTTGTTAACAGCATAAACGTGAAGAAAGATTCTAATAAAACTTGAATCTAAAGTTGCAGAGTGTTGGAAACAAAGCACATCAGGAACTCTGATTATCTTTCAAGACACCTTTTGGAAAGTATATTTGTGTGAATGCTGGGTAGGACAGGATCAGACTTCACTCTGATAGTCTGTAATTGAATGGTGGGCCAACAATCACTGTGATGACACACACATACAAAGAACTACCACTTGGATCAGCTGCCGGCCTGCAGCTGGTTTTATGGCATATTATTTCAAAAGGCATCAGCTATTGCTGGGAGATTTTTAGTTTTATACAGTCAGTGCTGCTATAACATTGTAGTTCCATTCTCATGCAATTCTGTGTTAAGAAAATTGTGTAATAGCAGCATCATTTAAACTAGTGGGGCTGGAATTGTGTTATAACCAATACACACTTTACAAAATTCGCACTTTAGAAACAGTGTCCCCAATTCAATCGTGTTATAGCAAATTCACATTAATAGCAGAACGACCTGTATATCCAAACATGAAGTATCCATCATGTTTAAATATCACCACTTTTATGGCTATATTTACAGTATCAGATCAGTTGCCCTCTTGATAAATGTACTGCTTGATGATGTGTTTTTTTTCCTACCAGTGTGAAACAGACAGACAGAGATTCAAATCCATGAGCCAGAGGCATTAAAGTCTATTGTGCTTTCCAATTGAAAGGAACTACTGAGTAATTGCAATGAGAAAGTCATTCAATAAATTAAAAATTGTTCCATATGTTTTAAATGTATCTGTAGAGAAATTTGTTGGAATAAATAGCCAGAACATAATTCAGACAGATATTTTAAACTTACGGACACTTTAAAATTATTGGGAAAAGGCTGTAAAATGGCTGAGCCCAATATCAGAATAGCCATTATCTTTCAGAAAGATAGAGTGGCTCTAAAGGACTCAATTGCTTATTCCTGCTCCTACTGATTATCTTTTGTAAATAACTATAATATTGCTGTTGTTCAACAAACAACTAATATCAGTTTTTATGTTGAAAATATAATACAACAATTTGAGGTACAATGCAAACTAGGAACCTAGATTTTGCATTTCAAACATTAGGTTCATTTGCAGTATCACAACAGCAAATCGAGAAATAAAACCAAAACTAAGGCTACTGACATCCTCAGAATAAGGCGAAAGTGAGTACTGCAGAAGCTGGACATTAGAGTCAAGGTTAGAGCAGTACTGGAAAAGCACAGCAAGTCAGGATCTGAGGAGCAGGAAAATCAACATTTCAGGTAAACGCCTTTCATTAGAAATCCTCAATAAGTCAGGAATCATGAATTAACATATTCGTTTTGAAAATAAAAATCTTACACATACATATTTAAATGGACAAAAAAAAGAATTACCTTTTTGCCATATTTTCGCAATGCTCGAAGCTGTTTAGCCTTTTCAGACTTTTCCATGGAGATCTGCTTTGATAAAATTTTTTCTCGTATCTAACAAAACAGTGAAAGAAATTAAACATGGGATCTTATTACAGCAAATGGAAATAACTGTAGTAAACAGCTCAAATGTGCCCTCCATGCTAGGTAGGCAAATATGCTCCAAGTAACTGAGCAGCCAGTTAATTTGTTTTCAATCATGTTTTTAGGAAAGAATGCAGGTCAAAACTCTTGAAAAGTTGAATACTTTTTTCTTCCCCCCCAAAACAGTTGTACGATTATAGAATATCAACATTCACTTAAACTACTGACCACATTGTTAGTATCTCTGCTTGTTAGCTTGAAAGGATAAATATCTATGATCTTATTAACATATTGAAACCCCAACTTAATTTATATACTTAAGATCCAGTGTGGGGCTTGAACCTATAATTCTCCGATTTGGTCATGAAACGGAAACCAATTGATTAAACAATACAAGATTCTCCACCTACAATGTGTATCTGAGAAGACTCAAAAATCATTCAATGAACCAGGATCAAGAAAATCTCTACCAGTCTTAAAATACAAATAAAAATATCGTCAACCCACTTCCAAGCATCGATGTTATTTTCTTATGGTCGGAATGAATAGATTTCAAATATTGTGTGGTTGAAAATGCCACAAAGCACATTTGAGGATTAAACATTTTCTATCACTTTCGTCTTCCATGTCTAAAACTTCAGGTCCAATTGTTTGCTTTGAAACAATATCTTAGATTTACATCAAGCACTTATATGATTTCTTAGTAAGTTTTCCATGTTAACTCCATGTTTAGTTCAAACTAAAATACTGCTATATTAAGTGACAGACTGGTAGTCACCCACCTTATGCATTTGATGATCTGATTTGGCCATCTCAGCAAAGTAGTCATCTGGTCTTTTTGTTGGAATTTTTTGTTGGTTTAGCTGAGGCAATGCATCTAAGACTGTTGCCTGTGCTTGACGGTAACTGAACAAGAAAGGAAATTATTACAGAAAATCAAAGGCATCGTAATTTCAGCTTGGAAGAAGCTGCACTGGAAATGGAAGAATATCTACCTTGAAATGGTTGCAATTCATTTCAAGACATGACATGTAAAGACACACAAATCTTGATATTTAATTCGAAATTGATGTTAAAAACTAACCAGATTTGAAGGGGAGCAAGAAGCCTAGGTAGTACCTGACAAGATAACCCATTTATATACTATTTATCTTCCCTCATTATTCCTCCATTGTTTCTTAAAATAACATCAGAGTTTATCTGCACACCTTCCACACCACAATATAATGCTACATAGCCTCCTTTGGAAATAATCTGGATAAAGGCCAATGGTGGTATACCTCATTGAGCCTCCAGCTAAACAAACATCTGTTCCATCTGCAAAATGGGACTCAGGACAAAAACTAAACAAAACAGATTCAATGTAAGGTGTTCTCCTGCCAACGAAAGCTTTAGTCATTTGAACAGTAGAATCTTTCCACTCTGAAAAGCATTGTGAACTGTATACATATACAACAGCTTGACAAAAAGTGTGTATGTAAACATATAGTAGCTCTTTATGGTAGGTAACATGTACAGAAAACATTTGTATTTCTCAGAAATTCAACATAGTGGAACAAGAAATAAGACAAATAGAAAACACTTGGATTCACAGAGCATCTGTCAACAACCTCAGGGCATCCAAAGTGTTTTACAATTAACTGATGTATTCAATCTTTTAATCTAGGAAATCAGCACTCAAAACAAATAGCAGGTGAATGCCCAAATACCGCAAAAGTTCCTGTGAAAATTTGCTCACAGGGCCAACTAATTGGAGAAGGATTGTTAAATGGAAGGAAATAATGAACTTCTCAGCAACAAAGTGAAAAAAAGAGAAAAAAAAAAAGAGGTGTGATTGGAGGTGCAGGAAAGCCGGAGCTACCAGTAAGAGTCACTGAGGAGCAGATGCTGGAGGCTAAGAAGTAATTGGAGCCAGGAACAGAGTTCTCCAGCTAGGATATGGTGCTGGGAACACAACAGGCCAACAGCTAGATGTCTTGCTAAGGTCACACTAGAGAGCAAAGGCCACGTGTGGCCTTTTTGCCAAAAGGTGAGTTAGTGAGCTGGCAGCACTCATTTTGCCGAGATGGCCTTGTTCCCAGGGGAGTAAAGGGTAAAAGAGGGAGAGGCAGCAAGTGACAGGGGCATGAAGAGAGCAGAAGGATTTGCATGGGGACATGAAGAGAGAGGAAAGTACAATTGTAGGGGAGAGAGATGGAGCAGCAGAAAGAGGGAGGCTGCAAGGAAGAAAACAGATGCAATTCCATCAATGAAATAATCAAAGTAACTAGGAACTAAGAAAACTCCACGTAACTGGAGTAGCATATTACTTGCAAATAAACATGGTATCTCTAGTTTAAACCTGCAAGTGTTCAGGAGCTACTCTGAGGAAGAAAAGTGTAGTGGATGCTATTGTAATAAACACTATTAGTTGTCACAAATTAAATAGGAGATGCAGCAAAAAGGATAACAACTGCCTGGTTTAAATATTGCAACTTCGAAAATGTCATACAAATGTTTAAACCAGGCAGTTGGCGTGACCTTATCAAATCTGGATGGTGTGTTTAAAGGTGATTTTAATACTGTGTAGAAGTGTATGTCAGTTATTCTGAAAAATAAATTTTGATGTTAATTTATGCCTAATGTGCCAATTTAAATACTGTGTTTTAGCATTCAGTGCTTTCATCTGTAAAATCGATAGTTGATATTGATCAATTCTGCTTCTGCAGGAATAGAGAAGATATTGTTTGTAATTGACGGCATCACCCAATAAAGGGTGATAGTGAGAATAAAAAAAAGTAGCCTTCAAAAAATCAAAGAGAGGTCCTGAAAATCAAAGAGAAGCCTTAAATTTAAAACAAAAAAAAAAGTGTGCCCTGTAGAAAATACAGCTGCAGACATGCACATAATAAACTCCCACAAACAGTAATGCAACAATAATTGGATAATTTTTAAATGAATTTAAATCAAAGCTAAATGTTTGCCAGACATCATGTATAACTCCATTGCCATTCTTTGAAATATTGCCCCAGAATCCTTTACCTCAGAGTGTGGATCTGGACCCAGTTTACACTGGAAAAGTAGCAAGTCCCTGATAGTTCAGCACTCCCTCAATACTGCAGCAGTCTAATGGCCTAGATTTGTATTCTTAAATCTCTGGGGGGAGGACTAGGAATTACCAGTCTTCTGATTGAGATGTGAAAGTGTGACCAACTGAGTGATGACTTGCACAATGTCAAATTACACCATTCAGGAAGAAGTACTTTGAGCCCATAAAGGTAAACCTTTGAGTTTAAAGGAGCCTAACTTGCAAGCTGGAATTAATGTGCCAAATTATTGCAATAAAGCTGTAATGAAAACTAAAAACTTTGTTTAAAACACTTGTATTAAATGAGAAAAAGAAATTTTAAGTGAAAAAAGACAACCAACATTGTATACTTCTAGCCTTTACTTTTATTTTAAATGCTCTGTAAGCTAAGCTTCTTGCAGATGTATACATATCCCTTAAAGATGGAAACTAACTGTTAAATCTTGTACCTACAAGTACATCTCACGTTGGAAGTCATCATCTGGATCAATATCTGAACGTTCCTGTGACACCGATTTCCCTTCAGTCAATGCTATGATGTCAGCAGCTGGGCCATTTGTCATGTCAAGCCTCTCAATCCATTCAATGTTTTTCTTGAATTCTTCCAAACATTGTTCCAAACCCACCTGAAGTTCCAAAAAAAAGTAAGTGATCACAACAGTATTTCAGGGACACAGCTTCACATAGAAAGGGAAGCCTCTAACACTTCTGAGCCCACAGTCTGAATGGTAATATTCCCCAGTTATAACATGGCATCAAATTCAATTTTATTAGAACTACTATAAGTTTTGCAGCAATTGCTTTAACTCCATAAAATGCAGTAGCTGTAAGCTAGGTTAACTAATCTTTTCTATGAAAGAGTTTTTACATTGGCTGAAACATTCCTCAGTATTATTTTGTCATAACCTTGGTATAACCAAGGAGAAAGCAGATACTCGCATTGTTTCTGTTTGGGGAGTTAGAAAAAAAAAGGCAGAAGAGGCATCTGATTGAGGGAAGAATAAAACTTCAGAGCAACCCACTTCTTGAAGATGGTGAAATGAATCCAGTGTTTTCTCGTTGTTATCAGCAAGCTCTTTCAAATGCTAGTGTATATACATTACTTGCTGCAACATCAATCCTGTTCAATAAGTAAAACCGATGCTGGACAACTTAACAAGCTTGGACAGTTTGACACTCTTTTCAGCAGAAGATTTGTCAATACTCGAAGATCTAGTTATTATAATATATTTAAGACACTTTGGTGGTGATGGCTTAATGGTATTGTCACTAGACTAGTAATGCAGAGATCCAGGTAATGTTCTGGGTTCAAATCCCAACACAGCAGATAGGAATATCTGAATTTAATGAAAATCTGGAATTAAAAATCTAGTTAAAACCATGATAACCACGGTCAATTGTCATTAAAAACCCTTCTGGTTCACTGATGTCCTATACGAAAGAAACTGCCATTCATACCTGGTCTGGTCTACATGTGACTCACAACAACATAGTTGATTCTTAACTGCCCACTGAAATATCCTAGTAAGCCATTCAATTCAGCACTAGAAGACAACCAGAGATAGACAATAAATGATCTCAAAAAAAACCCTTCAGTCCTTTCAGACTCTGACAACTAAATTTGTAGCAAGGAGAATAACAGCGCTTATTCAAGCGCATGTTTCAAAACAATTGTAACAGGATTAGGACTGAATTACTGCTTCAGAAGCTTCCAGTTCAAAATTTATAAAGTTCATTACACTAACACAAACGTGCATTCAAAGCTCGTTTGAGATTGATTGAATCAGTTTTGCACCGAGTTGTACAACATCCGTGTGTTAGGAATGTAGTTTCAACTAGCTTAGGGTAAAGTTTGGGAGAAGATTTGTAGCTCGGGTGCTCGTTGTTGTGGTTCTGTTCGCCGAGCTGGGAATTTGTCTTGCAAACGTTTCATCCCCTGTCTAGGTGACATCCTCAGTGCTTGGGAGCCTCCTGTGAAGTGCTTCTGTGATGTTTCCTCCAGAATTTATAGTGACCTGTCTCTGCCGCTTCCGGTTGTCAGTTCGAGCTGTCCGCTGTAGTGGCCGGTATATTGGGTCCAGGTCGATGTGTTTGTTGATGGCACTCATCCACAGACTCTATCAACAAACACATCGACCTGGACCCAATATACCGGCCACTACAGCGGACAGCTCGAACAGACAACCGGAAGCGGCAGAGACAGGTCACTATAAATTCCGGAGGAAACAGCACAGAAGCGCTTCACAGGAGGCTCCCAAGCACTGAGGATGTCACCTAGACAGGGGACGAAACGTTTGCAAGACAAATTCCCAGCTCGGCGAACAGAACCACAACAGCTTAGGGTAAACACCGGTGGCAAACAGATATTCAATCTTCTCCAATATACTTAGATCATTAGAGATTAAAGGTAAAAAAAATCTCACCACGTTGTTGACATATCGTTTCTTTGCTTCTTCCACCACATTCAATCCGGGTTTGAGAAAACCTTTTGAAAATGCATCTTGAAGCTGTAATAAAATGAAAAATTAAATGTAACTGGTTAAAGAAAAGCCTGAGTGCTTTACATCAGAAACCAATATGAAATAGGACCAAGATAAAAAGATTCTGCTAACTGACAAAAGTTTCATGAATTATAATTTGTTTCCATTCTTCTGCATCTGATTTACTCAGTGAAGAAGCATACATAAACTCAAAAAGGTTTGAAAGGCATCTTCTAAACTTGGACAAAAAGTTTACTATTGGATTAGTGCAATGCCATATTTGGTTGTCCCCTTTTGGAGTCAAGCTAAAGACAATTACTCAGATTGCTCATTTGCTTTGATGCTATGTGCACCATCATCAAATCACCTACCATGTCAGGTCCTGTAAATGACTATCTAAACGAGGATTCCAACTGCATACTTTAATCACTAGAACTTGCGAATTGTTTTCAAGTAAAAATAACCACTGGTCACCAGGTACTTAAACTCCAGATGATTTATTTTATTTCTTAAACTGATCCATCATAGGAGATAAAGTTGTGGATTTACTTTTGGACAAGTGCTGTGGTGCTTTTGTGATGAATACTTAAATTATTTTCACAACAAATCCTCACAGAAAAAGCATTTTAAAAAGAGACAAAAATACATAAGTAACATTTGACAAGTTATTAATTAACTAGCTTTAGTTTCAATCATCCTTTTACCAAATAACCCATGAGAAACTAGTGCTATGTCGCTATGAAACATAGAAAATAGTTGCAGGAGTAAGTCATTCAGCCCTTCCAGTCTTCACCACCATTCAATACTATCATGGCTGATCATACAATTTCAGTATCCCGTTCCTGCTTTCTCTCCATACCTCTTGATCACTTTAGCTGCAAACGTCACGTCCAGCTCCCTCTTGAACTGGCCCCAACAGCTTTCTATGGTAGAACTTCCACAAGTTCACAACTCAGAGTGAAGAAATTCTTCATCATTGCAGTCCTGAATGACTTGCTCCTTATTCTTAGACTGAGCCCTAGTTCTGGACTACCCCAGCGTAGGGGATATTCTTCCCACATCTAGTCTGTCCAGTCTCATGAGGATTTCATATGTTTCTATGAGAATCCCCCCATCATTTTTCCAAGTTCCAGTGAGTACAAGCCCAGTTGATCCAGTCTTTATATCTCAGTCCTGCCATCCTGGGAATCAGTCTGGTGTACCTTCACTAGGCTCCCTCAATAGCAAGAATGTCCTTCTTCAGACTGGGAGACCAAAACTGCACACGATACTCAAGGTGTGGCCTCACCAAGGCCCTGTATAACTGCAACAAAACATCCCTACTCCTATATGTAAATCATCCCGCTACAAAGGCCAGCATCCATTAGCTTTCCTCAAGGCTTGTTGGACCTGCATGCCAACCTTCAGTGACTGTTCTACCATGATACCCAGGTCTCGCTGCAGCTCAGCTTTTCCAAAATTGCCACCATTCAGATAATAATCTGTCTTCCTACTTTTGTCAAATTGGATAACCTCACATTTATTCACATTATATTGCATCTGCCAAGTATTTGCCCTGTCAGCCAGCGTGTACAAGTCACCCTGCAGCCTCTTAGCATCCTCTTCACAGCACACACTGCCATCCAGCTTAGCAGAGTCTGCAAATTTGGAGATATAACATTCAGTTCCTTTGTCCAAATTGTTAATGTACATTGTGAACAGCCAGGGTCCCAGCACTGAACCCTGTGGTACCCTCTCTCGACACCGCTTGCCACTTTGTAAAGGACCTATTTATTCCAACTCTCAGCTTCCTGTGTGCCAACCAATTCTCTATCCACCTCAACACATAAATTCCAGTTCATGGTATCGGATGAAAAGTCCAAACCATTTCTGCAGTTCCAAATTATGTGATAAAGTAGTTTGGAATTACTATTGAAGCCCATTTCTCTCATCAATTACCGATATTCTGATGTTTATTTTGCTATTACACCCTGTTCAAATACAACTCCAACATATTAATACCAAAGTGAAATACTGCAAATTCTGAGAATCTGAAATAAATCAGAAAATGTTGGAAATATTCCAGTGGTCTAGTAGCATCTGTGAAAAAAGGAGAGTTGACATTTCAGATCAATGACATTGCAGTTCTGATGATCGCCCTAAAATATTGACTGTTGATTCCAACACAAACACTGCCAGATGTAACTATTTCTACTATCTTATTTATTCTACCCCCAAAGAAATTAACTTCAGTACAGAAAATAAAGCAGGCACACAGTACAAATTCAAAAATAAAGCTCAAGTACAGTCACAGTGATTAACAATGCATTTACTCAAGTTTTCTACAATTTAACACTCCACTCCTTGGGGCTGAAGTGCAACAATAATCTGATCTGATCCTATCCAGAAAAGCTACTTGAAACTGTTTCTCTCCTTGACCCATAATTTAAACACATGGCAGGTACATACAGTACAATGTGACTAAATGTGAAGTTATACTTTTTGGTGTGGAAAAAAAAACAAAGAGCTTTATTTAAAATGGTGAAAAATTGGGAAATGTAGATGCACAAAAAGGTCTGGGTATCCTTGGAAAAACCAATTAAAATAGCTAGGTGCAGCAAGCAATTAGGAAGACAGATGGTGTATTGGCCAGTATTACAAGAAGCTTTGAGTTCAGAAGGAGGGATATCTTACTGCAGGGCTCGAGTGAAACAGGACCTGGACTGTTGCATCTCACCACCTAAAAGAGATTATAGCAGAGATTTACTGGGCTGATACGGAATACGGCAACACTGTCCTATATGGAGAGTTTGGTACTACTGGTTCTGTACTCACGAGTTTAAAAGGACAAGAGGGGATCCAATTGAAATGTACATGCTGCCGGAGTGGTGGTGGAGGGATGTTAATGGGATTTATGGACAAACACATGAATATGCAAGGAATGGAGATATATAGACCAAGGACAGGGAGAAGGGATTAGTTTAATCTGGCATCATGTTTGGCATAACACTGCGGACCAAAGGGCCCAATCCTCTGCTGTACTGTTCTGTGTTCTATGTTGATGCAAGGTGGTCAGTTGGTTTCCAGTGCATAATGATGTCAATAGCGTGGGTTCAATTCCTATACCAGCTAAGATTCCCATGGAGGTCTCACCTTCTCAACCTCTCTTCTCAAAGGCTCAACAAGCGTCAGCTGTTTCATCATGACCTTCCCACCATCAGCCAATGGGCTGAGAAATGTCTGATCGAGTTTAATTTAGATAAATGCGAGGTGCTGTATTTTGGGAAAGCAAATCTTAGGAGGACTTATACACTTAACGGTAAGGTCCCAGGGAGTGTTGCTGAACAAAGAGACCTTAGAATGTAGGTTCATAGCTCCTTGAAAGTAGAGTCGCAGGTAGACAGGATAGTGAAGGCGGCGTTTGGTATGCCTTCCTTTATTGGTCAGAGTATTGAGTACAGGAGTTGGGAGATCATGTTGCGGCTGCACAGGACATTGGTTAGGCCACTTTTGGAATATTGCTTGCAATTCTGGTCTCCTTCCTATTGGAAAGATGTTTTGAAACTTGAAATGGTTCAGAAAAGATTTACAACGATCTTGCCAGGATTGGAGAATGAGCTATAAGAAGAGGTTGAATAGGCTGGGACTGTTTTCCCTGTAGAATCAGAGGCTCAGGGGTGACCTTATCGAGGTTTATAAAATCATGAGGGGCATGGATAGGGTAAACAGACAAGGTCTTTTCCCTGGGGTTGGAGAGTCCAGAACTAGAGAGTAGAGGTTTAGGGTGAAGGGGGAAGGATATAAAAGAGACCGAAGGGGCAACTTTTTCATGCAGAGGGTGGTGCATGCATGGAATGAGCTGCCAGAGAAAGTGGTGGAGACTGGTACAATTGCAACATTTAAAAGGCATCTGGATGGGTTATGAATAGGAAGGGTTGGAGAGATATTGGCAAGTTGGACAAGATTGGGTTGGGATATCTGGTTGGCATAGACAAGTTGGACCAAAGGGTCTGTTTCCGTGCTGTACATCTCTATGACTCTAAATGTTAGCAGGTGGAAAGTGTGCAATCATTGGCAAAATGTTCAGGATTACTTGAGACTCCTCAGATACCAAAGTAGTCCATGTTCAAACAACAAAGTCTGGACAATATTTAGGTTTGGGCTGACAAGCAGTAAATATCAATGCCAGGCAGGGACAATCTTATCACCACCCTTTGACATTCAAATAGTGTTACTATTGCTGAATCCTCCACTATCAATATACTGGGGTTACTGCTGATTATGAACTCAACTGGACTTGCCACATAAATACAGTCAGAGGCAAGGAATACTGTGGCAAGTTACTCACCTTCTTACTCCCCTATGCCTACATTCACTCCCTTCACTACTGACACACAGTAGCAGCACTGTGCATTATCTACAGGATACACTGCAGAAATTCAAAGATCCACAGGCAACACCTTGCAAACACACAACCACTTTCATCAAAAAAGATAAGGGTAGCAGGTACATGGGCGAATACTATCAACTTAAAGTTTCCCTCCAAGCCACTCACCATCCTGACTTGGAAACATGTTTGATATGCTTTCCTTTATTGGTCAGAGTATTGAGTACAGGAGTTGAAAGGTCATGTTGCGGCTGTACAGGATATTGGTAAGGCACTGTTGGAATATTGCGTGCAATTCTGGTCTCCTTCCTATCGGAAAGATGTTGTGAAACCTGAAAGGGTTCAGAAAAGATTTACAAGGATGTTGCCATGCTTGGAGGATCTGAGCTACAGGGAGAGGCTGATCAGACTAGGGCTGTTTTCCCTGGAGCTTCAGAGGCTGAAGGGTGACCTTACAGAGGTTTACAAAATTATGAGGGGCATGGATAGGGTAAATAGGCAAAGTCTTTTCCCTGGGGTCAGGGAGTCCAGAACTAGAGGGCATAGGTTTAGGGTGAGAGGGGAAAGATATAAAAGAGACCTAAGGGGCATCTTTTTCACGCAGAGGGTGGTACGTGTATGGAATGAGCTGCCAGATGATGTGGTGGAGGCTGGTAAAATTGCAACATTTAAAAAGGCATTTGGATGGGTATATGAATAGGAAGAGTTTGGAGGGATATGGGCCGGGTGCTGGCAGGTGGGACTAGATTGGGTTGGATCGAAGGGTCTGTTTCCATGCTGTACATCTCTATGACTCTACGTTAACTTCCCGTCAATGTGACTGGATCAAGATCCTCGAATTCGGTCCCTGAGGACATTGTGAGTCAACCCACAGCAGATGGACTGCAGTGTTAAGAAAACAGCTCACCACCACCACCACCACCACGTTCTAGGGACGGGCAATAAAGGTCGGTCCAGCCGACAACACCAAAGGCCCACGTGTTAATTCCTTTTTTTAAAAAAAACAAAACCTCTTAATTCTTTGGGTATGAGGACCCTCCATTCCACCGCCTGTAGTTACTGATATCAGAAAGTCTGGCACAGAGCAGACAAGATAGGCCTTTAAATTATTTTCACCGAATCCCTCCCTCCCGGGACCCTCTCCCTGAGCACCGCCGCTGCCGCCAGAGGAGCGATGCCTGAAGTTCTGGGTAACACACTAACCTCCAAGTCGGAGTCCTCAGTGTCGGACGCAGATTCTGAATCCTGGGCCATGCTGCTACCACCACCTCGCGTCCGGGATCCGAGCGGAAACTGTTTCCCCCGGTGCACAGGCAACTCCCGTCCGCTCAGAACAAAAAACCACGCACACAGTTCCGGCCGTGAACACTACCTCTCTCACAGACTGCTGGGACATCGGTTAATTTATTTATCCAGATGATTCTAACTGTGGCTCAGGAGTTTTCAGAATTAGATTGTAGATTCAAAGTACTACTGCGCGTGTGAGAAGGTCATTTGCCTGCAGTCTAGTCTGCAGTGCACACTGATGTCAGGAGCTGGGCTCAATTCCAGCACCAGCTGAGGTTGCACTGGAGGACCCTCCTTCTCAAACTCTCTGCTCTTCTGAGACACAATGATCCTCAGGTTAAACCATCTTCAGTCAGCTAATGAGTAATCAGCAACATAAGAGAGACTATACTGACTTTTTGGGTAAATGCTGGGAATCTGAAATGAAAATAAATCAGATCAGATAATTTCACCATCTGGGAAAAGGATATAATTTTTTTTGGTTGGTGGGGGGGGGGGGGGGGGGGGTATTGTGCAATGAAAAAAAATTGCATTTAAATTTCCAGCATCTGCAATAATTTGATCCTAAAGGTAAGATTTGCGGCAGCATGGAGGACAGGAAGTGTTTTTTTTAAGTTAGACTCAACAAATGGGATTCCAGTAGTACCATGCGGATCTAAAAATGAGGTTTCAACCTGGTGGAGAGGACGATCTCCATGACAAAACAGTGGAAACAGCAAGCAACATTCAAAACTATACAATCCCACAATCAGACCTAAGCTCTAGGGTCCAGCCACATTCAATAAACAGCTAATGATATTTGGAAGGTCTTTACCTCCTCTTCAATGAAGAGAGAGCTCAGAACCTCAATGCAAAAGATATGGCAAAAACATTTGCATCAATCTTCAGCCATAATTGTTGTGGTCAATACATCTCGACTCTTTATTCATTCTCAGATCACAGATGTCAGCCTTCAGTTAATGTGATTCATTTCACATGATACCAAAACACTGCTGAACGTACAGGATATTGCAAAGTCGATGGAGCCTGGCAACATACCAGTAGTAATACTGCAAACTAGTGCTCCAGAATTAAAAATTGAACCATGTCAAGTTGTTCTAGTATAGCATCAAAAGGCCTGGCACTGGAAAAGTACAGCAGGTCAGGCAGCATCCGAGGAGTAAGAGAGTTGACGTTTTGGGCATAAGCCCTTAATCAGCTCTTCATCGTTCATGATGAAGGGCTTACACCAAAAATATTGACTCTCCTGCACCTTGAGCAGTTTCTGTCCTGCTGTACTTTTCCAGTGCCAGGCTTTTTGAGGCTATACAACTCTCCACCATCTGCAGTCCTCACATTCTCCTGTTCTAGTAGAGCCACGTACTGGTGTTTCCCCAGAAAATAGAAAATTCCTCTCGTATGTCTGGAGCAGAAAAGGCAGGTCAAATTCAACTTCACCAGTTACTGCCCCATCAATCTATTCTCAATCATCAGCAAAGAGATGGAAGGGATTTTTCTCAATGATATTAAGCGCCACTTGTTCAGTCATAAAATCCTCACTGAAGTTTGTTCTGCCAAGGTCATTCAGTTTCTGACTTCATTGGGCTCCCCATCCCCTGTCCCAACATGCAGAAAAGAGCTGAACTCGAGTGGAAATGAGGGTGACTGCTCTTGATACCTAGGCAGTATTCAGTCAGCATGGGCAGCACGGTGGCTCAGTGGTTAGCAGCACTGCCTCACAGCACCAGAGACTCGGATACGATTCCAGCATCGGGTGACTGTCTGTCTGAAGTTTGTACATTCTCCCTGTGTCTGCATGGATTTCCTCCGTGCGCTCCAGTTTCCTCCCACAGCTCAAACTTGTGCAGGTTAGGTGAATTGATATAGAATCCCAACAAATCTACACCGACTCTTCGAAGAGTAACCCATCCAGACCCATTCCCCTACGTTTACCCCAGACTAATACACCTAACCTACACATCCCTGAACACTACGAGCAATTTAGCATTGCCAATTCACCCAACCTGCACGTCTTTGGATTGTAGGAGGAAACCAGAGCACCCAGAGGAAACCCACACAGATATGGGGAGAACGTGCAAACTCCACATAGTTGCCCGAAGCAGGAATTGAACCAGTTCCTGGCTCTGTGAGGTAGCAGTGCTAACCATTGAGCCACACTGCCGCCCCCAATTGGCCATGCTAAATTGCCCATAGTATTCAGGGATGTGTAGCTTAGGCGCGTTAGTCAGGGGAAATGTAGAGTACTAAGGGTGGGGTAAAAGGTCTGGGTGAGATACTCTTGGGAGGGTCGGTGTGAACTTGTTGGGCAAAATGACCTATTTCCACACTGTATGGATTCTATGATTCCTAATTCTGATTCTGGCATCAAGAACCCCTAGTAAACTTAGTCAATGGGAATCATTGGTGAAAACTCAAATGAAGGGAAAATTTACTGCTGCCTCGTGTCAAATCTTGGCAAAAAGGAAATGCTTGTTATGGTTAAGATCAGTCATCTCAGCTGCAAAATGTTTCTGTAGGAGTTCGTCAGTGACGTGTTCTAGGCCTAACCATGTTTAGTTGCTTCAACAATTACCTTCTGAAAGTGGCAAGTAACACTAACACCATACAAGTAACTGACAATGACCATCTCCAAAGAGAGGAAATCCCTTTATCCTTGACATTTAATAACATTATTGTTGCTGAATTTCCTTCCATTAACAGCTGAGGAGTTACCATTGAATAGAAATTGAACTGGTCTAGTTCACATATAAACACTGTGGTCACAAGAGCAGGTCAGAAACTGGGAATTCTAAACAGAGTAACTCACCTGCTGTCCCTACAAAGTATATCCACCAGCTATGATGTACAAGTCAAGAGCATGATTGAATACTCTCCACTTGTCTGGATGAGTGCAGCTGAAACAAGCTGAGACAAGAAGCTCGATATCATCGAGGACAAAACCCCCCATTTGATTGGCACCCCATCCACTATCTTCAATATTCACTTTGTCCACACCCAATGCACACATTCCAAACATGAGACCTATATCATGTAGAAGTTATTGAGAGAGGCTGAATAGGCTGGGTCTATTTTCCCCGGAGAGTAGAAGGCTAAAGAGTGACCTTATAGAGTTTATAAAATCATGAGGGGCATGGCTTGTTAAATAGACAAGGTATTCCCGCCCTCTGCCCTCTGCCCCCCGCCCCCACCACCTTATCCCAGATCCAACCCTCCAACGTGGCACCATCCTCTTGAACTGTCATACCTGTCCATCTTCCTTCCCACCAATCCGGTCCACCCTCCACTCTGACCTATCACCATCAAGCCCCACCCTCAGCTGCCTATCCCATTTCTAGCTACCTTCCCCCAGCCCCAACCCCTCCATTTATCTCTCAGCTCCCTTGGCACACCACTCCCCCACCCCCCCCAACCCCCACACCACACATTCCTGATGTAGGATTTATGCTCGAAACGTCAACTCTCCTGCTCCTCGGATGCTGCCTGACCAGCTGGTCTTTTTCAACATCACATGTATTAACTTAAGGCATTTTCCCTGGGTTGGAGGAATCTGAACTAGAGGACATAGGATGAGGGTGAGACCGGGAAGATTTAAAAAGGACCTAAGGACTACTTTTTCATGCAAAATGTATGGAATGAGCTGCCAGAGGAAGTGGTGGAGGCTGGCACAATTACAATATTTAAAAGGCATCTAGATAGGTATATGAATAGGAAAGGTTCACAGGGATTTGGGCAAAGTGCTGATAAATGGAATTAGATTAATTTAGGATATCTGGTTGGTATGGACGACCTGGACTGAAGGATCTTTCTGTGCTGTATATCTCTATGACCCTATGACTCAAAGTGCTTGAGAATACCACTTCCTGCAAATTATTTCATCCTGTCTTGAAACTATATAATCGTTCCTTAATTGTCATTGGTCAAAATCTTTGAACTCCCTATCTTACAGCATTGTGAATGTATCTATCCCTCACTGGCTCCAGAAGTTCAAGAAGACAATTGACCACCATCTTCTCAAATGTAATTAGTGATGGGAAATAAATGCTGCCATAGTCAATGATGCCTGTATCCTGTGAATCAGTTAAATAAACTCATGTCCCAACTGCCTTCTCAGGTGGATGTAAAAGATCCCATGACACTATTTTGAAGTAGAGCTGGTGAGTAATCCCCGGTGTCCTGATAAATAGTTATTCCTTACTCGGTGTTCAAAATAAAGATTGTCTTGTATTATCAGATTGTTAACCACATTCATAAATGCTAGCAGAATATCTGTGGTACTGAAACAGCCAGAAGCAGAAGAGGCATTTATTATTGCAAATTGGAAAATATTTGAATAAGCAAAGAAATAAATGTGCCGGTTTCTGCATTGTGATTTCTATCTACAAATCAGAGAAAGATTTAATCTCCATGGGATGTACCTGCTATTAAATGATGGAGCAGGAGCAGAAAACTAAACGTGGCTGCATTTCTGACCATTGAAGAAAAATAGAAGATAATACGGTAATGGTGGCATGTAATTACTCACTGAAAAGCAACTGGAAGAGCACACAAGCCTCAGAGTTCCCTATTATTTTTTCCATGTTGCTCATAGCAGCATTTGGGAGACTGATCTTTCTTCCCTGGTGATTGACAATTGGGAAGATTGGCAACTCGGACTACAAATCTATGTAATGTTGATCACTGTGCATGAACAAAGAATTTTTTGATAACAGTCTTAAAATTGCTCTTTAGAATTTTGTTTTTATATCTCACATTTCTATCCCTACTGTTTAGATTGGTTTGTAAGGATAAACATTTTCTCTTTCCTGAATATTATATACATCTACAAGATTATCTTTCAGTCCTCCTTTTCATGCATAAGAGCTCAAGTTCCTGCTCAGTTTCCTTATTACTGAAGTTACTGACCTCCTGGGTCAGCCTCATGCCTCTTTACTGCATTATGCACAGTGCTTGACTATTTCTCCTGGTGTTTGCTGATTGCTGTTGTGTGTGGGTTGGACGCACTTATATCAAATCTTTGAAGGTGTCTTGGTCTCTTATCTTCACCTTTATGTATTTCAACAAATTTTATGGCATCGACTCACCAAGTAATGTCACTGTCCTTATTGCATTGTTGTTCTATCCATTTCCATATCTCGCCCATTCATCCATAAAAGTGAAACTAGACACCTCAAGAGTATTCAATACATAGGAAGAAACTCATTGCAAATTTAAGATTGCTACCATTACAAGTGGAATTTAGATTTCTGATGGTCACAGACTGGTATATGGATAATAAGAACATGGGGTAAGGTTGTGGTAGGTGCCTTGCACCTGTGAAACTATTGCAGCCATCACAGGGGGAGAAAATTGATGACAAAGCAGAACAAAAATGGAGAGAAGCAGACAGGTCACAGAGACTGGAAGATAGAGTTACATCAGGAAATTGGGAATTTGCAAGATGGCATGTTGAAACTGGAGACAAATTCAAATCGCAGAGAAATGACCTAATAATCCATGTGGAACAATAAAAAAATGGAAAACAACAATGATAGAAATCGTGGCAGTCCACTAAGGATTTGAAATTCATTCAGAAAATCAACCCTAATTATTATTCAAATAAAAACAAATCAGGACATGTGAAAGGGAAAAGGATGAACATAGGAGAAGAAAAACTATGGAAACAACAACTACAATTTTGAACTACTATGATATTGTGTCAGGAAAAGGAGACATTCTGAGTAAGATCAGTTTTGTTTAATGGCCTAAAAGGTTACCGGTAAATAGTCTTTTCTTAATTTTGGCAACACAATACACCTCCTGTATGAGACTGCATTTTTATTTTTGGACTATGAGCTGAAAATAAAAAAAAGGCACCGCTTTTTAAGGTAAAAGAAGTTGTTTGCAGCTTGAAAAAAAATAAGTGAAGCTAAAACAAGAGCAGAGAGTGCTGGAAACAAATGAAATTAACTGGTCCATATGAAATAATGTTTTTTTTGGAAACATTTTATCCAGACAAATTGGTACCATTTGATATGGGTTCAGGAGAACTCAGTTTAGCAATAACCCTCTGATTATTCAGGTTGCAGTTTATCATGGACCCCTTGACGGGGATGAAACAGTGAAGCAAAGAGACCTCCAGATGGTCTCAATATTTCTCTCTTGCCTTTCTCCATAAATTTGCTCTCTAACTTTCTGCTGAAATAAACATTTGTAAAAACTGAAGTATATAATTTTAAAACCAGACAATGTGAGGACAGTGCAGGAGAGAGAGAGAGAGACAGACAGAGACAGAGAAAACCTACACAGTTACCGCCTTTGCTGTTTGAATTCGTGTATCGCTGGACATCGGAGTGCATCTGGGAAAATTAACAAACAGTGAAATTCACAACTAATCTTGGAGGAACTGTTGGGCAAAGTTCACAGCACAGAATCAGATAAGTTGATTTTTGTTTTACGTTTGTCCAAGAGAAAGGCTACAGTAGTGACTATAGTGGATTCTTTCTTGATTATGTATTTTTGGAGATATGTTTCTTGATTAAATTTAAAATATAAGCCATAGCTATTAATTTAACCTGGGGCAGTGTTTGTAGAGGAATAAGACGGTTATTTTCTGGGCCTGTAGATTGTGAAGGAGTAAAAATAGCCTTTGCAGTGATATGTACTTCTTGTCAGATGTGGGAGTTTAAAGAGAGTTTAAGGGTTATGGCATTGTATCTGCCATTAATGCTGTTGGATGCAAATCTTATCAGATCGGGTGGATCGCTTGGAGAGACAGATAGAAGCGATGAGGAATTTGCAACAGCAACAGTATGTGATGGATGGCAGTTATAGGAAGGGGGGAAAGTCTTAGATACAGTCACATAGATGGGTTAACTCCAGGAAGGGTAAGAGGGGTAGGCAGCTAGTGCAGGAGTCTTTTGTAGATATACCCATTCCAAACAGGTATGCTGTTTTGGAAAATGTAGGGGATGATGGATTCTCAGGGCAATGTAGCACGAACAGCCAAGTTTCTGGTATTGAGACTGGCTCTAATGCAACGAGGGGTATGTCGGCTTCCAAGAGATCAATTGTGTCAGGGGATTCTGTAGTCAGAGGTACAGACAGACATTTCTGTGGCCAGCAGAGAAAAAGCAGAATAGTGTGTTCTTTCCCTGGTGCCAGGATCAAGGATGTCTCAGAGCAGGTGCAGAATGTTCTCACGGGGGAGAGGGGCCAGCAGGAGGTCATTGTCCACATTGGAACCAATGACATTGGAAGGGAAAAAGTTGAGACTCTGAAGGGAGATTACAGAGAGTTAGGCAGAAATTTAAAAAGGAGGTTCTCAAGGGTAGTAATATCTGGATTACTCACAGTGCTTCGAGCTAGTGAGGGCAGGAATAGGAGGATAGAGCAGATGAATGCATGGCTGAGGAGCTGGTGTATGGGAGAAGGATTCATGTTTTTGGATCATTGGAATCTCTTTTGGGGTAGAAGTGACCTGTACAAGAAGGACGGATTGCACCTAAATTGGAAGGGGACTAATATACTGGCAGGGAAATTTGCTAGAACTGCTTGGGAGGATTTAAACTAGTGAGGTGGGGGGGTGGGACCCAGGGAGATAGTGAGGAAAGAGATCGATCTGAGATGGCTACAGCTGCGAACAGAAGTGAGTCAAACAGTCAGGGCAGGCAGGGACAAGGTAGGACTAATAAATTAAACTGCATTTATTTCAACGTAAGGGGCCTAACAGGGAAGGCAGATGAACTCAGGGCATGGTTAGCAACATGGGACTGGGATATCATAGCAATTATGGAAACATGGCTCAGGGATGGGCAGGTCTAGCAGCTTAATGTTCCAGGACACAAATGCTACAGGAAGGATAGAAAGGGAGGCAAGAGAGGAGGGGGAGTGGCATTTTTGATAAGGGATAGTATTACAGTTGTGCTGAAGGAGGATATTCCCGGAAATACATCCAGGGAAGTTATTTGGGTGGGACTGAGAAAGAAGAAAGGGATGATCACCTAATTGGGATTGTATTATAGATCCCCCAATAGTCAGAGGAAAATTGAGAAGCAAACTTGTAAGGAGGTCTCTGCCATCTGTAAGAATAATAGGGTCGTTATGGTAGGGGATTTTAACTTTCCAAACATCGACTGGGACTGCCATAGTGTTAAAGGTTTAAATGGAGAAGAATTTCTTAAGTGTATACAAGACAATTTTCTGATTCAGTATGTGGATGTACCTATGAGAGAAGGTACAAAACCTGACCTACTCTTGGGAAATAAGGCAGGGCAGGTGACTGAGGTGTCAGTGGAGGAGCACTTTGGGGTCAGCTGACCATAATTCTATTCGTTTTAAAATAGTGATGGAAAAGGATAGACCAGATCTAAAAGTTGACATTCTAAATTGGAGAAAGGCCAATTTTGATGGTATTAGGCAAGAATGTTCAAAAGCTGATTGGAGGCAGATGTTCGCAGGTAAAGGGATGGCTGGAAAATGGGAAGCCTTCAGAAATGAGATAACAAGAATCCAGAGAAAATGTATTCCTATCAGGCTGAAAGGGAGGCTGGTAGTAATAAGGAACGCTGGATGACAAAAGAAATTGAGGGTTTGGTTAAGAAAAAGAAGGAAACATATGTCAGGTATAGACAAGATAGATCGAGTAAATCCTTAGAAGAGTATAAAGAAAGTAGGAGTATACTTAAGAGGAAAATCAGGAGGGCAAAATGGGGACATGAGATAGCTTTGGAAAATAAAATTAAGGAAAATCCAAAGGATTTTAACAAATATATTAAGGACAAAAGGGTAACTAGGGAGAGAATAGGACATCTCAAAGATCAGCAAGGCGGCCTTTGTGTGGAGCCTCAGAAAATGGGGGAGATACTAAATGAATATTTTGCATCAGTATTTACTTTGGAAAAGGATATGGAAGATATAGACTATAGGGAAGTAGATGGTGACATCTTGCAAAATGTCCAGATTACAGAGGAGGAAGTATTGGATGTCTTGAAATGGTTAAAGGTGGATAAATCCCCAGGACCTGATCAGGTGTACCCGAGAACTCTGTGGGGAGCTAGAGAAGTGATTGCTGGGCCACTTTCTGAGATATTTGTATCATTGATAGTCACAGGTGAGGTGCTGGAATTCTGGATGTTAGCAAACGTGGTGCCAATGTTTAAGAAGGGCAGTAAAGACAAGCCAGGGAACTATAGACCTCGGTGGTGGGCAAGTTGTTGGAGGGAATCCTGAGGGACAGGATGTACATGTATTTGGAAAGGCAGGGACTGATTCGGGATAGTCAACATGGCTTTGTGCGTGGGAAATCATGTCTCACAAGCTTGATTGAGTTTTTTGAAGAAGTAACAAAGAAGATTGATGAGGGCAGAGCAGTAGATGTGATCTATATGGACTTCAGTAAGGCGTTCGACAAGGTTCCCCATGGGAGACTGATTAGCAAGGTTAGATCTCATGGAATACAGGGAGAACTAGCCATTTGGATACAGAACTGGCTCAAAGGTAGAAGACAGAGGGTGGTGGTGGAGGGTTGTTTTTCAGACTGGAGGCATGTGACCAGTGGAGTGCCACAAGGATCGGTGCTGGGCCCTCGACCTTTTGTCATTTACATAAATGATTTGGATGCGAGCATAAGAGGTACAGTTAGTAAGTTTGCAGATGACACCAAAATTGGAGGTGTAGTGGACAGCGAAGAGGGTTACCTCAGATTACAACAGGATCTGGACCAGATGGGCCAATGGGCTGAGAAGTGGCAGATGGAGTTTAATTCAGATAAATGCGAGGTGCTGCATTTTGGGAAAGCAAATCTTAGCAGGACTTATACACTTAATGGTAAGGTCCTAGGGAGCGTTGCTGAACAAAGAGATCTTGGAGTGCAGGTTCATATCTCCTTGAAAGTGGAGTCTCAGGTAGATAGGATAGTGATAGGGCTGACAGCATAGCTTTGTCAAGGGAAGGTCATGCCTGACAAATCTGTTAGAATTTCTTTGAGGAGGTAACTAGCAAACTAAACAAAGGAGAGCTCGTATATGTGGTCTCGTTGAATTTGCAGTGGCCTTTGATAAGGTGCGGTACAGGATGCTTCTCTATAAGATAAGAGGCCATGGTGTTAGGGGCAAGCTACTAACATGGATAGAGGATTGGCTGATTGGCAGGAGACAGAATGTTTGCATAAAGTGGTCTTTCTCAGGATGGCAGCCAGTCACTAGTGGAGTTCCACCGGTGTCATTGATGGGACCAAAATTATTAACAGTATACCTTAATGAGATGGATGAAGGAACTGAGGGATTTATTGGGAAGTTTGCAGCTTTCACATAGATAGACAGGAGTGGTAGTAGTTTCACTACCTCTGAGCCAGGAGGCCATGTTCAAGTCCCTACCAGTCCTGAATGTGTCATAACATTACCAAATCGTCCATGTTCAGGCATTAGAGCAATTAGAGAATCTGACCAGCAGTTCAATTCTAAGGATGTGTATAGTAAAGGCAAGGTTTGATAGGAGGACAAATATTGTCTTAGCTCTAAAATTAATTTGACAAATGTTTTAGTCTTTGTGAAAATGGTAGAGATCTATGAACTAAAGAAGGATCACTAGACTTCAGAAGATGCAGAAGGCCAGAACTCATGGAGTTGGGTTGGTGCACATAGTTCTTCACCTAGTTCTGGTTGGATTATTCCAGAATGAGAAATCCAGATTGGGAATTCTGCAGCAAAATTTGTGGATATGCTGTACATGTTTATTTCCCAGCCCTAATTGATTTTTCTTAACCTGAGTTGAATATTGCAGTTATATTGAGTCATGCTAGTTTGAGGTTTATTAAGGCACTGTAAAAACTGCTTGGTGTGGCATGGTGGCTCATAGCACCAGGGATTCAGGTTCAATTCTAGGCTTGGGTGACTGTATGCCTATGTGGAGCTTGCACATTCTCCACATGTCTGTGTGGGTTTCCTCCAGGAGCTCCAGTTTCTTCCCACAGGTTAGATGGATTGGCCATGCTAAATTTCCCCATGATATCTGGAGATGTACAGGTTAGGTGGATTAGTAATGGTAAATTCAGGGTTATGAGGATAGGGGCTAGTCCAGGTCAGATGCTATGCAGATGGTCAGCGCAGACTCTATAGGCCTATTGGCCTCTTTCTGCATTGTTCAGATTCTGTAATTAACATTCTTTAAGCAGAAATGTAAAGACAAATTGACACACAAACTTGACATGAAAGTTAAGTGCATTATTCTAGGATTTTGAGTTTAATCTCCTCTACTTTTTATAGGATGTGATCTACTGTTTAAGTAACATTATTATCGTACCATTGTTGAAAGGAAGAACTTGCTCAGTTGTATACGCCATGGTTTGACAGATGGTCTTTAGCATCAGATGGAATTAGAGTGTGTCAAATTCCTGTGCAGCAGGTGGCTCACTTTGACTTTGTAAAAGTTTTACTTGATTTGCATAATCACATAAGCAAATAACTGGTTCACTGAATTAAAGTGCCTCTAAGCACTTGATGTCTGTATTCATCTCTGCATCTGCAGTGATGCTTGAAATAACAGACTGAGCAAATCCAGTCTGCGTAAATGTGGGATGAATCAATAACCTTCAGCATAATCCAGAATTGCAAAGATGCACTAAGGTTTGACCTAAAAAACGTTTTCAAAAACACCCTTTCTGAAAATGCAAATGACTTTTTAATGACTTGCTCAGAAGGTTAAATGTGAAAAAGTGACAAAATGACTGCTGCTAGGAAGTCTTAGGATTAGAAAGGGAATTTCATTTGCTGGTGGCTGCTTTCAAACAGATGTTCATCTTCATAAAAAATAAAGAAATGTATTCTGAAATAATTAAAGTGATCTAAAATTGAAATGTAATGTTATTCCAGAGGCTTTGTTCAACTCTCAGTATTCTGTCAAGAAGTTGATTTAGACTTCAACAATAAATTGTTCAGTTAGGCATTCTCATCTTTAATTCATCTGATCCAGTGCATGAAAGCTTGCAAGAAATAATGCAGTTTTTCATTGGTTGATATATGATATGATGCATAAACTATCAAAATTGCAAGCTGGATGAGATTTATTTCGAAAGAGCCTTCTATCATTGTGGATGTCGAGTCAATTCATTCTGAAAACAGCCAAAAAGTGGAAAAAAAACCAATCACTATAAATACTTTATTGGAAACAATACAGAGATTAAAAATAAACAAATTAAATTATGGGCCCTTTGTGAAATGCCAGGCTTTGCATCTGTAGAAAGACTGTTCACAGCTGTTTGGTTAAAGACTGTATTTCTCAAATCCCTGTTAGAACCTCCATTTCAACTCTTGCTTCAGATGTAAATTCTGTTTGCCTGGGATAATACAGTTTTTCTTGCTTGATGAGGAAGATGTCACTAAACAAAGAAGTAACTAAGGGCAACCCTAAACCTAGGATTGAAACCTAAACTGAAGGACTGGAAACTATATTTAATGCCTGGGCCCTATGATTCGCACATAATGCACATCGTTAAACTGGCACATCAGAATGGATCATAGTAAAGTTCAATTTTATTGCAATTACTGTCAATTTCACTTTGATGTTTTAGAACATAGTTTACAAATTTTATCAATAAACTAAAAGGAAAGCTATCAGTTTTAGTTGTGACCAATACTGAAATTCTAAAAATGCTTCAGAAAATTGAAAACTGAATAAGTGAATTTGTGACCCTTAAATGATTGATTTTCCTTCCTGACAAAATGGTCCACAATTACTATGCTCTTAGGCAAGCTTGTTGGTAAGTCTAATTCCTTTGGCAATGGAGAACTGTGAACTTGGTGGCTGTCAAAGGGCTGCTGTAAATGAACGTTACTATTTTCAATTGGAGGCTGAATTTACTGCAGAATCTTGCTGGAGGAATTACTCCTTTCGGAAGGTGGGTGTGAGGAGAGACAATTTTTAGGACAAATGAGGAAAATACTTTTTGATTGAGGAAGAATATCAAAGGTAATGAACACTAAAATGGGCCCTCGGAAAGTAGGCAGAAGGCTGTAGATAGTATGTACCAAATATTTAAGCTACAGCATGCTGCCATATCTGCACAGCACTAATCTCTAATGAAACCTCAATCTACTACTTTTCATCATTTATATAAATGATTTGGATGTGAGCATAAGAGGTATAGTGAGTAAGTTTGCAGATGACACCAAAATTGGAGGTGTAGTGGACAGCGAAGAGGGTTACCTCAGATGACAACGGGAACTTGATCAGATGGGCCAATAGGCTGAGAAGTGGATGACAGAATTTAATTTAGATAAATGCGAGATGCTGCATTTTGGGAAAGCAAATCTTAGCAGGACTTATACACTTAATGGTAAGGTCCTAGGGAGTGTTGCTGAATAAAGAGACCTTGGATTACAGGTTCATAGCTCCTTGAAAGTGGAGTTGCAGATAGATAGGATAGTGAAGAAGGCGATTGGTATGCTTTCCTTTATTGATCAGAGTATTGAGTACAGGAGTTGGGAGGTCATGTTGCAGCTGTACAGGACATTAGTTAGGCCACTGTTGGAACATTGCATACTATTCTGGTCTCCTTCCTATCAGAAAGATGTTGTGAAACTTGAAAGAGTTCAGAAAAGATTTACAAGGATGTTGCCAAGGTTGGAGGATTTGAACTAAAGGGTGAGATCGAATCAGCTGAGGCTATTTTCCTTGGAGCGTCAGAGGCTGACGGGTGACCTTATAGAGGTTTATAAAATCATGAGGGGCATGGATAGAGGTCCAGAACTAGCGGGCATAGATTTAGGGTGAGAGGGAAAAGATATAAAAGAGACCTAAGGGGCAACTTTTCCATGCAGAGAGTGGTACGTGTATGGAATGAGCTGCCAGACGATGTGGCGGAGGCTGGTACAATTGCAACATTTAAAAGGCATTTGGATGGGTATATGAATAGGAAGGATTTGGAGTGATATGGGCCAGGTACTGGCAGGTGGGACTAGATTGGGTTGGGATATATGGTCGATATGGACGGGTTGGACTGAAGGGTCTGTTTTCATGCTGTACATGTTTATGACTCTATGGCTCTAAACACAATTTTACCACTGACTCCATAAGTTTTCTTCTATTTGCATAATTGGGACATGTCTTATTAACTCAATCTCTGGTCATTCTTTCACAATATAAGCAGTGAAAGTCCTTTGACCCTTGTCTTACCCGCTCATGTTCAAAGAGTCTCATTATTTCCTTTTCCAAGAGAGAACTGCCCATAAATATCAAAGGTGAAGTCACATTTGTGGTCTCTCAGCCAATTTGGAATGCCATAATAGAGCCAACTGCAAGCTATCAAAATAATTCTTGTGGAACTATCAGGTTAGGGTGAGCTAGCTCAACTGCTCATTTCAACTTTTTCTTCTTAATTAGAATCTAATGATGACATACAGAGAAATGCATTTGCATTTCTGCTTAGACCTTTTAGTGGCCTTGCTAACTGGACACAAAATTACTGCTGATATGCTCCTGTTAGTACATGTTACCTTTTTCTTCAGATAGGGAGCTCCTAAGATTAGAATGCTGGTAGGAGGGAGGAGTAACTGGTCCCACCTCATAAGAAGTTGAAACACTGCAGAACTAGAGGGCATAGATTTAGAGTGAGAGGGAAAAGATATAAAAGAGACCTGAGGGGCAACCTTTCCATACAGAGTGGTGCGTGTATGGAATGAGCTGCCAGAGGATGTGGTGGAGGCTATTACAATTGCAACATTTAAGAGGTATTTGGATGGGTATATGAATAGGAAGGATTTGAAGGGATGTGGGCCGGGTGCTGGCAGGTGGGACTAGATTGGGTTGGGATATCTGGTTGGCATGGACAGGTTGGACTTAAGGGTCTGCTTCCGTGCTGTACATCTCTATGACTCTATGACCCACTAATCCACGTGCATACAGTTTGGAGAAATCAGATAAAGGGGGAGCATCATATGAAATAAAATGTCAGCAAGGTCAAGGAGTGGGTGGAAATGACAGCAGATGAGCAGCAACCAAAGGAGCAAATGGCTACAGTTAGTGGAGCAGCTGCTGCAGGATTCATACATTTGTACCTTATGGAAGTTGTATTCTGAGCTGCACTGGGGTCAGTGGTGACAAGAGATGCAAGTATGGTAATTAAATAATGGATTAGCTCTGATTCGAACAATTGGAATGAGTGTGATGGAGTGATATGTGATGAAAAACTGATGTTGAAATTGAATGGCAGAATCTACAAAACTTTTGAGAGGAGCTTTATTGTAGAGAGACTCAGGGAAAATTAAGAAGAAAGGAAAACTGACTGGATACTAATGAGATACAGACTGATGGTGTGCAGATGGTGGTGTGCATTATTGAAGAAAGCACTAAATCAAGAATCAGCACATCAATGGGTTTGTGAAGATTGTGGGAACATTGAAAAGCTAGAGGGGAAAAACAGAAAAGATCTGATCTTGTGTTGTAGAGAGGGGGGTTGATGTTGCGAAGTGAGTAATGGAGACGGGACAGCTATGAAGAAGGAGAGGAGAAGGGTCTAAGACCAGATGGAAAAAATGCATTAGTGAGACATTTAAAAGAAGAGTTATTTTATTGTTACGTGTACTCAAGTACAGGGTACAAGAATACGGTGAAAAGTGTACAATGCCACCACATGCTGCACCATCTTAGATACAAAATACCTGGTTATGAAATCTTAGTTACAGCAGTAGAAAAATAAAATTATAAGTTAAAAAGTTCAGCACTACAATCTTCTTAGTATAAAAGTAGAAAAATTAAGAAATAAAGTTAAAAAGTCAAACATTACAGTCCTTTCTTAAGCCACGGGCCTGCTTTCACTAACAGGGCTTGCTCTCCCCTGCACTGGGCAAGCTTTGCCACGCTGGGCTAAGACCTTCCTGCTTTCACTAGCCACCTTCACAGCCAACTCCCGCCTTTGTCTTCCATTGGGTATGTCAGGCATAGCTGCCACTTGCTAGGCTTTGGCCCTGATTGCTGCTTCACTGCTGCCATCTGTCACCACAAATGCCATCCTTCACCACACCGCTGCCACCATCCGGGCTCGTGCCATGCTTCAAAGGTGTTGGATTGGAAGATAAAGGAATGACCGATAGGGGAGATGGAGAAGGGTAATGGTACTTTTTTTTATTCATTCACAGGATGTAGGTGTCACTGGCCAGGCCAGCATTTATTACTCATCCCAGAGGGCAGTAAGTGTCAACCACATTCCTGTGTGTCTAGAGTTACGTCTGGGCCAGGCCATTTAAGGGCAGCAGATTCCTCCCTCTAAAGGACATTGGTAAACCAGATGCATTTTCCAGCAATTAGCAAAGGTTTCACTCTTAATTCCAGATATTCTTTGAATTCAAATTCCATCATCTGCCATCGTAGGACTCAAACCCAAGACATTAGCCGGGTCTCTGGATTAATAGCTTATCAATAATACAACTGGGCCACCACCACCCCTGTGCTTTCAGGCAAATTATGGTCACTCTGGCCTTGATATGTGGAAGATGCAGACCCAACAAGGGTATAGGAAGATCTATGGACTTGGGGTGGTGGGGGTTGGGGGGAGAGGGGGATTTGTTTGGGGGTGATATGTGCATGTTAATGTCTAAAAAAGGGCTCAGTTGAATTGGGGTGAGTGAAGGGTCATCAGTGTGACAGGAATGGTAACAAAATATGGAACATGAAGATTTGGGGGTAATTTGTGGGTCACAGGTAGATCTTACTTGTCACTCAAATAAGCACAAGGTTGGAACCCCACCATTTTGATTTGAAAATCGACTGTGCAATAAAGTCTCAATCTGGAAAGCACCACATCCAAAAAGAGAGGAGTAATTTCTTGGTTTTTCAAAGGGGGCAGAGAATATTTCTGGAATTTGAGGCCTTCTAGGGGCCTACTTTAGTCATCAAAACCTTAGTGATTTGACAGCACTATTCATTTATTTCAATTCACAGTTAAACTGGATGTCAACAATCTTTAAATAGTCCATTTCAGACATACACTTATGAAAGGGTCATTCCGAGTACTGTATATTGTGTCCACTAGTTGACACCTTGTGTCCTCTGAGGCCAACAAAACCCAATTCAACAAGACAGTTTCAATCACATCCTCATAATTGTTCCCCAGATACCCCCCTTTAGCTTAAGTGCACTTGGAATTTATCCATAGTGCCTTGAATGCAATCCCTAACTTGTCAGGTGATGGATGTTATCTACTTTGTTAATTATGAAAGGGAAGCAAATGTTTGACAATTGCAATGCAATTTTCTGGTTGAATATTAGATTACTTACGGTGTGGAAACACACCCTTCAAGTCCACACCAACCCATCCCCCTACATTTACCCCTTCATCTAACACTACAGGCAATTTAGCATGGCCAATTCATCTAACCTGCACATTTTTGGACTGTGGGAGGAAACCAGAGCACCCGGAGGGAACCCACACAGACACAGGGAGAATGTGCAAACTCCACACAGACAGTTGTCTGAGGTGGGAATTGAACCCAGGTCTCTAGCAGTGTGAGGTAGTAGGGCTAACCACTGAGCCACCGGCTACATCTTTCAAACGCTTTAACTAAAGTTGGTTCTACAGTGACATGAAGACTATGGCAGACATTAAATCAGTGTAGGTGAATGCATACTTACAGAAGTGCTGCATTTGTACAATGATTGAACATCCATGCCAGCAATTGACACCATTTTTTGTTTCCTGTCACTTTTATTTCGTGAACAGTAATTTTCCTCAAGAGCTTTTTTCGTGAGGCTTTGTATTAAATGATATTTCAATCTACAAAACAGGCATTGCAGGGAAGTTACACACCATGGAATAAAAGGCACATTGACAACATGGAGGTGTCTGAGTAACAGGAATCTGGGTAGTGATGAACAGTTGTTTTCAAGTTGGAGAAAGGTTTATAGTGGAGATGCCAAGTGGGAATGATATAAGGACAACTGCTTTTCTTGATGTCTGTTAATAACTTTTGTAGGATGCAGCATCAAAATTTGCAGATGACACAAAGCTTGCAAATATTGAGCACTCCATCTTAAGTGGGAGGTTTCTTTTATTTTGGAGTTGTATTTTATTTTCTAATCTATCCTGTAGCAGTATATTTTCAGGAGAAAATGTGCTAATCAGTAAGTAACCAGAATGTAGAGCACGTGACTAGAAGCTATTGTGCAATTTTACATGCAACATGTAAAGTGAAGGATTGGGTGGCACAGTGGCTTAGTAGTTAGCACTGCTGCCTCATCATGCTAGGAACTTGGATTCAATTCCAGCCGAGGGTAACTGTGTGTAGTTTGCATGTTCTCCCTGTATATTTGTGGGTTTCTGCTGGGTGCTCCAGCTTCTTCCACAGTCCAAAGATGTGCAGATTAAATGGATTGGCCATACTAAATTGCCCCATAGTGTCCAGGAATGTGTAGGCTAGCCATGGTAATTACAGGAATGTGGGTTGGGTGTAGATGGGATGCTCTTTGGAGATGCAAACTCAATGGGCCGAATAACCTCGTCCTGCACTCTAGGATTTCTCTGAATGCATTGTGCTTTCTTGAAATAATAGTTGTTGAGCAGTCCTGTAGCATATCTTTAAATAAACAGAATCTGTATGTTGGTGTGAAATTGGTAAATTCTTGTAACAAAATACAGATCTGCAACATCTCCCACAAGGGGACAAGTCCTTTCAGAATCTACACTGTCAAGTCAGCTGAGGATCTTATAGGTTTCAGTAAAATCACCAGACATTCTTATAAAATTAATGGATACAAGCCCAATCTGTTTAACTTTCCTCATAAGATCAGCCCTTCATTCAGAGACCAGTTGAGTGAACCTTCTCAACGCTGCTCCCAGTGTGAGTATATCCTTTCTTAAATAAATAGAACAAAATTGTACACAGCGCTTCAGTTGCAGTCTCACCAATGCACATCTGGAAAAACACTTGCCTACTTTTATATTTCTTAACTCTTGCAATAAATGACACCACCTCACTTGTCTTCCTAATCACTTGCTGTACCTACTTAACAAACCAGACCTTGCCTTACACAAAATTCTGCTCGGTTGCTGTCCAATTTCACATCTTACAAACTACGTTGAATCTCAGTTTGGATGAGAAAGTCAGTTCACTGCCTACTTCAGAAAGGTGACTCATAGAAAACTCATTGTTACATAAGACCCACTTGCATAGTCAGTTGGGCAGGGGAGGCAGCAACCAATTTTTGGACACCATTTTCCTCCTGAAAAATGAGGGAATCAGTGTCCAACACCTCCCCAATAATTGTCGCACTGATTCTGAAGGTCCTAATAAATTTAAATATATCAACGCATTATTAAGAACAATTTAAAATTAACATTACAGTTGTTAGGATGTGCAGAAAAATATTTTCATAGTATAAATTTGTTTAATTCTCTAATATTTGACTACAAAGATTGACTAGCATTGAAAACATGTTACTGGTTAACAATACTCTATATTGCAAAAAGAGAAAAATCTAGAAATAAGCAATCTGCTGCAATGTAATGAATTGCTTACATGTCATTTTCTAAAATTCACTCATGGGATGTGAATGGGCCAGCATTTACTGTCCACCACTAATGGCCCTTTTGAACTGCTGCAGTCCTTTTAATTCCACAATTTAAAAATATAAATGACTCTACAAAAGACATACTAACTTTTTTTTACTTTGAATATGAATATTTTAACAGATGAATATTTTTGAAAATTATTGTAAATTCACACATGAAACAATTGCACCAGTGTTGTTGATTCAGCATTCTGAGTTTAAGCACAATTAAAAGCAGAATAGTGTCGATGCTGGAAATCTGAAAATATTAGAAAAATGTCAAAAGATTAGGCAGCATCTGTGGAACAGGGTTAACATTTCTTGTCCAAGCTTTTATATAAATGATTTGGATGTGAGCATAAGAGGTATAGTTAGTAAGTTTGCAGATGACACCAAAATTGGAGGTGTAGTGGACAGTGAAGAAGGTTACCTCAGATTATAACAGGATCTTAATCAGATGAGCCAATGGACTGAGAAGTGGCAGATGGAGGTTTTGGAAAGTAACTCTTAGCAGGACGTATTCAGTTAATGGTAATGTCCTAGGGAGTGTTGCTGAACAAAGAGACCTTGGAGTGCAGGTTCATAGCTCCTTGAAAGTAGAGTCGCAGGTAGATAGGATAGCAAAGAAGGCGTTTGGTATGCTTTCGTTTATTGGTCAGAGTATTGAGTACAGGATTGGGAGGTCATGTTGAGGCTGCACAGGACATTGGTTAGACCACTGTTGGAGTATTGCTTGCAGTTCTGGTCTCTTTCCTATCGGAAGGATGTTCAGAAAAGATTTACAAGGATGTTGCCAGGGTTGGAGAATTTGAGCTACAGGGCGAGATTGAATAGGCTGGGGCTGTTTTCCATGGAGTGTCAGAGTCTGAGGGGTGACCTTATAGATGTTGATAAAATCATGAGGGGCATAGATAAGATAAATAGATAAAGTCTTTTTCCCTGGGATGGGGGAAGTCCAGAACTAGAGGGCATAGGTTTAGGGTGAGAGGGCAAAGATATAAAAGGGACCTAAGTGGCAACTTTTTCATGCAGAGGGTGGTACGTATATGGAATGAAGTGGTGGAGGCTAGTACAATTGCAACATTTAAAAGTCATCTGGATGGGTATATGAATAGGAAGTGTTTGGAGGGATATGGGCTGAGTGCTGGCAGGTGGGATAATATTGGGTTGGGATATCTGGTCAGCATGGACGAGTTGGACTGAAAGGTCTGTTTCCATGCTGTACATCTCTATGACTCTATCACTGTATATCTGCCTTTTTGTACAATGTCTTGAACATTTCTTGTTCCTGTCCTAATTTTACCCCCTCCCTTGTCTCTTTTTCCATTATGTTGACAGTCCTGTTCTTACCCTGAAATAGAAAACTTCATCAACTTTGTTTCCAATTTCATTCACTCAATTTTACATGAAAGACCTCTAAGTCTTTCCTTCCTTTTCTTGATTTCTTGTCTCTACAGTATTGATTAGTATTTATCAGTCCACTGAGTCCCACAATTGCTTCAATTGCACTTCCTACACTGCTGCTAGTCTTGAACTCTCTACCTTCTCAACATGTATTTGCGTTTCTTATGACTTGCAGACATGATAAACCTACATTAGCAAAGGATGCCCTCTGTATGACTCCATTATGTATCGTTGACAGGTCTATCTATCAGGTTGTCAACTGCCTCTCTTTTTGGTCCCCGATGATTAACAATCCTGACACTCTGCTTGTTGACAGTTGATCCAATTCTCAAGTGGCCAAATGGCCACGTCTCATTCATTAATTCCTTTTTCATTATCAACTCTGCTAGATATCTCTAAGATTTGTCACCAGACAGATCTTGCATCACAGACAGGTGGTGGATAATTATTAATTGAAATTAAAATAGCTACAACTCGTTCAATATTTTCTAGTTTAAGAACATATTTATCAGTCCTCTGCCTTTAACATGGTTCATCATTTTGATACCTTTCTGCCAGCAGAGGGAGTTATAATTAAAGTCTACACCAGCTTGACAGTACTACTCTGTGATATTGTATATTCTTCTCCAGCGATATTCTTCCCTCAAATAAGTATTTACTTTTGCACTTGCTGTGCTCTGCTGACACATTTGAGTTAGCATCAATTTAAAAAATCACTTTTATTCTTCTTTATCCACTCAGATTGTTATATCCTCAAAGAACTGTTAATAAATTTGACAAACATGTTTTCCCATAAGATAACGTTGACTCTGCTTGATTATGTTTTGACTTTTTAAATGTCTTGTTACTACTTCCAGGAATTTCCTAATGCCTATAGTTTTCTACTTTCCCATAAACACATAGGGCTGACTCTTAATATTTCTTTGGCTAATATGAGTTGTGTACAGTTTTTTTGGAGGATTTTTCATTACAAGACTTAGTGAATTTTCTCTTTCTGTTTTACCAACTTGCATATTAATTATCTACTCAGCCCCTATGGCATTTCTCATGTCTGATTTCTGGCCCAGCTTACCATGACCTTTCATAGATCAACCGCCCACTCAGTGCATATCTGCCAAAACACCAGCATCCTTTGTGCCTGTGTCATCTTTAAAATATGGTGTGTACCTGATGACCTCTGGCATCCTGAAGCAGCTATACTCAAGCTAGGTCAGTTTGTAAAGATGTCAGAGAAGGGGAAGGTAAATAGAACAGAGAACATAGAACATTACAGCATAGTACAGGCCCTTCGGCCCTTGATGCTGCATTGACCTGTGAAACCAATCTGAAGCCCATCTGTCCTACAATATTCCATTCTCGTCCATGTGCCTATCGAATGACCATTTAAATGTCTTAAAGTTGGCGAGTCTGCTATTGTTGCAGGCAGTGTGTTCCACACCACTACTATTCTCTGAGAAAAGATGCCTCTGACATCTGTCCTATATCTATCACATCTCAATTTAAAGTTATCTCCCTTCATGCCAGTCATTGCCATCCGAGCAAAAAGGTTCTCACTGTTCACCCAATCTCACGCTCTGATTATCTTATATGTCTCAATCAAGTCACCTCTCAACCTTCTTCTCTAGAATGAAAACAGCCTCAAATCCCTCAGCCTTTCCTCACAAGACCTTCCCTCCATACCAGGCAATATCCTAGTAAATCTTTTCTGCACCCTTTCCAAAGCTTCCACATCCTTCCTATAATGCAGTGACCAGAACTGTACACAATACTCCAAGTGCAACCGCACCAGAGTTTTGTACAGCCGCAGCATGACCTCATGGTTCCAAAACTCAATCCCTCTAAGGATAAAAGCAAACACACTGTACGCTTCCTTAACAACCCTATCAACCTGGGTTGAAAATGTGTTGCTGGAAAAGCGCAGCAGGTCAGGCAGCACCCAAGGAACAGGAGAATTGACGTTTCGGGCATCAGCCCTTCTTCAGGAAACCTGGGTGGCATCCTATCAACCTGGGTGGCAACTTTCAAGAGTCTATGTACCTCGACACGGAGATCCCTCTGCTCCAAGAATCTTACCATTAGCCCAGTACTCTGCATTCCTGTTATACCTTCCAAAGTGAATCACCTCACACTTTTCTGCATTAAACTCCATTTGCCACCTTTCAGCCCAGCTCTGAAGCCTATCCATGTCCCTCTGTAACCTACAACGTCCTTCGGCACTATCCACAACTCTACCGTGCTTAGTGTCATCTGCAAATTTAGTAACCCATCCTTCCATGCCCTCATCCAGTTCATTTATAAAAATGACAAATAGCAGTGGACCCAAAACAGATCCTTGCTGTAGACCACTAGTAACTGAACTCCAGGATGAATATTTCACATCAGCCACCACTCTCTGTCTTCTTCCAGCTAGTCAATTTTCGATCCAAACCGCTAAATCACCTTCAATCCCATGCCACCGTATTTTGTGTAATAGAATACAAACGCCTTACTGAAATCCATATACACCACATCAGCCTGTTTGGTCACCTTCTCAAAGAACTTGATAAGGTTTGTGAGGCACAGCCTTCACAAAACCATGTTGACTATCCCTAATCAACTTTTTCCTTTCTCGAAGATTATAAATCCTATCTCTTATAACGCTTTCCAACACTTTACCCATAACCGAAATATTGTGGTCCATCAGGTCCTGAGGTTGTCATTTTGAGTTATAGACTCTTAGAGATGTACAGCATGGAAACAGACCCTTTAGTCCAACTCGTTCATGCCGACCAGATATCCCAACCCAAACTATTCCCACCTGCCAGCACCCGGCCCATATCCCTCCAAACCCTTTCTATTCATATACCCATCCAGATGCCTTTTAAATGTTGCAATTGTACCAGCTTCCACCACTTCCTCTGGCAGCTCATTCCATAAACGTACCACCCTCTGAGTGAAGAAGTTGCCCCTTACGTCTCTATTAAACCTTTCCCCTCTTACCCTAAACCTATTCCCTCTAGTTCTGGACTCCCCACCCCAAAGAGACTTTGTTATTTATCCTAACCATGCCCCTCATGATGAGTAAGTGCTATCTGTAGGGTGCAGATGAATGGCCAGTAATGTCAATGACCTTCTCCACTTTGCCAGGCTAAATGCCATACTTTGCTCTTTGCTATCTCACAATCACTCAATAACTTCTATTGTAGGCATCTCTCACCAAAGCTCATGCTCTGACACTCTCACTATTGCATGCAACATTTTCCTTTACTCACTCTCCTCCTCTCCAACCTCCCATACCACTAACCAATTTGGCTTCCTGCTGCCTCCTCAGTCCTTCGGTACACCTCACCATCTCTCCTCTATATGCACCAAAAGCCGCGCCACCCATTGTATTCTTACTCATTGGCCCCTTTTGCTCATTACAGGAGAAGACAGCTCATAACAAAGCAGATTGAGTCCATACCAGTAGAGAGGTATCCAACATCTGTGTCCTCACTGTCCATGAGGAAAGAATCCGGGCTTTCACAGGAGAAGACTGGGACCACTCCTGCGGGGAAGTAGAATCACTAATGTCCTGTCAAATGAGTAGGTACCACTATTTGTTCCGCTGCAAATCTCACAGTAACCCCACTGTCACTCTCAGTCATTGTACACTACATTTACCCACTGACCATAGAGTTATCACTTCCTTTGTCTTGCAGAGTCTGCCTGCCTGCGCATGCTCTCTGCAGAGAGATGCCCAGCTTCACCAGATATGCCACCCTTGACCTCTGAGGTTGAGAGTATGGGGCTATTCCCCAGGCTGTCTCCTAAACCCCCACCAGTTCAGGTACTGATACTTGGGAGGGGGGAACTGTATACATTGTGAGTGTGGGAGCACCATGTGGTGAGCACCTCACAGTGACAACTCTGCAGCTGGCCGAGGAAGAAATGCCCCTGGCCGTGTGCACTCAAAGGAGACCAGATACATGCTCAGCCCTGGAGAAGTCACTGTGGATTTGATACCCATTGACATCACCCAGGTGCACAGGGAGGAACAGATGTGGCAGACAGATATGTGGCATCCCAGCAACAACAGCAGTGCAGTGAGTTATGTAATCACCTGGTTTCCTTCATGGACAGATTGGTGGCTGTTACAGTGGACCTAATGCAGCACCCTCAGGGTCTGCTAGAGAGGCGAACATATCTACATTCCAGCTCCCCAGCCATTAGTCCCCAGGCAGCTGGGGAACACCAATCCCAGTCTAGGTGCCCCCTCTTCACAAACAGATAGGCTAGTGCCCCTAGGCACTACACACAGGCCTACCAGCAATTTCCATTCAGATCACTGCAGAGTTGACCAGGCCCTTTCATTCCACCCTTTAATTCTTGGAAGTCCAGGGCTGGGGAGGGTTAATTTGCATTTGGCAAGAAGACCCTTGGCATATCTGACTATCTAGATACAAGTGTCCTGGAGTCATTTTACCAAACTGCAGGGTCTGGGCTTCACTGCTGAGCAGGGGCCCTCCATCCCAGCTGCAAAATGAAATGCAGTGAGAGGGAGAGGAAGAAGAAAACTTACTGAGGGCACTTTGCTAGTGCAGGTAACAGTGGCTTGTTGGTAACTTTCAGTTTCTGCATAAATGTTTCTGATGTTAACTTTCATCAGTTTGTCAGTCCCTCTGTGTAGGCATTAAATCTTGACTTCCTACCATCTGGCAGCACATCATAGCCATAGATGAATCTCCATGGACGGAGTCTGCATTGTTCGTGTACTGTACCATCTGGAAGCATGAGAACAATGAGTACACATGGCCTTGGATCACAGTGACACCTTTGTTCAACCTCATTCAACATCCCTTATGGTTGATTCCCTCTGTGTGCAAAGGTATATAGCTTTCAAGGAGTTGTCCAGTAGTGTTTATACAAGAGGAGATACAACCTACAGAAAGGGCCAATGCCGTGGAATAGCTAGGGAGTGGGAAGACTGTGTGCTGTACATTGTCTGGGCCTGTGCCCTCTGTTCTCCTCCTTTACTGTCAGAGATCTGTGAATATACACACTAATGTTTTCTCTCTGATCTTCAGTATTTTCTAGGGTCCTACCATTCATAGTGTAATCCCATGCCTTGTTGGCCCTGACTTTCCCTTACTTTTTGAATAGAGGTGTTATGATTGCTCGACCTGCAGGGACTTTGCAGAATTTAGGATAATTTGAACGTTTACAATCAATGCATCCATTATCTCTGTAGGCATTTCTTTCACAACTTATCAGCCCATGCTCCATTAGCTTCCTTCGTACTTTTTCTTTCGTGATTGTGATTGTTTTAAATTCTTCCTTCCCTGTTGGCTCTTGATTTTCTTCTGTTCTGGGACTTTTTTGTACCATTTACAAGGAGGATAAATTCAAAATGGTTGGTTAAAGTCTGGTATTTTCTTGTCTTCCATAATTAATTTTTCAATATCATCCTGTAAGGGGACCAATGTTTTCTTAAGTTACACTGTTCCTTTTTATGTACTCCCACCAGTAACTATTTTCTGTGCTGATGTTTTTTTTATCTCCACCCAACTGATTTTACATCATGGACTTCTAAGTCAAGTTTTCTCACCACTGTCCTGTCCTTCTTCACAAAAACTGCTATCTGCCTCCTTGTTCTTTCTTTTTATTTTTCCAGAATATCAAATAAACTTGAATATTTCATTTCAAGCCTTTGATACGTCTCTGTAATGGATATCATGCAATTCCCATTTATTCCCACCTGAACAATCAATCTACTCATCTGGTTACAAATTCTGTACACATTCAGGAAAAATAAACCTTTAATTCAATCTTGTTTTCTTTTTCCTCTATTCTGACACTATTTGTTCATGCATATGTAAATTTTAATGCTTTGTCCTCTTCCATAATCATTATCTGTATTTTCTTGTCCTTTTTTTTGTTAACTTTCTAAAGGTTTGCTCATTGAACCCTCCCCATTTTTTAATATGACCTTTGATTATAGAAGCTGGGAAGTCATGTTGAGGTTTTACAGGATGTTGATGAGGCCTCTTCTGGAGTACTGCATGCAGTTCTGGTTACCCTGTTATAGGAAGGATATTATTAAACTGAGAGGGTTCAGAAAAGATTTACCAGGAAGTGGCCAGGAATGGAGGGTTTGGGTTAAAAGGAGAGAATAGATAGGCTGGGACTTCTTTCACTAGAGTGTAGCAGGCTGAAGGGTGATCTTATAGAGGTATCTAAAGTCACAAAGGGCATATATTAGGTGAATTACAAAGGTCTTTTCCCTAGGATGGGGAAGTTCAAAAGTAGAGGGCATATTTTTAAGTTGAAAGGTGAAAAATTTAAAAAGGGCATGAGGGCAACTTTTTAGCACAGAGAGTGGTTTGTGTGTACAATGAATTGCCAGAGGAATTGGTGGATGCAGGTACAGTTATAACATTTAAAAGACATTTGGATAAGTATATGAATATGAACAGTTTTGAGGGATATCAGCCAAATGCAGGCAGATTGGTCTAGTTTAGTTTGGGAACATGGTTGGTGTGGACTAGTGGGACCAAAGGGTCTGTTTCTATGCTCTATGACTTTTATATGGGATGTAGCCCTTGCTGGCATACACTATCCAATCTAATTATCCTAGAACTGATTTGCTTTCAAGGCTACTTCAGAGGACAGTTAAAAGTCAATCATATTGCTATGGGTCTGGAGTCACACTGAGTAAGGATGGCAAATTTCCTTACCAAAAAGGCATTAGTGAACCAGATTACAACTGATAATGGTTATTAGGTTGCTATAGTGCCAGCTTTGTAAATTCTAGATTTTTAAAAATTGGATTCAAATTTCACAATCTGTCATGTCCACAGAGCATTAACCTGGACTTCTGGAGAACCAGTCCAGTGACATTACCACAAGGACTACATTGTTTAGTTTAAAGTCTTTCCTAGCCCAGTTATATGATTAACCAGGACCTAATCCTAACTCAATCCAAGAGAAGCCTTCTCCTTTCCCTTATACTAAAGCCAGTGCTTCATGAATTGAAATTTATTTCTCCAACATCAAGCTATGAGTTCTGAAGTAGGATCGCTGAACTTGAAACATTAACTCTGCTTGTCTCCACACATGCTGCTGGAACTGCTGAGTTTCTCCGATAATTTCTGTTTTCATTTTGCATCACACTATGAACCATGCATTCAACCCTGTAATCTTATGTGTTCCGGTAATAATCCAAGGGTTATAACCTTTGTAATTTTACAGCTGTCAACAGCTGTCAACTTCGAAGAATGGTCCCAAATAATTGTCCAGATAGTTAAGATGAGAATTGGGAAGAACCTGGATTGGGGGAGGGAAGGTTGAGGCAGCCGAGGCAAAAGATTTTCTTGTGGAACTTAGCGTAACATTCTTACCATCTTAGCCAACAAAGACATAACAGAAATAAATCCATTGAAATTCCTGGATTTCACGAAAGCATCTGTTGATAAGCATCTGACCAGTTTTTATTGCTGTTCATGAACAGGTCAAGAAAGCACTTTAACTACATCGAAACTGGTGCTGCTAAGCTCCCAAATCTCAGCTCACAAAGCAAGCTGAAGCATGGCTATTGCATGTTACTGTAAAAATACAAAAGGAAAATAGAAAGTTCACAATTATTCTGCAATGCCAATATCTTCAAAACACTTGACACCTTTTCCTCAAAGGAAGTTGGACTCCGTCTATTTGAAAATTTTACAACTTACAGCTCAAACTTACAGTTCTAGTAATTCTCAGTGAATAATTAGTGTTTAATATTTGTACATTAAAGCTATAGGAGGATTGTTCAGTAGTGTCCATGTAACTGCTTTCTCGGAGCCGTGCAGCCTTTTTCGTGAATTCTTTTGTACTCTCTCCAGAACCTTCATGTTCTTCCTAAATGTCGCACACATTCTGAACACTAATTAAAAAGCAAGTCACAACACAGAAAAAATAAAATGTTGTGTTGCTGTAAGGACTCACAAAGCAATTCCCTTACAACTAAAGCTTCATGCTTTACAGACATTAATATTTTCTGTTAGTGAAAAATAGTATGGAATAGATGCTTTTTTGAAAGTAGACATACAGTATTTTGCCAACAAGTTCTGAGAAAGGGTCATTAGACCCAAAACGTTAACTCTGCTTTCTCTCCACAGTCTGAGTTTTTCCAGCAGCTTCAGTTTTTGTTTTTGATTTTTAGCATTCTCTGTTCTTTGGATTCTTTATATGAGCAATTTTTTTTTGGTTCAACTTTTTCTCCAATTCACCTTAGCCTTGCTGTAGTAACTTTTCTGCAATCACCAATCCACTGAGACAGAGAATAAGTATCTTCTGTCTTGTTCCAGGCTTTACTTGTCTTTCTATGTGAGTTGAACTGGATGCAACATTTAAAGTGCAGTCTGATGGAGAAGTATACTGTTTGAATTTGTTGGCCTGAGACTTGCATGAGATGAATTAATCATCTCTTCAACGTCAACTGACAGAAAATCTGTTCCTCAGAGTGAATCCAACTGAACGCCTTTCAAAAAAGGTGGCATGTAATTTTCTCCAGTGATAGTAAGTAAATAACTCAGTGAATAAATAGTTTCTTAATATTTGCACATTTGATGTTTCTTTTCTATTGTGATAATGGTAATGTGTTACCCCCTGTGAACATTCTTTGGGAATGTCCTGCTGCTATAACCTTGGTGGAAGTACAGGCCACATATTCTTTATGTGCATATATTCTTTATAAAGTTGCAGTAGTGAGGCAGAAGCTACACCAAAAACATTTCCAGCCAAAGAACTTGTGCACACTGCAGGCTGCCCAATGTGAGCAACTTCACTTGTGGAGCTTTGGATTTGAATCTACAAGCTACATAACTACTGAGATCATGGCATAATGTACATATAGTTGTGAAGTATCATCAGTTGTGTTAATTGGTACCAGGGAAGTTGCTTTCCTGCAGTTTGGTAAATTGCTTTTAAATAATGTTATTCTATGTTGATTTCAATTTGGACTTTTGAAATAAAAATCTTAAAATATGACACTTTGCCGTGACATCTTGTACTTTCTTCCAATGTTTGCTGGGAAAATCATATCTCCTTTTATAATTTTTGGTATATCTGAGGATATTTAACACACTGTATTATGCAGCTGATAGGACATATCTACACCAGCCTATCTTGTGAAACACAGTCAGGGCACATAGGAAGCTTCTGATGTGTTCAGGTATAAGTGGAAAGATTTACAAATGCGTTCCTGGAATTGTGTGGGTGGCGCAGTGGTTAGCATTGCTGCCTCACAACGCCAGAGACCTGGGTTCACTTCCCACCTCAGGCAGCTGTCTGTGTGGAGTTTGCACATTCTCCCCGTCCCTGCATGGGTTTCCTCTGGGTGCTCTGGTTTCCTACCACAGTCCAAAAATGTGCAGGTTAGGTGAATTGGCCATGCTAAATTGCCTGTAGTGTTCATTGAAGGGGTAAATGTAGGGAATGGGTCTGGGTGGATTGCTCTTCAGAGGGTTGGTGTGGACTTGTTGGGCCGAAGGGCCTGTTTCCACACTGTAAGTAATCTAATCAAAATGTCTACAGTGTCTCTTATTCCTGGTGGCCTCTTAGAAACTGATACTCCTGAGTTGAATGTTCCAATGATTTGAAGACTTATCAAACAATTCAGATTCACCACATTGCAAGATGCTTTTTCAAATAGCCTTCTACAACCAAGAGGTCTATTTTAACCACAAGCAGGTGGTGGGCAATGTAAATTGTTTTGGTTTTTAACTCTGCTCTGGAGATGGTGATGGTCTCTGATTTTAACATATCCAACTGAGTGGGTAGTGAGGAAATAGGTTACGGTGGGCTGGAAAGTACCAGACTAACCACACAATCTTTAGATAGGGGTGGGCTGCACTGGTGAGGTGCAGAGGAGATTCACCAGGATATTGCCTGAGTTGGAATAGTTTAGCTATGAAGAGAGACTGGATAATCTCAGCTTGTTTTCTTCAGAGCAGTGGCAGCTGAAAGGGATGCATGTTTGAGGTGTAGGAAGATTGTGAGGAAGGAGGGTTCTTGTGGTGTGGTGGTAGTGTCTCTATCTCTGAGCCAGGAGTCCCAGGTTCAAGACCCACCTGTTCCAGAGGTGTGTCATAATGTCTCTGAATAGGTTGATTGGAAACTATATGTAAGACTGTGAGGGGGGGCCATTTTGTGGTGCAGTGGTAGTGTCCCTACCCTTGGAACAGGAGCCAAGGTACAATCCCACCTACTACAGAGTTTGTAATAACATCCCTGGAGAGATTGATTAGAAAAATAGGTTAAATAAAAAGATAATAGCATTGTGAGGAATGTGGATAGGAAGTAGCTGTTTATTTTAGTTGAAAGGCATAATTTTAAGATGATGGGCAGGAGATTTAGAGGGGATTTGAGGAATTGTTTCCCCCCAGAGGGTGATAGGAATCTGGATTACACTGCCTGAGAGGGTACCCGAGGCAGGAAACCTCACAACCTTTGAAAAATACATGGATGAGCATTTGGAATGTCATAATGTTCAAGGGCTATAGGCCAAGTGTTGGAAAGGAGGATTAATGTAGGTAGGTGGAATGTTGTTTTTTGTTGGTGCTGACCCGATTGGCCCAAGGGTCCTTTCTGTACTTTATGATTGTGTGATTCTATGATACACTGCACTTTAGGAGTCTCCTGCAAAAGTGCAGCTGGAGGGCTATAAAATCCTGGCAATAGTAAGGGCTGCATAAAAGTGACTGCAACAGTGCAAAATACACATCCATATAAACAGAAAAACTTACTCTCAATAAGAAAATGTATGAAAACCTTCCATGACTGTACCTAAAGTAGGAGATGTGATGGATTGCTGATACTGAATGCTAATGCGAGCTGAAGTGAAGGTAATGTCTCTCCGATCCCTCGTTCAATCGATGCAAGTTCACTCTGAGAGTCAAAAAGTGAATGTGAAATGATATTTTGTCAGCTTTCTTTAATACCTAATAAAGAAGAATGCATAGTATTCGCCTGAAGAGAGATAGAGGGAGTGTTATGCCTTCAGATTTTTTCACAGGCTCTGTCAGTTGTTGAGTAGCTATGTGGAGCAGGAAATGAAGAAAAGATTAGGGATTACTCCTGACTCAGTATTGCTCCTCCCCGCCCTAGCTAATTCTGTGAAACTTTTCCTGAAGCCAAGACGTTTCTATTAATTATTAACAAGTTTACTTATTTTACTGGGAATAGAGAATAATTAAGCATTGTTGATGAGGAGCACCTGCAAGCTGCTGTACTGTATTGCTTGTGAATAATATCTCAGTGGGCAAACCTCTGTTAAAGCTACTGTGATTGTGAATTCTTAAGGTACCAGTTCAAAGGTAACAGGAGAATTGGTTGTCATGGTTGCTTTCATTCATCTAATGATCTGGCAATTAACAGTTTAGGGAGAAAATAGGTTGAAGCCTTAGGGCTTAGATGGCTATGAGATATGTCATTAAGTGACACATCTTAGATTGAGTAGCAGGAAGAGCAAGTTTCATTGTGGTGGATAATTGAACGGAAGTGACTATTTCATTGACATTGATGAATTGTAATTAGATACTGGTATTCTATTGTTACATTTTATATTTCATCACTTTTCAGCACAAAATTGAACAGTATTTTCAAACTTAATGGGGAATTTTGGCCATGTGTGATAGTGTAACTACTGTGTTCGTGAACTAAACTGCATATTTTATACCGTTCCCATTAATGTTAATGGAGATAGGAGGGGAGAGGTGTAGAAGGGTTAACTAATTCACTACCCCCTGTTTTATGATATTATCTGTTTATAGTTATTACATGCCTAACACTTTCTTAATTACCCCATTGCATGTTAATTAATAAAGTGCCATGCTGTGACAGTCTCACAAATGCTAGATTTCTGGCTCATAGAGTCATAGAGATGTACAGCATGGAAACAGACCCTTCAGTCCAACCCGTCCATGCCAACCAGATATCCCAACCCAGTCTAGTCCCACCTGCCAGCACCCGGCCCATATCCCTCCAAACCCTTCCTATTCATATACCCATCCAAATGCTTCTTAAATGTTGCAATTGTACCAGCCTCCACCACTTCCTCTGGCAGCTCATTCCATACACCTACCACCCTCTGTGTGAAAACGTTGCCCGTAGGTCTCTTTTATATCTTTCCCCTCTCACCCTAAACCTATGTCCTCTAGTTCTGGACTCCTCAACCTCAGGGAAAAGACTTTGCCTATTTGCCCTATCCATGCCCCTCATAATTTTGTAAACCTCTATAAGGTCACCCCTCAGCATCCGACGCTCCAGGGAAAACAGTCCCATCCTGTTCAGCCTCTCCCTATTACTCCTTCATCGGTTTTGACAATTGGTCTACTCCTGAAAGTGTAATGCATCTATTCTTTCCTCAGGCATTGACTAACCTGTTGTGTGTTTCCCACATGTTCTGTTTTTGTTCCAGATGTTCTACTTTCTGTAATTACATAAGAAGCCAACAGATGATAGTTTTTTTATTGTTTGTATGATTGGTGAGAAAATGACAGTTGGGCACTGAGGTAAGCAGTCTGTTCAACACCTTTGATTGATGTTTTGTAAATGGTTGTGATGCCACCAGGAAGAGATCCGTCAAGGCAAAAATATAGTGCATGGAAGATGTCTGACCTGAATGGTCACAATCACCATTTGAGCTATTCCTCATCTTCTGCTGGTGGATCATGTAGCCACATCTTGCCTGGCCCAATCTCAATTGCCTGAGGGTGGTCCAGATTTACTGTGGAAAGTTGAAACCTGACACCTCACCATTCAACCTGTTTGTAGTTGAGGATGTTTGCAGTTGACCAATAAAGATTGCATCATTTTATTTCCCGTATTTTTGATTATTGTTTGAAGTGGAAAAAAAGACCATTTTGAAACCAAGGACTTTAAAAGGAAATGTTGCACTTTTAAAGAACAAGCTACTGAAACCCATTGTGCATGGTGTTTACACTGTTTTCAAGGAGAACTTCTCCCTGTGAGCTTGAGTGAGTTTTCTTTCACCATCCTTCCAAAATTGCCTCACTCGCTATATACTGTGCCCCTGTGGCAACTCTTTTGTCATATTCTCTCACTTGCTGCAGATGAAAACATTGGCCATTGCTGGGGCCTTTGGGAATCCTGGCATTGCTGCTATCTTTAAAGGTGAGCCTTGCACCCAGTGAAGTGCTGTCAGTCTGCAGCTGTCCTGCATGGTTCCTTTTATTTGCCCTGCTATGTCAGACAGGAAATTGGCACCCTAATATATGAAAATAGGTTACTAATGAGCACTTTAGCAAATTTTCACACCGTTCTAGATTTGAAAAAGTTCCAACATTGCTACAAAATCCACAATTAAACGGGAAAGATGAATGTGGGGTTTGGACAAGTCAATGAAGGAAAAAGCTGACATTTATACAAAATTTGTAAAATTACCAATCCAGCCCACTCCAATATGGTCTGTCACCATCAGGATTACTAACTAAATTGAAGATTCAAGTCCCTTGAAAGAAGTTGACTCCACATTTGTGCAATGGGACTGTCGAAATAGATGCAGGAAAGAACTGTTTCACTGGGCACAGTAGGCCACATACTACACTAGGTGACACCATACCAGATTGTTGACACATTTGGCCAAGGGCAACAGGTGTGAACTCAGGATCACAACAGGAGGAGAATGATCTTTCAAGGAGGAGACCAGCAGAGACATTGGTCAGAGCAGGAAGAATGAAACTGCAAGAACTTCAACCCATTCTGGATGAAATACCTGGTTCTGCTTAATTGGGCTGAATCCAATGAGGAAGTTGATACCATAAGTGATCTACAGACTTCACACTGTCAAGAACAGAATCAAACTTAACCGTTTTCAACCCAGATGACCTATCGATCTTCAATGTCCAAAGGTACTCTATTTTTAGGGAATGGTGAGTCTTCCGGATCTCTGAATTTGTGAAGTCAGGGATTTGGTGGGAAGATGGGTAGTGTTAAATGTAATGATGTATAAAAATGTATAATACTAATGAGAAGAAAATTTGGGGTCAGTGAGACATTGTATAAGGGTTTAGGTGTCTGAAAGAATTCCTCAGTGATAACAACTATCATAATAATCTAATTTTTATTTAATTGCTAACATATAATAAACAACATCTGGATTAAAAAAAAGAACCTCTTTGTGAGCAAGTGGTTCTCCTCTATGACAGCAAACCAAATGGACCCAGTAGAACCCTACCCTAAAGAGGATAGCGATGGTAGACCTAACCCATAGTGAAACATGGAGCCGAGTGTCTTATACTTCAAGGTGGATTGCTCACCCAAAATCTCCATAATTCAGAACTTCCTTTCCAAAGAATCACAGAACAGCATGATAAATGGGATAGAGGTGCTGGTTTTAATGGAATTCCCTTCGCAGGGTTGGTGAAAACTTGATGGGCCAAATGACCTCTTTCTGCACTGTAGGGATTCTATAAATAGAACCTCAGCAGGTCTGTTTAGTGTTGCATGGTGTCTTAGTGGTTAGCACTGAAGCCTCATAGTGCAAAGGATCCAGGGCTCGATTCCAGCCTTGGGTGAGTGTCTGGGGGAGTTTGCATGTTCTCTGTATGGAGGTTCCCACCGGGTGCTCAGATTTTCTTCCACTGTCTGAAGATGTGCAGGTTAGGTGGATTGACAATGCTGAATTGATTGTAGTGCCTATGGTTGTTTCAGTTCTGTGGATTAGCCATGGTAATTGTGGAGTTATAGTGTAGGGGTCTGGGTGGGATGCTCTTCAGAGGTTTGGTGCAGACTTGATGGGCTGAATGGTGTATTTTCCCATTGTAGGGATTCTATGTTACAGAACATAAGGTGGACACCTAGTCCAAGATTTCTCCAATACCGTTTTGAAGTTCATGTAAATAATAATAACATTACCCTCAGCAACACTTGCTGTTGCTTCTTCAAAACAGCTCCAGCAAATTATTTAAACATGATTTGCTGTTAAGATTTTTATGTTGATCATATTTCCTTAATCAACCTACATTTGGCCAAGTTATAATTAATTTTGTCTCAAATTATTGATTCCAGTAGCTTCCAAGCTTATACTGACTGCATTATAGTTGCTGGGATTATGTTTATATTTGCAATTCTCTAGTTACATAGTACCATCCCTTGAATTGGACGAAGACTGGAAAATGTTATCAGTTATAAATGACATGCATTTTAACATTCACAAGACATTAGTTCCCTCTAGAGCCATGATGTGGAGGTGCTGGTATTGGACTGGGGTGGACAACGTTAGAAGTCACACAACACCAGGTTACAATCCAACAGGTTTATTTGAAATCACAAGCTTTCGGAGCGGTGATCCTTCATCAGATGAAGTCTGACTTCACCTGATGAAGGAGTAATGCTCCGAAAGCTTGGATTTCAAATAAACCTGTTGGAGTTTAACCTGGTGTTGTGTGACTTCTGACTTTTTCTCTCAAGAGAGTAGAGGTCTGGAGGAGAAGAAAAGTTTTACAATGAAGGAAGTTGTGATTTATTATGGACATGTAAAACAAATGATTAATAAGTGAAGTTTCATGCAAATTAAGTGGAATGTTGGTTCAAAGCTGAATGTACAGAAAAGCTCTATGTTACGATGTACTCAATACGTTCATAGGGATGACAAAGATAGCTATGAGGTCACAATTTTCTGACATGGGGGTCACAAATAGTAAAATATACATTGTCAGAAAAATCATGTCTTTAGTCTAAGTGATGAAAATATTGAGTCATGAGGCAGAACATTTTCATCTGATGTTCATTGACTCTATGGTATAATGAAAGCAGAATGCAGTAGAAATTCTTTGAAAGCATTTTAAGAGCTCTTTGCCATTCTGCCATTTATAGTTATGTGTAACCACTTTTGACCTGGTATGTTAAATTTAAGTCCACTTAATAAACATGTTATATGAGGTCAACTTGCTATACTCACAACCTCTGCAAATTTAAAATACTTTCTCTTTTCCACTATTGCTCTCCCAGTATGTTCTGATGCTCAATGCAACCCTCTACTCCCTGTGCTTTCGTTGGGGCTTTTTGTGTACAGGACATACCTTGGCAATTTGCCACATTGTTGGGCAAGTTCTGGGCACAAGCCTTCAGTACCATTGCTAGAATGTTATCACAGCCCATAACCTTTGCAGTACCCAATGCCTCTAACTGTTTCTTGATACCACATGTAGTGAATCAAATTAGCTGAAGATTAGTATCTGTGATGCTGATTACTACTGGAGGAGGCTGCAATGGATCATCCATTCAACACTTCTGGTTGAAAGTTGCTGCAAATACTTCAGACTTATCTTTTGCACTGATGTCTTGGGCTCTTCCATCTTTGAGGATAGGGATATTTGTGAAGTGTCCTCCTCCATTGAGTTGTTTAATTGTCTACCACCTTTCACGACTGGATGTGGAAGGGTACAGAGTCTAGAGCTGATCTGTTGGCTGTGGGATCGCTTAGCTCTCTCTATCACTTGTTGCTTATGCTATTTGGCATGCAAGTAGTCCTGTTTGGTAACTTCATCAGGCTGACACCACCTTTTTAGGTATACCTAGTGCTGCTCTTGTCATGCCCTCTGGCAATCTCCATTAAACCAGGTTGATCCCCTGGCTTGATGGAAGTGGTTGAGTCGGGGATATGCTGGGCTGTGAGGTTGCCCAACCTTGATTTGCAAGGTCTGTTTGAAGCTCCATCCCATTTAGCACGGTGATAGCTCCCCACAACATAATGGAGGGTATTCTTAATGTGAAGGCAGGATTTTATGTCCATGAGGACTGTGCAGTGGTCACTCTTACTGATACTGTCATGGACAGCTGCATCTGCAGTGACAGATTGATGAGGATAAGGTCAAGGATGTTTTTGCCTCTTATTGATTTCCCTCATAATCTGCTGCAGATCCAGTCTAGCAGCTACGGTCTTTAGGACCCTACCAGTTCAATCAGTAATGCTGCTGCCGAGCCACCCTTGGTAGTGAACATTGAAATTCTCCACCCAGAGTACATTTTGCACCATTGTTACCCTTTGTGCTTCCTCCAAGCATGGTTCAAATGGAAGAGTACAGTTTCATCTGCAGGGGGAAGACAGTGCACAGTCATCAGCAGGAGGTTTCCTTGCCCATATTTAACCTGAAGGCATGAGACTTCTTGGGATCCAGAGTCAATGCTGAGATCTCTTTGGGCAACACCCTCCCAACTGTATACCACTGTGAAACAGGACATATCCAGGGATGGTAATGGTGGTGTCTAGGAAGAAGTCGCACATCATTCTGAATTTTTACTATATCACCATTTTTTCACTGTCTCTGTGCCAAAACTCTGGAATTCCCTTCTAAATGGTTTCCACACCCTAAGAGTGTTGTTCAAGAACGCAACTCATCACAAGCTTCTCCAGGGCAATTAGGCCTAGCCAGACATCTCTTGAAAACATATGAAAAAAACTAGCATATACAATTGAATACCTTAATTTTCAGCTGGTGCAATTTTTCATATGAGTCAAATTTTTTACTTTGAAATCCTTCTAACACCCATGGAAAAAGAACCAACCAACCAAGATAGTTGAAAGGCAAATTAGATAAATATGTTTGCTGGGAATTTTAAAAATTTATTCACAGGATGAGGGTATTGCTGGCTATGTCTGCATTTGTTGGCACCTAAATACCGAGTGGGCAGTTAAGAGTCAACCACTTTGCTGTGGATCTGGAGTCACATGTGGGCAAAATGCGTTTTCCCCCGACAATTAATTCAACAGCATCATTAGAGTCTTAATTCCAGATTTTCTATTGAATGCAAACTCCACCATCTGCCACGGTGGGATCTGAATCTGCCTCCCCTGACCATTACCTGAATCTCTGAAACAACAGTCCTAAAGTAATACCACTAGACCATCACCTTCCTCTACTGTAAAGAAAATTAATGCCTCATTCAGTTGCAGGAAGTTAACTGTTTCCATCAATAGAGTAAAAATGTTTTAAAACTCTCCATAAAGAACAGCTGGGTAATATTTGATGATTAAAGAACAGTCTCTTGCTGAGTCTGTAATCCACAGACATAACTGTGATGAAAAGGCAGGTTTATACATGCTGAAAGCACTACTTTATCATATAGTGAACATGTTTGGCAGAAGATATAGGATGGCCTTATTAAAATCTACTGGGGCTCCCAATAGAGCATGATTCATTTTGTTGCAGGAACGAATACTTTGATAAAATATCAGCTACTTTTTGAATTAATAGCAACTTCTTCTTGCACTCATGTCTCTTTCATCTTCTGCATTAAGAAGAAACTTACGATCCAGAATGAAAAGAAATAGCCTCACCATAGTAACGAGCGGTACAAAATATATCCCAGATGCATGGGGTGTGAGACTGAAATGATGTTACATTAATGGAATATTGATCCAGCCACTTCTCAGAAGTGCAGCATGCCATCAAATATTTCTACAATCATTTTGCTTTAAAACATTGACTGCAATCTAGCAAAATACAGCAAGTCAAATTTTCAAACTGAAGACAGGAATCATTCAGGAGTGGGACTATGTTACATTTCTGTCTCTATCTTCAGCTTGCCTTAACATATAATTTGAGTCCATGGTGCCTTAATTGGAATTGGGTCAACTCAACCTGTTTGGTCTTGAGTCACATGTAAGCTAGACCAGGTAAGGCTGGCAGATTCCTTCTTTGAAGGACTGTAAACAAAATGGGTATTTATAACATTGACAACATAGTCACCATTAGGTTAGATTTTAATTCCAGAATTTATTGAATTCAAATGTCACAATCTTGCATTGTGGTATTTAAATTCATGTCCTCAGAACATTAGTCTGGAGAAGCCCTGGAGAAGCTTGTGATGAGTTACTAGTGCATTACTAGTGCATTGGCATTTGAAATAACTGCATGGGGGCCGGTATCCTGTCACCAAGTTGCCTTTTATTTACACTTGCACAGTACATAGACTCTGACTAGCTAGCTCAGAGTCAGTCCCTGAAGTCAGAAGATTCTCTGAATCTCCTGTTTATATCTGTCAGTCAGGGCTCCCTACCTGTTGTAGGTTAACAGCCCAGTCAAGGATCTCATACTCAACAAGATCCATCTGGCCAACCTCAGTCCAATCACTATGCATTACCACGATGTCCCTGCCTTCCCTAATCTTAAAGCAAGATGTCTTTACTCCTGTACTCAAATCCTCTTGCAATAAAGGCTACCATATCGTTCATATTCCTAATTGCTTGCTGTGCATGCATGTTCGCTTATGGTGAGTTATGAACAAAGGCGTTCTTCACACAGCAGATAACAGTCTGGTCAGAATGAATTCTTTATTGAAGTATCCTTGAGATGGCTGCTTGCAGAGTGTGTGCTACATGGTGGAAATCACATGACGATGAAGGATATTTGCACATGATTGCATTTCAATCCAAACAAAGGGCATCCAGGCCCCCTTGGACATCAACACTTCCCAGCTTCTGGGAAAGTACTCTGCACCTCCATTCTTCCAATTAAAGTGGATAACCTCACACTTACCCATACTGTATTCCATCTGCTGTATTCTGGACCACTCACTCAGTCTGTCAAAATCCTGTAGAAACCTTTTAACATTCTCATCACAACTCACATTCCTACATAATTTGGTGTTATGAGCAAACTTGGAAATAATACACATCCAGAACATTGATACAGATTGTGAACAGCCCAGGTCCAAGCACTAATAACAACTATTCATCAAATACCAAAATGGAAATGACCCATTTATTACAACACTTTGCTTTTTTACCATTAACCAATGCTCAATTCATGTCAGTATATTACCTACACCTATGGGCTTTAATTTTGTTCATTAACCTTGTGTATGGGATGTTACTGAAAATCTTCTGAAAATCCAAATGCACTAGATCCATTAATTGTCCTTTATCCACACTCCTAGCAGCATCATTGAGGAAAAGAACTCCAACAGGTTTGCCAAACATGACTTCTCGATCAGGTAGGTAAAAACAATGACTGCAGATGCTAGAATCCAGATTCTGGATTAGTGGTGCTGGAAGAGCACAGCAGTTCAGGCAGCATCCGAGGAGCAGTAAAATCGACGTTTCGGGCAAAAGCCCTTCATCAGGAATAAAGGCAGAGAGCCTGAAGTGTGGAGAGATAAGCTAGAGGAGGGTGGGGGTGGGGAGAAAGTAGCATAGAGTACAATAGGTGAGTGGGGGAGGGGATGAAGGTGATAGGTCAGGGAGGAGGGTGGAGTGGATAGGTGGAAAAGAAGATAGGCAGGTAGGACAAGTCATGGGGACAGTGTTGAGCTGAAAGTTTGGAACTAGGGTGAGGTGGGGGAAGGGGAAATGAGGAAACTGTTGAAGTCCACAATGATGCCCTGGGGTTGAAGTGTTCTGAGGCGGAAGATGAGGTGTTCTTCCTCCAGGCGTCTGGTGGTGAGGGAGTGGCGGCGAAGGAGGCCCAGGACCTCCATGTCCTCGGCAGAGTGGGAGGGGGAGTTGAAATGTTGGGCCACAGGGCGGTGTGGTTGATTGGTGCGGGTGTCCTGGAGATGTTCCCTAAAGCGCTCTGCTAGGAGGCGTCCAGTCTCCCCAATGTAGAGGAGACCACATCGGGAGCAACGGATGCAATAAATGATATTAGTGGATGTGCAAGTAAAACTTTGATGGATGTGGAAGGCTCCTTTAGGGCCTTGGATAGAGGTGAGGGAGGAGGTGTGGGCGCAGGTTTTACAGTTCCTGTGGTGGCAGGGGAAGATGCCAGGATGGGAGGGTGAGTTGTAGGGGGGCATGGACCTGACCAGGTAATCACGGAGGGAACGGTCTTTGCGGAAGGAGGAAAGGGGTGGGGAGGGGAAATATATCCCTCGTGGTGGGGTCTTTTGGAGGTGGCGGAAATGTCGGCGGATGATTTGGTTTATGCGAAGGTTGGTAGGGTGGAAGGTGAGCACCAGGGGCGTTCTGTCCTTGTTACGGTTGGAGGGGTGGGGTCTGAGGGTGGAGGTGCGGGATGTGGACGAGATGCTTTGGAGGGCATCTTTAACTACGTGGGTAGGGAAATTGCGGTCTCTAAAGAAGGAAGCCATCTGGTGTGTTCTGTGGTGGAACTGTTCCTCCTGGGAGCAGTTACGGCGGAGGCGGAGGAATTGGGAATACGGGATGGCATTTTTGCAAGAGGTAGGGTGGGAAGAAGTGTAATCCAGGTAGCTATGGGAGTCGGTGGGTTTGTAAAAAATGTCAGTGTCAAGTCGGTTGTCATTAATGGAGATGGAGAGGGAAGGGGAGGGAGGTGTCAGAGATGGTCCAGGTAAATTTAAGGTCAGAGTGGAATGTGTTGGTGAAGTTGATGAATTGCTCAACTTCCTCGCGGGAGCACGAGGTGGTGCCAATGCAGTCATCAATGTAGTGGAGGAAGAGGTGGGGAGTGGTGCTGGTATAATTATGGAAGATTGATTGTTCTACGTAGCCAACAAAGAGACAGACATAGTTGGGGCCCATACGTGTGCCCATTGCTACCCCTTTGGTCGGGAGGAAGTGGGAGGATTCGAAGGAGAAATTGGTAAGGGTGAGGACCAGTTCGGCCAAACGAATTAGAGTGTCGGTGGAAGGGTACTGTTGGGGATTTCGGGAGAGGAAAAAACAGAGGGCTTGGAGGCCCTAGTCATGGCAGATGGAGGTGTAGAGGGATTGGATATCCATGGTGAAGATGAGGTGTTGGGCGCCGGAGACGTGGTGGAGGTGGAGGGCGTGGGTGGCGTCTCATACGTATGTGGGGAGTTCCTGGACTCGGGGGGATAGGACAGTGTCAAGGTAGGTAGAGATGAGTTCAGTGGGGCAGGAGCATGCTGAGACAATGGGTCAGCCAGGGTGGTCAGGCTTGTGGATCTTGGGAAGGAGGTAGAACCTGGCAGTGTGGGGTTCCCGGACTATGTGGTTGGAAGCTGTGGGAGGGAGATCTCCTGAGGTGATGAGGTTCTGTATGGTCTGGGAGATGATGGTTGGGTGATGGGGGGTGGGGTCATGGTCGAGGGGGCGGTAGGAAGAGGTGTCCTCGAGTTGGTGTTTGGCTTCAGCGGTGTAGAGGTCAGTGCGCCAGACTACCACTGCACCCCCTTTATCTGCTGGCTTGATGGTGAGGTTGTGATTGGAGCAAAGGGATTGGAGGGCTGCACGTTGTGAGGGTGAGAGGTTGGAGTGGGGGAGGGGGGTAGACAGGTTGAGGCGGTCAATATCCCGGCGGCAGTTGGAAATGAAGAGGTCGAGGGCAGGTAGTAGGCCAGTGCGGGGTGTCCAGGTGGATGCAGTGTGTTGGAGGTGGGCGAAGGGGTCCTCAGAAGGTGAAAGTAAGCTTAGAGGCGGAGGCGGCAGAAGACGTGTTTGACGTCACGGCGTGTATTAAATTCATTGATGCGTGGGCGGAGGGGGATAAAGGTCCTTTGCCGAGGACTGATCGTTCGTCCTCAGTGAGGGGGAGGTCAGGGGGAATGGTGAAAACTTGGCAGGGCTGGGAGCTGGGACCTGGTGTAGGTGTGGAGCTGGGAGTGGGGGCGGAGCCGGTAACTGGAGTGGGTGTGATGGTGGGGGGGAATGGGGGTGGAGTCATGAGCAGGGGTAGTGTTCCCCTCAGGGTTCTGGGGGCCATGAATGGTGACAGTGGGATCTGTGGGGGGCGTGTCAGCAGAATGCAGGTGAGTGGCATTGGTGGGGTCGGAAGTGGTGGCAGACATGGCAGTAGGGGTGGCGGAAGTCACTGAGCGTGTGACATCAGTGATGATGTGAGGGGCGGAAGTGATATCACGTGTGGTGCATGAGGAATTGTGAGGGGTGGAAGTGATATCACGTGTGGTGCATGAGGAATTGTGAGGGGCGGAAGTGGTTTTGGGAGTGGCCATGATGGGGCGGGAATGACATCATCAATCAGTGTGGGGGTGGCAGCTGCACCAGCTGCATGGCTAATGGCTTCCAAATAGTTCCAGAGGCCGGGGGAATCTTCTGGAAAGTTTGAGGAGCACTGGTTATGGAGGTGGGTCGATAAAAGTTTGTTGTACTTACAGTTTTTGATGTTTGAGATGGAATTGAAATACTGTTTGTTGAGAGTATGAATTCTCCTGAGGATGTAGTACAGAGTGGGTCCTTTGCAATTCTGAGAGAGTGTGGCCCTCAGCTGAGGCAGGGCTGACTGTAGAGAGGTTAGGTGCCGGCGCATTGCTGCAAGCATAGAGCGGAGAATCTTGAAGGAGAACTGTTGCTGGTGTTTTTGAATCTGTAGTCTGTACTGTTTGTCCTGTTCGGGTCCGAACTCTGCTGGTTTAAAGGTGGTCCAGAGTCCGTGTGGGATGATATGGTTACAGAGGCAGGCACTGAGGAAGCAAATGTGGCTGTGGTACCGAGTTTGTTTCACGACATGGTTGAAGAGCTTCAGGGCAGAGGAAATGACCTGGGAGTTGCAGTGGGAGAGGGACTCCCTGAGATTCTTGTAAAGAGAGGAGGAAAACTTCTTCAAGGCAGGCATCCTTGCAAGAGAACCAAGTGACTTCCCGATCAAACATTCATATTAAATCTGTCAAACCAGATTTTTATTTTCTGAGCCTTTGCCGGTAACTTAGTGCTCCAAGGCAGTTTAGCTCTAATCAATTTGTGTTCTAATACAGTGTGACTCCAGTCACTTGGTGCTCCAACACGGTGTGACTCCAGTCACTTGGTGCTCCTACAGGGTATGACTCCAGTCACTTGGTGCTCCAATACAGTGTGACTCCAGTCACTTGGTGCTCCAACACGGTATGACTCCAGTCACTTGGTGCTCCAACACGGTATGACTCCAGTCACTTGGTGCTCCTACAGGGTATGACTCCAGTCACTTGGTGCTCCAAGGCAGTGTGACTCTAGCTTTCCACGCAACAGTACTCTTTGTTGTTGTTTCTCAGACAGCTAATACAACTGCTGCTGCTCATGCCAAGATGGTGCAATCTGCAACCAAGCTTTCATCTTCCTGAGCTAGTTAGTGATGTCCTGCTTATCGTAGGAGAGAAGGGCTAGAGTCTATTATAAAACACATGAGAGAACAACACTTGGAAAACCTTAACAGGATTAGACAAAACCAGCTGTACTTAGGTACATGTGACAATAAATCAAATCAATCAAGCATTTATGAATGCAAATCAGACTTAAAAATGTGCAAACTCCATACAGACAGTTACCCAGGATGGAATCAAACAAAGGTCCCTGGTGATGTGAGGCAGCAGTGTTAACCACTGAGCCACCCTGCTGCTTAAATATTGCTGGAGTTTTGTTGTGTTTTCCCTCTTAGTGTTCATCTGAGGTCAATGAGGAAGAACTCATATGTTGCCTTGCACCCATCAAGCCCTGTGCAGGTAACTCATCCCCAATGTTTCACCATGTGCTAATACTAACTCTAGTCTGCCCTTTGCTCTATTTGTATTTGAGTGGGTAGATCTGAATGTGAAAGCAAGTGAAGATGCAATGTTTATATCATTACTCTTCTCTTGTTCTTGTCCTGCTTGGCTAGGCTGCACTTCATGATACCCGAAAAGGAAAATGTATCAGGGAAATACATTTGATGTGGGGAGGGGTGGATGGGGAAAAAAGAGTTGCTTGTTTATACTATCTGAAGCTTGTAAATCAAAAGAAAGTATGGATTGTGAGGGTAGTGCAGAGTCAGAGGATGTTTAGGAACGAAGATACCATCAACTTCAATGACTTCAGCCTACAGGCCACAGGCAGTGCAATGGACATCTTTATAATGACCAGCACATCCAGCTCCTGCATGGGAGTCAGGATATTCAGGCATGTTCATCCCCTCCATTTAGCTTCTGCAACCCCTAGTTGTATGTCACCTGCAAGAGCAATGTAAGTGAGTACCATACAAACTGTTTGGCTGGTATAGTTGTCATAACTGAGTATCTGACAATGTGTACAAGCTGTGCGATATAGGGAAGTTGAGGGCTTGAGGGTGTGGAGTTAAGGGGCCTTGCAGTCGTGCCAAGTGCACGAGGGGGATATAAGCATAAGGATGTCAGGTATGGCATTTTAAGATTGATTGAATGACCTTGATCACCCATATGATGTTACTGAACTTCTTATGCCACTGCATAGATGTTCTTCAGGTTTGAATCCTGGAATTGAACTCCATTATCGTTACTTGTTCAATTCAGTACAATGCTTCATATTGAATTTTTCATGAAACTGGCTGCTAGATGGATTCTCCCAGTCAGTGCTCATGGTAGAAGTTATATGACTATGGCAAGCCAGAAAGCACATTGGTACAGTATTACATTTCTATCCGAAACAATTATTTGCTCCACTGTCTGCTCTACTGTAGTAGGTGCAGTGCAGGACATCTATCCTCCAATAAGACCCCCAATGCTGTGTTGAATGCCTTAGAGTCCATTCTGTCCAATGCTGTACAACCTTTCTTTCCTTTCCAGGTTCAATCCAGCTCCTATGAGATTCCCAGCACCAGCTTCAACCACATTGTACTTCGCCTTTAAGACATTTAGACTACTTTTGACCAGAACAGGCTGACTTGAAGCAGGAATGCCTAATCGTGAGTTTGGCAATCTGTCAGGCAACCAGTCAATCAGCAGTGTAATTAGTAGTGGCTGGACACTGATCATTCAAAACAGTGGTTAGAACAAAGTTGGCGTGCTGTCTGTGTTGAGGTCAACACATTAACTGCATTGTGACCCCCATTCCAAGATTTGGTGGCTATTTCCTTTTAGCATCTGTTGTTTACAATTTTTCAACCAACCTTATATTTATCTGTGGTAAAGTTCAGTTGCTGCCTAACTGCTTAGCCTGCAAGTTTTCTACTGTTGTTCTATATTACTCTGTATTCATCCTCAGAAGGGGCATTTAACCATGGGATATGAGGAAATGGCTGAGGCATTGAACAGGTATTTTGTGCTGGTCTTCACATGAATAATGTGCCAGACGAAGGTATGTGAGGACCTGGAGAAAACCATTATCACGGAAGAAATAGTGTTGGGCAAGATAATGGACCGAAGGATGTACAAGTCTCCTGACCCTGATGGAATGCAAGCCAGGTTTCTAAAAGAGATGGCAGGAGAAATAGCAAGTGCACTTTTGGTAATTTTCCAAAATTTGTTGGACTCTAGGGTAGTTCCAGCAGATTGGAAATCAGCAAATGTAATGCCACTGTTTGAAGGTTGCCACTCAGGTGGATAGAGTTTGTAAGAAGGCCTATGGAGTATTATCGTTCATTAGCAGAGGGATTGAATTCAAGAGTCGTGAAGTGATGTTGCAGCTGTACAGGACTTTGGTTAGGCCACAGTTGGAGTACTGTGTGCAGTTCTGGTCGCCTCACTTTAGGAAAGATGTGGAAGCTTTAGAGAGGGTGCAGAGAAGATTTACCAGGATGTTGCCTGGAATGGAGAGTAGGTCGTACGAGGATAGGTTGAGAGTTCTCGGCCTTTTCTTGTTGGAACGGCGAAGGATGAGGGGTGACTTGATAGAGGTTTATAAGATGATCAGAGGAATAGATAGAGTAGACAGTCAGAAACTTTTTCCCCGGGTACAACAGAGTGTTACAAGGGGACATAAATTTAAGGTGAAGGGTGGAAGGTATAGGGGAGATGTCAGGGGTGGGTTCTTTACCTAGAGAGTGGTGGGGGCATGGAATGCGCTGCCCGTGGGAGTGGTAGAGTCAGAATCATTGGCGACCTTTAAGCAGCATTTGGATAGGTACATGGATGGGTGCTTAATCTAGGTTAGAAGTTCGGCACAACATCGTGGGCCGAAGGGCCTGTTCTGTGCTGTATTGTTCTATGTTCTATGTTCTATGTTCTATGTTTAAAAAGCATGGTAGACAAAAAAATGGGGACTTATAGACCAGTTAGCTTAACTTCTGTAGTGGGGACGAGGCTTGAGTTTATTATCAAGGAAATTGTCTCATTGGGCAGGCGCAGCATGGGTTCATGAAGGACAGGTCATGCTTAACTAATCTTATGGAATTCTATGAAGACATTACGAGCTTGGTGGACAACAGGAACCCAATAGATGTGGTATACCTAGATTTCCATAAGGCCTTTGAAAATGTTCTGCACAAGAAGTTACTGCATAAGTTAAACATACGTGGCATTACGGGTAAAGTATTAGCATGGATAGAGGATTGGTTGACTAGCAGAAAGCGGAGAGGGTGGATAAATGAGTGTAATTTCTGATTGGCAATCAGTAACTAGTGGTTTGCCTCAGGGATTAGTGCTGGGACTGCAATTATTCACAATTTACATAGATGATTTGGAGTTGCAGACCACATGTAGTGTGTCAAAATTTGCAGATAACAGTAAGATGATTGGCAGAGCAAAGTGTGCAGAGGACTGTGAAACTTTGCAGAGGAACATAGATACTTTAAGTAAGTGAGCAAAGGTCTGGCAGTACAGTGGAGTACGATGTTAATAAATGTGAAGTCAGCTAATTCTGTTTCTCTCTCTCTACAGATGCTGACACACCTGCTGACTTTCTCCAGCACTTTCTGTTTTTATTTCGTACCATTTACCCCAACATGTTGTTTTTTCTTTAGCCATTTTGTGATCCATTTAGCCGATTTTTCCCTGACTCTACATTCCTCATTCTTTTTGATGAGCCTATCATCTGGTACTTTTTGAAACTCCACTCTGTTACATTATTCTTATCCATTCTTTCTGTCACCTTTAAAGGAATATCATTACGTTAGGTAAACACGTTTTTACATTTCAGACCTGATTATACTTTTTGTTGTACTTTATGTCTAGATTTCTTTTGTCATTTCTTCCAGTATAAATTCCACTATCTGTTCGATCATTGATATAAAGCCAGGGGGAACTACAATTCCCAGGTTTTGCTGTATCTCTACTTTTGTACAAAAGGAACAGCATTAGCTTCTGGCAGTCCTTGGGCACTATCTCCTCTTCTGTGTCAGTGGTTCTTAAACTTTTTGCTTCTGAGGCTCACATACCATAAAATTTCCACAGAAAGCCACAGTGGAACACAATATAATTCAATATATATTTTTATGATTAATCTTATTTTAATCAGTTAATCTGAAAATAAAAGGGACCAGCATTTCCAATGTTTAAACATACAGAGCCATCATCCAAGACCAGCCAGAAATAAAAAAACCCCAAAGAACTGTGGATGCTGAAAATCAGAAACGAAAACAGAAATTGCTGGAAAAATTCTGCAGGTCTGGCAACATCTGTATAATCAGAGTTAACATTTCAGGTACAGTGACCCTTCTTCAGAACTGATGGTAGCTAGGGAAAAGTTTTTTTATGTTGAAGGTAGGGTGGGGTTGGTAAATGATAGGTGGAGATAGAACCCACAGAGAGAGAAGAAAAGTTGGACAGACAAAAGAGTGGATAATGGCCAGCCTAGGAGAATGAATAGCTACTAACAGGAACAGTTTGTGGCTAACAATAGATTGTGTGTAACAGCAAACCATATGCTAACAAGGCCTGCTGTGTGGGGGTTAGGGTAAGGACATGAGAGAAGGTGCCTCACGCCCTAAAATTGTTGAACTCGATATTGAGCCCAGAAGACTACAGAGTTCCCAAGCGGAAAAAGAGGAGCTGTTTTTCCAACTCGCGTTGAGCTTCACTGGAGCACTGCAGCAAGCCTGAGACAGAGATGTTGACCAGGAAACAAGATGGTATGCTGAAGTGGCAGGCAATTGGAAGCTCAGAGCCTTTTTTGCGGACAGAACGTAGGTGTTCTGCGAAGTGGTCACCAGTCTACACTTTGTTTCCCCAGTGTAGAGCAGTGGGCTCTACATGTGAGCGGCAAATGCAGTAAACTAGATTGCATGAAGTGCAGGTAAAGTTTTCCTTCATCTGGAAGGTGCGTTTGGGTGCTTGGGTACTGAGGAGGGAGGAAATAAACGGGCAGGTGTTACACCTTCTGCAGTTGCAGGTGAAGGTGCCATGGGGCTACTGGGGGAATTTTGGAAATGAAAGAGGAGTGGACCAGGGTGTCCCAGAGGGAATGGTCCCTGTGGAAGGCTGACAATGAATGGGAGTCTGGTGGTAGCATCTGCTGGAGGTGGTGGAATTGGCGGTGGGATGGTAGGTGAGGACAAGAGGAGCCTATCTCTGTTGTGGGAGAGAAGAGAGGAGGTGAGGGCTAAAGTCTGGGAGATGAGTCAGGCCCGACCGAGGGCCCTGTCAGCTATGGTGCTGGGGAGTCCACGATTGGGAAAGAAGGTGAGCATTTTGGAGGCCCCCTTGTTGAAGTTTGCATCATTGGAATAGATGTGACGGAGATGAAGGAACTTGGAGAATGAGATAGAGTATTTACAGAAAGCTGCATGTAAGAGATATATAGTCAAGGTAACTGTGGGAGCCAGTTGGTTTGTACTGTAGTGAGTATTGTTGGCCAGCGTATTCCCAGAAATGGAAACAGCAATGTCAAGGAAGGGAAGAGAGGAATCAGATATGTACCAGGTGAAGGTGAAAGTGGGGTGGAAATTGGAAGCGAACATGATAAACTTTTCCAATTCCAGATGAGAGAGATCCATTCCTGACTTTGTAATTAATCCTCTGGTTATCACATCTGTCAGAGCCAATTGTTGCTGCATGCCTCCAGCTGCTCAAAGTCACAAAATGATGGTACATTTTGATTGGCTTCATGAAACACAGCTTTACTTCCGCAGTTCTTTGATAGATTGATTAGAGACTCCTTGAAAATGATTGCAAATTGTAGTTTTCTTTTTATTATCCAGGTAGTCTTTTGTTGGAACTTTCACAAAAAATTGGTCAATTGCCAGGTCGGAATCAGGATGTTATCACTCGAGGATTAATAGCTGCTAAATTGCTAGAGAACCATAGATACTGGCCATTCTGTACAGAGTAATGTACACATTATACTAGGTATTCCAGGCAATTCACTTAACAATTCTTGCAGCAGCTTCAGTGCTAATCTGCCATTTCCTAAAGCTAAAATAGATCAGCTAATCTGATTAACATTGGCGCTTTGCTTCTAATTCTAGGCTGGAACTCAAACATTCTTAATTTTGCAATCTTGACCTGTTTCAGCAAGGAATTCATTAACAGGCACCACTGAGCAGACCTTTTGGTTGTAATAGTTGTCATCACTGTTGTTAATTTGAAATTATACTTGTTTAATGGTCAGATGGCCATTTCACAAATATGAAAATCAAATGGTTTTGTATAAACTAAACATAAACCTTCACAGTGGCAATAAAGCAGGAGATTGTTTTCTTAAAATCAAAATTTGTATGGTTTGTATTAACTTTATGACAATAATTGTTTGAAACGATCAGCTCTAATTGCTGTGATACAAACATAAAGTGTCAAAGTGCATAGCAATTTCGTCAGCAGCTGAAACAAAAACATTGGCATAAAAGGCTTCATCTCAAAACAATAAACTTCCTCTTTCCAATAATCTCAAATCCCAGCATTTCTTCACTGTCATGGATTTTCCCTAGAGTATCATTCCTCTCACTGGTAAAACATCCAAGAAGAAATTTATTTTCTAGATTTCTCTCTCAGGTAAGACACTATCTCTTCTAAGTTTAATGGACGAATAATGAGAAAGAAATGGACATTGCTTTAAAAATAGAATACATCATGTCATTTGCAGTTTTGGGAAACAAACAGATGTTTATGAAACAATGTTAATTTTTGGGGACTCTAACCTCAGTCAAAATTGCACCATTTGTCAATGGGTTCAGGAGGTCTCAACATTGCAACAAGCTTTTGATTGGTCAGGCTGCAGTTTAACACTGTTTCTGAGAGTGAATAAATCAGAGAGAAGCAAGAAGACTATCTGAAGTTAATCTTTTCCCTCTTCTCTTTCTCTATAAAGTTGTTAACTCCAATTTTCAGATGGAAGAGTGAGAATAAATACATTTGGAAGAAGCACTGGGAGAAATAATTCTAAAATTCAATGGCAACCCAAAAGACCAAGTAACCCGTGAATAAAGATTGATTGGAGATATTGCCTATTATAATGTATAGTCATCATGAAAGAAAGAAAACTGTGAAACCAGCTCAAACAGTTTTGTAATTTTGGACTAATAATACAGAAGTGTGTTCCTCTGACTATTTTTCCCTTTCACCATAAAATTGATATTTGTCTATCTTACTGTGTGTCTGTTTTTGTAGAAATTTCAAAATGGCTGAAGTTGAAGTCACATAAATTAGAAATCATGATCTGTTACTGTCCTCATTAAAATTAAGAGTGTTACAATAAGTAGACTTACTGATTACTACTGGTGTGGTTTGCCTTTATCCTGGGTAGCGTTGAATCAAAGGCAAATTGGGATTTGTAGTAGTTTAATTAAATCTTCACATTTGTCATGACTTCAGGAATTTTGCTTTCCAGAGCGCTACCACAATGGGTCATGACACTAAGACAGAAACTAATTGAGAAACATCCCTGAATAAGTTTAAACACTAATCTGAAGCATATTGGGTTCTGGAAAGAATAGCTATTAACTTAAACAATAATGTTTAAATGCTAAAATAGATTTTGTTGTCTATGTTTCACTGCATGGTTGGGATTTCATGGGGCTTTAGGGATACTGCTTAAAGATGTGGGTCTGAAACATTGGATAGGAAGGCAGGGCCAGACTTTCCAACTATCGCTAACATTTTACCAGAGATAGGGATCGATGGCCCTCTTGCCCAGGGGCCCCATGAGGTCCTTTACTGTCACAGTAAGAGGATCTCCTTGCTCCAGCCGATATTTTCCCAATGTTGGGTGGATCCTCTACAATGTTGTTTAGTGGTGCTGGAAAAGCACAGCAGTTCAGGCAGCATCCGAGGAGCAGTAAAATCAACGTTTCGGGCAAAAGCCCTTCTCCTGATGAAGAGCTTTTGCCCGAAACGTTGATCTTACTGCTCCTCGGATGCTGCCTGAACTGCTGTGCTCTTCCAACACCACTAATCCAGAATCTGGTTTCCAGCATCTGCAGTCATTGCTTTTACCCTCTACAATGTGGGGAGGCCACCAGGTGGCAATCTTCTTGCAGACATGGACAACAGAAGGAGGCCTTGTGATTGAGGTGCAAAGGACACTCTCATTGTAACACTTTGTTCTGCTTTCATCAATCACTGACTGGCTTCACCAACCCTGAGCTCACTCACCTTGTTCCCATAGTCATGTCCATGCTATTTCTCTAGGCTGGGAGCAGCAGTGGCCATGGTTCTTGGAGGCACTGTTGTGTTACAATATTGGGTCAAAATCCTAAAGTTCTATGGACATCTCTAACTTGTCATTCCAAAATATATTTTTAGAAAGGCTCACATAGCCAAAAATTGCTGCAGATATAAATTAAGTGCCTGTCACATTAGGATGCTAAGAAAACTTCAAACATCAGCCTTTCAAAAGAAGAAAAGACAAGTCTATAGAGAAATAATCTCTTGTCTTATGGCTGGAAAGATAACAAAGGTGATGGCCCAATGCTTAACAGCAAACCATCCCTGTGCATTTAGATTCAAAGTTCAATCACACTTTGTATTATTGCATTTGAAGAATGCACAAGGACAGGGATTAAAAACCCTATTTCAGCAATATTGGAAGGTAATAGTAAAGCTGAAAATTCTCATGTATAACAGTCTGGGTTCAAGCATCAGCATGCTGTGATGGTTATAATCAAATAACTAAGATCCACCCACCCCAGGGCTATAGGTAAAGATGTTCTCTCACTCTGAATCTAGAACTGAAATTTGCTTTAGCAGATCATCCCTCTTCCTTCCTATTTCATTGGTACTAATGTGGACCACAACTTCCTGCCCACCTTTACTCTTGGAATAAACTTTAATGAAAGCATTTCTCTTACTGTCTAACCCAAATTCCTACTTAGAGCCAAATTCCCAGTTATTTACTCTGTCTCATTCTCACTCCAGTATAGTCTCCTTTACTCTGAATATGTGGCTTAATCTTGGAAAATTAAAACCAATACATCAACGATCTCACAAGCCATTTTTTTAGGACTCTAGGATGAAGTCCATCAGGACCCAGGTACATGTCAGTCGGCAGCTCCAAAAATGTATCAGTACCACTTCTCTAGTGGTTGTGATTTTCCTGAATTCTTTTCTCCCTTCCATTACCTGATTTATTGTGACTTTTGGTATGTTGCTAGCATCCTCTCTAGTAAAGACCAATGCAAAATACCTGTTTCTTTCATTTGCCATATCCTTATTTTCCATTGTAAGTTCTCCAGTTATAAGATCAACATTCACTTTGTTAAGTGTTTTCTTCTGTAAATATTTTTCAATACTTTTATCATATTTTCTTTATTTCTGGCTAGTTTCCTAATGCACCCCAATTTTTCTCATTATATTCAGTTTTTGGTCATTCTTTGCTGTTCTTTATAATCTAGGTAAAAACAGATGCTGGAAACCAGATTCTGGATTAGTGATGCTAGAAGAGCACAGCAGTTCAGGCAGCATCCAAGGAGCAGCGAAATCGACGTTTCAGGCAAGGCTTTTGCCCGAAACGTCGATTTCGCTGCTCCTTGGATGCTGCCTGAACTGCTGTGCTCTTCTAGCACCACTAATCCAGTTCTTTATAATCTGTCCAACCTTTTGACCTGTCACCTGTCTTTGCACCATTATAAGTTTGATGGTATCTTTAACATTTTTAGTTAACTTTGGAGGGTGGATCTGTTCCTTGGAACTTTTCATAGGAATTGGCATTATATTTTGTGTATTCTAAAATATTCCCATAAAAGCCCTATTGATCTATATTTTAACCTAATTTGCCAATTCATTTTTACCAGCTCTGCTTTCATGCCATCATAATTGCTCTTATTTAATTTTTTAATAGTCTCAGACTCACTCCTCTCTCTCTCAAAATGAATGCAAAATTCAATCACATTACGGTGGCTGCTATTTATAGTGTCTTCACTGTCATAGAGACATGCAATCATAGACCCTATAGAAGAGAAAAATGTCTTCTGCTCATTGTGCCTACACTGATCAAAAAGAAGCACCTAACTATTCTAACCCCATTTTCTGGCATTGGGCCCACGGCCTCATATGCCTTTGGATCAAAAATGCACATCTAAATAATTCTTAAATGTTATGAGGGGTTCGGCCTCTACCATCCACACAGACAGAGTTCCAGATTCCCACCAGCCTCTAAGTGAAAAAGATTTTCCTCATACCTTCTCTAAACCTTCTGGCCCTCACCTAAATTTATTCCCTCTGGACATTGATCACTTCAGCAGCCCGTCTATGCCCCTCATAATTTTATACAGCTCAATTTTTGCCCCTCTCAATCTCTTCTGCTCTAAGTAAAACAATTCCAGTCTATCCAATCTCTCTTCATAACTGAAACTCTCCAGCCCAGTCAATATCCTGGTTAATCTCCTCTGTACTCTCTCCAGTGCTTTGGCATCCCTCCTATAATGTGGATTCTAGAACTGCACACAATATCCTAGCTGTGACCTAACCAACTTTCTATACAATTCCAACGTTATCTCCCTGATCTTAAACTCTAAACCTTGGCTAATAATGGCAAGTATTCCATATACTTCCTTGATCATTTTATCTACCTTCCTACTACTTAAGGGAGCTGTGTATGTGATACCAAGGGCCCTCTGATCCTTGGTACTTCCCAGGTCCCACTGCCCATCATGAATTCTCTTTTTGCCCTGCCCAAATGCATCACCTCACATTTATCCCAATTGAATTCCATTTGTCACTGATCAGCCTATCTGACTAGCTCATCTATATCCTCTTGTAGGCAAAAGTGAGGATTGCAGATGCTGGAGATCAGAGTCAAGATTAGAGTGATGCTGGAAAAGCAGAGCAGGTCAGGCAGCATCCGAGGAGCAGGAGAATCAACATTGGGCAGAAGCCCTTAATCAGGAACGAGGCTAGGAGCCTCTGGGGTGGAGAATTAAATGGGAGGTGGTGGTGCTTGGGAGAAGGTAACTAAAAGTGCAATAGGTGGATGGAGGTGGTCAGAGAGGAGGGTGGAGTGGATAGGTGGGAAGGAAGATAGGCAGGTAGGACAGGTCATGAGGATGGTGCTGAGCTGGCAGGCTGGAACTGGGGTAAGGTGGGGGAGATGGGAAATGAGGAAACTGGTGAAGTCCACATTGATGCCCTAGGATTGAAGTGTTCTGAGGCAGAAGGTAAGGCGTTCTTCCTCTAGGCGTCGGGTGGTGAGGGAGTGGCAGTTGAGGAGGCCGAGGATCTGCATGTCCTTGGCAGAGTAGGAGGGTGAGTTTAAATGTTCGGCCACGGGGTGGTGGGGTTGATTGGTGCAGGTGTCCCGGAGATATTCCCTAAAGCGCTCTGTGAGAAGGTGTCCCAGTCTCACCAACGTAAAGGAGACCACATCGGGAACAATGGATACAATAAATGACATTGGTGGAAGTGCTCCTTTGGAGGAGCCTTCCACATCCATCCTCGCTCTCCCACTCTCCTGAAGACATGCAGGTCCTGAGCCTCCTCCACCATCATTCCCTCACTGCCCGATACCTGGAGGAAGAACGCCTCATCTTCTGTCTCGGAACACTTCAACTCCAGGGCATCAATGTGGACACCACCAGTTTCCTCATTTCCCCTCCCCCCACCTTACCCCAGTTCCAACCTGCCAGCTCAGCACCATCTGCATGACCTGTCTTACCTGCCAATCTTCCTTCTCACCTATCTGCTCCATCCTCCTCTCCGACCTATCACCTTTATCCCCATCTCCATCCACCTATTTCACTCTTAGCCACCTTCTCCCCAGTCCCACTCCACTCTCATTTATCTCTCCATCCCAGACGCTCCCAAGCTCATTCCTGATGAAGGGCTCCTGCCTGAAATGTCAATTTTCCTGCTCCTCGGATGATGTCTGATCTGCTGTGCTTTCCCAGCACCACTCTAATCTCTATATCGTCCTCAATATTTACTACTCCATCAGTCTTTGTATCATCTGCAAACTTACTGATCAACCCTCCTGCATTAAAGTCTGAAACATTTGTATAAATTACAAATAGCAAGGGCCCCAACACTGACCCCTGTGAGACGTTTGGTTGGAGAAACACCATTGAACCACCATCCTCTGCTTCCTGTCACTCAGCCAATTATGGATCTAATTTGCCAAATTTCTTCAGATCCCATGTGATTTTACCTTTTTTCTCTGTCTCTCATTTCTGATCTTTTCAAAAGCCTTCTGAATCCGAGTAGAATACATCAAAAGCAAGGGCGCTAATTAATCCTACCTCAATATCAGGTTGAGGTTAGCTTCTGAATGTGCTGCTCTAAGAAACTATCCTGAAAACATCCTCCATCTATGGAGAACAATTCCAGCTTGCCCATTTTCTCACCATAACTGAAACCCTCAAACTATTTAATCGCTTCTGTGTCCTCTGAAAATCTTCGCATCGTTCTTAAAGTATGATGTCAGCTCCAGCTGAGACTTGATCAAATATTTGTAAAGGTTTAGCATTATGTCTTTCATTGTATGATAGATTTTCTGATCATGCATTTCCAGTGGGAACTACCATCAGTCAGTGAATTATTCTGACACTGTTACAGTTTTAACACTGACGCTCAGTTTGCAGATGGCTGCAGCTGTGAATACAGGTTTGATGAAACCACCCGTTAATGTTTTTTCATATGATTATTTAGCCAGGGCTCATTTGGCTGAGGACCTGAATTTAAGCTAATTAAGGATGTTGTCTGAAACTGGTAATTAGTCTCAAGATCACATGTCCCTGGTATATGAAATTGGCAAAGAACAAAACCTAATTAGTGTGAGGTTGTCTTGCCACTGATTCGGGATTGCTGAAATGTGTGTTTGCAATGTGCTCCTGGACATAGCTAGTTGTAGGTGATTGCCTCAAACGTTGCACTGCAAATGAAAACTTCAAAATGTTTGCTTCTGGTCTGACCTAGACAGCAGTGATAGATGCCTATCCTTCAAGCAATAGAAGTAATTATAGTTGTCAGCCTTTTGAGAAAGAACTGAGATTTATAAAAGGATGAGACTGAGAGTGAAAAGCTTCTTTTTGTCTGATTTGATTGATGAGATTGTGCTTTCAGGCTTTTCTGTCTGGGGTTTATTCTGCAGGCTACTATCCATTATCAGTTCAATTCTGGATGTAATGAAAATACTTTTGAGTTCTGTGGAGAAAGGAGGAAGATTCATTGTGCAATTTATTGGATTGTATAAGGCAGTTGGAGATATTACAATTAAATGTCTGTGGACAGATTGAAATTTTCTTTCTATAGGTGATTGTATCAGTAATTTATTTTTCCATTAGTTCTCTGTGAATTTAATCAAATACATTTGGCTAGTGGTTCTGGAATTTCTGTAGGGATTCTCCTGATCCACTCTAATTCTGGTGTAGAATTGATAGAAAACCCAATGAATCATCTTAAGTGCCCAACTCACTGTTTCTACAGGATTCCATCAATTTTAGAAATAGAAAATAGGTGGAGGAATAGTGCTTCAAATCTGCTGTGCCATTACATATAATCATGGATGATCATCTATTTCAGTACCCTGTTTCCAATTTCTGCTCATACCCTTTAATTCCTTTAACCCTAAGAAATATATCTTTCTTCCCTTCTTGAAGGCCTCAACTGCTGTCTGTGACAGAGAATTCCACTGGCTCACAACTCTCTGGGTTAATACATTGTTCCTCATCTCAGACCGAAATGGCCTACACCGTATTGTTGAAATAGTTCACGGCCTGGGGTGTACGGGTGGGTAAAGGACGTGGGAAAAGGTGCTCAGGCCCTAAAATTATTAAACTCGATATTGTGTCCTAAAGACTGCAGGATCCCCAAGTGGAAAATAAGATGCTGTTCTTCCAGCTTGCATATGGGCTGCTTTCATCATATCCAAGTCACTTTCACCCACTTATGGTTTGCCAGTAGCAGTTTTTCTTTCTCCCCATTCTTTTATCTACTCAACTGCTGTTTTCTCTCTTTGGGCTCCATCTATATCTATCATTTATCCCCCACCACCTTGCCCATATGTACCACCAGCTACAATCAGTTCTGAAGAACGCTCAATGTAAACTCTGATTTCTCTCCACAGATACTGCCTGACCTGCTGAATTTCTCCAACAGTTTCTATTTTCGTCCTGACCAAACATCCCCCCCACTTCAGCCAAAGCAGCACAAACAGGTTCACCACATTTGTTCTTCATGAAAACTTAAAATGGCTGCTTCATTTGTCTTTAAAACAACAATGTGGGTGATGAAGTGAGAATGTGTCCATCCATAAAGACTCCAATTAGGGTATCAGCATATAAAGTTTCCCTAGTAACACCTAGTGTGAAGAAGATCCAATTACTGGCTTCTTTAATGAAGATCCACTTTTGATGTGGTTTCCATGGCATGATATCGGATTTTAAATCCAGTGGTGACTCTGGATGAGTGTGGGGAATGTGGTAATTTTTATCAGAGGTACTGACCATTTAATGGGGAGATGGGGGAAATCTTCCATTAATGCACTCTGCTAGAAAGTGAGTATGCTCCTGATGAAGGGTTACACCTGAAATGTCGACTTCTCCACCTCCTGATGCTGCCTGGATTGCTGTGTTCTTCCACCCTCCTGCTTGTCTACCTCTGTTTACTAGTAGCTGTTTAGAAGGCGCTGGAGGGGAAACTAGACAGGAAAGACAGAGTGCTCACTTAGAGCTTGAATTGATTGAGCTTCAAATTAAAAGCTTCAATCTGAATTAAAACAGTTGCTGGGCTCCACTAGTATCATTATATACTCTACTGGGGAAGGAAAGCTGCCATATTGGCTTTCTCTAATAACTCCAGTCCAAACCAAGGTGGTTGAATTATAACTGCTTCTGATGTGGCTGAGCTATTCAGGTGTGGCACCACCTTCTCACAACAACTAGGAATGAACAATAATTGCCAACCTTCCTAGTAATTCTCACACCCCAAGCAAGAGGACAACCTATAATTACGATAGTTTATAAATTTTATAGCCCTTGGCTGTTTCACTTCTTTCTCTTCACGTTACATTGACCACAGTCAAGGTTTCAAGATGCATTTTGAATCTGTTTACTCAGCTTGCTGGACTCCTCCCTGAGATGAATGACTTCCTGAAACTATTCAGCATAGAAAGGGTTGGTTTCAGAACTGGACATCAATGGACTTTGCAACCTGTTGTGAGGCTTCAAAGCATTTTCATAATGGGATTATTAAATTGGAACATGAAACAGGTCCATGCTACAACATGAAGGACATTACACAGTCTCTCAAATTCCTATTACAAAACACATCAAGTTCCTCTGATAAGTGCCAATTACTCAAGGAAAATATTTTCCAGTGCTTGGATCCAGTGCTTTATTTAGAAAATATAGCAGGATGAAGCATTGTGAATTTATTCATGTATGATGAATAGGTTCTTATCATTCCTTACAATACAAAGCACAATACATTAGTTGAATTGGTCTTTAATAAAATATAGCAGATGTAGAATTTCAACAGACTAGGCTTACTTATATTTCATTTCAATTAGTAGAATTCCTAATCATAATTTAACAGTTAAGTACACAACTGTGGCTAAAATATATTTTCCTCAATAATTGGTGGTTTGAAGCATAATAAAAAAAGTTGAACTGAAATGAGCAACATTTCCACATTAATCCTAAAGAACATTCTGCTGAATATTTTACATACTAAATATATGAGTGCTTTTTATTTTTATCACAGAAATACTTTTGGAGGCAGCTTGTAGAGGCACTGTACTGCCTTTCTGTCTAGCTAACAATGTCAACATCCAACGCGAATAAATGATATTCTCTCTTGGAAAAGTGTGTGACTTTTCCCCCTTTGTAGTCATTGTTAGGTTATTATTAATCAGTGGAAGTAAATTCAACAACTCCTTGGAAAATTATTTTCATGTGGCTTAGATTTTCACAGGTAAAAAGCTTCCATGGGGATAAGAATGACCATGGTAAAAACAATGACTGAAGATGCTGGAAACCAGATTCTGGATTAGTGATGCTGGTAGAGCACAGCAGTTCAGGCAGCATCCAAGGAGCAGCGTTTACAGGACCATCTCCACTTCTGGACCTTGCTTGTGCATCATACAGCTCTTCTCCTGTAAATTGCATGACATGTAACACTAATATTCTGCTCAAATATGTGGCCAACATGCACATTGTGAGCAACCAACATTCTTCAATAGTCCTTGACAACTAACTGGCTAGAGTTGCAGCTCAACCACCAGCCCCACCTCCCAACCCTGGTGTGATGCGCAGTGGCATATCTGCCTTCCACACTTAGGCAGTACACTAGCTAATCCCACATTTAAGCTACTTCATACCCTTGATTCTGTTTATGCAGGTCCATTTCCAAATGGTTACATACTCACCTTGACAGATCTCAGGGATTCATTAATCTTTTAATTGCACAGCAGACAACCTTATAGCTGCTGATCTCTGGTTTAACCTTCCACTGACTGCTCAGAGCCTGGAGGAGAAGTCACAAGGTGTCATCATCAAACCATAAGGTCATTTTTGGTCAGGACCTCTTAGCAGCAGGTGGCTTCAATTCCTCTTCCATTAATGGAAACACAAAAGGCGATAAAAGCTTGAATTTTGCTTTTCATAAAGGGACAGGTTAGGTCCATTCGAACATCTTTTCCTCATGTTAAGTGTTTGAAATGATTCATAGCTAGCAAATAGTCACCTATTTTTAAAATCAAGTTCTTGATTTTTACAATCATTCGATGGATTTAAATGTCTTCTTGTGTTAAAGCTTCATCTCAAAATTATATATTGGCATACATGCCACAGTCCTGTGCCAGTGGTGCCTGGCGGTGACCAGCTTCTGGTTCACAGTTTGCTCCCTCCTCAGTTTTACCCCCTTGCCTCACTGATTGAGCAGCTGACCATACTTCCTCTGGGCAATTGGCTGACCAAGTGACCATTAAATGACCTATTGATACATTAGAGTGTTGGCCAGGGACTGTGCACACATAAACACAGCAGCTTGTGAACTTAAGTTGCCTGAACCCTAGCCACTGTCTTGTTCTGGCTAGAACCAGTTCGAACTTGGTCAGTTTAGAGGATGACATTAGGCATCAATCCTAATTTGGTGGAAGAGCAATGAGATAATGCTAAAGGTGTCCTAGTGGTGAGCCTATAACGGCTCGCCAGATGAAACATAATCAATGAAAAGTAAGGCACCACAGTTTGGGAAGGTAAGGGAAAAGGATAAAAATGAAGGAGTTAGGGCAAACCAGCAGCAGAAACTCCAGTGATCCACCTTTGCTGAAACTGATGACCGTCTGTTTATAAACATGGAGATTACGCTAAGTACCTGGGGAATTGCCTGGCCAAGTGAGCTCCTATTCTTGATATTCATCTTTAAATTCTTTGACTGTTCAGGGAATGTCAGAGAAATCTAGTGGGTGCACACATAGATTTTAGTTTTGTATGAATTGTATACCTGCTTTTAACCTTTTCTTAATCAAAAGTTGTGACTTGTATGTCTGTTTTAACTAAACTAATAAAGTTTCTGATTAGTTATGCAGATCTGACTCTTTTCATCTTTGTGCTGAGCCAATAACTGTTGTCGAGGATGGTAACTGGACAACAAGAGTCATACTGTCCTAGAGTTTTTGCACACACTTAGGGGTGGTATGGTGGCTCGGTGGTCAGTACTGCTGCTTCACAGCACTGGGACCTGGGTTCGATTCCTGCATCAGGTGATTGTCTGTGTAGAGTTTGTGCAATTCTGCCCGCGCCTGCGTGGGTTTCCTCTGGGTGCTCTGGTTTCCTCCCAAAATTCAAAGATATGCAGGTCAGGTGAATTGGCCATGCTAAATTGCCCATAGTGTTAGGTGCATTAGTTGGGGTAAATATAAGGGATGGTAATGGGTCTGGGTGATTTACTCCTCAGAGGGTCTGTGTGGACTTGTTAGGCCAATTGGCATGTTTCCATACTGTAGCAATCTAATCTAAAGAGACTTTACAATCATTAAGAATTCATCTATTCTAATCCTATTTTCCAGGCTTGGCATGTGGCTATAGTATGGCACTTTCAGTATATTTTTGTGTCGTTTTCCAAGGCTGGGATGGGAGTCAGCAATCCATGAACTTCTGGCCAGACTATAACCCATCACTGAGCAGCATTAAATTCAGCCCTTGGCATTTTACTTCAGTAACCTGAGTAGCCATTTAGGGGCCTTAACGATTGTTGGGTTCAAAGCCCAATACATTTCCCACATTGTCTATTATCAGATTTTGCTACTATCAAAGTTTAACAATAAGCATGGGAAATAATAGATTTCATTATCCATTTTTATTATTTAAAATAATTTATGGCCAGAAGTTTAGATTAAATTCTTGATATTGGAAAACATCAGTCATTTTCCTGAACTTTCTCTGGAATATATATTCCTTTAATGAAAACTTCGACATTTGAGTTAACTGATAGATTTTTCATAATTATTTTCCCTGGAAATGGAAATATAAAGTGTAAAAATGTTGATTTTAAATAGAGATATTGGCTGTGAGAAACACCAAATGTTTCCATTGTCCTGAACAAAAATGATTTGCTTGACACACTCTATCATTATCTAAACAAAATATAGTGGAATGGTGGAAAACGGAACAAACACAGAAAACGCTGGAGAGTCTGGAAGGGTCTGGCAGCATCTATAGGGAGAAAAACAGTGTTAATGTTGTGAGGCCTGTATGATTCTTCTTTAGAACAGGATCCTATGTTTCTACCAGGCCAGTCTTGGATGTCAAGAGTGATTCTTAATTATTTCATTAATAAGTTGGCTGAGTAGAGGGGGAATAATATTCAAACGTCTATGCCTCCAATGGGATATTTCAGCTGCTTCCTATGGAGGTTTATGGAAGTAATTCAGTTTCACAGGATGGTTATAGACAACTTTCAGACTTGTTGAAAATATAATGATATTTTTATGCAAGATCCTCTAGTTGTATTCCTTCCCTAAATGTTATAGAATTGGTGGTGTTTCTGTGTTAATTGAAAACTTTTATACAATTTATCTCCTCAGGTTGGTGGCATTTTCCACATTGATTACTTCTACTTTATATCCTGGCTCCTACCTGTGACATAGGTGATGGTTTTGAAAAGGGCAATGCTCCTGTTATAATGGCTTCACCCATTCTACTGATGTCACACACGGTCTGTAGGTGGAGATATGAAGTTCTACTCTATCTTTGGGTGGGATAAGCTCCTCGTAATTATCCCTGATCAAATATAGTTGCAATTATTGCAATCATGCAATAAACTTTCCTGTTATCTCATCTTTAGATGTAGATCCAATGATAGTTCGTTGGACCAAAATCAAAGCAAAGGCAACAAAATATCTTGACCGACACTTACTCAGTCCCATGTCCTGGGAGAGCTGCCAAATATCACAAGTTGCCGGCAGTAGTCATCTGGGAAAATATTACACCACCAATTTCCTATATAGTGGAATTTTACTTCATCTCTAAGCCTTTCTTATAACTCCAGCATTCTCCAATGTATAAGTCGCCTTCATATGTGACTTTGGATATATATTAGTTAGTAGTTGACAGCACACAAAGGGTTAAATGAATTAAATGAAAATGGGGATGGGATTGCACTGAATGCATGATTAACTCTTGTCTGTTTGTAATAAGGCAACGAGAAATTGGCTTGAGGTTGTCCTTTTAAATGACCTTTTCATCCTACCAGTGCTAACTGTATTGTTCATTGGCTGGAGACATCAGCACAGGTCCAACAGTGTGAGTGCTGGTTTACATTGCTTAAGGCTAGATTGCAGGGGCATTGTTGCTAGATTGAAGCTGCAAGTCAGGGTTGAAGAAAAAAGTGATGAACAGTCCAACAGTCTTGGATGCCAAGAGTGATTCTTAATTATTTCATTAATAAGTTGGCTGAGTAGAGGGGGAATAATATTCAACAAAGTTTGCAGATGCTGCACTGGAAATTTCTGATGAAGAGCTGTGGGGTATTCTGCATGCACAGGAAGTCAGGAGGCTCTCCGGATAGATTGTTAAAATTCAATACCAGCGGATAGCTTGGACATCAGTGCTGAGAGTTAAAATACTTGAGAAGATGGGCTGGAAATATTAGCCCAGCGAACAACGCCCAAATCTTGACGGAAAAAGAAAAACTACATAAAATCACTTTTCATGACACAGAATCTCGTTTAATTAGAATGCTGATTAATCCCCATTCTAGGAAATAGCAAGTTAATATTAAAGATGTGACTTAATTGGACCATAAGACCATAAGATATAGGAGCAGATTAGGTCATTAAGTCTGCTTCACCATTCAATCATTGCTGATATGTTTTCCAACCCCTTTCTCCTGCCTTCTCCCTGTAAGCCCTGATCCCCTGACTAATCAAGAATTTATCTTTCTCTGTCTTAAAAACACTCAATAACTTGGCCTTAACAGCCTTCTATGGCAATGAGTTCCATTGATTCACCACTCTCTAGCTGAAAAAAATTTCTCTTCACCTTAGTTCTAAAGGGCCATGCCTTCAATCTGAGGCTGCGCCCTCATGTCCTAATATCTCTTCCCTCAATCCTTCTAAACTCCATTCAGTACAGACACAGAGTCCTCAACTGTTGCTCATATGACAAGCCTTTCTCCGCGGGAAATTTCTTATAAACCTCCTCTGGAACCCCTCCAGGGCCAACACATCCTTCCTTCGATATGGGGCCCAAAACTACTCACAATATTCCAAATGCAGACTGACCAGAGCCTTATACATCATCAGCAGTACATTTCTCCCCTCTCAAAATGAAATGCTAACATTGAATTTGCTTTCATAATTGTGAACTGAACTTGCATGTTAACCTTAAGAGATTTCTGAAGTAGGGCTCCCATGTCCCTTTATGCTTCAGATTTCAAAGCCTTTCCTCATTTAGAAAATAGTCTATGCCTCTATTCTTCCTACCAAGTGCATAACATCACACTTTCCCACATTATATTGCATCTGCATAAGAATGTGACTATATAGGCAGATGGTCACAGACACCCATGTCCTCATTGCCAAATGACCTTACGTCTCACAGCAATGATCATCATGCCCAACCAATGAGCATCTCTGCCACTGTGGTCTTGAAAGCCTTTACTTCTGACTCCTTTTAAGCATTAGCTATGAATCCGAGTATAAATGGTTGCACACAACTGCATTTTGCTGGACATTGATAACTTACTTGCCAAAGTTGAACCAGACATTCATTTAATACGAAACCGGGCCATGGAGTAGGGCATTGGATTTTGTCTTCATCACTGAATTCCTTCAGGTTCTGGGCATCAGCAATGCATCAATGTGACTATCAAGTCAGCCAGTGACCAGCCAGCGTAACCCATCTAGAGGAAGGGTTCAATATGCTAAATGTTCAATTTGTCTGTGATAAAGGCAAGAACTTGCTTCCTGTGCATGCTCACTTTCCTAGTAGCTGCCACAATACCTTAATCCTTTGCCAACCCAGGCTGCCTCACACCCGATCTCAATGTGTCTGGATGGGTCTGAGCAGATAATGGATATCTCTCGAAGAGATGGTCATTGATCCTTCTATTGGAGTACTCGACAGAAACACAGAAACAATACAACCAATGGGTCCTGTTCAGAAGAATCATCATTGAGCAGGCCATTGGGATTCTGAAGATGAGATTCCTGTGCCTGGAGTCATTCAGGTGGCACCTTTCAAAACCCCTCCTTCAAAGATCTAAGTCATTTTGGTGACCTGGTGCCCTGTTCATTACTTGGCCCTTCAGAAAATTGTAGATTTTGAGGATGGACAGACATTACAAGGCAACAGCTTAAGGGGTCTGAGGGAGTGTGGAAGCAGGAGGTACCTTCTATTACAGACTCCAGCATTAAATTCAGGGCAGTATTAATGAAGCAATGGCCTGTCCTGCTCTGATTGCCAGGTTTTTGGCTTCTCTCAAATATCAAAATTCCCTCTGGTGCAATGGAAACCTTTATCAGAAACTACAGATCTTGCCTTTGGGACAATCGGCAGCCTCAGTGAAGGTTGATTAGTGATCTAACTAGATTCCACAGTTTCTCTGACCTACCTCTCTGCTCACTACCATTGGCTCTAACAGGGTAGAAAATCCAAGTCTGTACAAATTAAAGGTTAGTGCATATTAAAATCTGAACTTTAATCAGTTTCCAAATGGATATGGGTTTGAAGTCAAACCTGTATCCTGTGCTCTGGCTTCATGGTAAAAATTAAGATCAATATGCTCACGCAATAATATTCTGTGTTAACGATGATAGGATTGTTTCAGTGCTGAGGAGGAACTAAGTGCAGAAGTGGGTACTCACAGAGAAATAGATATCTCTGATGGTGCCCCATTGACCAATACATGGAGGACCAGGCCCAAATTGAATTAACAGGTTTGAGCTACAATGAGTGCAAAGGGCCAGACGAAAGGAGAAAATGTTCAAGTGGATTGTTTTTTAATCTAGGGACCTCTATGTGAAAATGTGCTTAGAAGATTTATCTCTGTGGATGTTCAGGCATTTCATTTGCATTTCTGATGGATTGCAATTTTACAAACATATAAGTTTGGAGCAGGAATCGGTCATTGGGCCTCGTGAGCTATCCTCACTGTTTGATGCAATCATGGCTGATCATTTAGTTCCATTTTTGTTACTTTCTATACCATTAGACTCCCTTGTTAGTCAACAGTCTATTTAATTGAGCCTTCAAAATATTCAATGATTACGCCTTCAGTGTTTTTTGGGGATGAGAATTCCATAGGCCAATGCCCCCGGAGGTACAAAACTTCTCATCTCTTAAACCAGAGACCATTTTAAAAAAATTTTGTTCCTTGGTTCCAGTCCCTGCCACAAGGGGAAACAACTTCTCAGCACCATTCTATCAATTCTCCTCAGGATCATTCATGTCTCAATAAAATTGCCTTCCATTCTTATAAACTCCAATGTATACAATCTCAATGTATCCAACACTTTTCTCATAAAATAACCGCTACATTGCAGAAATCAGTCAGGCATCAGACAAAGGAATTACAATAGGCTCTTCAGGTCAAAGCCTTTGTTCTTCACTTCAAGCAAGGTCAAATAGTCAGAGGGATATAGCTAAACAGAAGGGAACTGCACAAGGATATTTGTGGGGCTAGTAAAAAAGTCTACTCATTTTGAAAGTTAACCACGTGCTGACTCCAAGAACTAGTCAGAACTGAATACAAAAATGTAACTGGCAATCAGCACCTTAAGTCTCAGTAGATTCCTAACCTATTTACTCCTTATTGTTTTCAAATGTGTCTCTTTTAGACCCCTTTTCTGATGGCTGCTATTTTTTTGATATTGCATATTCTAAAATGATGTGACAGCAATGGTAAGACTAAATATAAAAGATCTTATTTAGGGACACCAACTAAATGTTTCAGGAACTCTTTCATGTCATAACTACACAACTATGAACAATGATTATATGGAACACATTATTGGTATTATGATGCTATAAAATACCAGAGGCAATGGCATAGTGGTAATGACACTGGATTAATATCCAGAACCCCAGTTTAATGTTCTAAGGTGCATGCCATTCAGCTTCACCATGGCAGATGCTGAAATTTGAATTCAATAAAAATCTGTAATAAAAAGCTAACCTTTTAGTGACCATGCAACTATTGTCAATTGTCATACAAATCCAACTGACTCACTAATGTCCTTCAGGGAAGGAAAACTGCATACTTATCTGGTGTGGCCTACATGTGACTCTATGTGATTGACTGTTAATTGCTCTCTGGAAAATTAAGATGAGGAATAAATGCCAGCCTAGTCAGTGATGCCAACATCTTATGAACAAAAAATAACTGCAGTAATTGTCTCATTTTTCAATTCTCTTTCACATGATGGAAGTTCCTCTTTAATTTAAATATGCTATGTCTTACTTTAACAACCTCCAACGTCAACGATTATTCGAAGATTCAATAGAAGACTTTAAAACAATAAGAGTTTGTTAGCATAGATATAGGAAGATGATTCCTCTTTTGGGACATTCCAAAACTTGAAATCACAAATACAGGATCTTCACAAATTATTTCAGTGCAATTTACTACCACATGGAATAGTGAAGGCGATAATACCAATACGTGAAATAAGGGACGTGGTAGGTAAATGATGAAGGGATAGATATTGAGATAAGGAGAATGAAGTAAAGAAGTAGGAGACTCATGCAGAGTATGCAAGCCAGCATACACCAGTTGGCCCTAACACCCTGTTTCTCTGCAGTTTATTAGCATATGAGATGCAGAGTTTCAGGAAATAAAGATATGGCAGAAACATGAAGCAAATATTTTGAATTTGTTTTCAAACTAGAAAACACAAAGAACATTTAATAAATCATTGTATCACATGGTGTAAAATAAGAAATAAAATAATATCTTAACTAGCACAGGTCTCCTACACTGTCTATATGGGGACCCTCCTCTCCTATCATTGCAGACGATCGCCATGCTCAAATCAGTATCTGCAGAAATATGTTTGAAAAGGTATAATGAATTAGCCTGTATCAAATCCAAAGCTTGTGTGTTTAAGAGGAACAGATGCCCAACCAAAAGCGACTGTGATGGGTGAAGACTGGTCAGTGTCAATCCCTCTATAGGTTTGATCGGATGCACTGCATTGACTAACCAGGGATAGTGTGGGAGTTGGAGAAATTTGGGGGAAAGTTGTCAGGTTCAATTGTTAGCAAGATAGAACACCATCACAATCCTGAGATTTTGCTGTATTGAGATTTTCTGCTACTTGAAATACCTCATGCTTTTTCTTAGTCATACCTTCTGTTCAGGATTCACAGTGTACCTTTCGAAAATGAATGAATTTATTGTACTTCACAGAGATGCTGAATGTTTATAATTGATAAGCAATGACCAGAGGCTTGATAGTGTAGTTTTTTCAGTGGCAGATACACCAGCTTGTGATGCCTCTATTACTGAGTAGAGGAGAGATCAGTGGGACTTAATGGCAATAATAAGAGAATAGCCATCGCTTTCTCTGTTTTCAGGGTAGAAATGTTCTTCCCAGCTAAGGAACCCAGGGGTGAAAATTACAATGGTACAATCCTTATAATTGATAATTCAAGAGCATAGATGAAGCTGGCAATAGAAAAGTCAGAGGACTCCATAGACTACACTTGCAACACAATGCAGGAGGCAAGTAGTAAGGTGAGATGCACCTGGTGACATTGGCAGTCCAGATCAACAATGCAGTCTCAAGAGGTCATGAAAAGGATCTAAATGCAAATATTGCTTCCAAAGCCTACCTTAGGCATTCCAGGGTGTCACTGGGAATATTTGACCTGTCCTCAGGTCGAGAGTGTGTTGCTGGGAAAGCACAGCAGGTCAGGCAGCATCCGACGAGCAGGAGGATCGACGTCTTGGGCATAAGCCCTTCATCAGGAGCCTGATGAAGGGCTTATCCCCGAAATGTCGATTTTCCAGCTCATTGGGTGCTGCCTGACCTGCTGTGCTTTCCCAGCAATACACTCTCCACTTTGATCCCCAGCATCTGCAGGCCTCACTTTCTCCTGTCCTCAGGTATCAGATTAACTTGACTGAATCTGTGGTTGGCATGACTAAGTTGCAAGGGGGGGGGGGCACATATGTCTCTACTTCTCAGGGTATTTTCAAAGTACTGGCATCAATGTAGTCTTTGGTAGCCTGCAAGGAAGGAAAGTTTAGGCCTGGTGTCATGGTACCAGACAAGCATGTGGCATGACAGTAGAAGCAGGTCTTCCAAGAACATTGGCTTCACAGCAATGATTGTTACCCATGCAAGGAGGACTGCATCAGAACATTACTGACTACATACCTCAGAAACACCTGACACTGAGACAGCCCCATTTTGAAGGAAGTGAAGTAGGTTTAGACATGGGAAACAGTCATGGTGATAAGGCAAAGCATTCACAATAAGGTGAATGCTCAGGGTGATTCAGTGTGGTGTTATATTTCTTATGAGGATACATTTTGTTATTCCTGTTATGGTAGGAGCAGCAGATGAGATCAGTCATGATAATAACTACATTATTATGTGTGCCTTGGCCTGTAAAGCACCTCAATAATTTCCAGGCAATATACCACCTGCTTGTGTCCAAATTGGGCAGTGGATTTTCCACTGACTATAATTATACAATTTCAGATGGTGAGACTTGCAGCAGTGTGGGATGTATCCAGAAAAACAGAGAGTTGAACTGAAAGACCACACAATATTTTTTTTTGCATCAATAAGGTGGTTGAATTTTTCATCAACCCTCCTTCATCACTCCTAACCGAGGACAAAGATCCTCCAGGTCAGGAAGTTCTGGAATGTTTTTTCAATCTTGGGAAGCAGTTTGCTGGTATTGTTTAGGGAGATCAGATAAAGGACGGTATTGTGAAGAGATTTCAGGCAGATTTGCTATTGGTTAAATCAACATCAATGTTCTAATTCTAAGTCATAATGAACCTATGCATTGAAAGAAGTTGCTGGCAGCAGTTTAAAAACCTTAAGCTGCAGGATTCTGTTAAATTGATATACAATTCAAATGCTGGCATTTTTGTAAACCCCACAACATCCCTGGAATAATTCCACATTTTTAGTTATCCAGGTATAAGCGTTCTACAATTTATAATCAAGATCTAGGACAAATTATTGCTGTAAAAAGCTACATTCTATATGATAACTTCTCTCACACACAGCTTAGTATGTTGCCTATTTAATTTTTATAATTTTATGTATAAAATGGACCTTTACATTTGGGAGGAAATTTGGCACTGGTTTGTTTATCTCTTCACACTCTTGAATACCATTATTCTGAATGATTAAATTGAATCAGTTTTAATTTACATATTAAGCAAAGCATGAAGTGACTCATTTTCTAGGGATTAGAACATTTTCTATAATAATTATTAATGAGCCTACTAAATTTCGGGTATCAGTTTGGTCAGGTATTCTTAATAAGTCCGCAGGAATCTCCTGAGGGCTGATTGGCACTGTGCTGTTCTAAGGTAATGAGGATTTGTACAAACTTTCTACTTTCGATTTATATTGTGGACGTTGCAGTACTGTCTGCACTCTCTTTTTTATTCATTCATGGGATGAGGGCATCACTGGCTAGGCAGCATTTATTGCCCAGCACTAATTGCACAGAGAGAAGTTAAGAATCAATCACATTATGTGGGTCTGGAGTCACATATAAGCCAGACCAGGTAAGGATGATAGTTTCTTTCTCTAAAGGACATTAGGGAACGAGATAGGTTCAACAATGGATTCATGGTCATCGGTAGACTCTTAATTCCAGATTTTTATTGAATTCACATTCCAACATCTGCCGTGGCAGGATTTGAATCTGGGTCCTCACAACATTATGTGAGTCTCTGGATTGTCTATGGATTAACAGTCTAGTGATGATATTACTAGACTCCCCTATCTGCAGGGGTGGGCAAGGGCAAAAGTGGAAGGAGGTAAGAGAATGTGAATGGAAAGAAGTACAAGGAAATGATCATTGACTCCTGAACCAGTATAGTCTTGATTTTTATAATTTTTACCCTTCCTTTTCAAATCTGTCCATGGCCTCACCCCTCCTCTATCTCTGAAGACTTCTCCAGCCTTACAACCCTTTGAGATAGATATACCAAATCTGGTTTTTTGTGCATCTCTGATTTCTATTGTTCCTCCACTGGCAGCAATGCCTTCAGTGGTCATAAACTCTGGAAATCTTCCACTGAACCTCGCCAATTCTCAGAGCATCCTAAAGTCACTCCTTAAACCCACTTAATTAGACCAAGTTTTGCTCCCTGTCTTAATATCTCTTCATGTGGCTTGATGTCAAGATTTTGTGTGATAACATTCTTATGAAATATTTTCTGTTGTTTTATGTTAAAAGTGGTGCATAAATACAAGTTATTACTCTGGGAAACAAAAGGTTATCACCGCATATGGCAATAGCTAAACATATACATTTTCTAAAGGTCTATTGGTATAAGTACATATGTCTGCATTTCATATATAATTGGTCAACAGGAACATTTACTGAATCCATGCAATTGTAATTTAAACTTCAGTCACTTTGCTTAGAGTGCAAAAGTATTTCAAAGATTAAAGACAACCCATGGACACTTAAATAACAAAATATATCTAATACAAAACAGAGAATATCTTAGAGGAATGAATACATAAATTCTTGTTTTATAATTCTATTCATAAAATGGCAAACAGTGAATTTTGACATTTCCCCCCCCCGTTCCTTAGTTTGTCTAATTTGCGTAGGTGAGGTATAAGTTTTACATTATAAAGTAGAATTGAATTGCACCTTAACATGATGCACTAACTGTCATTTGCTGTGATTTGTTCAGTTGCTGTTTTCTTCAGATGCTGTTCCTTTCTGTGTAAAAGGCTACATTCCATACAGTAACCTCTCATGCACACAGCTTAATATGTTGTATTATCATTTAGTGCCCCAGGTTTATCCACTGTGACAGTGAGCTTACAGTGAGCAAAATGGATGGACAGAACCCAACAGTACTGCAGCAGAAACAGTAGTTTATATTTTTAAAGCTGTGACCCCACAATCCTACAATGTCACTCTGAACTGTCAGTGGCAGATGCAAGTCAAATGAAGGAAGAGGCAACATTTGGAGGTGGAATTTCCTTTCAATGTCCTTTTCCCTTTTATAGCTGTCAGTGCTGGATACTGCAGTGTAGCCAGCCTTAAAAAAAAAGGGACAGGAATACCCATGCACTGCAGCTAGGTACAAATGAAATCACTGGTCCAAAAACTTTTCTCCTGATCTGTTCTTCCAGTTTGATGTTGCAATATGCAGTCACAACTAACTCGATTTAACCTGCACTTTAATTCCAACCTTCTTTGATATATTAGTCCCACTTTACACGGGATATGTCTCACTGGATATTGCAACTGAAATACAAGTGAGTTTGCTCTGTAGAGTACAACTGGGTACATCTCAGCACCCATTGTTATAAAACCAAAGCAACAGCATGAAATTTTGGGTCACGGGAGCTCTTTGTAGAACATAATTGATATTATAGAAGATTAGATGGTGAAGGAAAAAAAGCATGTGTTGTCTTTTTGCTCAAAGCAATGTTTGGCTTTGATGAAACTGCAATTCGGTTTATCTGAGAAGGACTGATAGATCAGTTCTTTTCTGTGCAATGTTTTCAAACTTTTTATTAATTTTTTTCAGAACTTGACATTTTATAGTCATGCAGGATTTACTGGAAGGGAATGAAAAGCAATTTTAAATCTGTAACTTCTGATTTCCTCCAGTAAGGAATGAAATATCTTTCGGAAAGAATGCAAGAATATTGACAGAAATGTTGGTGTGATAAAAGGCAAAAATAAAATGACTAGATAATCACCAATTAAATGCAGTATATCTTTTTGTTTATTCACTCCTGGGATGTGAACGTCTCTGGTTAGGCCAGCATTCATTACCCATCCCTAATTGCCCAGAGGGCAGTTATTTGTATTCATTAATGATGATAAATTGATTCAGCTGATTCAATGGGACTAGGTTTTCTTCCTTCTGCAAAAGGTGGACTGAGATGTGATTTCTGCTCTCTATCCTCTCACTGTAACTGATCTTTCTAGAGCAATGCTCATCTCTCAAACATCATCGATTCCCTGTCAGCAAAAAGAAGCTTGCTCCTGGTAAAGGAAGAACAAATGGGAGAGGGATCGCAAGGACAGCACGAGAGGTCACTTGGAAGATCCCTGAAGATATGTTCACTTTAATTTTTTTGGGCCTTAGAAAAGTATGCCTTGTGGTCCACAAAGAAGGAGATAAACTCACCACCTGGCCCTCTACATCAATAGGGGTAGCATTGCCTAGGGACTCATGCCAGCTTTTACTGCCAATCCGTCAGGTCAGTGATGCCAGCTGTGGATCCAATGAAATAGGTTGCAGTTACATGTCACATTCTTCGTTGGTCACTTGCAGAATGACATGGTGGTGAGAGAATGGCTGACATCTTAGAGCCAGGAAGAAAGATCAGAGTAAGTATTTAGGTGCAAGCCTTCCATCCTGGTTGGCTTTTTCTTTCCTGTATTATACTATCTTTGTAATCTTTGTGATCTACAGGGAATCATAATCTATTTATTTTGTAAAGCTTAATAATTCAGTTAAAAGAGCAGATATAAGAAACAAGATAGTGTATAAAACATGCTTCCTATAAATATTTACATGAAAGGTACAAAAAGTAATTTCAAGTCTATGGCTTTTGAATCCTATCATTTTTTTCTGTTTTATCAGTTATTTCACTCGCCTGTAATTTTCCTGTTACGACAATGGTAATAAAGTATTTTCATTAAAAAGGTCAAATGATATATTTTCTGTTGTTAAGCTGATTTGCATGATTACTTCAAACACTAAATTGTATGTTGCTATTTGGGAGGTAATTGGACATTAATATCCTCCTCAACTATCCTTAAGTGTCACATTGAGGGCAATTCTGCTCATAATGTTTGATTACTTGTGTGAGGTACTTGTCAACTACTTTTCACTATTTCAACGTTCATCAGCTCCTAGCAGGTGACTTTCTACGGTGTGATGTTAATAAATATGAGAAGTTAGTCACTTGCTGAAAATATAATGACATTATTACTGTGATAAGTGGGTTACTTTAGCAAGGAATTGTTAAGTCTCCACAAATTACTGGATAAAGATGCTGATGGAGTTCACTCCTCATGTATGTTGCCTAGTGTGATGTGGTATGTATGTAGAGATTGGCTCTGACCTGTTGATGTGGGAACCACTTGGCTTTGCCTGTAGCCCATCACGATAGGTGTTTAGCACGTGAGTAGCTCTGCATAGTAGCTTCACCATGTTAATAATATATTCCAAGATATGTAAGGTATTGATCTGGTATGCCTTTAATCCACTTTGCAGAAGAGATGATTAAACTGTTAGTTTATTTTATGATCATGTTAGCTAAGAGTGATACTTTGGGAGAGGTGCAAGAGAATTTCTTTGCAACCTTGAGATTCAGTGAAAATGCTGACAACTGAGTCAAATTGCCATACTATGTTAAGAAATCTGGGATCTTTGGGACTGTCCCAATAAATGGAAATTATAGGTACATGGAAAAGTTCCCAGCACAGAAATAAGTAAGTGAGGAGGTGGTAATGTGGTGGCAATGTCACTGGTCTACTTATACAGAATTCCAGGCTATTGTTCTGGGGACATGGATTTGAATTCCACTCGTAGCATATGGTGAAATTTGAATTCAATAAATTGTAACCTCTGTCAAAAACCCATATGGTTCACAAAGTCCTTTAGCAAAGGAAATCTGTTATCCTTACCTTGCCTTCTCTACATGTGACTCCAGACCCACAGCAATGTGGTTGCTTTTTAACTACCCTCTGGGCAATTAGGGATTGGCAATAAATGCTGATCTAGCTGGTGGCACCCACATCTCATGAACAAGTAAAAAGAAAGCTTGCTGATGTACTTATGCTGATGACAAAGAAATCTCATTGCCTATTTCCTTGCTGATAACACTATAGGTTACCACTTTTCAAGTGCATTTCAAGTGCTTTAGAAATGTGACAAGGATTTCTGTCTCTACCACACTTTCAGGCAGTGAATTCCAGGCCTCACCAGCCCCTGGATGCACAAATTCAATCCCAACTCTCCTCTAATCAATTACTTCAAATTGAAGGCCCTGCTTATTGTCTTCTCTGCACACAGAAATAGGTTCTTCCTATTCACTCTATCCAGGTTCCTTATGACTTTATAACTTCACTTCAATTTCCCTTCAGCTTCCTCTGTTCAATCGAAAATTAGTCTAGCTTATCTAAATCTTCCCTCAGAGCTAGAATTCACCAGTCTTGACTATATCCTCTGCTAATGCAATCACATTCTTCCTATAATGCAGTGACCAAAACTAACACAGTATTATAGCTGCAGTCTGACTCGTGTTTATATAGTTCCATGCATTTTAACTCAATGCCTCTGCCAATAAAGCAAAGTATCCTGCATGCTCCCTTGACCCCTTCATCTTTTTGTGGTCTTGCATTTTCTGTTGCTAATGCTACTGTAACATATTAGGGAATGAATGAGGCATAGTTGGATTACTAATGTCATGTTTCATTTTCCTGAAATTGATAAATATTATTTTCAGTTTTGCCTGCTCCAAGGGTCAGCATTACTGCTAAAGAGGTGAGTAATCTAACAGGTTTAAGGTGAGAGGGGGAAAGTGGCAACTTTTTCACGCAGAGGTAGGTGCATGTACGGAATGAGCTGCTAGAGGAAGTGGTGGAGCTGGTACAATTACAATATTTAAAAGGCAACTAGGAGAACTGCAGATGGTGGAGATCAGAGTTGAGAAAATGGTGCTGGAAAAGCACAGCAGGTCAGGCAACATTCGAGGAGCAGGAGAATCGATGCAGGAGAATCAGTGTGGATAGAGCTTCGAAACACTAAGGGTAAAAAGACCCTCATGGGAGTCATCTACAGGCCCCCAAACAGTAGTCTGGATGTTGGAGGTAAGTTGAATCAGGAGCTGAAATTGGCTTGTCGCAAAGATGTTACTACAGTTGTTATGGGGGATTTTAACATGCAGGTAGACTGGGAGAATCAGGATGGTATCGGGCCTCAAGAAAGAGACTTTGTGGAGTGCCTCAGAGATGGATTTTTAGAGCAGCTGGTGCTGGAGCCGACCAGGGATAAGGCGATTCTGGATCTGGTATTGTGTAACGAACCAGAATTGGTCAGTGACCTCGAAGTGAAGGAGCCATTGGGAAGTAGTGACCATAATACAATAAGCTTCAATCTGCAATTTGAGAGGGAGTGGGTACAATCTGAAGTGACAATATTTCAGTTGAATAAAGGGAAATATGGAGCTATGAGGGAGCAACTGGCCAAAGTTCAATGGTTCAATACCTTAACAGGGAAGACCGTGGAGGAACAATGGCGGATATTTCTGTGTATAATGCAGAAGATGCAGGATCAGTTCATTCCTAAAAGGAAGAAAGATCCCAGGAGGAGACATGGGCGGCCGTGGCTGACGAGGGAAGTAAAGAAACATATAAGGTTAAAAGAGAAAAAGTATAACTTAGCGAAGATAAGCGGGAAAACGGAGGACTGGGAAGCTTTTAAAGAACAACAGAGGATTAGTAAGAAGGAAATACGCAGAGAAAAAATGAGGTACGAAGGTAAACTGGCCAAGAATATAAAGGAGGATAGTAAAAGCTTTTTTAGGTATGTCCAAGGCAAAAAAACGGTTAGGACAAAAATTGGGCCCTTGAAGACAGAAGCAGGGGAATATATTACTGGGAACGAAGAAATGGCAGAGGAATTAAATGGGTACTTCAGATCTGTGTTCACTGGGGAAGACACAAGCAATCTCCCTGAGGTAACAGTGGCTGAAGGACCTGAATTTAAGGGAATTTCTATTTGCCAGGATTTGGTGTTGGAGAGACTGTTAGGTCTGAAGGTTGATAAGTCTCCGGGACCTGATGGCCTGCATCCCAGGGTACTGAAGGAGGTGGCTCGGGAAATCGTGGATGCCCTGGTGATTATTTTCCAGAGTTCAATAGAATCGGGGTCGGTTCCTGAGGATTGGAGGGCGGCTAATGTTGAGCCACTTTTTAAGAAGGGTGGGTGGGAGAAAGCAGGAAATTATAGACCAGTTAGTCTGACCTCAGTGGTGGGAAAGATGCTGGAGTCTATTATAAAGGATGAAATTACGGCACATCTGGATAATAGTAACAGGATAGGACAGAGTCAGCATGGATTTATGAAGGGGAAATCATGCTTGACTAATCTTCTTGAATTTTTTGAGGATGTAACTCGGAAGATGGACGAGGGAGATCCAGTGGATGTAGTGTACCTGGACTTTCAGAAAGCTTTTGATAAAGTCCCACACAAGAGGTTAGTGAGTAAAATTAGGGCGCACGGGATTGGGGGCAAAGTACTAGATTGGATAGAGAATTGGTTGGCTAATAGGAAACAAAGGGTAGTGATTAACGGCTCCATTTCGAAATGGCGGGCAGTGACCAGTGGGGTACCGCAGGGATCCGTGCTGGGACCGCAGCTTTTTACAATATATGTAAATGATATAGAAGATGGTATCAGCAATAACATTAGCAAATTTGCTGATGACACAAAGCTAGGTGGTAGGGTGAAATGTGATGAGGATGTTAGGGGATTACAGGGTGACCTGGACAAGTTAGGTGAGTGGGCAGATGCATGGCAGATGCAGTTTAATGTGGATAAATGTCTGGTTATCCACTTTGGTGGCAAGAACAGGAAGGCAGATTACTACCTCAATGGTATCAAATTAGGTAAAGGGGCTGTTCAGAGAGATCTGGGTGTTCTTGTCCACCAGTCAATGAAGGCAAGCATGCAGGTACAGCAGGTCGTGAAGAAGGCTAATAGCATGCTGGCCTTCATAACAAGAGGGATTGAGTATAGAAGCAAAGAGGTGCTTCTGCAGCTGTACAGGGCCCTGGTGAGACCACACCTGGAGTACTGTGTACAGTTCTGGTCTCCAAATTTGAGGAAAGACATTCTGGCTATTGAGGGAGTGCAGCGTAGGTTCACGAGGTCAATTCCTGGAATGGCAGGATTGCCTTACACGGAAAGACTGAAGCGACTGGGCTTGTATACCCTTGAGTTTAGAAGACTGAGAGGGGATCTGATTGAAACGTATAGGATTATGAAAGGACTGGACACTCTGGCAGGAGGGAACATATTTCCGTTGATGGGGGAGTGCCGAACCAAAGGACACAACTTAAAAATACGGGGTAGACCATTTAGGACAGAGATGAGGAGAAACTATTTCACCCAGAGAGTGGTGGCTGTGTGGAATGCTCTGCCCCAGAGGGCAGTGGAGGCCCAGTCTCTGGATTCATTTAAGAAAGAATTGGATAGAGCTCTTAAAGATAGTGGAGTCAAGGGGTATGGAGATAAGGCTGGAACAGGATACTGATTAGGAATGATCAGCCATGATCATATTGAATGGCGGTGCAGGCTCGAAGGGCAGAATGGCCTACTCCTGCATCTATTGTCTATTGTCTATTGTCTATTGATGCTGCCTGACCTTCTGTGCTTTTCCAGTACCACACTCTTGAATTTAAAAGGCATCTGTCTGGGTAAGTGAATAGGAAGGGTTTAGTGGGTTATGGCCCAAATTCTGGCAAATGGGACTAGATTAATTTAGGATATCTGGTTGGCATGGATGAGTTGGACTAAAGGGTCTGTTTCTGTGCTGTATATCTCTATGACTTTATGACCTCTTGGTTGGGTGAATATTAGTGGACATTAGTGTTCTTGCTCATTTTTCATAGGGTAGCAGTAAATCCTCATACAATTATCATGTTTGTATATGAGCTTGTATGTATCATTTACAACTGGTGGGTTTATTCCAGGAAATATAGTAAGTCACCAATTTACGAATGCCCATACTTACAATTTCAGTCCCATTCAGAATGTAATCTTAAAGATCTGACATACAAACATTTCCTGTACTTCTGAATGCTAGTTTACATTTTCCTGCATTGTATTCTCACTTGCGTACAAATTGACTTTCAAACGAATTCCAGAATGGAAACTATTTGTAACCCAGGGACTGCTTTTGCATTAAATTCAAAAAGCTTTTCTTTAAATGAATGAGTTGTTGTCATATAAACTTACTTTTATTAATATAGTCATATTCACTTTAAAAATCTTTAAGCATATTAAATATAATTTAGGGCATGTATGGTTTGGAGGGTGAAGATTACATTTGTAAATTTGATTAGATAAATCAAAACAAAGTAAAGGTCTTTTGTAATGGTGACAAACAACACTTGGAATGGAAAACATACACCTAAAGATAACTAAAAATTGACCAAATGTACACTTCACAGAGTTGGCCATGGAAATGAATTGAAGAAATATTACCTTCTGTTTGCTAAATACTCAACTACATTGTACACTTCAGTGCAATTAACTGTATTTGAAGAATGGCATTGATATGAGAGGAAAATTGAACAAAATTTTCAAAATACTAAATTCCCTGAGGAATTGAAATTTCAAAACTAAACTTTTAGTGCATTCTTGGGCAAATAGCTCTAGCTGTTGGCTATTGCATTTCAGCCTTCCTAACTGGTACAATAAAAATACTAAAATCTTTAAAGACTGGTTGATCTAAGAAGCCATTGAACATCAGAACATCAGAATACATTAAAGTGCTTATTTAATTCCTGAGCTTTAAGCAATCTCTCCTGTTAAAAATAGCATGGCCTCACTGGTGCTATAGCAACAGATAATTACAGTTCACACAAATGTGGGCTAAGACCATTGACCGTATCACAATCCTTAAAGGATTGTTCACTAAGATTGATATTCTAAATGGCTTGATGTTAAAACTGTTTCCCAATTTCATAGGCAGTGTGAAGATGGCTTAAATATTTCTAATGAGCAAACGTGCCCAAGGAATAATAAGATGAAATGAAAATATCATAGGGAAATGAGAACAGTACAAGGATGCACGCAGGCTGTCGAACTTGCTTTGTCACCTTGTTAGATTTTGGCTGTTCTTTACCTCAAATCCATTTGCTCTAAATTCCTTCATATTCTTATCCAATAGAAAACTATTATTTAATACCAGTTAGACCAGTTATTTTGACCTCTGTAGTGGGGATGTTGCTGGAGTCAATCATAAAACAGGAGATGACTGAATGCTTGGAAAAACAAAGCTCAATTCACCAGTATCAGCATGGTTTCATAAAAGGCAAGTTGTGACAAACTTGCTGGAGTTCTCTGAAGATGTAACCAGCAAGGTAGATAATGGGGATCCAGTGGATGTGACATGTCTAGACTTCCAGAGGGCATTTGACAAGGTGCCATATAAAAGACTGACCTAGAAGGTTAGATTCCAGGGGGTTAGGATAGACTGTTGGCTTTGACAGAGGTTTGGCTGACTGATAGAAAGCAGAGGGTCAGGATAAATGCATCCTTCTCTAGATGGCAAACTAATGGGGTGCTGCAGGGTTCAGTTCTTGGACCTCAACTATTTGTAATCTATATGAATGATCTGCAATCTGAGACAGAAGGTAACATAGCAAAGTTTGAGGATGATACTAAGATAGGTGGGAAAGCAGGATGTGATGAAGAGATGAAGAGTTTACAGATGGATATTGACAGGGTAGGAGAATGGGTCAGAATCTGGCAAATGGAATTTAATGTAGGTAAATGCAAAGCTGTCTATCTTAGCTGGAAAAACATATGTGCAAATTATGAAGCAGATTTAGTGTGTTACTGCAGAGAGATCTGGGTGTCTTTGTGCATGAATTGCAGAAAGTGGGTGCGCAGATACAGTATATAATAAGAAAGGCAAATGGAATCCTGACAATTATTGGTGAAAAGACTGTATTATAATAGCAAGGAGGAGTTGATACAATTATATAAGGCACTGGGGAGACACATCTGGAATATTGAGCCCAGATTTGGTTTCCATACTTGAAAAAGGATGTGGAGGCACTGGAAGCAGTTCAGAGCAGGTTCATCAAATTAATTCCAGGGATGAAAGGGCTGTCTTATGAGGAGCGGTTGGATGGCTTTGTCTTGTACTCGCTAGAGTTTAGAAGAATGAGGGGGGATTTGATTGAGGGATATAAAATGATAAAGGGGAATGATAAGGTTGACGTTAAACAGATGCTTCCCTCCCTTGTGGGACAGTCTTGAACAAGAGGGCATAGATATAGAGTGAGAGGAGGTTTTATGAAACTGAGATGAGGAGAAACTATTTCTCTGAGACGGTTGTGAAGGGCTATGGGAAGCAGGCAGGAAAGTGAAGTTGAGACCAGGATAAGATCAGCCAAGATCATGTTAAATAGCAGTGCGGGTTCAAAGGGCTGAATTGTGTGGTTCTGCTTCTAATTCCTATGTTTCTATGAAATTATAATCTTGAACATAGTGGCTGTGGTCCATGGTAGAGTCTTCACTGTGAAGGGAGGAAGACAGCTTGTGGCTGAAAGGCATGTTAAAGCTCCAATGGTTAAGAAGAGGGAGGGTTAATGGGAGTGTTGGGCACTTCTCTTCAGCCATGGGGCACTATCTCGTGGTGGAAGAACGCATGTGGTAGAAGTTTCTGTCCTCCATCTTTTACTGGGTAGATTGGTGCTAAGACTGGCAAGGGAGGGTCACAGGTAGAAGGCTATCCAGGGCGTGGTGGTTCCTGCAGCAAGTCTGTAGGGATATAAACTGTCGCACTGAGTTGTGGCGAGTATGGTCAACATTCATTGGGGTGAGGTCAATCTAGTAAGGTAGGAGTTGCTGGGTCAGGATCTGGGAGCATTTGATTGTGCTGGGATGGATGTTTCAAGGGATGTAAAATAATTTGATGGGTGTGTAGAGGATCAGGAAGGGTGTTAGAACCTGGATTATTGTGGGCTCAGGGGAAACTAAGGAAATAAGTTATCACATGCACAGTATCAACCAAAAAGGGTCATGGGGAGACAGAGATTATAAGGCATTCAGGGAGGTAAAGAATTGAAAAGATTGTAAAAGTTGTAAAGACCTTCATGGGTGACAGGCTGGAGGGTGAACATATTCATTCTCATGATAACTGTAAATTCCTTCATATTCAGATAGTTAGCTCAATCTCTTTTGATTTGAAAAAGACAGCACCAAAAGTGGGAGGTGGATATTTTTCTTGAGTGGACAGAATTAAGGCCTAGACTTTTTGATTGAAGAGGCACGACATTAGTCATGAGTCCCCAGTGGATGGAGAATTATCATCAGCTATCAGTTTTGGTCCCTTTATCTAAGGCGAGATATACTGGCATTGGAAGCAGTCCAAAGAAGGTTCGCTAAATTGATCCCTGGAATGAAGGGATTATCCTATGATGAAAGGTTGGGTAGGTTGGTCTTATATGCATTGGCCTTTAGAAAAATGAGAGGCAATCTTATTGAAACATATGAAATTTTTAGGAGACTTGAAAGGGTAGATGCTGAGATGATTTGGAGATGCCGGTGTTGGACTGGGGTGTACAAAGTTAAAAATCACACAACACCAGGTTATAGTCCAACAGATTTTCTTGGAAGCAATAGAAGGTGAAGGAGCAGTACTCCAAAAGCTAGTGCTTCCAAATAAACCTGTTGGACTATAACCTGGTATTGTGTGATTTTTACCTAGATGCTGAGAGATTGTTTTCCTTTGTGGGAGAGCTTAGGACCAGAGGCATAATCTCAGAATAATGGGTTGCCCATGTAAGACAGAGATGAGGAGGAATATCTTCTGTCAGAGGATTGTGAATCTGGAATTCTATACCATGGAAGGCTGTCGCGGCTGGGTTATTAAATATATTCAAGGTTGAGAAAGAGATGTTTGTAAACAAGAAGAAAGTCAAGAGTTCGAGTGAAAAGAAAGTGAAGTTGAGATAGTCAGATCAATCATGATCTCATTGAATGGCAGAGCAGATTCAATGGGCTGAATGGTCTTCTTCTGCTCCTATGTTGTATGGTCTTATTGTCCTTACCTGCAACACAGAGGTCACTAGAGGATATATCTTCACCCACAGCCTTCACATGTTAATGGATGTAGGTTTGCTCGCTGAGCTGGAAGGTTTGTTTTCATGAAAATAAACCTTCCAGCTCAACGAGCAAACCTACATCCAGAACCTCAACCTGAGGTGCAAATCTTCTCAAAACCCATTCACATGCTAATGTTTGAACAGTCTGTACACACAAGAGCATTCAATCTCATTTTTAGAATAGTGAGTAGAGTGGGTTCTTTTTGATTATATATTTTATTGAACTCTGTCTCTTGATGAAAATTTTAAAGTATAAAACAGGTACTAAATTAACCTGGAGCAGTGTATTTTTTAGATCAGTAAGACTGTGCTATTTTCTGGGTCTATAGATTGTTAAAGTTCAAAAATGGCCTTTAGTAGAGTGATGTGCTCTTCCTGTCGGATATGGGAGGTTAGGGAGAGTTTCCACGTTACTGATGATTGTGTCTGGAGGAAGTATGTTTTGTTGTCAGATTGCAATCCTATCAGATTGCATGGATTGGTTGGAGTGGCAGTTGGAGGCAATGAGGAATTTACAGGAGTCAGGGGTGTGATGGATAGCAGTTGCAGGGAGAAAAACCTCAGATATAGCCGGGTAGATGGGTTACCTCCAAGAAAGGCAGGAGAGGGAGGAAGGTTGTGCAGGAGTCGCCTGTGGCTATCCCCACCTCCAACAAATATGCTGTTTTGGAGAATGTAGAAGGTGATGAACTCTCAGGGGATTGTAGCACAAACAGCCAAATTTCTGGTGCCGAGATGGCTCTCATGTAATGAGGGGTATGTCAGGTTCCAAGCAATCGATTGTGATAGAGGACTCCCTAGACGAGGCACAGACAGACGTTTCTGTGGCTGACAGCGAGAAATCAGAATGGTGTGTTGCCTTCCTGGTGTTGGGATCAATGATATCTCAGAGAGGGTGCAGAATATTCTCAAAGGGGAGAGGGACCAGCAGGAGGTCATTGTACACATTGGAATTAACGACATAGGAAGGAAAAAGGATGAGATTCTGAAGGGAGAATATGGGAAGTTAGGCAGGAATTTAAAAAGGAGGTCCTTGAGGGTGGTAATATCTGGATTACTCCCAGTGCTACAAGCTAGTGAAGGTAGGAATAGGAGGATAATTTGTGGCTGAGGAGCTGGTGCAGGGGAGAATCTCTTGTGGGGTAGAAGTGTATAAGAAGGACAGATTGCGCCTGAATTGGAAGTGGGCTGATTTACATTTTTGGAGAGTCACATTTTTGATAAGGGATAACATTACAGCTGTACTTAGGGAGGATATTCATTGGAATATGCCCAGGGAAGTTATCTGGGTGGAACTGAGAAATAAGAAAGTGATGATCACCATATTTGGGATTGTACTACAAAAGCCTCAATAGTCAGTGGGAAATTGAGAAACAAATATAATAACAGGGTGGTAATGGTAGGGGATTTTAACTTTCCAAACATAGATTGGGACTGTCATAGTGTGAAGGGCTTGGATGGAGAAGAATTTGTTAAGTGTGTACAAGGAAATTTTCTGATTCAGTATGTGGATATACCTACTAGAGAAGGTGCAAAACTTGACCTACTCTTGGGAAATAAGGCAGGGCAGGTGACTGAGGTGTCAGTGGAGGAGCACTTTGGGGCCAGCGACCATAATTCTATTAGATCTAAAATAGTCATGGAAAAGGATTGACCGGATCTAAAAGTTAAAGTCTTACTTGGAGGAAGGCCAATTTTGATGGTATTAGGCAAGAACTTTCAAAAGCTGATTGGAGGTGGATGTTTGCTGTTAAAGGGACAGTGAGAAAATGGGTAGGCTTAAAAAATGAGATAACGAGAATCTCCGACAATATGTTCCTGTTACGGTGATGGACAACGCTAGTAGGTGTAGGGAATTCTGGATAACTGGAGAAATTGAGGTTTTGGTTAAGAAAAAGAAGGAAGCATTTGTCAGGTAAAGACAGCAGAGACTGTGTGAATTTCTAGAAGAGCGTAAAGGCAGAAGGAGTATAATTAAGAGGGAAATCAGGAGGGCAAAAAGGGGACATGAGAGAGCTTTGGCAAATAGGGTTAAGGAGAATCCAAAGGGATTTTAAGGATAAAAAGAGTAACTAGGGAGAGAATAGGACCCCTCAAAGATCAGCAAGGCAGCCTATGTGTGGAACTGTGGGAGCTGGGGGTGATACTGAACGAGTATTTTGCATCAGTGTTTACTGTGGGGAAGGACATGGGAGATACAGAATGTAGGGAAACAGATGGTGACATCTCAAAAAGTGTCCATATTACAGAGGACGAGGTGCTAGGTGTCTTAAAATGCATAATTTTTTTTTAGATTACTTACAGTGTGGAAATAGGCCCTTCAGACCAACGAGTCCACACCGACCCTCCGAAGTGCAACCCACCCAGACTCATTCCCCTACATTTACCCCTTCACCTCACACTATGGGCAATTTAGCATGGCCAATTCACCTAACCAGCATATCTTTGGACTGTGGGAGGAAACCGGAGCAAACCCACGCAGACATAGGGAGAATGTACAAACTCCATACAGTCAGTCACCTAAGGTGGGAATTGAACCCAGGTCTCTGGCGCTGTGAGGCAGCAGTGCTAACCACTGTGTCATGGTGAATAAATCCCCAGGACCTGATCAGGTGTACCCTAGAGCTCTGTGGGAAGCCAGGGAAGTTTTGCTGGCTCCCTTGCTGAGATATTTGGATCCTCGACAGTCACAGGTGAGATGCCGCAAGACTGGAGGGTGGTTAATGTGGTGCTACTACTTAAGAATGGTGATAAGGAAAAGCAAGGAAACTATAGACCAGTAAGCCTGACATTGGTGGTGGGCAAGTGGTGGAGGGAATCCTGAGGTACTGGATTTACTTGTATTTGGATAGTCAAGGACTGATTAGGGATACTCAACATGACTTTGTGTGTACAAAATCATGTCTCATGAACTTGATTGAGTTATTTGAAGAAGTAACAAAGAGGATTGATGAAGGCAGAGCAGTGGACGTGATCTATATGGACTTCAGTATGGTATTCAACAAGGTTCCTCATAGTAGACTGGTTAGCAAGGTTAGATCACATGATATACTGGGAGATCTTGCCATTTGGGTAGAGAACTGGCTTGAAGGTAGAAGACTAAGGGTGGTGGTGGAAGGTTTGTTTTTCAGACTGGAGCCTGGGACCAGCAGTGTGCCACAAGAATCAGTGCTGGGTCCGCTGCTTTTCATCATTGATGTAAATGATTTGGATGTGAACACAGGAGGTATAGTTATTAAGTCTGCAGATGAAACCAAAATTGGAGGTGTAATGGACAGTGAAGAAGAACAACACCTCAGAGTACAGTGGGATCTTGATCAGATGGGCCAATGGGATGAAGAATGGCAGATGGAGTTTAATTTAGATAAAAGTGAGGTGCTGCATTTTAGAAAAGCAAATCAGGGCAGGACTTATGCACTTAATGGTAAGGTCCAGGGGAGTGTTGCTGTATAAAGAGATCTTGGAGTGCAGGTTCATAATTCTTTGAAAGTGGAGTCTCAGATAGATATTTAATATGCTTTCCTCAGAGTATTGATTACAGGAGTTGGGTGGTCTTGTTGCTGCTCTACAGGACATTGGTTCAGCCACTTTTTGGAATATTGTGTGCAATTCTGGTCTCCTTTCTATTGGAAGGATTTTGTGAAACCTGGAAGCGTTCAGAAAAGATTTGCAAGAATGTCACCTGGGTTGGATGATTTGAGCTATAGGGAGAATCAGCTGGGACTGTTTTCTCTGGAGCGTTAGAGGCTGAGGGGTGACCTTATAGAGGTTTATAAAATCATGAGAGGCATGGGTAGGGTAAATAGACAAGGTTTTTTCCCTGGGCTGGAGGAGTCTAGAACTAGAGGGCATATGTTTAGGGTGAGAGTGGAAAAGGGACCTAAGGGCAACCTTTTTAAACAGAGGGTGGTGCATGTATGGAATGAGCTGCCAAAGGAAGTGGTGGAGGCTGGTACAATGACAACACTTAAAAGACATCTGGATGTGTATATGAATAGGAAGGGTTTAGAGGGATATGGGCCATGTGATGGAAAATGGAACTAGATTAATTTAGGATATCTGGTCAGCATGGATGAGACAAGTCCATTCTAATAGAATTGAAATTGACTTTTTAACCCCTATCCTTGTATATTCTTCAAAGGGAAATACACAAAATATGTCTGCAGTTTGGGACATAAGATATTGTAAAGGATGGATTGCTGCTGAGAGGGTCATCAACCTCTTGTTATTTTTGTTATCAAAAGAGATCACTGTCCATTCTGTTTGAAGTTTCTTTGACACCATTTGGTATTCTAGCCCATTAGTCCCACACAGAAGTTTTTAACATCTGCAATTATTGTCTCTGCAGCAGTTTTATTTTAAAAACACAGTTTGAAATTAAGATTTAAAATGTCCACAGATTCTGACTAGTGGTTATGATAGGAATGTTCACTGACATGTTTTAAGTACCTTATTTAAGTCGCAATGAGCTGATCTCTGAAGCTGCACAGGCTATAAATATCCCTGTTACACATGCTGGTAAGGGAGACCATCAGGTAGGGAACATTGCCTAGTGAAGGACATACCTAGGGAATGAGGCAACAGTGTCAAGGTAAACCTTTGAAAAAGACGTTCACTCTAATTACTGTTTTCCCAAATCTCCCAAACCTGACTGCATAAAAGTGCAATTCAATCCTGCATCTTAGAACTGACGTGTAACAAATTGGGGGATGCAGCAACAATTGCCAGCTGTAGGCCAACCTGTAGAGGCAAAACATGCAGGACTACAAAAGACATATTGATGATAAGCATTCTCAAAACCACATCTACAGTTGTCACCTCAGCTAGATGGCAATGTCAAAGGCACCTAAGGATGTTCTGGGATATTGCCTCCAAAGTCTTCCAGCTACTGAACAAACCCCCACTGCTGCCGCAAGTACTCTGAGGCATCCCCTTTATATTACCCTGAAGGTAACTGCAGTCCTCATCTTGTGTACAATGGATCCTTTCAGGAAGCCATAGAAATCTCTGCTAAAATTTCACTGACCGCCACTGATAATTGTATTCCAGATGGTGACTGATGATCTTCATGAAAGCACACCAATTATTGGGCTTTGTCTTGGATGCAGAGAGTCAAGCAGCCAGGACAGTTCACTTTGCTGACAAAACAGCTTTCCCAGAGATGAAAGTATAATCAAGTATCCCCACAGCGCCATCCTATCAAGAACCAGCTGTGCTTGTCAACAGCAATGATTTCAAATCCCTTAGTATGTAGTTTATTCATGTACATGGATTGAGAGCCTTTTGGATTTCTACAGTTCCTAGCCTTCTACTATTTAAAACAAGAAAATATTCTGATTTGTCTTTCTCAGATTAGAACTGTGGAATGTTTAGCTCAGGAATTTATTTGCAAGACCCCAAAGTTACATAAAACATTTACAAGGAGTTGGCTAGACTACACGTTAAGTATTATGTTCAATTCTAGTCATGAATCCACTCAAATAGGCACACAAAGCAAAACTGATTTTTAATTAATGCACATGAGTTATTAGGAAAGATCAGAACATCTCCTGTTTCACATTTGGGAAGTAAAGTGTTTAGTGAAACTTTTTAAAAAAAAAATTCATTTGTGGAATGCAGCCATTGCTGGCTGACCAGGATTTATTGCCTGTCCCTAGTTGCCCTTGAGAAGGTGGTGATGTGCTGTCTTCTTGAGACACTGCAGTCCATCTGCTGTGAGTTGACCCACAATGACATTAGGAAGGGAATGCCAGGATTTTGACACAGTGACAGTGAAGGAACAGCAATATATTTCCAAGTCAGGGTAGTGAGCAGTTTGGAGTGGAACTTGAAGGTGGTGGTGTTCCCATATATCAGTTGCCCTTATCCTTCGAGATGAAGTGGTCATGCGTTTGGAAGGTCCTGGTCTGAGGATCTTTGGTGAATTTCTGCAGAGCATCCTGTCGATAGCACATACTGCCGCTACTGAGTATCACTGGTCAAGGTAGTGGATGCTTGTGGATCTAGTGCCAATCAAGCAGGCTGCTCTGTCCTGGATGGTGTCAAGCTTCTTGAGTGAATGAATGAATTTGAATGAAGGAATTGAATTTATTGTCACGTGTACCGAGGCACAGTGAAAGGCTTTGTCTTGCGAGCAATACAGGCAGATCACAGAGTTAAGTAGCACAGATAAGTAAATCATAGGTAAACAGTGGCAAAAACAAAATCACAGGTGCAGGTGAATGTTAAGAGTTTGTGAGTCCATTCAGTATTCTAACAACAGTACGGTAGAAACTGTTCTGAAGCCGGCTGGGGAGTGTGTTCAGGCTTCTGTACCTTCTCCCTGATGGTAGACGTTGTAGAAAAGCATTGCCAGGGTGGGATGGATCTTAAAGAATGCTGGCAGCCTTTCCTTGACAGTGGGCCTGGTAGTTGGATTCTATAGATGGGAGGTTGGCCTTTGTGATTGGCCAGGCCAAGTTCACCACTCTCTGTAACCTTCTCCAATCTTAAATGGTACAGTTTCCATACCAGGTAGTGATACGTCCAGACAGAATGCTGTTTTTGGTGCACCTATAAAAACTGGCAAGGGTATTTGCCGTCATGTCAAATTTCCTCAGCTGCCTGAGGAAGAAGGGACGTTGTTGGGCCTTTGTAAGCAGTGCGTCTACATAAAGAGTCCAGAGAGCTTGTTATGGATAATCACTCCCAGGAGCTTGAAACTGTCCACTTATTCCACCTCTGTGCTGTTAATGTGTGTGTGTGTGTGGGGGTGGGGGGGGGGGGGGGGGCGGAGGGCATGAGTAACATCCCGCTGAAAGTCAATAATAAGTTCCTTCGTTTTGCTGGCATTGAGAGCTAGGTTGTTCTCGGTGCACCATTTTTCCAGGTCTTCCACCTCCCGTCTGTAGTCTGTTTTGTCGCCACCTGGGATTCAACCAACTGTGGTGGTGTCATCAGCAAAGTTGTAAATGGCATTTGTCTTGTATTTGGCGACGCAGTCATGGGTATACAGTGAGTACAGTAGAGGGCTGAGTATGCACCTGTGGGGGGCTCCAGTGTTGTGTTAGCGACAATGAAATATTGTCCTGAATCTTTACTGATTGTGGCCTGTGGGTCAGGAAACTGAGGCTCCAGTTGCAGAGAGTGGGGCTTAGTCTAGTACATTTAAGTCGTTATTGGGCAAGCATATGGACGTACGTGGAATAGTGTAGGTTTGATGGGCTTCAGATTGGTATGACAGGTTGGCGCAACATCGAGAGCTGAAAGGCCTGTACTGCGCTGTAATATTCTATGTTCTATCACTAAGTTTAGTAATCAGTCTCGAGGGGATAGTAATGTTGAAGGCTGAACTGTAGTCAGTGAGTAGGACTCTTAAGTAGCTGTTCTTGGTGTTAAGATGTTCTAGGGACGAGTGAAGGGAAAGTGATATGTCATCTGATATGGATCTGTTGGTCCTATAGGCAAATTGGAGTGGGTCAAGAGTAGTAGCGAGGCTGGAGTTGATTAATGCCATGACCAGCCTTTCAAAGCACTTCATGACCAATGAAGTTAGGGCCACTGGGCGGTATTCATTGCGACATGCTGCATGAGCTTTCTTAGGCACAGGGATGATGTCGGCCCTCTTGAAACAGGCAGGGACAGTTTTCCATCTTGCATTGTCTCTTTTTAGAACCTGTGATGTCATTCAGTCCTTGCCATTGTCGCCAGGTATCTGTCTGGGTCCCTAGTTTGGATCGGTATTGATCCTTGGCTGTCTTAATAACTCTGCGAAGGTCATACTTGGATTCTTTATATTTGAGTGGGTCTCCTGACCTGAAGGTCTCACGCCTGGTTCTTAGCAGGATCTGTGTGTCCTGATTCATCCAGGGTTTCCTGTTGGGGAACACCTGGATTGACTTCCTCGGTATACAGTCCTCCACACACTTGCTGATCAAGTCTGTGACAGTGGTGGTGTACTCGCCCAAGGTATCTGCGGACTGTTTTGAGCATGGCCCAATCAGCCATTTCCAGACAGCACCGGATTTGATTCTCTTCCTCCTCCAACCAGCACTGGCCCTGTATTCTCGAGGGGCTCTCCTGCTTGAGTTTTTGCCTGTAAGCTGGGAGAAGTAGCATGGCATTGTGGTCAGAGTTCCCGAAATTAAGGAGGGGGATGAAGTATTTTTGGAGATGCACTCATCCAGGCAAGTGGAGAGTATTCCACCACATTCTTGACTTGTGCCTTGAAGATTGTGGACAGGCTTTGTGGAGTCAGGAGGTGAGTTACTCACGGCAGTATTCCTAGGCTCTGACTAGCTCTTGTAGCCACTGTGTTTATATGGTGAGTCCAGTTGAGTTTTTGGTCAATGATAATCTCCAGGATGTTGATAGTGAGGGATTCAGTAATGGCAACACCATTGAATTCCAGAGGCGGTGGTTAGATTGCCTATTACTGGAGATGTTCATTGCCTGGCATTTGTGTTACCTGTCAGCCCAAGCCTAGATATTGTCCAGATCCTGTTGCAGTTGAACATGGACTACGTCAGTATCTGAGGAAGCAATGCCTTGAAGAAGAATCATAAAATATGAATGATATAAATATTAGAAAAGGGATGTAATCCTTGTTGCAAATATAATATAAGCATAAATTAGTCAAAAGTTAATTTAGTAGAGAAACATCTTTGCTCAAGTCAGAATAAATATGAGGAATAATTTACTAGAAAGTGTGGTGCTCTGGTGTGGAAAGTTGTCTTTGCACTTTCAGCTTCTATCAATATTACTGTGAGTCTTGTAATACTAAGTGTTTTTATATGCCTTTGAATTCTTTGGTGAATAGGTACCGTTCAGGGCAAGAATGAGCCAAAATCATTATGATGTACAAGCAGGCAAGTGTTTTACATTTCTGTTTGAAGAGAATACTTCAGAAGATAATTTTCCATTTGTTTGTTAGCTAATTTCTGAAATTGTTCATTGAGTGGATGAGTTCAATTGCAATATGAAAGTGGGTTGTAGATTAATGTTCTTGAGATTGGACAGCTTCTTAAATTCGATAGAAAATATGAAGGGAGATGAACTTGAGTATGACTGTTTGGAGATTTTTGTTATCAATCAAATCAATTTATCAATGGAATGATTTAAAAAAAAAACATTATTTCAATGAAATAATGATTGAATATCAAAGAATATTATTTGCAAAACACAATTAGAGTGGCTGATTGGAAGACACAGCGCATTAATCTGGAATTTTGGTCTCTAACTGCACATTGTATAAGTCTGGTGATGGGCATTATATGTGTATTTTGTCCTTATTGTAACTCTATTTATTTTAATAGTTACCTGATTTCTGACTGCCATTTGTGTCAGCTGAGAAAAAGGTCAATCTATTTTTAGGTGGACACATGCAATGCGGTAGTCATGACGTGGTGATCACATAAATGAGCTTTTCTTTCATTTCTAACTCATTTGTGCTGGTTAAGCCTTTCTGGAATAACAGAAGCTTCCATGACTGACGGACATTAGAAAATGCAGCTAAACACTTAACCAGACTGTCAACTAATTTTGTTAAATATGCTTAAAATCTTCGGGTGATTTTAAATCTGCCTACCCAGCAGAATATAGTTGAAAATCACACAACACCAGGTTATAGTCCAACAGGTTTAACTGGAAGCACACTAGCTTTCGGAGCGACACTCCTTCATCAGGTGACAACCTGGTGTTGTGTGATTTTTAACTTTGTACACCCCAGTCCAACACCGGCATCTCCAAATCAGCAGAATATAGGATGGGAAATCAACTTCCCTCGATTAGAGTTGTCTAACACATGAGATTATCAAAGTAAAGTAAGCATCAGGTTGGACAAACAAGATCATTACCACTCAAGGTGGGAAAAACATTTAAAAAAAAATAGTTTTTGAGGACACCATCAAGAAAAATTATCATAAAAACCTTTAATTCCTCAGTTATTCTGGTTTGTTGTCAGTCTCCTCACTATTGACTCTTTCGGGCCATTACCATGTTACCACTGACTGTAAGAGTTAATGCAACCAATAAAACTTAAGGTGACTTCACAAAATGCCTTAGATTTGTTAACTGCTAAAAGCATCTCATTCATCATGCTGCATATTATTAATAATATGATTTGAAGAACATACTATACTGAATAGAACATTAAAAATGCCCTCAGTTCCTAAACCCTTAATTAGCTGTCTAGAGGAAACATTTAATCACATGTCACTCAATTTTCAGGTAAAAAGAAAAATGAAAGATACATAAATATGAGAAGTATTTAGTATAAATCAATTTAACCAGTCTATGAATATATTGCCTGTTTTAGTTGAAGTTTTTTTATTTTAGTGTAGTAACAACTATAAAATTAAAACGATTGGTTCCCATGGAGCCCCTCTGGGGATGATAGATACATAAGGCAATGAGAGGTTCTGTAAACCTAATGTACACTTGCACATCCAAGTGATGCTGACAGCTCAGACCTTAAATAGACACAGAAATAAGGGCTGGTGAGGCTTTGTAATATTAACTGGACAACAGAATAAAAAGAATGAGTTTGGTACAATAATAAAGTAGGTAACAGAGAGAACAATTTGTATTTGCCATCTGAATGCTGTTAGATTAGTGTTGCAGGAAAATTCTTTATGATTTTTAACAACAGGTTTAAACAAAAAAACCTCTCAAAATTAAATTCATTTCTTATTGTTTGAAAATGTTCATCTGGAGACTGTATACAAAGTAAAAGACTCTCCTACCTTGAGAAACTGTAAAACATATTTATAGTCTTACAATTGTCACTCATCCTTTAACTCTTCTCAGGCCTTTCTGTCTGCAGTTCCCATCTCAACTGTGGGCATCTAAAGTCCTTTCCTATTCCATTCCAAGTCATTTATATATTATAACTGATTGTGGCCTCAGCACAGGTCCCTGTGCACTCCCCTAGTTACAGTTTGCCATCTTGAAAATGCTCCCAATATGCTAACTCGGTCTTCCTCTAACCATGGTAATATATGATATTCAAGACCATGGGCTCTTAGCTTAAGAAATAGCCTAATGTGTGGTACCTTATCAAATGCCTTCTGTAAATCTAAATATATTACATCCACTGCTTCACCTTTATCTATCGTGATTGCTACATCCTCAAAACATTCTAGCAAATTTGTCAGGCATGATTCGCCTTCATGAAGCCATGATGATTCTGCTTGATAGTGTTATTTCTAAATGCTGTGTTATTTCATTTTTTATAATAAGCACTAATATTTTCCCAATAACAGACATTAAGTTAATTGCTTATAATTACCTGTTTTTGGACTCCTTTCCTTTTTGAATAAGAATGTTACATTGACAGATTTCTGCTCTGGGAATTTTCTAAAATATAAGGATTCTTTGAAGATTACAGCTAATGAATTCAGTAACTCTGTAGCTCCCTCTTTGAATACCCTAGGATTCATCCCATCGTATTCAGGGGACCTATCTGTCTTTAGCCTCATTAGATTCCTGAGCACTTTTTCACTAGTGATAGTTATTGTATTGACTTTTTCTCTCTTTTTTGCCCTTTAATTATTTAGTAATTTTGGAATGATATTCATGTATTCTACTGTGAAGATTGATGCAAAATATTTATTCAACTCCTCTGCCACTTCCTGGTTCCACATTATTATTTGTCCATCCTTATTTTCTAATGGGGCTTTGATCGCTTTGGCCTGTTTCTTTCTTTTTATATAACCTAAAAAAGCTGTTGCTCTCCATCTTCATATTATTTACAAGTTTGCCTTTGCAATAACTTCAAAGCTTGTCTCTGCCTGTTAATGTATGAAACACAATGATTTAACACAACCAATAAACTCTTACACATTACACGGCTCTTACATGGCTAACTTCCCACTACAATTGCTAGACGAATCCCCACATGCCTCTGACCGATTCCCTACTCCATCCCTGATTGGACGAACAGGTTGCATGACTCCTCCTTCAGCGCTCCTCTTTTATGGAAAAAATTACTAGACCCTCAAAGTTCATTTTCTTTTTTAAATCATCTTCTGTTGTATTTTTTAAACTTTTCCAATCCCCTTGGCCTACCACTAATCTTTCCCACATTCTCCACTTTTTCTTTCAATGCCATTTTAAAATTCTCTGATTATGCACGGTTGGATTGTCCCCTTCCTGGAATCTTTCTTTCTCACTGGGACATACGTTTGTTGTGATTCATGAACTATTTTCTTAAACATTGGGTAATCCAAAATGTAGGACAGGAAAAAATGTAGCTGTAAGATCTGCTCCTCTTTACGGTATTTTCACATTTGGAGCTGACTCCAGGAGCAGTATTTACTGTTTTATAAGCTGTTGCATTGGTTTTGAACTTGGGGGAAGAAAATCAAAACAATGGCACTTTAAAAAGCAGGAGGACAGTCCAAGGTAGTGACCACAGGGAAGTGAATCAAACAAGAAAATAAACCCGCACTGCTGCCTGACCCAGCAGTGAACCTGCAAAATTCACTGTTCTCAAGTATGTCTGGACATCGGAGGTTGTTCTAAGAAAATTAACAAACAGCAAAATTCACGGCTGACTTTGGAGATTTTAGTATGTGGGAGAGCACACAGCAGGGGAGCAGTTAAATGGCTTTTTAAAGTGTAACTCTTTTTAAAATTTTCTATAATAGTGAGTAGAGTGGGTTCTTTTATGATTTTATGTGTTTATTGAGATGTGTCTCTTGATTAAACTTTAAAAACATAAAATACAGTTACTAAGTTAACCTGAAGCAGTATTTTCTAGATCAGTAAGACTTTGCTATTTTCTGGGTCTGTAAATTGTTAAAGTGCAAAGATGGCCATTAGTAAAATGATGTGCTCTTCCTGTCGGATATGGGAGATTAGGGAGTATTTCCATGTTACTGATTGTTTCTGGAGGAAGTGTGTTTTGTTGCAAATCCTATCTGATAGCGTGAATCAGTTGGAGCGGCAGTTAGATTAGATTAGATCCCCTACAGTGTGGAAACAGGCCCTTCGGCCCAACCAGTCCACATTGACCCTCCAAAGAGTAACCCACCCAGACCCATTTCCCTCTGACTAATGCACCTAACACTATGGGCAATTTAGCATGGCCAATTCATCTGGCCTGCACATCCTTGGATTGTGGGAGGAAACCGGAGCTCCCGGAGGAAACCCATAAAGACACGGGGAGAATGTGCAAACTCCACACTGACAGTCGCCCGAGGCTGGAATCGAACCTGGGACCCTGGTGCTGTAACGCAGCAGTGCTAACCACTGAGCCACCGTGCCACCCGCAAAGTTAGAGGTAATGAGGAATTTACAGGAGCTAGGTGGTGTGATGGATAACAGTTGCAGGAAGGGAGATAAACTGAAGATATAGTCAGGTAGAATGGTTACCTCCAGGAAAAGTAGGAGAGGGAGGAAGGTTGTGCAGGAGTTTCCTATGGTTATGCCCATCTCCAACAAGTGTGTTGTTTTGGAAAATATAGGGGATGTTGGACTCTCAGGGGAATGTTGCACTGACAGCCAGGTTTCTGATACTGAGACTGGCTCTAATGTACTGAGGGGCACACCGGGTTCCAACGAAGCCTTGTGATAGAGGACTGTCTAGTCAGAGGCTGTTTCTGCAGCCGACAATGAAAAATCAGAATAACATGTTACTTCCCGGGTGCCAGGATAAAGGATATCTTGGAGAGGGTGCAGAATTTTCTCAAGTAAGAGAGGGACCAGCAGGAGGTCATAGAGATGTACAGCATGGAAATAGACCCTTTGGTCCAATTCATTCATGCTGACCAGATATCCTAAATAAATCTAGTCCCATTTGCCACCACTTAGCCCACATCCCTCTGAACCCTTTCTATTCATATACCCATCCAGATGCCTTTTAAGTGTTGTAATTGTACTAGCCTCCACCACTTCCTCTGGCAGCTCATTCCATACACACACCACCCTCTGTGTGAAAAAGTTGTCACTTAGGTCTCTTTTAAATCTTTACCCTCTCACCTTAAACCTATGCCCTCTAGTTCTGGACTCCTCCAACCCAGGAAAAGACTTTGCCTATTTACCCTATTCATGCCCCTCATGATTTTATAAACCTCAATAAGGTCACCCTTCAGCCTCTGACACTCCAGCCCCAGCCTATTCAGCCTCTCCTTGTAGCTCAAATCCTCCAACCCTGGCAACATCCTTGTAAGTCTTTTCTGAACCCTTTCAAGTTTCACAACATCCTTCCGATAGGAGGAAGACCAGAATTGTATGCAATATTCCAAAAGTGGCCTAACCAATGAAGGTCTTTTGCACAAAACGTCGATTCTCTTGCTCCTTGATTGCTGCCTGACCTGCTGTGCTTTTCCAGCACCATACTCTTAACTCTAATCTCCAGCATCTGCAGTCCTCACTTTCGCCCAATGTCCTGTACAACCACATGATCTCACAACTCCTACACTCAATGCTCTGACCAAGAAAGGAAAGCATACCAAACACTTTCTTCACTAACCTATCTATCTGAAACTCCACTTTCAAGGAACTACGAATCTGCACTCCAAGGTCTCTTTGTTCAGCAACACTCCCCAGGACCTCACCATTAAGTATATTAGTCCTGCCCTGATTTGCCTTCCGAAATGCAGCACCTCACATTTATCTATATTAACTCCATTTTGGAACTAACAACATAGGATAAGGATGAGATTCTGAGGAGAGAATACAAGAAGTTAGGCAGGAATATAAAAAGCTGATCCTCGAGGGTAGTAATATCTTGATTACTCCCAGTTCCACGAGCTGGTGAGGGCAGGAATAGGAGGATAGGGCAGATGAATGAGTGGCTGTGGAGCTGGTGCAGGGGAGAAGACTTCACATTTTTGGATCATTTGGAGATCTTAGTTAGCTGGAAGAATAATAGGTGGTAATGGGAGGGGATTTTAACTTTCCCAACATAGACTGGGACTGCCATAATGTTAAGGGCTTGGATGGAGAGGAATTTGTTAAATATGTACGAGAACATTTTCTGATTCATTATGTGGATGTATCTGCTAGTGAAAGTGCAAACCTTGACCTAATCTTGGGAAATAAGGCAGGGCAGGTGATTGAGGAGTCCGGGGAGAGTACTTAGGGGCCAGTGACCATAATTCTATTAGTTTTAAAATAGACCAGATCTAAAAGTTAAAGTTCTAATTGAGGAAGGCCAATTTTGACGGTATTAGGCAAAAACTTTCAAAAGTTGATTGGGGGAGGATGTTTGCAGGAAGTCTAGAAAATGGGATGCCTTCAAAAATGAGATAATGAGAATCCATGACAGTATGTTCCTGTTAGGGTGAAGTGCAAGGCTGCTGGTGTAGGGAATATTGGATGACTAGAGAAATTGCGGTTTTGGTTAAGAAAAAGAAGGAAGCATATGTCAGGTATATTCAGCAGAGATCAGGTGAATCTCTAGAAAAGTATAAGGATATTAGGAGTATACTTCAGAGGGAAATTAGGAGGGCAAAGAATAGACATGAGATAGCTTTGGCAAATACAATTAAGCAGAATCTAAAGGGATTGTACAAATATATTAAGGACAAAAGAGAACCTAGACAGTGATTAGGTCCCCTTGAAGATCAACAAAGCTCCTGATGTGTGGAACCACAGCTGATGGGGGAGATACTAAATGAGTATTTTGCATTAATGTTTATGGTGGAGGACGACATGGAAGATACATAATGTGGGAATAAGTAGCAAAACCTTGAAAAACGTCCATATTACAGAGGAGGATGTGTTGTATGTTTTAAAATACATAAAGGTAGATAAATCCCTAGGACCTCATCAGGTGTGCCCTGGAAACCTGTAGGAAGGTAGGCAAGTGTTTGCTGAGCTTCTTGGTGAGATACTTGTATAATCGATAGTTACAGGTGAGGTATCAGAAGACTGGAGGTTGGTTAACGTGATGCCACTATTTAAGAAAGGTGATAAAGAAATGCCAGGGAACTATAGACCAGTGATCCTGACATCGGTGATTGGTACGTTATTGGAGGGAATCCTGAGGGACAGGAATTACATGTATTTGGAAAGGCAAGGACTGATTAGGGATAGTCAACATGATTTTGTGCATGGGAAATCATGTCTCACTAACTTGATTGAGTTTTTTGAAGAGGTAACAAAGAGAATTGATGAGGGCAGAGCAGTGGATTTGATCTACATGGATTTCAGTAAGGCGTTCAACAAGGTTCCTCATGGTAGACCAGTTAGCAAGGTTAGATCATGTGGAGTACATGAAGAACTAGCCATTTGGATACAGAACTGACTCAAAGGTAGAAGACAGAGGGTGGTGGTGAAGGGTTGTTTTTCAGACTGGAGGCCTGTGACCAGCAGTGTGTCACCAAGGATCAGTGCTGGGTCCACTGCTTATTGTCACTTATATAAATGATTTGGATGTGAACATAGGAAGTATAGTTAGTAAGTTTGCAGATGACACCAAAATTGGAGGTGTAGTAGACAGCAAAGAAGGTTACCTCAGAGTACAATGGGATCTTGATCAGATTGCCCAATGGGCTGAGGAGTGGCAGATGGAGTTTAATTTTGATAAATGTGAGGTGCTGCAGTTTGGAAAGGCAAATCAGAGCAGGACTTATACAATTTATGGTAAGGTCCTGGAGAATGTAGCTGAACAAAGTGATTTTGAAGTAAAGGTTCATATTTCCTGTAAGTGGCGTCCCACGTAGATAGAATAGTGAAGGCATTTGATGCGCATGCCTTTATTGGTCAGTGAATTGAGTATAGGAGTTAGGACGTCATGTTGCAGCTACATAGGACAATGGTTAGATCATTTTTGGAATACTGCATGCAATTATGGTCTCCCTGCTATAGGATGGATATTGTGAACTTGAAAGTGTTCAGAAAAGATTTACAAGGATGTTGCCAGGATTGGAGGGTTTGAGCTATATGGAAAGGTTGAATAGTCTGGGGCTATTTTCCTTGGAGCGTTGGAGGCTGAGAGGTGATCTTTTGAAGAGATTTACAAAATCATGAGGGGCATGGATATGATAAATAGACAAGGCCTTTTCCCTGGAATGGGTGAATCCAGAATTAGAGGGTATATGTTTAAGGTGAGAGGTGAGATGTTTAAAAGGGACTAAGTGGCAACTTTTTCAGGCAGAGGGTGATGCGTGTATGGAATGAGCTGCCAGAGGAAGTAATGGAGGCTGGAACAATTACAACATTTAAAAGGTGTCTGGATGGGTACATGAGTAGGAAGTGTTTCGAGTGATGTGGGCCAAATGCTGGTAAATGGGACTAGATTAATTTAGGATATCTGGTCATCATGGACCAGTTGGACTGAAGAGTCTGTTTTGATGCTATACATCTCTGTGACTCTATAACTCTATGATTTGCCATTGTTCCTCAACTGCCTGTGCTGCTAAACTCCTTTTCCAAACCACTCTAGCCAGCTCTGTTAACACTGCTTTGCAATTACTATTACTTAAGATATCATGAAACACAATATATATTTTTACATAATATTGTAATAGTTTTCTTCATGAAAAATACTCTTCTGACCTACTTATATACTTTTAATCATACATTACCTTTATCAACTCAAATTCAATTGTGTTTTCCTTATTTATATTGAATTTAGTGAAGTTTCCCAGACAAACTTTCATACTCTTCTCATTTTTTGGTCAGCAAAATATCATCTTTTTTCTGAAAAGTCGAGTGTTTCCTTGGATTTATTTATAGTAGAATTATCGATCATTTCCATTAGATCAACCTATCTCCAGTCATCCTGAAATTAACTAGCCACACTTTAATGTCTATATATTTCCTGTTCCTCCTAAATGCTTTAATTTCTGAATTATAATTTTCATGTATCCTGGGGATTTAAATAAAGTTCTGATTCTCCTATCAGGTTGTAGGTCCTGACTGCAACAACTACCTCTAATTACGTCATTTTATTTCAAATGCTTTTAATTTTCATGTCTCAACCAGTCTTCCTTCATATCTCCCCATATCAGTATTTCTCTAGACTCCTTGAAATGCAAGTATCTAAGAGTGGCTTTCATCTCTTGACTATTTCCATCCCATGTTCCATTTTATCTGAGACATAGTTCACCCCAATCCACCCCACTCACTATTTAAGAGTTTCAGCTGCGATCTTTAATTTTCATCTCAAGTCTCCTTCATCCTATTTGATTATGTCTTTATGCTGCTGGTCTTTTTTATTGCAGTTATGCAAATAGAAAAAGAGAACCTCTATACAGTATCTCATAATTTTGTCATGAATCATTAAATGTTAAGTTTATTTATGATGTTAGCAATTTTATGTCTTGCCCTGCTTCTTCAGGTTATTGACAAACCAAGATGACAACTGAACACCTTTCCAAACAAGTATGCCATCTGGTTCCCTTCCTGCTTGCTAATGGTTTATTCATAGCATTTTTCAACTGTTTGTTTGCCATTTATTGGTAACTTTGCAGTGACTTTTACGGCATCAACCTAGTTTAATTAATAGTTATTTGTTTCTTCTACCTGAGTAATATTTGACATGCGTCAATGTAAATTTGATAGTATGATATTTTCCACATGAACATGAACAAGAAACAAAGTATGTAGTGATATGGTTGGAATAACTCACTGTTGATAGCAGTATGGCAGCATCTGGTGATGGTATGGATAAAGTTAGCATGGTTGCTAATAAATCCTTTGGTTTAAAGAATGAGAAAGGTAAAATAATTTGTTAAAAATTTTGGTAAAAATGTCAACAAAATCTAATAGTGTCATCAGATTCCTCAGCTGAAAAGTTTAAAAATATAAATATGTGGGAAATAAAAGCACACTAAATGATAAGAATGAAACTATTTATATTGCAGGCAATAATGACTTTAGTGAAATTAATTCATGTTCTTTTCATTGCTAGGCTTCATAAGGCCCTCCAAACCAGCAACCTCTGACACCAATACTAGCTTTCAGTTTTTGAGGTAATTGGATCAACAGCTATTATCAATTGTTTCTTAACAGCAGAATTCCTTCATGACTTGTAATATTACTTAGTAAAATTTGGAATTTTTGCAATCTTTAATCCAAACAACCTTAGCTTGATTCAAGCCTAGACCCCAGAGTAAAAGCAGGTTCTTTTCTAATCCACTGCGCTTCCAGGCTCACTTAACAATCTGCTGCTTAAATAATTAGGTTACAACTTAGATAAACAGTTCCCAATTGGTTCGGATGTATTTTCAAGTTATCACATATATGGAACCATTTCAGAAGAGAACATAGAACAATACTGCGCAGAACAGGCCCAACGGCCCTCAATGTTGCGCCGACCTGTGTACTATTCTCAGCTCGTCACCCTACACTATCCCATCATCATCCATGTGCTTATCCAAGGATTGTTTAAATCTCCCTAAAGTGGCTGAGTTAACTACATTGGCAGGCAGGGCATTCCATGCCCTTACCACTCTGAGTAAAGAACCTACCTCTGACATCTGTCTTAAATCTATCACCCCTCAATTTATAATTATGTCCCCTCATACAAGCTGACGTCATCATCCTAGGAAAAAGACTTTCACTGTCTACCCTATCTAATCCTCTGATCATCTTGTATGTCTCTATCAAATCCCCTCCTAGCCTTCTTCTTTCCAATGAGAACTGACACAAGTCTCTCAGCCTTTCCTCATAAGATCTTCCCTCCATTCCAGGCAACATCCTGGTAAATCTCCTTTGCCCCTTTTCCAATGCTTCCACATCCTTCCTGAAATATGGGGACCAGAACTGTACACAATATTCCAAGTGTGGCCGCACTAGTGTTTTGTATAGTTGCAGCAGGATATTGCGGCTCCGAAACTCAATCCCTCTATCAATGAAACCTAACACACCGTATGCCTTCTTAACAGCACTATCAACCTGGGTGGCAACTTTCAGGGATCTATGTACATGGACTCCAAGATCCCTCTGCACATCCACACTACCAAGAATTTTTCCATTGACTCAGTACTCTGCCTTCCTGTTATTCTTCCCAAAGCGCATCCCCTCATATTTAGCTGCATTGAACTCCATTTGCCACCTCTCCACCCAATTCTGCAGTTTATCCAAGTCCCCCTGCAACCTGTAACACACTGTCCACTACTCCACCAACTTTAGTGTCCTCTGCAATCCATCCACCTATGCCTGCGTCTAATTCATTTATAAAAATTATAAACAGCAGTGGTCCCAAAACAGATCCTTGTGGCACACCACTAGTAACCAGACTCCAGACTGAATATTTTCTATCAACCACCACTCGCTGCCGTCTTTCAGAAAGCCAGTTTCTAATCCAAACTGCTAAATCACCCTCAATTCCATGCCTCTGCATTTTCTCCAATAGCCTACCATCTGGAATCTTATCAAAGGCTTTACTGAAGTCCATGTATACCACATCAATTGCCCTACCCTCATCTACATGCTTGGTCACCTTCTCAAAAAACTCAATGAGGTTTGTGAGACATGACCTGCCCTTGACAAAACCATGTTGACTATCTGAAATCAAATTGTTGCTTGCAAAAGGATTATAAATCTTATCTCTTATAATCCTTTCCTACAACAGAGGTAAGGCTCACTGGTCTATAATTACTTGGGTCATCTCTACTGCCCTTGAATAAGAGCACAACATTTGCAATCCTCCAGTCCTCTGGCACTAAACCTGTAGACAATGATGACTCAAATATCAAAACCCAAGGCTCTGCTATCTCCCCCCAGTTCCCAGACAATCCTCAGATAAATCCCATCTGGCCCAGGGGACTTGTCTAGTTTCTCTCCTTCTAGAATTGATAACACCTGTTCATAACTAACCTCAATCCTTTCTAGTCTAATATCTCGTATCTCATTCTTCTCTACAATATTCTCCTTTTCCTGTGTGAAAACCGATGAGAAATGTTTGTTTAGCACCTCTCCGATCTCCACAGGGTCCACATTCAACTTCCCACTTCTGTCTTTGACTGGCCCTATACCTACCCTAGTCATCCTTTTATTCCTCACATACTTATAGAAAGCTTTAGGGTTTTCCTTTATTCTATTTGCTAAAGACTGCTCATGTCCTCTCTTTGCTCTTCTTAACTCTCTCTCTTTAAATCCTTCCTAGCTGATCTATAACTCTCCATCATCTCATCTGAACCATCTTGCCTGATCAACACATAAACCTCCTTCTTCTGCTTAACAAGAGATTCAATTTCTGTGGTAAACCATGGTTCCCTTACCTTATCACTTCCTCCCTGCCTGAAAGGGACATACCTATCAAGGACACTCAATATCTCTTCATTAAACCAGCTCCACATTTCCATTATCTGCATCCTCTGCATTTTGCTACCCCATTCTATGCCTCCTAATTCTAGCCTAATCGCATTATAATTGCCCTTGCCCCATCGATAACTCTTGACCTGTGGCATGTACCTATCCCTTTCCATCGCTAGACTAAACGTAACTGAATTATGGTCACTCTCTCCAAAGTGCTCACCTACAACTAAATCAATACCTCACCTGGTTCATTACCAAACACCAGATCCAGTGTGGCCTCCCCTCTTGTCGGCCCTTCAACATACTGAGTCAGGAAACCCTCCTGTACACATTGGACAAAAACTGATCCATCCAACGTACTAGAGTTATGGCATTTCCAGTCAAGGTTGGGGAAGTTAAAGTCCCCCATAATATCCACCCTGTTTCTTTCGCTCCTACCCAGAATAATTTTGCCAATCCTCTCTTCTACCTCCCTGGAACTCTGAGGAGGCCAATAAAAAACTCCAAGCAGTGTGACCTCTCCTCTCCTGTTTCTAATCTCAGCCCACACTACCTCAGTCGATGAGCCCTTGTCAAAAGTTCTTTCAGCCACCATTATACTATCCTTGACTAGCAAGGCCACACCTCCCGCTCTTTTACCGTCTTGCCTGTTCTTAATGAAAGATCTAAACCTTGGAACCTGCAACATCCATTCCTCACGTGCTCTATCCATGTCTCCGAAATGGCCACAACATCAAAGTCCCAGGTAACTATCCATGCTGCAAGCTCACCTACCTTATTTTGGATACTTCTGGCGTTGAAGTGGACACACTTCAAGCCAGTTTGCTGTCTGCCAGTACATTCCTGTGACCCTGAAATTGTGTCCCGTGACCCTGAAATTGTGTCCCGTCCTCCCTACTCTCATCCTCCTATGCACTGCAACTGCATCTCCGATTCCCATCCCCCTGCTGAGCTAGTTTAAACCCACCCAAATAGCACCGGCAAATTTCCCACCCACGATCTTAGTACCCCTCTGGTTCAAGTGAAGACTGTCCTGTTTGTACAGGTCCCACCTTCTCCACAATGAGCCCCAATTATCCAAGTACCTGAAACCCTCCCTCTTGCACCATCCTTGCAGCCATGTGTTCAGCTGATATCTCTCCCTATTCTTTTCCTCGCTATCACATGGCACAGGTAACAACTCTGTTTGTTCTAGCTCTCAGCTTCCACCCTAGCTCCCTAAAATCCTGCCTTACATCCCTATCCCTCTTTCTACCTATGTCATTGTCTTGAGGCTGGTCACCCTCTCCCTTCAGGACCCCAAAGATACGATCCGAGACATCATGGACCCTGGCACCTGGGAGGCAACACACCAACCGCGAGTCTTGTTCGTTCCCAACAAACCTTCTATCTGACCCTCTAACTATTGAGTCTCCAATGACTAACACTCTCCTTCTTTCCCTCCTTCCCTTCTGTGCAATAGGGACAGGCTCTCTGCCAGAGACCTGGGCCCCACTGCATACCCCTGGTAAGTCATCCCCCTCAACAGTATCCAAAACGGTATACATGTTTTTCAGGGGAACGACACAGGGGATCCCTCCACTGACTGTTCTTTCCTCCTTCGAACAGTCACCCAGCTTTCTTTGTGCCTAGGAGTAGCTACTTCCCTGTAACTCTTATCTATCACAGCCTCTGCCTCCCAAGTGATCCGAAGTTCATCCAGCTCCCGTTCCAGTTCCCTAACATGGTCTTGTAGGAGCAAGAGTTGGGTGCACTTCCTGCAGATGTACTTGGATGGGACACTAATGGCGTCCCTTACCTCAAACATCATGCAGGAGGAACATTGCTCTCCCTGCACTGCCATCCCTGCTAGTCCCCTTATCACAAAGTAAAAAAGAGAAACTTACTTGATGTGTCCCTGGTCTTTAAGGTTAGAGGAGGTGGTTGAGTGGGAGGCCCTACAAAGATAGGGTCACAGGTTGAGAAAACACTGACTTATATAGCTGGATGGAAACATGGATCGGGTAATTGAGACAACAAGTTTTCCACCTGAAACTCACTAAAAGAGAATTTATCAGATGTCTGTCATTCAGTAACAACATTATCTCTTAAATCAGCTACCAGCTGCAGCCACAACCACATCTTTAGGACAAGGACAGCAATGTCACTGACTGGGAAGCTGACCATGGCCATGAACATTATGAATGGAATCTTACAGGGGTCTGAGCAACAAAGCCTACGGCGAAATTTACCAGAATGGGACAGGAAATCTGATGAGGCTTATCTCAATATTGGAAGCACTTTTATATACTTTTTCCAGGGTTGGGGGTGGGGCTGGTGAGGGCAATTTCTTGTTGGGCAGCAGTGCGTTTCCTAATTGAAGGTTGTTAAGTGCTTGATTAATGTCCAAATTTGCCTCATTAATATTCAGCTTCCTATCTTATCAAATGCTGAATTCTTAAAATCTCGACAAGGAAGTCAGAGCAGATGTAAAGTCACTTCAGCAGACCACTAGCCTTCATGTTCTGCCATCTTCCCTTTCTTGCCCTTTACTGAACAGGACAGCTTTGGAATGCCAGTTTTTATCCAGCTGATTTTCAAATATGCCAGGGATGCTGGCCTTTCAATGGATATCAAGGAGTGATGAGTTGTTTTGGGAATGTATGGTAAAATGGAGATAACATTGAAGATGAGAGATACCACAAGAATGAGGTAGGCATTTGATGAGACATGTTTGGTAAATTTTGATGAAATATCATAGAACATAGAACAATACAGCACAGAACAGGCCCTTCACCCCACAATGTTGTGCCGAACATTTGTCCTAGCTTAACCACCTATCCATGTACCTATCCAATCGCCGCTTAAAGGTCACCAATAATTCTGACTCTGCCACTCCCACAGGCAGTGCATTCCATGCCCCCACCACTCTCTGGGCCTTGTGGCAAGAATTTCTCCAAAACACCCAATCACTTGTACTTAGCCAAAAAGACATAAGATTCAGCTCTTAGTGTCACGTTTCTTCCAGTCTGATGCAAATAATGCTTTCAACATCTTCCAATTTGGCAATCACTGTTGCATGAGGTCAATAAGACTCTGTTTTAAAAGTGATCTGGATACACTTCATTCACCCTTTGTCATAGAGAAGCAAGTGAGATAAGAAGGTTTCTTAGCAGTGGTTGTGACTACATATAAGTGTCAGATTCCAGCACTGAGATGTGTCACAAATGAATGAGGTTCCTCTCCCTCATCCAGCTAGTCTTGAACTAAACACAGTATAACATGCAGCTTGATGCCCAGTATCCTGGTGGCAACCATGATGGCTTCCATTGACAGCATTCTGCTGTTCCTTCTGCGTTTGAACCACCACGTCAAACCAAAGGATGGCTATTCAGTAACCATTTGATACCATTTTTGATTTTGTTATAAAGATTTGCATCTGTGGGAATTTAACAAAATGCTTCCTGCTACCTCAAATGTGATACGGCGGACCATTTGAGCACTTCAACAACACAGTTCTGGAGAACGCCTGTAGTCCTCAGCAGAGTGTGTGTCAAGATTCAAGGTGGTCTCGGCATGGAGCACCTCTTGAGGGCATAGACTTTGCTACCAGAAAAACAGTGACCACCTGGGTGCAGGAAAACTGAAAGGAGGAGGAAGAGGAAGAGGAAGTAAGGCAGCAATCAAAGGAATCCCTTTCTGACCAGTCTCTTCATGATCAACTTACACAACAGCTAGATCAGGAACCAACATCCCAATTCCTCATTCCCCAACATTCCCACATCTGAAACATTTCTCTATATTAAACATCATGGTGTGCTGGAAGGCTGGTTTGAGATGCTGAGTGACTCCAACAGCGAGGATTCAATTCCCACATTGACTGAAGATACTGTGAAGGTACCTCCATCTCAATCTCTTGCCTTGCCTGAGGCATGCTGACCCTCAGGTTAAACCACCACCAGTTTTCTCTCTCTAAAGAGAGAGCAGCAATATGATTGTCTGGCCTGATGGCCTTATGTATGTCTTTACTGGCCTATATACAGTGCTATTTCTGTGGCTGTAGTATGGGTGGAGGAAGATGCTGACTTTGGACTGCAGACAGCGTTGGAGAATGACCTCCAGCAGCTCTGCCTGAGCAGGTTCGATTGTAGTCTGCACCATCACTACACAGGCACCAGCTGGCTGGACTGGCTTCCTGACAGGTATCACCATGGGCATTAACAGGACAGCAGCTCAGCAGTGTCAGCAGAAAAACTTAGAAATGAATGTACTGGAGCTTGAATTTGAAGTACACAGGATTGGAGTTGGGATAAGGATCCATGCCTGTCTATCACTGGTTAGGTGCTGATGCCTCCCTTCATGAAGAGAGGGATGAGGTAGTGCAATGTGATTGGCTGATGATTGTGTCATCCTAGAAGGAAAGACCAATAAAATTAGTGAATGCAGTTTTCTGATTCGACTTGTCTTATATACTTCAGCATGGAAGACCAGTATGATCAATACATTCTTTTTCCAAGTATTACTTTTTAAAAATTACTTTAACCCTCTGGGATTGTTGAAATAGTTGACGGTGTATGCAACTAGTGCATTGTGAATGTGAGACTTGCAGCAGTGCTAAATGCATGAGGGTGAGGTGAAACCATGAAAATAAAGCTTCAGTCCTGATTGATAGCGATATTAGTTCCTGAGTGATTGAGGGTGGGAGTGGGGGAGGGCTTTAGGGTGAACAATGCATGAAGCTAGTGGTGCACTTGGTGGATTGTGACATTTGAATCTACATTAAAGAGATATTTGAATCCAGGTCCTTGGAGTAAGGCACCTGACATTTTTTGTTAGAGCAATCCACTCCCACTAACATTGCCATTTATGGAGAGAGTAGCCTCCACCACCACCCCGAACCGCCTCCCCCACCCCCCTCACCCCCCAATAATAGAGAAAATCTTTTTCCGTTCACCCCCCCCACACTCAGACTTCCAGCATCATTTGGGAAATCTTGAAGGCCATTCTGTGGCGTGTTGAGCCATTTTAGCAGGTTCTCTATGTGAAGATCACTTATACAATAACTTAAAAAATCTAATGTAGATCCAAAGCTCCTCCACACATTGGCTTTAAGTAGTATAGGGTAACATGGACTTGTGCCAACTTGTCACAATTTTACGCTGCTCTGGCCTGCATGCAGCCACGTAACAGTATGTTTACTGACTGCACACTACAGTCATATAAGTTAGCATGCAGCCTGAAATATATATGCTGTAACACGCGCACTTGACACAGGGTAATCTTGCATCTCGATCACAGCACCATATTCAGGGCAGTATTCAATTTTGTCAAGGATCTTCTCTTTTGAAGTTCTGAAATTGTAATTGTCTGTTCCTTTCTCATTCCATTTTTCAACTCACACTAAATAAATAATCTTTTCCCAGTCAAAATATTGAGAAATCATGGTCATTTGAAGATTAGGATTTATTTTAAGCTTTGAAATCTATTTTTTATGGTTTGATGCCTGCTATATTAACATAAATTGATTCTGACAGCTCTGTAGAATTCTGAAATATCATGACATAGTGGTGCAATGAATAAATGTTTTGGAGGATCTTATCTGATTTTCTTTAGTAAATTACCATCGTAATTGGTGTTTAAATATTCAAATAAAATTGGAAGGCTGTTATAACTTATTACAGTACCTGAATAATCATTCTTACTGCAATTGTGAAAGAGGCAGGGGATGCTAATCTGTAGATTGTGAATCCAGCTGATTGCTCTGATTACAATGCGGCACAATGATAATTGGCTTCTTGTGCTGAACTTGATTTTCAAATGAAAAGCAAGATTTCACTTTCCTTTCTCATCAAAATGTAACAGCCGTCAACAAGATGAAAATGTGTGACTTTTGCAGATATTTTTTAGTCTTGACAACTGCACAGTCAATAGTGATAACAAACATTTTGTTCCTTCAAGTATGTTAGTTAGTTCTCACCAACTAAAAATGTTAATGTTGTGCAATGGAATATTTGTTTTTTTGTTTTTGCACCCCAGTGTCTGATTCAAGCAGTTCAAAAGCACTTATTCTCAAACTAGTTCTCCAAGAAACTTTCCCTTTTGTACTTTGCTACACAACACATTTCCATCCAGATTAATCTAAACAATGCCACTACAGGTTATGACACAACGTAATGTTTTTCAAGGGGTTGAGTATTTTTTGAGGGATAGTTTCTAGTTTTCAGTGACTCCCTTTTCATTGTCACTAATTCATTTATTAGGTGATACACCTAGTAATAATATCTTTCACAGTTATTTTGATTTATGCAGTCTTTAAACTCACACATAAACAAAATTTCACAAATCATGGATATTCTCAAGAATTATAAATGCCCTATTAAAAGTGATGTTACACAATGCAAAGAAGGCATTAATTTCCTAGACGCTACAGTATTTGAAAATAAATTAAAACAAGACAATTAGTAATAAAGGATTTTTTCTCAAATTAACTGACATGCACTTCTGCACACAAAAGGCTGTCACCCTGAACAAAATTATACAGACTAGAATGGCCACAGCATGTGTGATGGCACATCGTATATGAACAAAGCTAGAAGGTTTTAACTAGGCTGTTATTATCCTTATTATCGCATCTCAAATTTCGAATTCAGATTTAAACTTGATGATTGTGAATGCTCCTTCCAATAGCATTCATGACACATTCTCAAAAGAATAGCTCCTGATCATACATAGCCTTCAGCTAAAGATTCTTCATTCATTTGGAGGAAATTAACTACTTCAGCATTTTAAGTTTTCTTGGTTCCTAGTTGGATGACTACTTCTTTGTTAACAGGTATGAAGTTGTTGTCTCTCCTTTGCAGCTTTCTTCTTTCATATTGCAACCTACATGTTGTCCCACCACTTACAGTCTTCCTCTTGAGCCCTCACCTCCGCCAGTCAAACAGTCAGCCCCCAAAAGCCTCTAGCAGCCTCTACTTATCTAAGTCCTTTTGCAGTCTCTTTCTTCCTTCTATCCTCCTTAAAGCCTCTTTATTTTTCTTTTCCAGCACTTTGCAGACTCTTTCTTTCCTACGTGACCTCCTGGAGCCTGTTTCTCCCTTGCCAGCGGCAATGTCCTTCCCGGTCAGTCACACCTCAACATTCCAGACAGATGGAATGCCTGGTAGACTTGCCTGTCAGGCCATGGTGTCTTGACAAAAGTCCTTCTGGCTTCAGCATTATCCACCTTAGCAACCCAGGCCTTGGAATCCATCCCCAATCAGTTTCAGAACCCATGGCCCTGACACCCTGGCAGAAAAGTTCTCTGGTTACTCAACCACTTTGTTTCCTTTCTCTCATTTTTTCACTTTTTCAACTGCTCACTGCTCTTCAAAACATGAGCTGATTCTCCATTGAAGGCTCACTAAGTGAACCAATCATCATCAAAAACTGAACAGATCCTGTGATTGGAGGAGAAGCTCCTTAACCAACTCTGTTCATTCCACTTGGGTGGGGGGATGGGAGGGTGCTTTCTACTAATTGTTTGACCCTCGATTGAATTTTCCTGGCCATTTTGTGGCAAGTTTTTCTGTACCCCCAATGTAATTTGACTGCTGATGGAAAACGTCAATGGGTATTCATTGACATCTCAAGAAATCAAGTAACGTTTTTAACCACTGTGGTGACAATTTTGTCTCTGAGTCAGGGTTGTGGCTTGATGTTTACTTAAGACTGAACTAGGATGAAGCTACTGCATAGGATGGAGGTAATGCAGTTCAGAGTAATAACTTTCTGGTTTTGTGTTGACAGGATGGAGCCCCGTCCAGTGAATGCATTCATTTGTACTCAATCTTCTGACCACTTGTTGGGATTATTTGAAAACCACACTGAGCACACACCTAAATTGATCAGAATGTGTAACACCCTATTGGAGGATGATTCAGGCCTGTGGATCCCAATCCCATTTTAGCCAATGAGACAGATTTTCTCTTGCAAAATTCCTCTAATTTTCTTGGCTCCTCTCCGGGATGATGTGATAAATGCTTGTCTGAACTCTTTGGAAGATTCATGAGCACCATTGATCCTAACTGTATTTATCCCACTTAGTAATCAATCTGCTTTTAAATTGCTAATTATCACAGTGTTTGAATTTTAATAAAATCCTGGCCTATTCACAACAATGTATGATGTTTTCCTACAGTTTTTTTAGATGTGAAATGCCATGTGTATATATAAATATAAAATATGGAAAATCGTTGATGGAAAGTTCTTACTCACTGCATTTTAAACAGATCATGATTTATAAAAAAGTGCACATTTGAGTTATTCTTTACTGAATTAAATGAGCTTTGCAGATCCAAGTGCACAGTTTGGTTGGAAACATCTTGCATAATCAAAGTGCTGCAAAATCAAAGATTTTTATTAATTTGAAGAAGAATTAATAAATTAAAAATGTGCACAAATTATGAGTTGGCATGTTGAAATAAGGGATATCTGTGCCTCGAGTTGAAACGTTTATTATTATCAAATGTGAAGATTCTATGTCTAAGTTGAGACATTAAAACTTTCTTTAAGCATTGTTATAGTGAACACTGTGAAGTGGGAAATTTAACCTGCTAGTGACCATGGGTGTTGGGGTTGTCAAGAAAAATGGCAGAAACTCATGAAATGCTCTTTGCAAGCTATGAATTCTGGCTTTGAATGCTAGCCATAATGTGGAGGTGCTAGTGTTGGACTGGTGTGGTCAAAATTAAAAATCACACAACACTAGGTTATAGTCCAACAGGTTTATTTGGAGGTACAAGCTTTTGGAGCGCTGCTCCTTCATCAGGTAGTTAGTGGAGTAGGATCGTAGGACATAGAATTCATTGTAAAAGATCATAGTGTCACACACACATGATATATTGAACATCAGTGCGTGACACTATGATCTTTTGCTATAAATTCTGTGTCCTATGATTCTGCCCCACTATTACCTGACGAAAGAGCAGTGCTCTGAAAGCTTGTACTTCCAAATAAACCTGTTGGATATAACCTGGTGTTGTGTGATTTTTAACTTTAAATGCTAGTGCATGGGTTACCTAGATCTCTTGAAACTCACCACATTTAGAAAGTTTTGGGACAGGAGGAACGATCTGATCTGAGCAAGCCTAACAATTTTATACTACTGTTTCTCAAATAGCTCAACTTTATAGCTAGAATTATCAACATGGAGAGAAATTGAGGGGCTGGAAATCCTAGAAACATAGAAATATGATAATTCCTTCTTTGTCTGTGCCTTTTGTTCATTGTATCTGTTTTGAGAATGCGCTTCCAGCACTTTGAAAGTGATTTTCAAGACTTTGGGGTCATCTCTGCTGTGTCTGAGTTTGATTCCATTGATTTACAATTGCCCAGGTGACAGAGTTCTCAGCATTTGGGAAAGTGTTTAAGCTGGTTTACTTTAAACCTCTGAGGAATAAACGAATCAGCAATAGCAACAGTAGTAGTGAGAGGAAGAAGAGCAGCAGCTGTCTTCTCCTCAGCTACCTGCCAGTCCACAGGACAAAGAGGAAGAATTGAGTTCCAGTTTGCAGGAAACTTTATTCCCTAACACAGGGTACGCAGGCAGAGTATTCTGTTTTCTGGAAATATTGGTGGACTCTGAATCTCACTTCAGTTCATTGCTGATATTTGTAGCCTTCTGGAAAATGCTATCCTGCTAAGAGGAACTGTTGGGCAACTGCTAAGAGCCACTGGATGGTAAAGTCACCAAAACACTGAATTTCCTTGCATCTGGCTCTTTGCATGGATCTATTGGCAACATCTGCAAGACCTCACAAACTGTTACACATGACACATCTCCTGGGCAACAGAAGTCATGTTTACCATGGCCACCACGTGTTTTTGACAAGGATTCTTGTCTTTATTCCCATAGGAATGGGGAATCATGGATAGGCAGACAGGAAATGGCCCTCAGATCAAAGAACGGTATTGAAATTGAACCAGCAATTGAAAGGGATTAAACTTGATTCCATAAATATGGGATATAAAACATTAATAATTTCCATCAACTAACATGGTGTCACTGTTTATGAAAGGTGGTAAGCTCAACCCAGGGAACTATAGACCCGTGAGCCTGATGTCTGTGGTGGGCAAGTTGTTGGAGGGAATACTGAGGGACAGGATGTACATGCATTTGGAAAGGCAAGGATTGATTAGGGATAGTCAACATGGCTTTGTATGTGGGAAATCATGTCTCACAAACATGATTGACTTTTTTGAAGAAGTAACAAAGAGGATTGATGAGGGCACAGCAGTAGATGTGATCTATATGGACTTCAGTAAGGCTTTCGACAAGGTTCCCCATGGGAGACTGATTAGCAAGGTTGGGTCTCATGGAATACAAGGAGAACTAGCCACTTGGATACTGAACTGGCTCAAAGGGTAGAAGACAGAGTGGTGGTGCAGGGTTGTTTTTCAGACTAGAGGCCTGTGACCAGTGGAATGCCATAAGGATCAGTGCTGGGTCCACTACTTTTCATCATTTATATAAATGACTTGGATGTGAGTATAAGAGGTACAGTTAGTAAGTTTGCAGATGACACAAAAATTCAAGGTGTAGTGGACAGAGAAGAAGGTCACCTCAGATTGCAATGAGATTTTGATCAGATGGGACAATGGGTTGAGAAGTGGCAGATGGAGTTTAATTTAGATAAATGAGAGGTGCTGCATTTTGGGAAAGTAAATCTTAGTAGGACTTATACACTTAATGGTTAGGTCTGAGGGAGTGTTGATGAAGAAAGAGACCTTGGAGTGCAGGTTCATAGCTCATTGAAAGTGGAGTCACAGATAGATAGGACAGTGAAGGAGGCATTTGGTATGCTTTCCTTTATTGGTCAGAGTATCGAGTACAGGAGTTGGGAGGTCATGTTGCGGCTGTACAGGACATTGGTTAGGCCATTGTTGGAAAATTGCGAGCAATTCTGGTCTCCTTCCTATCCGAAAAATGTTGTGAAACTTGAAAGGGTTTAGAAAAGATTTACAAGGATGTTGCCAGGGTTGGAGGATTTGAGATATAGGGAGAGGTTGAATTGGCTGGGGCTGTTTTTCCTGGAGCATCGGATGCTGAGGGGTGACCTTATAAAGGTTATAAAATTATGAGGGGCCTAGATAGGATAAATAGATAAAGTCTTTTCTCTGGAGTGGAGGAGTCCAGAACTAGAGGGCATAGATTTAGGGTGAGAGGGGAAAGATATAAGAGAGACCTAAGGGGCAACTTTTTCACACAGAGGGTGGTATGTGTATGGAATGATCTGCCGGAGGAAGTGATGGAGGCTGGTACAATTGCAACATTTAAGAGGCTTTAGATGGGTATATGAATAGGAAGGGTTTGGAGGGATATGGGCCAGATGCTGGCAGGTGGGACTAGATTGTATTGGGATATGTGGTTGGCATGGATGAGTTGGACCGAAGGGTCTGTTTCTGTGCTGTACATCTCTATGACTCTCTAAACTGATATGTAATTTCTGAAAGAATATCATAAAGTGTACACAGTAACCATGGAGTTACCAGGATGCTTTCATTCTGCACAGCCAAATCTCCCAAAGATCTTTGTCCTCAAACAAAGCCAGCAAAAGGTTCCATATAAACAAAGACTATTGTCTCAGGATATGTTTGCTAACACTTGGATGAATCCTACAACTGACATACAGAGAAGTTGTAATAGAAGCCACATGAACAAAAGAGCATGCTTTCTGGACCAGAAATTACAATGCTGAAAGAGTTATTCAGGTGCGTGGATAGATTTGAAGGCAGCCTTTATTAGGCACCAACAACGTGTCCAGAATGCTAATCCTATTCTGTTTCTTGCACAGGACAGAGGTCTGGAGCTGCCGAATCAGGAGGATAATGATCTCATTGCATTCTCAGCCAAGGGAGATGAGGAATGAAATGGGGAGGAACCTAATGTGGTCAGGGTGCCTATGGCCATTCACCTAGCCACCAGGGAAACTCAGGACTGACTGATTTCGACACAATTCAGGCAATCTGTAACAATGCAAACTTCGGATATATCAATAGTGTACTGTGTTAATCACTTCAGCCCCTCACATAAAGCAAGATTAAAGTGGTGCTGGAAAAGCACAGCAGGTCAGGCAGCATCTGAGGAGCAGGAAAATCGATGTTTCAGGCAGGAGCTCTTTATCAGAAGAGCTCCTGCCCGAAACATCGATTTTCCAGCTCCTCAGATGCTGCCTGACCTGCTGTGCTTTTTCAGCACCACTCTAATCTTGACTCTAACCTCCAGCACTGCAGTACTCACTTTTGCCCTCACATAAAGTAGTCAATAATCTATCCATATCATTGACACTATTGCTTGTTTGGAACTGGACCCTGTATATAAACCACTCAGATACAGAACTGGAAGTACCAGCAAACAGAGACACATAAATACCAGAACACCAGCACCTTATCAAAGATGCAGTGAGGATGTCACCTAGCGTGGCAATGAAACATTTGCAGAAAACACATCGGCTTGGCGAACAAATCCACAACTTGTTATACCATTCCCCTTAAGGCTGAAGGTCACTTAACAGAAGGCAGGCCACATTGAGACTTGAAATAAAATTTATGGTGCATCAAAATTGAATATAAAATTTGACAATATAGCATGGTTATTACTCTTCTACAATAAAAAATATCTTCTTTTTCCTTTTGATATCAACTCAGCGGAATCTAGTAACTTGTACAAAGCAATCCAAAATCCTAGTTGCTTACTAAAAGAATGAAGCCACAAGGTCCAATGGCCACAAAAAGTTTTTTAAAAAATGGATAACAGGCAAAAAGAGGTGAGTAGTTGGAAAGAATCTTGTGTCTACTCTGAAGGGCTTGATAAAGCACAGCCAGGCTTATCACATAGTTGGATATGTTTGGAAAAATCCTCCCAGATGTTACAAATAAGGTGGAGATGAGACTAATGACTCAGGACTTCAAGGAAAGACTTGGTGATCAGGATGACAAGGACTCCTCCATGACAGAAAAAGTGTTCTTAAACATTTTCTTAACTCTCTTAGCCACATGTTTAAGGCCCATTTTTACAGACCGAAAAATTTCAAAGGAGCAAGAGACATTGAAAGAAAGCTATGGAAATTAAACAAAATAGTTTGCAGAATGAATAATGTCTGGTTAGACCTGTCCTGCTGAAAGGATACTGTTTTCAGTTAAAGTTAAAAAATCACACGGCACCAGGTTATAATCCAACAGGTTTATTTGGAAGCAGTAGCATTTGGAGGGCTGCTCCTTCAACAGGTGGTTTGGAGCAGGATCATAACACACAGAATTTAATGCAAAAGATTACAGTGTCATCCAGCTGAAATACTATATTGAACAAATCTAGATTGTTGTTAAGACTTCCAAGTTTTAGTATGGGTTGCAGGTTTCGGTTCATTAATATGTAAATCCCAGCACTTCTTTTAAGTCACATTCTTGAGATAACTTAAGCTTTTATAAAAAAAAGTGGCATCTCAGCTCAGACAATGCATTAAAGGTGTGATGTTAGAGTCTGTGTGTATTCCAATCTTGAGTCAGACTGGTTCTATTTACAAAGTAGGAATTTACAAAATATTATATAGATTCACTGATTGGTATGCTTGCCTTTATTTGTTGGATAGTTGAGGGGTCATGTTGTGGCTGTATGGGATACTTTTGGAGTATTGCGTGCAATTCCTGTCTCCTTCCTATAACTTGAAAGGGTTCAGAAAAGATTTATAAGGATGTTGCCAGGATGGAGGATTTGAGCTACAGGGAGAGGCTGAATGGGCTGGGGCTGTTTTCTCTGGAGCATTGGAGGCTGCGGAGTGGCCATATAGAGGCTTGTGGAATCATGAGGGACATGGATAGGATGAATGGACAAGGTCTATTCCCTGATGTGATGGAGTCTAGAACTGGAGGGCATGGGCTTAGGGTGAAAGGGGAATGATATAAAGGGAACCTCCGGGGCAACTTTTTTGGTAGAGGGTGGTGCGTGTGTGGAGTGGACTGCCAGAGGAAGTGGTGGAGGCTGGTGCAATTGTAGCATTTAAGAGGCAGCTGGATGGGTACACGAATAGGAAGGGTTAAGAGGAATATGGACCAAGTACTGGCAAATGGGACTAGATTAAGTTAGGAAATGTGGGTGGCATGGACGAGTTGGACCGAAGGGTCTGTTTCTGTGCTGTACATCTCAATGACACTAAATCTATGACTGCCTGCATTGACTGCCTGCAGATTGTGCACTTTTTGAGCGAAATAGAATGTATGTGCAAATATAATTCTGCAAATGCAGAGAGTGTGAGTGTGTGCATGTGAGTGTGTGCGTATGAGTGTGAGTGCATGTGAGAGAGTCTGTGTTTGCATGTGTGCATGCTTGGTAAAGCATGAGTGTGAGTCTGATCGAGTATAAGCCTGTGAGAGGGTGTGTGCGTGAGTGTGGATGTGTATGTGTGTGTTCATGAGAGAAAGCATGTGTATGAGAGAGGGTCGGCGTGAGTATGTAAGAATGTGTGTGTTTGTGTGTGTGAGAGAGTGTAAAGTGTAGTGGGGTCACCTGTAGTGTGACATGAAACCAAGATCCTGATTGAAGCCATCCTCATGGGTACCGAACTTGGCTATCAGCCTTTGCTCAGTCAGTCTCCATTGTTGTGTATCCCGAAGTCCGCCTTGGAGGATAGACACCCGAAGATCCGAGGCCCGAATGTCCCTGACCGCTGAAGTGTTCCCCGACTGGGAGAGAACACTCCTTTCTGGCGATTGTTGCACGATATCCATTCATCTGTTGTCGTAGCGTTTGCTTGTTCTCACCAATGTACACAGACACACATATACATCTATGGGGTGAATTTGCACTTGCAAAATTATATTTACAGATGCATTCTATTTTGCTCAAAAAATGCACAATCTGCAGGCAGTCAATGCATTTTATAACATTTTATAAATACCTACTTTGTAAATAGAACCAGTCTGATTCAAGATTGGGACACAGATAGGCCCTAATCTCACACCTTTAATACATTGTCTGAGCTGAGATGCCACCTTTTTTTTATAAAACATTAAGTTACCTCGAGAATGTGACTTAAAAGAAGTCCTGGAATTTACATATTAATGAACCAAAACCGGCAAACCATTCTACATGATGATAGATTTAACAGCAATCCAGGTTTGTTCAATACATAATTTCAACTGTATGACGCTGTAATCTTTTGCAATAAATTCTGTGTCTTATGACACTACTCCACAACCACTGATGAAGGAGCAGCACTCCAAAAACTAGTGCTTCCACATAAATCTGTTGAACCATAACCTGGTGTGTGATTTTGAACTTTGTCCACTCCAGTCCAACACCAGCACCTCCACATCATGGTTTTCAGCTAAAACAGACCCAGCAATCTTCTACTGGCTTTACAAAGAGAAATTCACAAGCATCATTATGTTGCAAACTGATAAAGTGGGATTTAAGATTGGAAGTCATGCTTTAGGGACTGTTAATGAAGACAGTTAGATGCTCATCAGAACAGATTGGGAGTAAACTTGAATCAATAATCATTCCTAGATATTGCTAATCTGCTCTCCATAGAAAGTTGACCTTGGATCCAAAGAAGATACAGAGCAGTTATGAAGCTTGATTGGACAGTTACATCACTTATACAACACCCATCTAAATTATCCAGTGATGAAGTGATGGAACATAAAACTATGATGAAACACATTACGGTTGATAATATTCTGAGGGAGAATGAAGTACTGAAGAAATTACATTTGGAGAATTGCATACTTAAGTTTCCAGCCTTGGTCCAGATTATATGAAGAAAACCCTTTATCATAATGCTTCTCATAACAACCTTTCAGATATGTAGCTTGGTTTATTACATTTGTGGTGGGTGAAAACGGAAAATCTTGTCCCATGTCCTTGGAAGCCAAGAAAATTAAAAAGGTTGTTAAAAGTTCCCTAACTGCAGCTCTTGAAATAATAGATATGGGATTATATCTACCTAACACTTTGAAGGAAATCCGTGGCTACTAAAGGCAGCATTATGCAGAAGGACTGTTAATATAGTGAGCTCATGCAGAATATTTTCAACGTAATAAGGTTTCAGTGGCTGTCTGTTTCTCCTTTTGAAATTATGCCAAAAATAAAGCAGAGACATGGCAATAACCATGGAGATTTTCAATGAATATGTTTTAATGGCCTTAGACTGGAGAAGCTAAATTTTTTTTACAACTCTATGTATGTGAACATCAGAATCCTTAATGTTGTAGGAAATGCTATTAATGCTGGGTTTCATGTAATGAAATCATGTTTTATAAACATGAGAGTCTAAGTATTAATGAGGAAAACACTTAATGTACAGGAAATTAGTTCAAGGCTCTTGAATATATTATTTTCTGAAAATATAGACTGAAATCCATTTCAGTTTTAAAATTTCTGTTTCAATTTAAATTTATAAGTCAGAGTGTTGTTCATGGGTAATCAAAAGGGTCAATTGTTGCTGTGATACACAGGTCTTAAACTGAATATGAATCTGGGGGGAAGGTGGCAAAACTTGTATTTAAAACAATAGCAGTTTATTTTGTTTTAAAAACCTAGTCTATTCGAACTATACTAAAATTATTGTGGCTTCCTGTAGTCACATCCATTTGCTGTTGTTCAAATATGTAAATTTTTTTTAACAGACATTGATTTCTTCAATGTACTGTATTGGACACTATTATCAGGTACATGTCTCCATATAAGCCCTTTTGTTTATAGAATGTAAACCAGAAAACACTCTAGTGAGAAAAAGCACATTTCTAAGCCAATCAACTCACATATTTCACAAAAATATATAGAGTGAACAGAGTAACATTTCTGAGAGATATATGTCTAGTTCCATTGTTTTCTTGTTGATATATTTTATAAATAACCTATTCAGAGGTGTTATTACACACCTGAGAGAGATTTGATACACTGAGGTTGTTTCCTTTTGAGGAGAAGAGACTGAGGGACATTATTGGAATGTATAAAATTATGAGGGCTTTGATAAGGTAGAGAGGAAGGAAGTTATCCCCTTGGTGGAGGGAGCTGTGACCTGGGGGCATTGATTTAAGGCAAGGGCCAGGATGGTGAGGGATGAGGAAATTATTCTGAGGATGGTGGGGATCTGGAACTCATTGCCTGTAAGAGGGTAGAGGAAGAAGCCTTCATAATACCTAAGATTTGTGCTTATGATACCAAGGCATAAAAGGCCATGTGTCAAATGCTAGAAAGTAGGATTAGAATAGTTATTTGCATGTTTTTGACTAGTGCAAATTTGTTGGGCTGAAGGGCCATTTTCTGTGCTGCAGACCTCTATGATCTCTGGAGCAGATGGGATTTGAACCTAGGCCTCCTGGCTCACACTATCATTGTGCCACAAGAGCCCCTCATTGATTTAGTGCACAATTAAAAAAACCTCTTTGCCACTAACCTAGATATTTTCAAACCAGATCTCCCTAAATAATTGGTACTCTGTTTAAGCTGCAAGCAATATGAGAGAGATAGAGAGAAAAGCTAATAATCAGAGTTACTGCATTGAAATATTCACTATTGAAAAATGCACATTGTGTCAAAGGCTTTCATCTTGTACTGCATGAGTCCAAAGATTAGGTTAGGTGGATTGGTCATGTTAAATTGCCCATGCAGGTTAGGTGGATTAACGATGGGAAATGCAGGATTACAAGGATAGGGTAGGGTGCTGGGTCTAGGTGGAATGCCCTTTGGAGGGTCACTGCAGACTTGATGGGCCGAATGGCATGCTTCCAAACTATAGGCAATCTATGATTTGCAGGTATACCTTTATAAAAGGTTCAACATTTTGTATTGTTTGAAAAAGTATTACTGACTAACAAGTGGACTCTGATTAATAAGACATTGTTTTAGAGAATGCACAGAGTAGATAATGACTGACAGTTAACTGCCAAGCTTTGGATAAATTTAAATAAGCGAGGTTTACTTTGATTAGTTAAGTCATTACCTTGAGAAATGAACCAGCAAATGGCTGACTCCAGTTTTGTTAAGTTAGAAAAGACACAAAGTGTGTACATGCTCTTTCTGTCTGAGTCAAAAATCACATGACACCAGGTTATAGTCCAACAGGTTTATTTGAAACCGCAAACTTTCAGAGCCCCCACTCCTTCCTCAAGCAACAAGCGCGAGAGAATACATTGGACACAGAATTTATAAGTAAAAAAATCAAAGGGTCATACAACTTATTTGAGAGTATTGAACAAATCTAGATGGCTATTAAGTCTTTAATCAGTTAAAATGGAGTTGCAGGTTTCAATTGATTAATATGTAAATCCCAGAGTTTCTTTCAAGTCACTGCCCCAAGATAACTTCAGATTTTATCAGAATAAAGGTGACACCTCTGGTCAGACAACATATTTTAAATGTGAAACCATGTTTCAAGTGTGCTTATATCTGTTAGTCTGGTTTTATTTCCAAAGTAGGAATTCATAAAGTGTTACATTGACTGACTATTTACAGATCATGTGTTTTTTGAACAATGTAAAATGTATCTGCAAATACAAATCTGCAAATGTAAATTCACCCCATAGATTTATATGTCTGTGTATTAGGGAGAGAGAGGGAGAGAGTGTAGGTGTGTTGGTGTGTGTGTGCTTCAGAGGGAGTGTGTGTGTATAAATGTATGCAAGAGCGTGTGTGCTTGAGAGAAAATGTGTGCAAGTGTGAGGGAGTATATGCCTGTGAGAGATTGTGAATGCAAGTTTGTGTGTATGAGAGAGGGTCTGAGTGAGAGTGTGTGTATTTGTGTGAGAGAGTGTGTGTGTCTACATGTCCGTGTGCATGAGTGTGTGTGTGTAAGAATATATAGTGTGGAGTGATATGAACCTAAGATCCTGGTTAAGGCTGTCCTCATAGGTACCGAACATGGCTATCAGCCTCTGCTCGGCGACTCTATGTTGTTGTGTGTCCTGAAGTCTACCTTGGAGGATGCTTACTTGAAGATCTGAGGCTGAATGTCCTTGTTTAAGTTATATGACCGTTTGATCTTTTACTTATAAATTCTGTGTCTGACGTATTCTTTCTCACTACCTGACTGAGGAAGGAACAGAGGCTATGAAAACTTGCGGTTTCAAATAAACTTGTTGGACTATAACCAGTGTTGTGTGTTTTTTTTTTACTTTCTCCACCCTAGCCCAACACTGGTACCTCCACATATTTCTGTTTACAAAGAACAAAACTCAAAATTTTAAATAGCTGGCTTTCAGTACATACAGCTGCACCACACTATGAGCTGACTGATACACTTAACTTGGTTGTCAGCATAATTTTTAACATGTTTAGTGTTATTTAGCAAATATTGTTCAATTCTGGATTAACATATAATTTTAGTTTTGTAAGCATGGGCTTGTTGGATCAGACAGTACCCCGACTGTTGCAAACAATCAATGGGATTGTTGTTTAATAGAATCTACCTATCTTTGGGATGTATTACCTACATTCCTGAATCATACTTGCCTGAAATTCATGTATATACCACATCACTCATTTGTGTGATAGAATGTTGTTTTGACTTGTGGCAACATACTATTCATGGCAAACATCACTCATGTTGCTTCTGCATAGTAGCAGCATGAAACAGTTAGCTTCATTCATTACCTACATTTTTGACATATTTTACCCTTTTAGTGGAATCTGAAGTTTACTGGGCATTTTACAGCACTGGAAACCTTTGGTATATTTCCTTGTTGTGTTAGATGAGAAATCTGTCAGGATGTTTTCTACTACCTACACAAACCTGGTTAATAAACAGAATGCAATTCCTACAGTTTCGTGTGCTTTAAGATCAGCCTTATGGCATCCTCAAAAAATGGCCCATCATTTGCCTGTCAAAGCCATCCTGTGAGATAATGGCTACCTTGATCAGATCATTTCTCTCTGTATATTGGTTAGACATGAGAATAGGCTTAAGGATGCTACAACTACTACATGAATGTGCCAAGAAATTATGTCGACAACGAAATTAAAATTCTCAGGTGGGATTGCAGTGCAGTGTAACTGTACACACTGGAACCTATATTTGTTAATACACAGGGCTCTGCTGTGAGCAGACAGAAAGAACAGCACATACATTGTACCTGTTTGAACTTAACAAAATAAACAACTATTTTCTGGTTCATGCCGCAGTGCAATGTCTTCACCAATTAGAGCCATCCTGACTAATTTAAATTTAAACAAATCTGTTAGTTAACTGTTAGTCATCATCTAACTAGTGTAACGTCCTCAGTAATGTCTGTACCAACCAAAGCCGACTTGCTAACCGATCAGTATTCTCATCCAGTACAAAATGTTGTTCGCTTTATATTTATATTTCTTATGAATATTCTGTTGAGTGAAGAAGAAAACTTCAACAAAATGTATCTTTTTCAACAATACTCATTATCTGAAGACTAGCTGAATGATTAATGTTGTTCCCTTAATGTGGCAGTATGTTACATCTGTGGGATAGTTCAGCATTATCTGAACATAAATTATTAGTGCTTCTGTATCACTTTTGTTTTAGATATTCCAGTTTCCTTTAACTGCCTTTCCCGCTTATGATATCACAAATATGTTTCACTATGATTTATAAAAAAATTATTTTATTGATCTCTTACTTTTTTTAGTATCTCAAATATTTCCTTCACTCTGTATATTTGTAAACCACCCCCTTCCTCAAAAATAAGAAATTTGCTTGAGAGCTTATTTTTGAGGAAGATTGCTCAAAAAGATAAGATTGCAAAGGTATTGCTTTCAAATGGGCCACGGGTTTTGCTGTCAAGGCCAACATTTGTTGCCCATTCCTAATTGCCATTGAGCTGAAAGGCATGGTTAAGTCATTTCAGACGGCAGTTAAGTGACAACTACATTGGAGGTTATCAGTGATTAGGAACACAAAGGAATGCTGGCTCTGTCTCTGATTGAGATGATGGGGATACGTAAACCATGGGATCACATTACTTATGGACAGCAGCATTTATATGGAGTGAAAAAAGTTTAAGAGAATCATAGAATTTCCTAATGTGTGTAAGCAGACCTTTTAGCCCATATCTACCCTCCAAAAAGCATCCCACTCAGACCCACCCTATCACCCTGCATTCCCAATGGCTAGTCCACCATGCCCGCATATCCGCGGACACTATGGTCAATTTAGTATATCCAATCCAACTAATGTGCACGTTTGGATTGTGGGAAGAAACTGGAGCACCAAATTCCACACAGACAGTCACGCAAGGATGGAATCAAACTGGGTCCCTGGCGCTCTGGGGCAGCAGGGCTAACCACTGAGCCACTGTGCAGAAAAGAAATGCAGTCAAGTGAGACAGAACCCACTGAGTTACCACACAGTTTGAAATGAGAGAGGATAAGGACATGTTCAATGCTACTGTTGACCAGGCAATAGCAGGAGAGTCAGATCAGGAGCAGAAACTGACTGCATGTCTTCCCCTTGCATTATAACTCATTAACCCCCTCAGTCATCAGAGAAAACACACAGTTCAGTTGGGAATGAGCAAAGGACACGTCCAGGCTGACATCATCAACATTTCCTAAACAACACCCACTTTACAATAGGTTCTCCGGCCATCTTTCGGTTATTTCGTGGGTCCTGATGCCGCCGGTTGCTCTTCAATGTGACAAACCATAGAATTCAAACGACCCTGTGTAAAATTGTCAAGAATAGTTTGATAGGCTACTGTGGGCCAACTCCAGGATGGGTCGACCGACTCTGACTTCACATCAGTATTACCCCGTTTGGCGTGCAGAAATCGTTTCCAATCAGCGTGTAATGAGCATACACAGCAAGGTTATGGCACTCTGAAAGCTGGGCTAACTTTGTTAGTCTCATCTCCCGGTCCTTCCCCCGAATCACTGGAAGGATTTTCTCTTCAGGCCATTACCCTCCTCCCTTTTGAAAGCCAACCTGCCTCCAGCACCCTGGGATCTAACCGAACAGTGTGAAGGGAATTGCTTTCACCCTGATTAGATCTGAGCTCCAGCATTCCTGAGTCCACTTGGCTGGTGATAGTGGGTTTGGGTTGGAAGTTGTCCCCGCTTGATGTTGTCCTGCCATTGCTCCCGGCTTCTGTCTGTCACCCCAGTCAGTGCCAAACACTGAGCGGGATAAACATCAAAACAGATCGAAAGGCTCCCCTCGCCGGTAAGCAGCAGGTTAATGCTGACCAGCTCAGAGTCCTGTCTAACACACGCCGCACATGCACAGTCGGTTCTCGCTGGGTGTCCTGTCAGTCTGCGTTCAACACCAACAGGCAGAGAGTGACCGGGGAGTGCGGCTCTCCCGCTGGGGACTGAGCCCCCGGCGCCGTTGCCTGTTGTTGTGGGGATTGGAAAGCAAATGCTGTAAAGCTCGAGGATCTCCGAGCGAGCTTTCCTCAGCCGTTTCCGACTCCCTTTGATGGCAGGATGACCGTGTGTAACGGGACGGCGATGGGCTTTCTGTCTCGCCTTGTGCCCGCCCTGAACAGGACGGCGAGTTTGCTGCAGAAAGCTGCGGGGGCGACCACATCGGCGCTGGGTTGGCTGGATCCAGAGGAGGGCGATTATAATCCCGCTGGGAATGTGACCAACTCCACCGGGGGCACGGAGCACCTCTTCCAGTATTCTTTCTCCGACAACGAATTACTGTACAAGGAGTACAAGCCCCCGGCTCGGGACGCCATCCCTTTACCAAAGGCTGTGCTTTACCTGTTGATGGCAGCCTTGGTGGTGGTGGCTGTGGTTTACGCTATTGTTGGACATCTTATTAAGGACCTTGTCCACGACTTTGTGGGTGAGTAGTTGGGTTCATGACTAACCGATACAATCGGAGTATTTGTACAAACCAACATCGAGGTGTCTTCTATAGGCGTCCCTTAAACCCACAAATGGATAGGTATCATGTGGAAAGTTTTTGGAGTGAACTTAGACGCGGTTGTTATCTTTATTTGAATGTCCATCCAAACCGACCGAGTGGGTTGTAATATTTGAGGCTGCAGTTAAAGTATCCTGAATCCAACTACTGATCACTGTAGTGATCCCTCTTGGTAATGTTAGTGATTTCTGAACGCTCTCAACAATCTACTCGGAACTAAAAAAGGTCATAACAACACGTGAGACCGTGAATAACATGATGGATAAGATTTATTAACAAACACAGAAAGCTTTAAGGATTAACTAATGTAGTCATTTTAAGTTGTTTTATTTGCCCTTGGAATTCAACCCATTCTGGTACAAGGAGTTTGATACTTTTTGACTTCATGTTCCTTGCTGTATTGGCGATGATATAACAGCCTTACGAGATTAAATGGATACATTCTCTTTTAGTTATCATCAAACATCGTGCGTCAGAACCTACATTATTTCAGGAGAACACTATCTTTGTTACTTCAAAGCTTACACAGAATAACAAATGTATCATCAAAGTCAGACCACTGAAGAAACATTAGTTACATTAAAATAAATCTAAATACACTTCTGTCCATCTGAAACAAAGATCAAATATCATTTGCAAGCACCAGGGAGGACCCAGAAACACTGAACAGCTAAAACGAAAGGAGTTAACTTGGTAACGAAATATATTCTCTAAACCTCTGTTCTCCAATAATATAAGCAACGCAATGTGTTATTTTGCCCACTAATATGTACATTGTCAAAAAAGCTGAGTGTTTGGATCCGGTTGACATTATTAGAAAAAAAACCCCAAAGACCTGCGGATGCTGGAAACCAGAAACAAAAACAAAAGCAGACAACACAATAGGTCTGGCAGTATCTGTGGAGTGAGTAAGGGTCACTGGGCGCGAAATGTTAACTCTGATTTCTCTCTCACCGATCTGCTGAGTTTCTCCAATAATTTCTGTTTTTGGTTTTTTATTTTGACACCATGAGGAATAATATATTTGAAACTTGAAATATACGTTCTAGAACAAGATTCTTAACATGATTTAAAAACACAATGTAGAAAAGAGGCAGCAAGCGAAATGCTAGCCACGTTGTAGTTGCCATTTGACAAGTCAAATATTGTGGGTAAATATTAAGGAGATACAATTCAGATTGTTCATAGTTAAAGAAATATAGCTTTTAAGGGGGAGTTAATGTCATTTCAGGAGAGAAAAGTCATTATGATGCCAGGAGAACAGATCATATCTTTTAGATTTGGCACATTAGCTCTGAATTTTAAAATTCATATCGATAAAGGAACATCCACTTCCACTTGTAACACATTCATTACAAATTATGGTGCACTCACCAGAGCAAGAAATGTTCAGAGCTGTTTTATTTTATTGAATTTGGAGGCATTTGTTGAACATTTTTGACTGCAGTCAAGTCTGCTATTCTAAAACAATTTTAAGTCAAGAAGAATATATTTTAAAACAATTTTTGTGGTGAAATATAGCCAACTTTATCAGAGTTTGTTCTAAGTTCAAGCTACAATAAATTCAAGTACTTGACCCATTTTGAAAAGTAGAACAATTCCATTACTGACTTCATCAACACACAATCCACTTGACCTCCCATCTGTTAGCATTATTGCTTAAAGTCATTAGACAGTTGCTGGGAGAGATTGTGTCTTATACATTTAGTACAACACTAAAAATTACTTGAAAATTCTCTGACCTCATAATGATGGGAGGGAGAGATGCTTACCTATTCTCCATTGTTTTTGAGGACTGACTCTTTTGAAAAAAAAATTGCTTCGTCCTGTTTAAACTCAATCTAGCCTCCAGTGAAAGTCTGTAAAACCTGTATTTTCTCCACTATAGAACATGTTTGGATTTGGTAGTTTAGTAAATATTATGTTGCACTCATTTAAATCTGTTGCGTCAATTCCAGAATTGATATGTTTCTGAAAAGTGACAGTAAAATATTTAAGTTTGAAATGTAACTACTAGAGTCATCCAGTACGGAAACAGACCCTTCAATCCAATCAATTCATGCCAACCATAAACATAGAATCTCTACAGTCTGAAAATTGGACCCATTGAGTCCCAGATCAACCCTCCAAGAGCATCCCACCCATACCCACCTCATCCCTTTAACCCTGCATTTCCCATGGTCAATTCAGCTAGCCGGTACATCCCTGGATACTATGGGCAAATTAGCATGGCCAATCCACCTAATCTGCACATCTTTGGACTGTGGGAGGAAACTGGGGCACCTAGAGGAAATCCATGCAGACATGGGGAGAATATGAAAACTTCACAGACAGTCACCCGAGGCTGCAATCAAACTGGGGTCCATGGTGCTGGAGCAGCATGATAATCACTGAGCCACCATCTCACCGTAAACCTAAACCCTACTCCCAAACTAAACTAGTCTCACGTGCCTGTGCTAGGCCCATATCCCTCCAAACATTTCTTATTCATGTACTTATCCAAATATCTTTTAAATGTTGAAACTACCCACATCCACGAATTCCTCTGGCAGTTCATTCTATACGTGAACCACCCTTTGTATAAAACAAATTGCCCCCATATCTTTTTAAAATCTTTCTCCTCTCACAATCCCCCACCTAGAGAAAACACATTTGCTATTCACCTTATCTAAACCCCTCATGACTATATAAACCTCGAAATGGTCACCTCTCGATCTGCTGTGCTCCAGTTTGAAAAATTACTAAGTAGTTATCACTCCTCAAATTCAAACAGTTTCTTTTTAAAAATATTGAAATGGGCTATTTTTTAAAGTAAGGCATATTTGTTTGAGTCTATTTGCCAGTAAGATGTATTATGATGGACATTAATGGCCAGTGCAATCCTTGTAGTCAAAAGGAAATCAACCATTACAAAACAGCTAGTGGATATATTCACATTGATAATCTGCAAATGATTTCTAGTGAAGAACAAGTTTAGATCCAATTTTCAGAGCTTATTTGTCAACAAGGGAGTGACTTGATTGACTAAAATTTTGCTCAGCTTCTCATTGGTTTTAACTGTATGATTCAGTATTTAATACTGTGCACAGCTCGTTGCAGTTATAATTTGAGCAAATAAGACACTGATTAGGACATGGTCAGTAAACAGGGTGAATGATGAGACGATCTGTTATTTTGAAGAAGTACCAATAGAATTTTTACATTTCTTAATTCAACATGAATAGGAAGACAGGTACTAGTCTTTAACAAACTATCTGAAACGTGGCAACTCCCTTCGGGCTGCAGTAAAATGTCAGACAGATTATGTTCTTAACTCCATAAAAAGACATTACTTAGGATAAGCAATGTTAATCAGTATTAAATGGAATGCCTTGAATTTGCTGGTAAGTCATAGTCTAAAATTAAACAATAATGAAGATAATCATATAATACCATCAATAACAGATCCTCCAGATTTGTATAGTATGGAAAGAATCCTTAAAATTGTGCAGTGGTATCATCCCTGGACTAGTAATCTTGAGGCTCAGATTAATTTTCTGGGGATTTGGTATGTTTAAATCCCACTATGAAACATTAATAAATTTTGAATTAAAAGCTAGTCTCAGTAATGGTAATCATGCAATTATCATTGATTGTTATTAAAACCCATTTGATTCAATAATATCCATTAGGGATGGAAGTTTGCCATCCTTACCAAGTCTGATCTACCCATAACTCCAGGCCAATAAGAATACAGCTGACTCTTCTCTGTCTCTTGGGATAGTCTAGCAAGCCACTCCGCTCAAGACAGTGACATCAAGACAAAAATGCAAGACCCTTGATGAGATGTATCCTTGAAACACTGTATTTTAAGATCCTTCAAAATGAGTAAAAATTGGCAAATTGATTCCCTAATGGTACAAAATTGGAAAAAAATACACATCTCTACTGAAATACAAACATTTAGAGAAAGCTGGTTATTTGGTAAATCAAACTTTTTAATAGATATTTTAACCTAAAAAAAGTGAAAGGTGACTAACAGAAAGGCCACATAATTCCACATTTGCAGCTTTGCCCACCTTTGCCCTTCTGTCTCCTTCATAGCTACTAAATTAGTTATTTATGCCTTCATTATCGGTTTCGCCAATGTTCTCCATTGGACGTTTGAACTTTATCTATAAAAGTTTCAACTGATCTAAAATTTCCCACCAAACCACTGAAATGCCATTCTAGACAATGTATTACTCCTATATTCCCTCTGTCCTCGTCAATTTCAGTTGGCATTCACTTCCTAATGTCTTGAATTTAGAATCCTTATTTATAATTCCCTCTACATTCTTGCCCCCAGCTTGTCTCAGCAATCATTAAACATGGATTTTATGGCTTGCTCCAGGTAATCAAGCCAATCTATTAGCTTGGCTCAGTTGTAGCAGTTTTGGTTTTGATTCAGAAAGCTTTGAGTTTAACCCCCTTTCCATGTGCTTGATTAAGAAGAAAGTCTGTGCAGTTACATGTGCCATTTCTTTGGCTGAATCACTAACGTAAGGCCTCATCTATCAATTTAAGTGGATGTTTAACATCAATGGCACTACCAAAAGAAGAGTTGGTAAATCTTTCCAGTGGCCTGGCCAAGATTCTTACCTTGACTTGCACATTTTAGAAATTATTCATTTTCTCTCCAGCATTGCGTTACATTTAAGTGCTGTCATTAAGTGCCAAATCAATTTTCATATATTTAAAAACAAATGTCTCTTCATAGGTTTCAGGTATTGAGATATTTATTACATCAAGGATATTTTTGTTAACTTCCGGTTCTTCTTAAAAATAGAATCATGAAATATTTTATATAACAGTAAATGGGCCTCAGCTAAATATCTGACAGCCAGTGTCTGTGATACTTTTGCACTGGAAATGAAACCTAGATTTTTGTCCTTAGGTCTTTAAACTAAGATTGAATGCAGAACCATCCAACTCTCAGAGATGAGAGTACTGCCAAATGAGCCTAGTTAATAAGTAGAGGAAGAGAGACAAAAGAATGGAGAGAGAAGCAGTCAGGTTCTAGCGAAGAGCAACAGAGAAAGAGAAATAGTGAGAATAGGGAATTGTAGCAGGAGAGAAGAGAGATTGAAGAAACAAGACAACAGGACAAGCAAAGGAGAATAGCAGAAATGATCACGTGGGCATTCCAGAAAGGAGGGGGAATGAAGAATAAAATGTTGGCAAAGGATTTATGCTGGACAAGTAAAACATAGCAAATTCAGTTCAACAAACCTGGTATTTTGTGGGGTTAGCATCAAAGAAAATTATTGTGAAAGGTGTTAGATTGTTGTAAAGACCTCCTGGTTCACTGTTGAAGCCCACTACCCCTATTAGTTCATTTGTTTAAGACTTACCTTCCAGATGATGTGGCTGACTATTATTTCTTATTTTCTATTCAATCAGATTAACTTGTCTATTATTTTCAGTGTATTCAATTTTATTCAATTACTATCTCTAACTAACCAGTCCAACCAGTATCTCTTATTCGTCATGTAATCAATAATATATATCAGCTATTATCTGTGATCAGTCCCCTGTACTTTGTATTACATGACATCAGATCAGTATATCTGTCATATTCCATGGAATGAATCCTAGGATATCTGTTAATCCCCATATAATTAGACCATTTCATTGATTATCAACCATCTAATTAGTTTCATACATCTATTATCCTCTGTAATCAACTCTGCAGATGTGTTTTTCTATGTGAGTTTTTCTATTATGGATTTGTCGTTTTCCATCTAATTGCTGCCATTATGTGTCTGTTTTCAGAGCAATGTGGTACTGAATTGAAATGAATATTTGAATAGGAATTTTAAGATATATAATATGTGCAACATAAATGTTTAAGGTAAAGCTTACAGGAAAATGGATTCTGTTAGTTGGCCTTAGAAATTAAGTTAGAGGCTGAACAATTTCTGAATGTTATTTTCTGATTGATTTGATTTGCTCCCCACATTCCTGCTAATATTTGTGTTGGTTTTCTTCAGGTGCAACATGTCATCTGGAAAACTGTCATTCATTAATTTTCTAATTTAGATGGTAATTAGTTGCAGGGGAATGAATTGATTATATCAGTTATTTAATGATTCCTATTCTGTAACTGCTATCACATCAGGTCTTGCAGATACTGTATGTGGATGCGCTGCCTTCGTACAAATTATTGCTATTCTACTGGTATAGAAGAACCATGATAAGAAATATGTTTTGCTGGTAACATGCTGGGGTTGAATCGTTATTACTGACACTGTCCTTTTATTCTTCCTTCTGGTTTCTTTTCTATACAATGTTCTTTCTTTCTTAAACAGATTGGTTATTTGGACCAACTCCAGATGACAGCAGCAATAAAAGCGATCTGAAATGCATTTCCAGTAGCTTGAATGACGTAAATAGCCAGCACCATGGAGGAGGTGAAAAACCAGATGAACTGGTGATTTTCATAGAAGATCATTTATATTTACCTCAGGACACATAAAAAGTGACTGAACTATCAAAGCAAGAACACCATGTCATAGGAATACAGGTTATTCTTCTTTAATTAACTAAATCATCAAGATAAACTGAATTCAGCTTTCTGTATCCCTCTGCATCTCAAATACGGAACAAACTTGGACATGGTAATGACAAGAGAAATGTTAATTTCTGCTTGGCTGCCATCAGAATGTTAATTATGATTAATGATATCTGTAGCTTTTGGACTTGGTAATTGAGGATTTTTTTATATTCAAACATTTTCTTGTCGTTGCTCTTTTTCCCACATTCATGTGATATACAAAAGGAATGTAATTTACTTTCACAATTTACAAGGGGCCTACTCCCAAAGGAGTTGCCATCTCAGGGACTAATGTCCCTTCAAAATTTCAACAGGAACATGAACTGTGTAAAAAAATGATTCTAATTGAATTAGAATATAGTTGGTGATTCACAGGAATATGAAATATGCTGTCACATTTTCATTTGAACCATTCTGTAGAATCTTTTTATTTACAGGTTTCAGCTGAACTATTTTTGAGATAAGAATGTATAGAAATGAACATTGATCTAGCTTTTTTTTAAGTTTTGTCAAAGTAACTTGTATTGTTACTGGATATACTGTTTATGTGGTCATTATAATGTCTGTCTTCAAGTTCTGAAATGAGCAATTGATAGAAAAAGATTCCTTCTCATTCACTATGTTACTTATTTCTCAACATATCCCGAGGCAGCAGGAGACATTTTCACCTGCTCTACTGTGAATAGAGAGCTTGCAGTCAGAACACCACTGCAATGTGAATCTGGATCAAATTTCTGGTAGATTTAATAGCAAGATTCCAATATTAACTAACTACAGCTGTCTCTATACTTGGCTAATCTTTTGGTAAAGTGCTTTCTGTTACTGAATATTTTGACAGTGAATATAAGGAGTTTACCTTGTGCTTGATAACAGTGTTTGTGATGTTTAACATACTTTCTATCCCAATTCTACATTGAAGAAGTCAAGAAAGGCTGCATCAGTGCCTGAAAACATTGAGCATAAAACATATATTTTACTTATGAGCTAATTCAAAGATGTTGTGCTTTTACATCTCATTAGTAATTTGTTGTAAGTTTAAAATATTAAATAGATCTATTTATGGCATAATCGTAAACTAGAAAACCATGACAACAAATTAAAATATATTTTGCATTTATATTTCCTATTGGAGAAATGTTTACAGAGAAAATCCAGACCATGAAATTAAAGGATGTGTCCTGTCTTTATTCACAAACATTAGCCATTTTCATAAAGTACAAGAAATAGGATTTCACTATAAAAATACATTTGTTTACTGTGATGAGTGAGCAGTGGTTGCTCAATAAAAAGAGACAAGTATTGCAAAGGCTCAGTAGTTATGATAGAGCATAATGTGTTCTGTGTGATGTGGGCTATGGTGATATTTGTAGCAGAATCGGATGAGAAGTGGTAAGGCCCATCTTGACATTGGGGGCAGCTTGCTCTGGCTTTTATATTTTTGACAAGCCACAAGGTGAGTTTCTTGCGAGGCTGTGATGAGTTGCAAATTCAGGGGGAATTATTGATTATTATACGTCTTGCTAATGGACCAACTTACCTCATTAATATTCAGCTTCCTATCTTACCAAATGTGCCAAACAAGCTAGACATTGAAAAGTCTCAAAAACTGGAAACTAGAGCAGGTACCTGATAACTTCATCTCACTGCGTGTAACAAAGTGTCTCCATGATGCATGTGACTAAACTGCATCATGGGACATGATCCACAGAGAAGTGTACAGCCACTGGTCAGAAGTCTGGGCACTTCTCACTGTGTGGTTAGGTCACTCAAGCTCAGTACATTGGATCTTTCCACTGAACCTAAGAGAAGAGAACATTGGGCGTGAAAAGTGGGGCAAGGTCAGCCACTGATCTGGGTAGGAGACTCACAAGCTATCCTTTGAGGTTCTGTCTTGGATGGGAATGGAAAGAGGGGATGACAATTGTGATGGGGGACAACGGTATCTTCAGGATAGTAAAGAATAGGTGAGATGGGAGTCATATGGGGAGGCGTGGGAATTGGGGGAAGTGTATGACCTCACTCAGTATGGTTGCCTCCTTTGCTAGAGCCTGGGTGGGATTGGTGGGCAGGTTCATGTAGACAGTCTGGGTAAGGATTGAGGAGGGGGAAAGCATATGGAGTATATGGTAAGTTCTAGCATAAAGTGGATTTGGATGTCTTGGGCCGCAACAATATTTCGAGGCAGAGGCTGCAAGCCCATTGCCAAGGAGCACTCACTATCACCTTCTATTGTGCTGGAAATTGAAAATGCACAATGGGGAAGAAAATGGCTGAGACCGCAATGGGAGTGGACAGGGTACTTAACTTGGCCTGTGAGCAATGGGCTATCGGACGCATTGATGTCAGGACTTTTAAAAGGAAAGAACATTGAAACAGACTGTTGCACTATACAGGACACAGACCCTACCGTTGGGCAGTTAATGCAATGCCCCATTTGTGTTGCACTTCTCCTTGTTCCACTTGTTGCTAGATGGTGCAGGAGGCTCTCACCAGAGACATCAATCCATGAAACATCATGTGTGCTGATCAAGTTCTACCTCATGTTGGAAGAATGACATTCAGGACTATACAGACAGATGGACAGCCAGATGTAAGGTGAAAGCAGTGACATTCATAAATAAGAGCAAAATAAGATATAGTACATTGTTACTCATGCTTCAATCGGTTTTTCTCTATCTTTCCCTCCCACCATGCCTTAGCATACTCCCTGGTTTTGCAGCTGGGGTGAAGGGAGCGTGCTCAGTAGTGGAGTTCATTGATCCTGGACATTTGATGGGCTAACCCCCGGGGATCTTGCGTCTGGATGGCCTGACATGTTGAAGGTCTTCTTGTCAGATGCAAGCTGACCCTAAAACAAACACAGAAAATGCTGGAGAATCGCAACAGATCTGGCAGCATCAATGGAGAGAGAAACAGAGGTAATGTATCAAGTCCAATGTAGTTTCCGAGTTTCATAGTAATAGAAGCAGGAGTAGGCCATTTGGCCCATTGAACCTGCTCTGCCATTCATTAAGATCATGACTAATCTATCCATCGTCTCAGTTCCTCCTACTTGCATTATCCTCATAACCCTTAATTCCGCTACCATGCAAAAGCTCATCCAACTGTGTCTTCAATATATTTAATGAAGCTGCCTCTACTGCTTTCTTGGACAGAGAATTCCATAGATCCTCTATTCTTTCGGAAAAGCAGTTCCTCCTTATCTTTGTCCTACATCTACTCCCCTTAATCTTGAGACCATGGCCCCTAGTCCTAGTCTCATCCACCAGCAAAAACAACTTGCCTGCCTCTATCTTATCTATCCCTTTCATAATTATATATGTTTCTACAAGATCCCCTCTCATTCTTTTAAATTCTGTCGAGTACAGTCCCAGATGGCTCAACCTCTCCTCATAGGGTAACCCTCTCATCTCTGGAATCAACCTGGTGAACCTCCTCTGCACCATCTCCAAAGCATGAATATCCTTCCTCAAGTAAGGAGACCAGAACTGTGCACAATACTCCAGGTGCGGCCTCACCAACACCTTGAACAATTGCAGGAGAATCTCTATCCACTTAAATTAAATCCCTCTAGCAATGAAAGCCAATATTCCGTTTGCCTTCCTGATTACCTGTTGCACCTGCAAACCAACTTTTAGTGATTCATGTACGAGCATTCCTAAGTCCCTGTGCAAAACAACATGCTGTAATCTTTCACCACTTAAATAATACTCTGACCTACTATTTTTACTTCCAAAGTGGTAACCTCACATTTACCAACACTGTACTCCATCTGCCAGATCCTTGCCCATTCACTTAACCTGTCTAAATCCCCCTGCAGACCCTCCACATCCTCTGCACAGTTTACCTTTCCACTCGATTTAGTGTCATCAGTAAATTTAGATACATTACACTCGGTGTCCTCTTCCAAATCATTTGTACATATCATAAACAGTTGCAAGTCCAACACTGACCCCTGCGGCAACCTGCTCACCATTGATCTCCAACCAGAGAAACACCCATTTGTCCCAATTCTCTACTTTCTATAAGTTAACCAGTGTATCCATGCTGGTACATTCCCTGCAACTCCATGCATTCATATTTTATGGATGAGTCTCTTATGCAGCACCTTATCAAATGCCTTCTGAAATCCACATATACAACATCCGCCTGTTCCCCTCCATCCACCGTGCTTGTTACTTCCTCAAGAAATCTAGTAAGTTTGTCAAACACAACCTTCCCTTCCTGAATCCATGTTGTGTCTGCCTGATGGAACCCTTTCTATCCAGATGTCTCACTATTTCTTCTTTAATGATAGCCTCCAGCATTTTCCCAACTACAGATGTTAGCTAACTGACCTATAGTTACCTGCCTTTTGCCTACATCCATTTTTAAATAGCAGCAAGACATTCGCTATCTTCCAGTCTGCTGAGATTTGTCCGGAGTCCAGTGAATTTTGGTAAATTACCACTAATACATCTACTATAACTTCTGTAATTTCTTTCAGCACCCTCAGATGCATTCCATCAGGACCAGCGGACTTATCTATTATTAGACCCTCATGTATGCTCGACCATACCAATATGACTTCTTCAGCACTAAACCTTCCTCAGCATGAATGTACAACAGTCAGAGGTCAGCAGTGAGGATGGAGGTGGAGGGCTGGACCATCTCTGGAGTGTCCCAATAGGAGACTTCTGAGGGGTGGCTCCTCCTCTGGGTGTCTCATGCCATTGCATTATCTTCATGTGAGGAAGGGGCACATAAGGTTTCCTGTTCTCTTGTTGCCATGACTTCAATCTTGAGGACCAATGACTGGGGTGGTGGAGTCCATGGTGGGCTCCTCCTCCGCAGGTCCTGAGGGCGCTGGACCTGGCTCTCTATAGCAGCCACCAACATATCCAGGCAGACAGGCAGTCTCAAAACTTGCTAAACTACTACATTCTTTGGAGGTCATTGTGTCCCAGATACTCTGTCTGCTGCTTCTGCTTAGCCCATGTCCCTGACTGCTGACACTATAGGGTCCTCTCCTGCCTGGTGTTGAGCAGGTGCCTGGACTCCAGCAATCCTGTGAGTGCCAGGAGCCTAAGGTGTTTCCCTCATTCAGCTGCAGAGCAATCACCGTGAGATGATTATCAGAATGTGTCCCCACACCTTAACTGAGACAGTGTTGTGGAAATCAAGATTTGCTATTCCTGGAGTCATCACAAAAGTTTAAAATTTTATAAAAGTATGCAAAATTTCCCAATTTATTTGTCTTTTAGACCTGTCATTTAGACCTGAGCTGACAGAAAGCATGAACCAGTTTTCTGTACTTATTTATTACAAACAAATGCATTTCAGCTACAAATAAGCAATTATGAACTCTCTCTCCACACACATAACACAGAGACACAAAAAGGTGTCCAGGGTGGAGGGAAAGACTGAGAAGACAATTCATCACAGAAATGATCCTTTTGGCTTGTCAGGCCTTGCTGCACCTCAATGTTTATTATTGAGGTATTTTGACTTGTTTGCAGAAGGCACAGGGTGGCTGGTTCACACTTAGAAAGGCTCTGACTTATTGTCCAAGGGCCATGGCTTATATTAACTGAAGAGGGAAATAAACTTCTTTTTTTCAAATTTTAAGTGTTTCTTAGTGCAGAAAAGCTCCTTTCTTGTCGGAGATTCAATAACTTCTGAACAAACATTTATACCTACAAGTTGTTCAGTCACCTGGGGGTCAATCTCATAGCTATTGACAGGCAGAAGACCCTTTGCCATTGATAATTGGCCACCACTCTACAGATTGTCTGGCTCCTTATTGCTGGCAGAATCTCCCTTCGTACATTACCCTTGGCTCCAGCTCGTCTGTAGTAACCTCCTCCATTGCATGAACAAGCAGCAGTGTAAACAGCACTTATAATGAGTGTCAGGGAACTTGATTGTAAAAAATGCAGTAAATATTTCTATAATCCTTGGTTTCTAAATCAGTCCATTTCCCATTTCAGTCCTAATCAAAAATACAGAACAATAAAAAGGTATGGTCTTTAAATTCTAAAGAGTAAGTATCCCACTTTAGATCAACACAGACAGCTGTTTTTCTGCTGATTAGTCCTGATTGCTTAATAAAATATGGCAATTCAAAAAGAAAAATTGTTGATTGTGGCCTCCTCCACTAGGAGCTACTGGTTAGATGACAAATTGGGAGAGGTGGGTGTGCAGCGGGGCCTGGGTGTTCTTGTACACCAGTCGCTGAAGGTGAGCATGCAGGTACACCAGTTGGTAAAGAAGGCAAATGGTATGTTGGCTTATTCAGACGAATAAGTGGGGGGATCTCATAGAGACTTGTAAAATTCTAACAGGATTATACAGGGCAAATGCAGGGAGGATATTCCCAATGGTGGGTGTGTCCAGAACCAGGGGTTACAGTCTTAGGATTCAGGGTAGACCATTTAGGATGGAGACGAGGAGACATTTCTTCATCTAAAGAGCGGTGTGGAATTCATTACTGCAGGACGTAGTTGATGCCAAAACATTGAATGTCATCAAGATGTGGCTAGATGTAGCACTTGGGACAAATCAGATCAAAGGTTATGGGGAGAAAGCAGGATTAGGTTATTGAGTTGAATGATCAGCCATGATCATGATGAAAGGGCTGAAAGGCCTCCTCCTGCTCTTATCTTCTACGTTTCTATGTTAAAGTAACAGAATCTAAGCAGAGCATTCCATGCCTGCAGCATCCATGCCTTATTACACATTGCCCTGCCAGTTAGCGTTTTGGTAGTTCGGTCACACCCAAAAACTATCAGTCCTGCTGTATTGATGAGCTCCTTTGTGCAGACATACAGACAGGGGTGGCACAGTGGATAGCACTGCTACCTCACAGCACGAGGGACCTGGGTTTAATTCCAACCTCGGGCAACAGTCTGTGTGGAGTTTGCATATCCTCTTGTATCTGAGTGGGTTTCCTCCCACAGTTCAAAGATATGCGGGTTAAGTGAATTGATGATACTAACTTGCCCATAGTGTATAGGGATGTGTAGGTTAGGTGCATTAGTTTGGGAAAATGTAGAGGAATGGGTCAGAGTGGTTCGTGTGGACTTTTTTGGGCCAAGTGGCCTGCTTCTACACTATAGGGATTCTGTAAGAAAGATGTGTGCTTGTGCTGCTTGTGTGTACTTTTCACCCTCATCAGGGAGATGGGTAGTACATCAAGACATCAGTTTAACATCTCCAGTGTGCCAGCTAACTGCACAGCAAACACTGCATGCTTATTCAACCAAATGGCTGTGTCAGAAACTGGGTGAGGGCTCGTCCTCAGTCAAGTCAAGGGGGGAGATTGTTGTCTGTCAGGGGAGCCTTTTACCATCAGTCATGGGCACAGTCTGGACAACTGTCAGTCATCAACTTGGAATATTCACTGTCAGGGGTCTGCCCAAATGTAGACTAGGGAATGGGCAACAGTCAGTCATGGAGAGCCAGCAGTCAGGAGCATTGCATCTTGTCTGTCAGGAACTGCAAGGATATGGAGGTGCTGGTATTGGGCTGGGGTGAACAATGTTAAAAATCACACAATACTGGGTTATAATCCAACAGCTTTATTTGGAAGCATTAGCTTTTGGAGTGCTGCTTTTTCCTCAGGTGGTTGTGGAAAGACAAAGTTAGGTGTCAGTCCTGTCTAGGGCCTGCTTGTTGAAGTCGTTCTAAAGTTTGGGAGCAATATAGTCCTGAGGGCATGTCTTTTGGTCATTAAGGAGAATTAAAGGGGGTGGGGGCCTATAGGGGAAAGGGGGGAATTACTACCAAAGGAGTGGGAAATAAAGTATGGGAAAGGGGTAGCAGCGGTATTGTGGAAATGGGAACACAGCTGATCATGGGGGGTGGGGGAGGGGGTGGGTGAAAACTCAAGGGAAATGGTGATGATATGTGGAACAACATAAATGTTTCACAAATCCAAGAACCTATACTTTGTAAGGTCTTGTTACCTGCAGATTTCTATCCAAACTTTCCTATTTGGAAGAGTCACAAGCTAACCTCTTGAGCTGAGATGACTGCTTCCTGAAGCCCTTCTAGGAAAGAAACTAAGCTTGCTCTTGAACTCAATTCTGGCGCATTCTGATTTTGAAACACGTTCCATTCTAGATTCTTCTGAATTTAAGCAGACCTAATTGCCTTCAGTACTTACCTCTCATAAGCCAAACAGTATAAACATCTTTCCATTAACACCACGGGTCAACAATTACCTGCTTTCTGACCAACACTGGATGTAGGTCACTTCCTGGACCTTTCGTTGAGAACCCTCACAGAAGTAACCAACACCTATTTTGAAATTCAAACTTCCAAAACTGGTATTAATAAATATAGAGTATAAACCTTTCATCGTGATGTGAAACATTTACTAAAATGAGAGATCTTAATGCTACACAATGGAGTTTTCTTCTAAATGTTCAAATTATGTACTTACTGTCAACACAAAGAATTCAATGGCCAAAAAAATCATGGGTTCATTAATAAAGGGTGTGAACCCTAGCACACTGAATCATTGTTTGCTGATTTTAGTGTTAAACCCAATTTCACCGGTTAACAATGGTCCACCATCTGCCAAGAGAAGTTTGAAATATTAGAGTTAAACATGATCAAATATATCAATAGCAGACATTAGTAACTGTATCAGAAATTTCCATACCATTCTTTATATTAGCAGATTATCCTGGGCATGGCTTGCACTGAGCCAAAGATGTTATAAGGACAAAGGTACTTCACTGAGCTGTATTACCAAGAAAACTAATCCATCGTCATCAGAACGGCTTCATACCTGACAGTACCGAGTCAGGTCACTGGGAGGAATAGTTTATTCCCCACTCCCCAACCCCCAACAGTAGCTACATTGTAGGACAGAATATAAATCTAGAAACAAAGGGAGCTTGTGGGAAAGGTACTGCAATAATTGTGAACAATTTTAACCTTCAGATTGTAGTCAACTCATATTGTCAAAGACAACCTTGAGGACAAATTCGTTGACTCTTATTTTGAACAATTTGTTGAACAACACACAGTGAAACCAACAAAGGAACAGATAATTTCAAATCTTGCAGGAAAAAGTGATAGCAACATGAAAAAGTTTGAACTCAGTCTTAAGTTGATAAGCTTGGTTCTGAAAGTAACTTTTTAAATGTAAACAAAGACAATTTCATAGGTTTACAACCAGAGTTGGCTAAAGTAGTCTGGGAAAATAGATTAGAAGTTAAGATTGTCACGAAGCAGTAGCAGACAGAAAAGGAGAGATTAAATAACTTTCACCAAAGATATATTTCATTGAAAAAGAAAGACTTCATGAGATGAATGCACCATTTGTGGCTAACTAAGGAAGTGAAGGATGATATTAAATTGAAAGAAGAGTGCACAATACTGTGAAGATTAGTGATAGGAAAAAAAGGTTGGGATAATTTTAGAATGCTGGGACCAATTATTGTAGGATGCTTAGAAAATGATGGCATAATCAAGCAGAGGCAACATAGTTTCATGAAATGGAAATCTTGCCAGACAGATCCATTCTTTAAGGATGTAATCAGCAGAATGGATAAAGGGGAACCACAGATATGGTGGAATCATATTTCAAAAACAAATTTAATAAGGTGCTACGTAAGATCATAAAACTACAAGATATCGGAACGGAAATAGGCCAATCTGCCCTTTGAGCCTGCTCTATGATTTGATCATGGCTGAAATGTTTCTCAACCCCAATCTCCTGCCTCTTCCCTGCAACCTTTGACCCCATTACTACTCAAGAACGTATCTATTTCTGTCTGAAATACACTCAATGACTTGGTCTCCACAGCCTTCTATGGCATTGAGTTGCACAGATTAACTACTGTCTGGATGAAGAAATTTCTTCACATCCCCATCCCAGTGTCTTCATTCTGAGGCTGTGCCCTTGGGTCCTAGTTTCTCATGCTGGTGGAAATATCTTCTCCATGTCCACTCTATCCAGGCCTCTCAGTATTCTGTAAGTTTCAATCTGATCTCCCTCATTCTTATAAAGTCCACTGAATACAGACCAAAAATCCTCAACTGCTCCTCATATGACAAACCCTTTATCCCTGGGATCATTTATGTAATCTCCTTTGGATCCTCTCCAAGGCCAGAACATTTTTCTTCAGATATGGGGCCCAAACTGCTCACATTATTCAAAATACAGTCTAACCAAAACTTAATCCAGCCCCAGCAGTTCATCCCTGCTCTTGTATTCTAGCCCTCTCAAAATGACATGCTAACATTGCATTTAGCTTCCTACTGCCAACTGAACTTGGATGTTATCCTTAAGAGAATCCTGAACTAGGATTTCTAAATCCCCCTGTGCTTCAGATTTCCGAATCCTTTCCCCATTTAGAATGTAGTCTGTGACTCTATTCTTCCTACCAAAGTGTATAATCTTACACTTTTCCACATTATATTCCATCTATCACTTCTTTACCAACTTTCCCAGCTTGTCGAGCTCCTTCAGATGACTCCTTGCCTCCTCAACACTACCTGTCCCTCCACCTATCTTTGAGTCATCTGCAAACCTACCAACAATGCCCTCAGTTCCTTCGTTCATATCATTAATGTATAATGTGAATAGTTGTGGTCCCAACACTGATCCCTACAGAACTCCACTAGTTACTAACTGCTGTCCTGAAAAATACCCCTTTATCCACATTCTCTACCTTCAGCCAGTCAGCCAATCCTCTATCCATGCCAGTATCTTGCCCCTAACACCATGGGCTCTTATTTGCACCACCTTGTCAATGGACTTCTAGAAATCCAAATAGATCACATCTACTGGTTTTCCTTTGTCTAACCTGCTCATTACCACATCCAAGGATTCTAACATATTTGTCAGGCATGACCTTGCCTTGATGATGTTGTGTTGACTTAGCCCTATTTCACCATGCATTTCCAAGTACTCTGCAATCTCATCCTTAAAACGGACTGTAAAATTTTACCAACGACTGAGGCCGAGCTAACTGGCTCCCTGATTCCTGTCTTCTGCCTCCCTCCCTTCTTATACAGGCATAGTACATTAGCTACTTCTCATTCCTCTTGTTCCCTCCCTGAGTCCAGTGATTCATGAATGATCACCACCAATGCCTCCACAATCTCCTTAGCTGTCTCCTTCAGAACCCTGGGGTGTAGCCCATCTAGTCCAGGTGATTTATCCACCTTCAGATCTTTCAGCATCCCAAGACCTCCTTAGTAATGGCCACTACACTCACCTTTTCCCCCAACTCTCTTGACGTTCTGGTATGCTGCTGGTGTCTTCCACTATGGAAACTGATGCAAAATACCAATTCAGTTCCTGCGCCACCTTTTATACATTTTTTAAAAACTCATGCAATCTTAGAGTCATTGAGACATACAGCACAGAAAGAGACTTTTCGGTCCAACTCGTCCATGCCGACCAGGTATCCCAAACTAATCTATTCCCATTTGCCAGCACTTGGCCCATCTCCCTCTAACCCTTCCTATTCATATACCCATCCAGATGCCTTTTAAATGTTGTAATTGTGCCAAACCACCATTTCCCCAGGCAGCTCATTCAACCCTCTGTGTGAAAAAGTTGCCCCTTGGGTCTCTTTTATATCTTTCCTGTCTTACCCTAAAACTATGCCCTCTAGTTCTGGACTACCCCAGCCCAGGGAAAAGACCTTGTCTATTTAACCTATCCATGTCCCTCATGATTTTATATTATATTACTAGCTAGCTTACCCTGATATTTCATCTTCTCCCCTGCTTATTACTTTTTAAATTATCCCCCATTGCTTTTAAAGGCATCTAAATCCTCTAGCTTTTCACTGATCCTCACCACATGGTGTGTACTTTTTGTTTTTATAATGTCCATCTCTTCCCTTGACAGCCATGGTTGGTTGCCTCATCCTCCCCATAGCATGTTTTTTTCCCTGGGACAATTTTCTACTGTGCCTCCTAAATGACCTCAGAAACTCCTGCCAATGCTCTTCTACCATCTTCTCTGCTAGGCTTCCTTTTGAATCACCTCTGGCCAGTTCCTCCTTCTGTCCTTGTAGTTACCTTTACTCAACTGTAATACCATTACATCTGATTCCATCTTCTCCTCTTGACCTGCTGCATGAATTCTATCGTATTATGGGCATTGGCCCCTAGGGGGTTCCTTCATTTTAAGCTCTCTAATCAAGTCTGCCTCATTATGCATCTCCTATCCAGAACTGACTTTTTACCTTCTGGGTTGTACCACTAGCTGGTCAAAAAAAATCTTGTAGGCATTTCACAAATTCATTTTCTGGGGATCTGCAACCAACTTGATTTTCCCAGTCTACCTGCATATTGAAGTCCTGATGAAGAGCTTATGCTCAAAACATCGACTCTCCTGCTTCTCAGCTGTGCTTTTCCAGTACCACAGTTTTTGTCTCTGATCTCCACATCTGCAGCTCTCACTCTCTCTTGCATATTGAAATCCTCTACTGTTATTGTAACAGTGCCTTTCCTACATTCCTTTTCTATGTCCTGATTTATTTTCTGCCATAGATCCCGACTACTGCTTGGAGGTATGTATATAGCATAAATAAATTTCCACACAAGGTAAGAGTTAATTGTGTTGGGGGTAATATATGCGCAGGGCATAACAAATAGGAAACAGAAAGCTGGGTTATTTTCAGGTTGGTAGGCTGTTAATAGTGGAGTGCTGGGTGCCTGAACTATTTACAATCTATATTAATGACATGGATCAAGAAACAGAGTGTATGGTAACCGAATCTGCTGATGATACAAAAATACAAGGGGAATCAAGTCATGAGAACACACAGAGAGTTGCAAAGGTTTACAAATAGGTTAATCAGCTGGGTTAAAATTTAAGTAATGGAGTATAATGTGGGAAATCATAGAGTTCTCCATTTTGCTGGGAAGAATAGAAAAGCAGAATATTTTATAAGTATACTTAGACTGCCAAATGCTCAGTACACAGAGATCTGGAAGTCTTCATAATGAATCATTAAGTTTTGGCATACAGATACATCAAGTAACTAGGAAAGCAAACAGGATGCTAGCTTTTATTGCAAAGGGGTGGACTATGAAAGTCTTGTTATAACTGTATAGGGTATTGTCGAGACCACCCTGGAATATTGAATACAGTTTTGCCAGGAATATATTTACATTACTGGCAATTCAGAGAAGGTGCACAAGGATGATTCCTGGGATGAAGGGGTTAGCTTATGAAGAAAGGTTGAATCTGTACTTATTGGAACTTAAAGGAAATGGAAGGTAAACCTATTGAAAATTTAAGATTCAGAGGATGCTTGATAAGGTAGATACAGAAAAAATGTTTTCCCTCATGAGGGAATCTAAAATTAATTGCACAGTTTAAAAATAAGGTGTCTCTCATTTAAAAACAGATTATAGAAATTTCTTCTCTCATGGCTATTAATATATGGCATTCTCTTTCACAGAGTGATTTGGAGACTGTGTCATTGAATATGTGAGATCATAGTTTGTGCAGGAAGATGGAATTCAAAGCAGATTAGATCAGCTACGATCAGATTGCATGGTAGAGCAGGCTCAGGGAGTCAAATGCCCTTTTCTCAATTTCATTTCTGATTTTAGTTTGAAGTTGGTGACAGGTGCAAACATATAACCATTGACTACAAATCCTGGACCGGTGTATATTCATTCTTCAATCGTAAAATATTGTCTCAAGTGTTAAAGGGTGCCATCTTGTGGAAGACATCAATGTTTTTCACAAAAGCTCACTGGGGGTCAGTATTGTATTGGCAAAGTACTGTAAAATGTGCATCTTGATGACACACACAATTAACAGAGTCTTTGGGAGCAATAAATAATTTTCTATGCACCAATGACTTCATAGATATAAAACCACATTGGGAGCTAAACATCATAGGTATCAGATCTCAGTTTTTAAAATTCAGATGTTTGGATTAACTGTTTCTGATTTAACAAACACAATTAAAATGCTAGATTTTAAGAAAGCTGTATTTCATAAAATCAATATACACAATACATAACTGAAAGCCCTCTAACAGAATCAATTACATTCATAAGGAATGTAAGGTTGTAATGAATAGAAGAGATCTGATAAATAAGGAAATGGGACTGAGTAAGAACAGTGTTTCATCTTTCAGATACATAGCATTGTCTATGAAAGTAGTAACGACCATTTAGGAAGATATTCCACCATTTTTGAGGCAGGTTTTGTCTCTCACAGGAAAAAGTTATTATTAATAACGCAAAGGAAATAAGAATATGAAAAGTAAATTATTTCCTCCTTTTCACATTTTATCAAAGTAATTATAAATTTCTTGGTAGAATGGCATCATGTATCATCTTTCAGTAGTCCTCAGGAGACCCAACATATGTGTTTCAAAGGATTTTGATGTGTCGTTTGGCTGACACCAGCAAGAGATTTCTGTCAGTGAATAGCTCCATTAAGTTACTGATGCATCAGTGCAAATATTTTAGGTTATGCAGTAAAACATTAGAATTGTGCAATTTAAACATTTTAAGACTTAAAATTAATCACTTGACCACAGCACGAAATAAAAATTTCTCCCCATTGGCCAAACAGTTTTAAAGCAAACTGTTATGAATGTTACTTTTGAGCATAATCTATATTTTAGAAAGGAATATTTGATGTTTCAAATTGTGAAATTAAGGAAAAGAATTAGAAGCTCAAAAATAATTTGCATTGACGAAAGTTAAATACTAGTGAAAAGTTACACAAAAATTAAATATAATTTGTACAATAAGATGCAAAATCAATGTTATTAAAAAAGAGTACAGCAGAAATATGCTCAATTTTTTTTAAAGCAGAAAACATGGCACTGTGAAATCCAGCAACAAGCCAAATGTTTATTAAAGTGAAGCTTCTGAATAGAGTTTGATAACATTTTTGGATAATAAATTCATGGATGTCAATGGCAATCTGAGTCAAAAGTCACCAAGTCATTTTTGTGTGTCATTCCATAAACAAATGTTGATGGTCCATTTCGGGCTCCTCCCATGATTCCCAGCATCATAGATACCAATCATCAGCCAATTTGATTCATCCTATATGACATCAAATTACAACTGAAGGTGCTGTATACTGCAAAGGTAATGGGCCCTGAAAATATTCCAGTGATCATACTGAAGATTTATGCCCAAAATGGCCATGCTTTTAGCCAAATTGTTACAGTACATTTGCAATACTGGCATTTGTCCAGTATTGTCCAGATATATCTTGTAGAGAAAAAGCAGGACAAATCCAACCTGGTCAGTTACCACCTCATTGTTCTGCTCTCAACCATCAATAAAATGATGAGGGGTAGTTGACAGTATTATCAAGTGCCAGTTATTCAACAATAGATCACTCAGTAGTTGGACTCATATTGGTTTTGGCCAGACCCCACTCAACTCTGGACCTTATTGTAGCCCTTGGTCCAAACATGGTTTAAAGCCCTGAACTCAACAGGGGTAGGGAGGGTGACAGCCCTTGATATCAAGTCAGTCCCTGTGTGGCATCAATGCACCATAGAGAAACTGGAGTCAACTGGAATTAGGGGGGAAACTCTCCACTAATTGAAGACATATGTAGCACAAAAAAAGATGGTTCTGGTTGTTGAAGGTTAGTCATCTCAGCTATAGGTTATTGCAGCAGGAATTCCTCAGGGTAGTGTCCTAGGCCCATCCATCTTCAGTAGATGACTTTTCCTCTAACATAAGGTCAAAGGTGGGGAAGTTCACCGGTGATTGCACAATGTTCAACATGACTTGTGACTACCCCAGATACTGAAATAGTTGTACCCGAATGCAGCAAGATCCAAATAATATCCAGACTTGAGCTGATGTGTTGCGAGTAACGTTTGTGTTACATAGAGCCAGGCAAGACAGGAGAGCATTTAATCATTGCCTCTTGACATCCAATGCCACTACTATCACTGAATTTGTTACAATCAACATCATGGGGTTACCATTGACCAGATATTGAACTGAACCAGCTGTATAAATATTGTGATAAAGGCTAAGTATTCTGCAGTGGATACCTCACATCTTGAGTTCCCAAAGTTCCTCTTCAGCTGACACATTATCTTGGGTTGAAACCATATTGCTGCTCCATCTCTGTTGCTGGATCAAAATCCCATAACATCCCCCTTATAAGTGTTGTGGGTGTCTCTACACCAAATAGGCCACCACTTGGTTAGCTGCATCAAGCTGAACCAAACTATCCACAACCTTAGCATCACACCTGAGCCCATCTGAGCTGATTTATGTTATATTTCATACTATACAACCCCTATGTCATTCATCAATTAGACCGCAAGCTTCCATCTCCATAACGTTGCTCATCTCTGTCTTGTCTCAGCCCATCTGCTTCTGAAATCTCCATTCATGTTTTCATTACTTCTGGATTCAACCATTCATGGCTGTTCTAGCTAGCATCTCAGCCTCCATAAATGTGAGATCACACAAAACTATGTGGTCTAACCACTAACTTAATTCACATCCAGTCCTGTTCATCCAACATGCCAGTGGATGCAGCCTTACATTAGCTCCCAAACATCTGACATCTCAAATAGTTAATTCTCATTTTGTGTTCTTTGGCATTAGTTTGCAGGATTTTGTGGTGTTATCATTGGTGAAATTTCTCTCGGGATTTGAGATGTATTTTGTGTCTTGTCTGTCTCTCTGAAGCACATAGGAATGTAGATAACTACTGCCTCAGACAATGGACTCAATCCCAGGTTTGAAGTCTTTATTAGCAAATCCTTGGTTACTCAGATAACGAAAGGCTGTGCTGGCACACTGGAGATGATAGTGAATTTCATTCTTAATGTATGTTCTGGTGAAAGAAGGCTCCCAAAGCACTGTATAAAAATTGATTCTTGTTGTCTAGAGGCTTGCCATGGATCTTGATAGTCGCATTAAGGTTAGTTCTGGGTCTAGGTCTAGGTCTCGTGACAGTCCTGTACAATGGGAACACGTTGGCAGAGGACCCTCGGATGTTTAGCTTAAGGCCCATTCTCTCATTCACAGATGTCTGTGAATGCATTGACAATGGTTTGGGGTTCAATATTTACACAAAATTAAGAGAGGTTGTGTAAAACCTGCATTCAATGAATAGTACTTTGAGGTTAGTTAAACTATATATTAATATTAGGAACTGTAATACTTGACAATAGCCTTTGTGTTATAGTGTCAGCTGCATTGCCTGTCTCAGGCATCACATAGCTTCACTCACTGGATTGCAAATCTTATTAATTGTTAAGCATTGGTCCTAACTGAGGAGTGCTCTGGAATGTATCACCTGAAAGAATAATGGAAATTAATTCAGTACGAAACTTTCAAAAAGATATTGGCTGAATATTTTGAAGTGAAAATATTTGGAAAAGAGCAAAGAAATGAGATAACCTGAATAGCTTTACCCTGGCACAAGCATGATGGAAGTTCCTCTGTGGAGCATGAAACTTATCACAGAGGCTCCTCATTGAAAGGCATCCTGTGCCCATTTGAGAGAACTGAATTTGGGAAGAGCGTACCCATAAGAAACCACCACCCAGTCACTGTCAACCTCTTCCTGCCCCCAGCTGGTGCCTTCCCCCCAGACAATCTCATACAACCCTCTAACCTGGCTGAACAGAATCTATTGTCAATCTTCTGGGATAAACCGACTGCAATACTGGCTGCAACCACTGTTCTCAGTGGCACTTTTTAAAGAGAATTTCTGTAGAGCACATCATGTCTAACTAACTTGCTGGATTTTCAAAAAGGTAACAGAGGGTTCTTGAGGGCAGTGCAGTGTATGTGATGTCCATGCACTTCTGAAGAGACAGTTCAATACAACAGATTTGGGAACAAAGTTAGTTCTCAAAGAATGAAACTGCATCAACGTGGATACAATACTTGTCGGTAATATAAAGCAAAGAGAAATGGTTAATGGATGAGTTTCAGGCTGGCTGTAGTTTGTACTGTTGAATCCCTAGTTTTCCTGATATATATTAATGATGTTGACCTTCATGCAAAGGGCACACTTTCAAAGTTTGGTGATGACATGGAACTTGAATGTATGGTTCATTGTGAGGAGGATTATATCGAAGCTCAAAAGGACATACACACATTGATAGAATGCAAAGAGAGGTGGCAGATGAAGTCCAATGCAGAGAAATTAAAGATGAAGTAACAAGAGTCCAGAGATAGTATATTCCTGGGAATGCTGAATGACTAAAGAAATTGAGGGTTTGGTTAAAACAAAAAGGAAGCATATGTAAGATATAGACAAGATAGATCGAGTGAATCCTTAGAAGAGTATAAAGGCAGGACGAGTATACTTAAGAGGAAAATCAGGAGGGCAAAAAGGGGACATGAGATAATTTTGGCTAATAGGATTAAGGAGAATCCAAAGGGTTTTTACAAATGCATAAGGACAAAAAGGTAATTAGGAAGAGAGTAGGGCCCCTCAAAGATCAGCAAGGCGGTCTTTGTGTGGAGCTGCAGGAGATTGGGGAGATACTAAACGAGTATTTTGCATCAATGTTTACTGTGGAAGAGGATATGGAAGGTATAGAATGTAGGGAGATAGATGGTGACATCTTGAAAAATGTCCATATTACAGAGGAGGAACTGCTGGATATCTTCAAAAGCATAAAAGTGGATAAATCCCCAGGACCTGATCAGGTGTACCCTAGATCTCTGTGGGAAGCTAGGAAAGTGATTCCTGGGGCCATTGCTGAGATATTTGTATCATCGATAGTCACAGGCGAGGTGCCAGAAGACTGGAGGCTGGCTAATCTGGTGCCACTGTTTAAGAAGGGTGGTAAGGACAAGTCAGGGAACTATAGACTAGTGAGCCTGATGCCGGTAGTGGGCAAGTTGGGAGGGAATCCTGAGGGACACGATGTACATGTATTTGGAAAGGCAAGGACTGATTAGGCATAGTCAACATGGCTTTGTGTGTGGGAAATCATGTCTCACAAACTTGATTGAGTTTTTTGAAGAAGTAACAAAGAGGATTGATGAGGGCAGAGTGGTGGACATGATCTATATGGACTTCAATAAGGCGTTTGACAGGTTCCCCATGAGAGACTGAGCAAGGTTAGATCTCATGGAATACAGGCAGAACTAGCCATTTGAATACAAAACTGGCTCAGAGGGTGGTGGTGGAGGGTTGTTTTTCAGACTGGAGGCTTGTGACCAGTGGAGTGCCACAAGGATCGGTGCTGGGTCCACTACTTTTCATCGTTTATATAAATGATTTGAATGAGAGCATAAGAGATATAGTGAGTAAGTTTGCAGATGACACCAAAATTGAAGGTGTAATGGACAGCAAAGAAGGTTATCTCAGATTACAATGGGATCTTGATCAGGTAGGCCAATGGGCTGAGAAGTGGCAGATGGAATTTAATTTAGATAAATGCGAAGTGCTGTATTTTGGGAAAGCAAATCTTAGCAGAACTTATACACTTAATGGTAAGGTTCTAGGCATAGAACGTAGAACAATACAGCGCAGAAGAGGCCCTTCAGCCCTTGATGTTGCGCCGACCTGTGAACTATTCTCAGCTCGTCCCCCTAAACTATCCCATCATCATCCATGTGTTTTTCCAAGGATTGTTTAAATCTCCCTAATGTGGTTGAGTTAACTACATTGGCAGGTAGCGCATTCCACGCCCTTACCACTCTGAGTAAAGAACCTACCTCTGACATCTGTCTTAAATCTCTCACCCCTCAATTTGTAGTTATGTCCCCTTGTACACGCTGACATCATCATCCTAGGAAAAAGACTTTCTCTGTCCACCCTATCTAATCCTCTGATCATCTTGTATGTCTCTATCAAATCCCCTCTTAGTCTCCTTCTTTCCAATGAGAACAGACCCAAGCCTCTCAATCTTTCCTCATAAGACCTTCTCTCCAGAACCGGCAACATCCTGGTAAATCTCCTCTGCACCTTTTCCAATGCTTCCGCATCCTTCCCGAAATATGACGATCAGAACTGTACTCAATATTCCAAGTGTGGCCGCACCAGCGTTTTGTATAGTTGCAGCATGATATTGCGGCTTTGGAACTCAATCCCTCTACGAATGAAACCTAACACACCATATGCCTTATTAACAGGCAGTGTTGCTGAACAAAGAGACTTTGGAGTGCAGGTTCAGAGCACCTTGAAAGTAGAGTCACAGGTAGATAGGTTAGTGAGGAAGGCATTTGGTATGCTTTCCTTTATTGGTCGGAGTATTGAGTACAGGAATTGGGAGGTCATGTTGCGGCTGTTCAGGACATTGGTTTGGCCACTTTTGGAATATTGTGTGAAATTCTGGACTCCTTCCTATCGGAAAGATGTTGTGAAACTTGAAAGAGTTGAGAAAAGATTGACAAGGACATTGACAGGATTGGAGGATTTGAGCTATAGGGAGAGGTTGAATAGGCTGGGGCTGTTTTCCCTGCAGTGTCGCAGGCTGAGGGGTGACCTTGTAGAGGTTTATAAAATCATGAGGGGCATGGATAGGATAAATAGACAAAGTCTTTTCTCTGTAGTGGGGGGATGTCCAGAACTAAAGGGCATAGGTTTTGGGTGAGAGGGGAAAGATATAAAAGAGACCTAAGGGGCAACCTTTACACGCAGAGGGTGGTACGTGTATAGAATGAGCTGCCAGAGGAAGTGGTGGAGGCTGGTACAATTGCAATATTTAAAAGGTAACTGGATGGGTATATGAATAAGACGGGTTTGGAAGGATATGGGCCAGGTGCTAGCAGGTGGGACTAGATTGAGTTGGGATATGTGGTCAGCATGGACTGAAGGGTCTGTTTCCATGCTATACATCTCTATGACTCTATTTTGGCAGGAAGAACATGAACAGAAAATATAAAGAGTTCAACTCCAAAGGGAGTGTGTATGTTCACTAAAGGTAGTAGGACAGATTGAGAGGACAGATAATAAAGCAGACAGAATCATGAGTTTTATTCATAGGGGCCTAGAGTACAACAACAAGGTTAAACCTATACGAGATGGTTTTTCAGACTCAGCTGGAGTCTTGTGTACAAATCTGGACGCCAGACATTAGATGTGGAGGTACTGGACAGTGAGCAGAAAAGTTTGAGGTTGTAAAAGTAGGAACTGTTTTCTTTGAAGAGACAGTGAGAGGAGATTTGATTGGAAGTATTCAAAATTATGAGAGATTTTGGACAGAGTAAGCAGAGAGAAAATGTTCCCACTTGTGAAGAGACAGAGATTTCAAATAATTGGAAAAAGCTAAAGTGCTTTCACGAGTAGTGAGTCTCGAACTCACTGCTTGAGAATGTGATGAGGGTAGGTTCAATCAAGTTATTCATAACAGAATCAGACAGCTACTTGAAAAGCAATAATATGCAGGATTACGGGGAGAAGGCAAGAGGATGGCACTATGAGACGTCCTTTGGAACATCTGGGGTACCCATGATGGGCTGAATGGCGCTGGAGCCCGAAATCTGCGAATTGTTGTTGTTGGTGGTGTCCTTTTCCTACCTCCTTGAGCTGCAGTTACTCAAGTGGAAAGGAAGAAGGTTCAAGTGATGACGCTGGGAATGGAACTGCGGGCAGATTTGACGGCGGTGCTCGGTCTTGGTCTCCTGCAAACATTAATCCCGGGGAATAAACCGAGGTTGTTGCACTGCCAGGACAGCGTTGAGTGTTATTCCGGGGGAGGTTGGTATTGAATGGCGCTTTGTTTCAGTGTATTACGGTGGGGGTGGGGGGGGTGACTGAGCCAGAGCTGGTTTCGCCGCAGTCTCTTCATTCATTCATTCATTAATGCCTGCAGGTGGAAATTGGTGAGAAGCGACCCCGGCGGCCAGGAAATACAGAGCACCCGTTTCGTTCCGAGTCCCTGCGAGGAAATGTAAAGCCTGCAGAGGGTGTCTGGCGGGGAACACCCCTAATCTGCTCGGGTTTTTAAACCGGACTGTGAAGCCCTTTGGAACGACACATCCATTTATATATTTAGCTGCTCTTGCCATGGAAGAAAGTGCGAGCGAATTACTGCCGGACCTGAAGGATTTGGAGAATAAGGTGGGACGCAAGACGCCCGAAGGCTTGCTGCGGTGGTTGCGGGAGGACACGGCGCGGCTGGCCGGGGAGAAGGTAGACACGGCCGGGGCGAGCGGGGACCAGGCAGCGCTATTCCCCGGGCAGAGCAAGAGGCTGCCCCAGGGGCTGGCCGAGAAGATCCGAGTGCTTCGACTGGAAATGGTGAGCGGCGGGAGGGGTTGGTGAATTAAAAAGGGTTGCCCGCCTGATGTCTGCAGGTAAATTCCGGGCCAGTCGGCTGTAGAGTGAGTCTCATTTCCGCTGGCAACACCGTTCACAAGGGGATTGCAGAGAGTGGATGTTCCAGACTTACTGTCGGTAGCACTGTCTTAAACCTATGGAGGTGCTCCCTCATTGACTGGCTGGTGTTTGTAAACAATTAAAACCCCAGGCGGATGTCACCTGAGAAATCTTCACATTAACCCCTTCATTCATTACAGGACTGTTGCTAAGTAACTTCACACCCGCTTTTTCATTGGTAAAACTAATTTCACTTAGACTGATTTAAAGAAAATGTTTATCAGGTTGAAGTATCACTTTAAAAAGAAATACTTCAGGACTGGGGACAGTATGTGGATCCGAAGTAACCGAGTCCTAGGTGGAGGGGGCTTCTGTCCTTCACTGGGTCTCTGTGCAGTAGTTGGAAAACTTGTTGAGATAATGGGACTTGCTTGCTATTCGAAATTTTCCACAGTATGAGTTTATTATTAACTACTTTTGAATGCGCAGTTTATCTATTTTTGTTGAAATGTTGTGTAAGGTTATGACGTTTGAAGGGGTCTTCGGGTTAAATCTTCATTCAAGCAAATTTATGGTGCTGACTGATGTAAAATAAAAGGTCAGGTGCTCGGATAAGTGATCTGAATCAGCTTTAAGAATGCATACTGTATTAAGTTGGCGAGGATCCCTGTCAGTTATCAACTCGCGACTTTTGAAGCTAAACCACGCCCTAATCTGAGTTATATCATAGACACGCGGAATTGATCCTCGACTCTCGGGTCAACTTCCACTCAAGGTCTGAACTAAAGCCAGCACTGGAGACTACTACTTTGTACATAAGTTACTTAGCTTTCCCTTTGCGATTTGTAAAGTTAGAAAATCCTACTCCACCTGTTTTGTCTCATTTTCCTTCCAACTGGTCCCTCCCTCTATAAATTTCATTGAAGAATTATGTTAACATTTCGAATAAAAGACCTAGCAGCAGGCGTAGACCACTTTGGCCTTATGAACCTTTAACCGTAAGATTATGCCTGATTTTTGATCCACTCCGGATCTCCCCCTCCCCCACACCGTTTATAACCCTGACTTTTTTGAGGATCAAAAGTATTTCTAACAACCATGAATAAATTTAACAACTTGGTCTCCACTTTCTGCTTTCCAAAGATTAAGACCCTCAGAGAAGAAATTCCTCCTTATCTCTCTTGAAACCCCTTTTAATCCAAAGTGCCTATTTTAAAACAGATTTTAAATTCTTTAGATTCTTCCCACAAAGGGAAACATCCTCCTGGTATTTATCTTATCAAACACCCTTTGAATCCTGTATGTTTCAATAAGGTTCTCAGTTTCCAAACTGTAAGAAATAGCCGTCTAACCTGTTCATCTTGCTGCATAAAGCACTCGTTCTTACTCCAGGTGTCAGTGAACCTTCTCTGAACTTCATCCAACGTAAAGTTAAACCTCCCTTCAAAAGGAAAGCAAACCTGTGTGTGGTATTTTTAAATGTTCTTACCAATGCTAGTTGTTCAAACTAAATGCATTGTTTTTGGATAAGACTGGTAGTGTCTGATGTGCAGGAGGACAGGATATATCTGAAGTTATTGTAAATGAATGTTGGAGGAGGTGCTGGTGTTGGACTGGGGTGGACAGTTAAAAATCTCACAACACCAAGTTGTAGTCCAACAGGTTTATTTGGAATCAGCTTTCGAAGCGCTGCTTCTTCATTGGGTGGTTGTGGAGCAGAATCACAAGACACAGACTTTATAGCAACAGGATTGCAGTGTTTGGAATGTAATAAGCTAAATATGTTTAACATCTTTCCGTTAGTAGGAAAGGCTAGGACCTGGGGGCACAGCCTGAGAGTGGAGAAAAGGAGAAAACTCTTCAGCTAGAGAGTGGTGAATCTGTGGAATTCACTGCGACAGAAGGGTATGGAGGCCAGGTCATTGAGTGTATCTAAGATGGAGATAGGTTCTTAATTGTCAAGGGTTACGGAGAGAAAGTGGGAGAATGTGATTGAGAAATGTATCAGCCATGATTGAATGGCGGAGCAGACTTGTTGGGCTGACCGGCCTAATTTCTGCTCCTATGTCTAATGGTCTTAAATGAAAGAATTTACAGATTCAGAAACAATGGGTTTTGGAGGTTAGTAGATACAAAATTATTGGGAGATATAGGAGAACTGAAGTGAGATATTTACCCATTCCTTATCCCTGCTCCCACCCCTGGAGCACCACCCTGCCTTACTGTTAGAAGTTTAATGTTTCTATTACTATAAAATACCATTTTATAGGGATATTTGAACAGGAGTAGGCCATTTACCTGTGCAATGCCAATACCCCTTGAAAATTATGCAAGTATTACGAGTATAATATATTCCTAAATTATTGCATGTAATGCTGTGAGAGCTATGTATGATTGCATAGATCTGTATGCTAGGGTATTAAAACTGGTGGCATTCCGTGTCAGGATATCCTAATGAATTGTGGGGGGGTGATGGGCTGTAAGAGTGCAGTATTATTAAGAATCTACTAACATGGCAGGGTGCAGGTAATGCTAACATAATTTGGTTGTCAGTGGGTGAATGACCTGCAGGAAGGTGCAAAGTATCTCCTTGTGTTTCTCCAGATCTGTTGCCACTGTTGGTAATATTCTGATTGTTTGGTGTCTTACATACTTAGTCTGTATTTATTGTATTTGATTTTAACCAACAGGAGATGCAATATTTTGCTTCATAGAGGGAGATCTATGAGAGCTTGAAAGGGGCAGTGTTTAACTTTCCAGGTTCTAGTCAGTGTATATGAAAGTTTGGGTTTGTAGGGGTGGTTATTGAATCTTATCTTCCAGGGATGGGTGAAATGCACTAACTTCAGACAATGTGAGGTTTTATGGTGGAGAAGACCAGCTCCAAGGGGGCTATGCACTGGATTATAGCTTCCTAGATGAAATGATAGACTGGAAGAGACTGCCAAGTTGTGTTAGGTGATATAAAACCGGCTGACTAGCCCATGCCAAAAAAATCTATTCCATTGGACTCAGATGCTATTCTATCCATGGGATTCAATCACACGGAGCAATTTGAATATTTTCCCCCAAGTAATGTGTATCATACAGTTTCATAGCCCTGCTTCTTAAATTGCCAACTGAAATACTTTACAAACAAGCTGTTAGGATGATGTCTTTTTCCCTTTTGTTCAAAAGCAAGAAGTAATCAAAGCATGACCTTATGTTCTAGTGACCTTAATGCTCAGGGAAGCGTTGCCTTTAAAAATTTTCATGTCTTTAGGTCTAAACAGAAACTGCTTAACAGAATCGTTATTATTCAATACATATGCAAATAATGTGTGATACAATATGTTACAAATAGCCTGGTTAAGATTTCATTTTTGACATTAAACATCAACTATCTTTAAGAGATAGAAAGTTGGGAAATTGCTAGGTAGATGAACAGTGAACCACATCTGTGGGTGTATGTATTTCGATGTTAGAATCATGTAACACTTGTATTCACATTCAAAGATGCTTACTAAATGGACTGTGCCATGAGACCAGTAATGGCAAGTAAAAGTGGCCTCCCCTTCACAAGGGTAAGGAGGGTAAAAAGCAACCTGGGTTCTCATGATCCAACTTGTTTATACTTGAATAGCCAATTGAATGAGTTGCCAGAGAGCGACTGGTGTCAGTGAAATTGTAATTTTAAGCTTTGATCTCTTTTGAAAAGGAATCTTTAATTTTCTATCAGCAAACTAGAGATTTCATGGACAGGTGTATTCAATCCTGTGAATTCCTGCAGTTTGATCCAACAGTTTGTTCAAAGTGCAGTGTGATTGTTGGGTCTCTTTACATCAGAAGAAGTTTACCACATGGTGGAGCTACCTCATGTACCACTGACTGAGTAGTAAGTGCATACTCTGAATCATGTTCTGTTTTGAAAGGCATAAAACAAGAATGTGAAATGGGCCTGGTTATGCTCCGCTGTGACAAGAAAAAAACAATTTTATAATGGTGAAATGTAAAATGGAGCTTCATTGGAGCATTATCAAACAATTTTATGAGCAACATAAAGAAATATTAGGTCAGATGACCAAATGCTCTATCAGAAATCATTCTTGAGGAAGGAGACAGGAAAAGGAAGAGATTATGGAAAGAATTCTAGAGTTTAGGACCTTTACCAACTGAAGGTGTGGCCATCAATGGCGGGATGTGCAAGAGGGTAGAATTGGAAGAGCACAGCTATCTTATATTCAATTCCCACTATGGCCTTGTCTCTAAGGATGAGAACCATTAAGTGGGTGCTATTGTAGGTCAATGAACTGGATAAATGGGCACCGTTACAGCTGGAAAATAATTAGTTGAAAGACAAGGGCATTAACAACAGTGAGGCTGTTATCCATGCTTGTGTTCTGTTGAGTTAGAATGTTGTTAGAATAGAGAGCAGATAGCTAATTTGGTGTAACCACCATAATTTCAACTAACGAAGACATTATAGGACACTGAAGATTCACAAAGAAGTACAGCCTACCCTTGGGGAAAGTCCTGATCATGCCCAGATACTAGTGGCTTGTAGGAGCAAAGCATTTTGTGTATCACCATGGTAGTCAGATGTAAAAGTTGGAGCAGTTAGCAACATCAGAGGGATCAACACATCATCCCAAAGGAGCTGAAAAATGTGTTGCTGGAAAAGTGCAGCAGGTCAGGCAGCATCCAAGGAGCAGGAGAATTGACGTTTCAGGCATAAGCCCTTTTTCAGGATCCCAAAGGAACCCTGATATGTGACTCTTGTAGCAGAAAACGTGTTTTCTACATTAGCTTAAATGGTAATCAACACATCATCCACCATGATCTCGTTCTCCTCTTGGCTGATGCCACCATATTTGTCAACTAGGGACCCACCACCATAATCATTGGTGAATGTATGGGTGATAGTGACAAAGCATTATGGAGATACATTGCTGCTATTTTTCAGGAAGACAATCCCTTGAGTCTTTTAATAGGTCCGTGGCTCAGTTCTAGAGTCAGAGGGCTAGATTTCACAGGGCACCTCAGTTCCCATCCTCACCTGAAGCTTAAGTTGCGGGGAGCCAGCTCATTGTGCCAAAGGTAACTCCACAGCAACCTGAGAGTGACATCAAACACTTTAGGCTGAGACCTTCACCTTTGTCTTGGGAGGAAGTCATACTTTGGAAAGCTTCCAGCTGATTGGATTAACCAGCAAATCTGTCATTTCACCAACACCAATGGGAGCAGTGGCAGAAGCTATGACCACTGGTGGTCGAACATACCAAGCATCTGAGGTAAGGAAGTGGTTTCAGATAGGCATGTGAAAGGGTTGGGGTTGGTTCAAGAGGCCAGATAATGGGTATAGATTGGTGGGAGGTTGCAGCGGGTGGGGAAGCTGGTGTGGGTGCCTCCAATGGGCACGGGCTTGAAGAAGGCAAGTCCCCTCCCCGGCACCTTGTGCAGCAACAGCACTTGTTGCTATATCCTGCACTGCCCACCCCCTACTGCTGGTTAAGTACCACCAGAGGAGGGATTAGTTGTCAATCAATGTGACTTAAGGATCTCAATAGGCCCAAGGATGGGCTAGTTGTCCAATACTGCCTCTGCTTGTAACATTTCAAACAGACTTGGAGCAGCAGACTGGCTGCAGAAAGGCCACTTTAGTCATCCCTGCCCCTGCCACCAACAGCCTTCAAAGCTGACCAAAGCTGGTTGTTTAGTGGTTACATTACTGGAGTAATAATCCAGAATATGAATAAATTCCAAAATGGTAGTTGACCATTTTGAAATCAGTTTATTTTTAAATTCCAGATTTTTTAGAGAAACTGATTATAGGTTAAGATTGTCATAAAACCCAACTGGCTCGCAGATATCTTTACAAGAACAAAAGGATTGGTTGGAAGGGGGAGTTTTTCAGCAACCAGAACAAAAATCTCTAACTGCTGATTTAATTAAAGGTTTTACAAATTGCCCTATTTAAGAAAATAGCTTTCAGGATATTTCAGGCTGTAGGAAGCAAATTCTTTACATCACCTGGACTCCTGGGTTTGTAATGATCTCCCTAAAGTAATTATTACTGTCAGATCAGTGGAAACCAGTCTCTGAGTCCTTGGTTAAAATGCAGATAAATTACAATGCTGAAATAAATTCATTAAACTGGAAGTATGTTCTCTTTAATAAATGTAGGTTATTTGGGGCTTTGGGATTTCTTTTTAACCCCTTAATCACAAGGACCATAAATGCAGGTGCAGTCAGTTTGAATAACGGATTTATTTCCCAGCAGCATAACATGCTAACTGTTGTTGCTGTAGCACAGAGCCTGTCTCAAGATTCAGAACTTTGTGCTCTCCAACAGAGGAGAAAAGAAGCAGTGAGCAAAATGTATTCATTTCTAATGACCTGTTCAACAGTAGCAAATTTGGACTTAGTAAGTAAATGAGGTAATGCAGGAATATAAATGAAGAGAGAATACTTGGAATGTTAATTTTCTAATTTGAATGTTTCTGAGGGTTGATGTATACCAGAAGTAAATGTGTGTCATGAACGACTGTCATTTAACATGAAGCTATTAGACTAGATATTACTGTATAAAGAATGTTGCGATATGGAGTCGAAAGCATACGCTATTCATAGGACTTTTACTTGACAATAACCTGATTTTATTTATTGAAAATAAAATTGGTCTGAAAGGTATTAAATCTGACTGAAAACAGTGTTTTTTCACTTTTACCATTAGGCATATCTAAGAACGATTGATATCAAGATTATGCACCAACTGATGGCTGTTAATGAAGGGATTGAGGCAGTGAAGTGGATTTTGGAAGAAAAAGGCACTCTTGCCAGCAGATGCAGCAGTCTGACCAGCAGCATGTACAGCCTTGTGGAAAGTCAGGAGACTTCAAGGAGAGGTAGCTGGAACAGCCTACAGGATCCAAATGATAAATTGGATGGCATCTCTATTGGAAGTTTTTTGGATACTTTGGCTGATGATATGGATGAATATTGTCAGACCTCTACTGATCCTTTGTCTTCTACACCCTCAAACCATGGAGGCTCATTCACTACAATGGAGAAGGAAATGTATACCAATGAGATGCATTGTCAACAAACCAACTTGGCTAATGGCTTTTCAGAAAAGGAAGGAAAAAATGCTGCTGATTGCAATGTGGAAAGTAAATTCTGTCATGATAAACCATGTAAAGATATTGGGAAACTGAAGATCCAAAAAAATGGGAAAATAGATCATGATGGTTGCAAACGAAATAAAATGCATATTGAGTATGATGCCCATTGGCATTGGGTACAGTCACAAGATGATGTAACGTTCCTGTGAGGGCTGATACTGTTAATGATCAATGCAGTAGTACTCAACTCCCCCACAATCAAATCCATTACAATCCAAATCTGAATTAATAATATTAGCACTAGATGAGTACATGTGGGCTATTTGGAGCTTTAAGATTCTTTTTTAATCCTTGATCAAAAATTTTTAGCAGTAACCGAGCGTGCAAGTTTCAAAAGATATTTGGTCCTCAAAAAGGTTATTCTGCTCTGTTTCATTTCAGTGATGCATGACAGTAACAAGCCATTTGCTTTGGCTGCTTTTTTTTATTGCAGACTGAAACTGTCAGGTTCATACATATGGGTGGTTAATATGGCAAAATGTAGAAAAAACACATTGGAGGTATTATAATAAAAGCCAAATGTTTCAAGTGTCAGAACAGAGCAGTAATGTGAGAGACTTGACAGTTTTAAAGATTTGGAGAATGAGTTGGTTTTTAATTGCTGAGATTACATTTAGATGGGAATCATAGTTGGTACAAACAGTTTGTAACTCTGTTCTTTTGTTGTAGTATAAATGCAGCCTTAATCAGGAGACCAACCTGACATTGGAGCAGAGCACAATTAGGTTGGATCACAGTTCTGGATTTACACCACAGACAGACAGCACTGATATGAAATAGAAACTATTTCACACTGTAAATGCATTCTAGATAAAGCAAGCTATTGCTGTTATAAAAATTAGAATTCTAAAATATATTTTGGTTATGACAAGTAATGGGGAAAATAAAAGTCTGTATTCTGGCTCTGACTAGCTAAATATGTTTTGAGCTGCAGGTTGAGTACCACAAAATGCAAAGGATTAGGATGATCCTTCGATGAATAGTATTCTTACACGCCACATCAATAATTATACTGTTTTTCAACTATTGCAAAAATTAGGTAGCATGATAATTGTAGTGTAACGAAAATTAATTGGGTGTACTTTCATTTGCAATATTAATGAGGTTTGGTCTAGCAGCTGAAAGATTATACTTTTGTACGTGGGAGTAAGCACTTAAATTAGTAAATTTTGATTTATCTGGGAAGAGAAACATTCCAAGGTTCAGCAGGTTTAAATATTTGCAGAGACTTAAAATTTTTGAGCCATTCATGAGTTAGTCATTTCTTGTGTGGATAGTTTTGAGATGCTAATTTCTACTGGGGTTACCTGCTTCATGAGCCCTGTCTTCATCCTCTATGTAGTTTTTAACATGGAATATGTTCGTGCACATATTCATTTTTTCTTTTGGTAGAGAGAAATTCTGATTGATTCATGTTTAAATAGCAGGGTAGCAGTAAGCTAGTTAACCTCTCACTATGGCTGGGAAACCTTTTATCAAATGTCATTCAGTTCAACGCATACTTTTCCTTTTATGAGGGAAGATATTAGGTCACAAAGATTTTTTAAATCTAGCAAAAGAAAGGCATCATTATTGTATATCTGAAATATGTGCAGAAATAATCACTTTATGTAGTTATTCAAAAAAATGTTTTAAGATATGATGTAGGATTCTTTTGATGTAAACACAATTGCCTTTGGGAAGGTATCACATTTTCTTTCCCCCTTGAGAGGATGTTGAATGACAAACTAGCAGGGATGTTTGAAAACCGCAGAGAATTTTTCTTGTTAAAATAGCTAGTGTTCTGCAATTTTGGAGTTGCAGTTTGACCTGGTTTATTCAAACTCTTCTGGAGTACATTTAGTTATTGGACTTCAAATCAAAGGCCAACTCTGCTATTCATTCGAAAATGTTAAAACTGACTGTTGAAGCTGCTGTAGAATGGAGGAAAAGAAAGCCTTATTATTGTTTTGCCGTTAATGCTGAACCACCTTTGCTATTCCTAAATTTAGCATTAAGTCATGTGTACAACTTCAGATAGCGAAGGTCATCAGGAGTTTTCAGAGGCTCAGGGAACCAAAGTTCATCATCTAATAAGGTTAAAGTTTGCCTTAATCCTGACCCTAACCACCTAGTTTTGAATTTTTAACCATTTCTTTCTGTGGGCATGCATCCAGCCAAAGGAGTGTGCTGTTTAATTGAACCACTTCTTTCTGATTCTCTAAGTAGGAAGCCATTTTAATTGAGAAACATCTGATCAAAGTTGGACTGTGCTGATGTATTTTTTTTAAATTCAGGTGATTTTGGCACGCAGTACAGGAGATCTAGTGAGCAAATATTAGCTTGTGTTGAGGTAGGCATACCTTCTAAAAAAAAAATTGAATTTTAAAAGCCAGGCCAACCATTGGTGATTGAAGTGTTGAATTCATGTGTTTATATTAATGTTGTTTTTCCACTTCAAGGTTATAATGCATTTTTCAGAAAGTAACAATATATGAGAACAGACATGAGCCAGAAAAATGAAAATCATATCATTAGCAGTGAATCAGTCTAATGGGCAGTTTTGGAATTAGTTTGGATTCACCATGTAAAACTTTTTTGATTATCCAGTTTGCTTATGGCGGAAGATAGGTCTAGGGAGAAAGTATATTTGGCTTCATAAGTAATGGATAAACCAAGTCTCTCTCTCTTTATGCAGTACTCAAAATGGTTCTTATATACCAGAGGTATTGATATTTTTGCTGAAATATAAGGGTTTTAAACAAAGGTTTGAAGGTGATTGAAGCGCCTGCCCAATGTTCAATGAAAACAGGAAAAGAAGTACTCTTTAATAAAGCAACACAGTGCACTAAAGTCTTGAAGTAAGGTGATTGCCAAACGATGAACATTTCTATTTGTGTAACATGTACATGTGTATAATATGATGTGTCTGGATATTATAGAATTTGTCAAATTCTACTTGTTCATTGATAAATCCTGGAATCGATCCCATGTGTTTGGGACTTCCACTCTCCTCCTAACTGGACTAAGATTTGAAGTAAGCTGCTTCATTCCATTAACTGTATTTAATACATTCCTTGGTTATACATTTTGTATTTTACTATAAAACTTAGTTTTATGAATAAAATATAATCATGATAATATGCTTGTGAATGTTACAGCTATCTAAATTACAGATTGATGCAGTGATAGCAATATTAAACCCTTCTGTATACAAAGTTAAATTGTGTGTAAATATTTTGAATAATGTCTGGTAAAATATTACTGGAATCAGACTCATTTGTGCTTTTCCTGTTTAAACGACCGGTGTCTTTGCCTTAGCAATTTGTTCATTTATGATGCTGGAGGTTTTAACATATCTTTTAAACTAATGAAGACTACTAGTTGAGGTGCACTGCAATCTGAACTGTTGATCAGTGATCTAGCATTTTTGGGATTGTTCTTTTTAATACTTGCCTTATGGGGACACATTTTCTGCACCACAGTAGGCCTACAGCTTCCAGTTTTTATGTATATACAATGAAAAGATTTTGTAGACCTTTTGGCACCCTTTTTTAAAATGGAATTCCTGACCTTTGTATATCAATTTGTTTGCTGTTTTATTCCACAAGGAGGGATTTGAGTTGTATTTTGTTGTGTTGTTACATGGATAGGATGCTATTTTGTGTTTAAGCCCAATTAATATTATGTTCTTATTTTGTTAAAGGAAACTTTGAACTCCAAATTTCAAACAGTTTCTCCTGTAGAATCCTCCCATAATTGCATTCCAATCTTGCCCTCCTCTAATCCCCAGGAACTATCTAAATTATATAAAGTATTTCTAAATCCAGATTATCCATACATTTAGTGTGCTGCACTTTGTCTATTTTGGGCATCAATGTAACAAGAATGTTAATCTGTTCATTAATTTCAACAATTGCATTCATTTCATCTCTGCAAAGCATGATTGAAGAATGCATTTGAGTAGTCATTTATGAACATTAGACTAACAAGCACAACAGGAGATAATTACAAATAGGGTAAAAACAGTTATGCAAAAGCAGAGAATCAGCTGAATGCTACACTCCAAGCTCAGGTTGTGGACAAAAGAATCAAGGGCACCTTGGCTGCTTCATGCTCGTCATGTTTCCCACTTGACTTTAAGGTAGCTTTTTGTAGTAATTGTTCTTCCTCCAAGAATAGAGACACAAGAGGCACTTGCATTTGTCATCTTTCCGCTTGAAGTTACAAATCTGAATTTTATTAAAGCAACATTACATGTGCAGGCCGCAACTTATAAAATGACGTCTATGAAATTATCAATCTGGTACAAGCTGATGTGAATAAATTTATAAGATAAGTCATAAGATGTCTAACATCAATTCCTTTCCATCAATCCATTGTGTAATCCTGTGCAGACTGAATAAAACTGATTTTGATATTTAATAATTATATAATAAAAAGATGTATTGCTGCCAAATGATGTACAAACAGTAGTGTCATAGCATCTTTGTTAACACACCACAAAGTTAGTTTTAAAAAAAACAAGTCGTAATAGTAAAAGATTGGTGATACATGGCAGGAAATGGTTAATGTTGCTATAAGAAAACCATAGAATTAGAAACAAGTGAAACCTGGCAACTTTTTAATAAAAATGTAAAAATATGGATCAGATCTGAATTGAATTGTCATAAAGGCTAATGAAAGTTATCCCAATGCTGTTTATCTTGAATTGGTTCCTTTATTTTCTTTATTCCCATTTTTAAAAGGGTCCTTTCAAGTCTACCAAAGCAATTTTTATAGTCAAATCCTGCACACATTAAATCATTTCAAATACCTAACAGATGCATTAGCTGAAAGGATGCAACCACAAAAGGAAAACTAGAAAAGTCAAATTTCTCTCCATTTCAAAATCTGTGATATCAGTCTTTATCACAATATATTAATTGTGCCCTGATTAGTTCAGTCTCATTGCATCTTTTCCTCTGGTTCCATACGCATTTCATAGAGTATACAAGTATCTGTAGATGCAGATCCTTCTAACTTTGAATCACATTGATCTACTTCATAAAGAGGTAAAGTCCTTTTATTTCTTTTCCATAAAAACCCACAATGTGCCATCAGTCTGAGGAAAGATGTTCTAATATCTAATCTTGTGTAGAACTCTTTAGTGTTTTAGCCTTTATCAAAGCTGCAGATTTCTTCTTTTCACAGAAATTTGAAGGTATTGTGCATCACAATTACCATAGCATCGATATTAACTCTGGAATTTTGCCATAAAACCTGGTTTGCTTCTGCCATCATTGTTTGTCACTTTCTCACTGACAATCAGAAATCAAAAGACTAGAAAATATTACATTTGCTGATGTTGGACTGGAGATGGACAAAGTCAGGAATCACATGACACCAGGTTATAGTCCAACATGTTTATTTGAAATCACAAGCTTGTGCAGCGCTGCTCCTTCATCAGGTGATGTGACCCTTTCCAACTTAATATCCTTCCTATAGCAGGGAAACCAGAATTATAGAGTACTCAGTGGCCTCACCAACAGCCTGTATGACTTCAACCTGATGTCCCAACACCTGTAACTCAATGGTCTGCGCAATGAAGGTAAGTGTGCTAAATGCTGCCTTTAACTATCCTGTCTACCTGTGACTCAACTTTCAAAGGACTATGTACCTGAACTGCTAGGTCTCTGTTCTACGACACTACTTGAGGCACTGCCATGAACTGTATAAGTCTTGCTCTTGTTTGTTTAATCAAAATGTAATATCTAGTATTTAAATTAAATTCCATCTACCACGAGGAGGTTTGGAAGACAATGAAGAGCTATTTCTTAAAATAAAAAAAAATGACAGTTTTACTTATCCACGTGTGGAGGTTGTATACGAAATTTAAGGTGGAGAGAGTTTTATAAAGTTTTGAATATCTGCATTATCAAAAAGATAGACTGGCTGTGAAATGCTTATGGTGAATTGTTTTTTGCTGTTATCCAGGATTGATTCTTTTTTCTTTGTTATTGCCATTGAAGAGAGAGATTACTGACTGGTCTTGTTCTTGTTGATGTGGTGGAGTCAGTCAGTGGATGTTTTTAAAACATAACTCCAATATAATTAGAGGCATATTGACCTTGCAAGTATGAGTAGGGCATACAGCCCTTCTCATATTCAGTAAGGTCATGACTGATCTGGTTGTTGCAATTCCTGTATGTCCCTCATAATCCATGATGTTAAGATTGTAAAGGACAATTACATAATGTTAGTGATAGGGCAACATTGGCATATAAACAAAGGAATTAAAAATTCAAATATTGAATTGTGTTTAGCACTGTCTTTTGGACAAGTTTCAAATAGAAACCAGATTATCTGTAATTACCTTTGAACTCTACCAATTGCATGTGAAGATGGCATCTGGGGTGAGCTATTGCATTGCAGTTTAAATACTTCCATTTTTAAAAAAAATCAAGGATTTCTGAATTACATTCAGGCATCTTATACCATGTGAAGCAATGAGAAATGGAGACTGGGAGTGGAATAGAATTGCCAGTGAAGTAGTGTTTTTGAGTTGAGGACCAGCTTTGGTATGCCTTTTTAGCTGAAGGGAATAGTGGTTTATCTTGGCCAGCAAGTCAGTCTAGCTCCAATAACCAGAAACAAGTGTAAGAGACTAGTTAAGACAGGCACTATAGGCTCACACTTGTATGTAAATGGTGCAGCCTTATTAAAAATTATAAATATTATTTAAGCACTTTCTTGTAGTTGCTGATAATGTTAAAATGTCATCCAATGTAAACCTCTTGATTTTTGGGCAGATACATTTGTTGGATGATAGAGGGATTCGACCGCTGTTGTTCATGAAGGGAGTACTGTTTGTTCAGCTGAGTTGCTGCTTACTGGGCTGTATGGGGGAGAAATCATCAGAATTTTCCAAAGAATGGAGTTACTACTTAACAATTCAAAGTTTGTGGAAAGAGTTGTAGCTCGGGTGCTCGTTGTTGTGGTTCTGTTTGCCGAGCTGGGAATTTGTGTTGCAGACATTTTGTCCCCTGTCTAGGTGACATCCTCAGTGCTTGGGAGCCTCCTGTGAAGCGCTTCTGTGATCTTTCCTCCGGCATTTATAATGGCTTGTCTCTGCCGCTTCCGGTTGTCAGTTCCAGCTATCCACTGCAGTTGCTGGTATATTGGGCCCAGGTTGATGTGCTTGTTGATTGAATCAGTGGATGAGTGCCATGCCTCTAGGAATTCCCTGGCTGTTCTCTGTTTGGCTTGTCCTATAGTAGTAATGTTGTCCCAATCAAACTCATGTTGCTTGTCATCTGCGTGTGTGGCTACTAAGGATAGCTGGTCATGTCGTTTCATGGCTACTTGGTATTCATGGATGCAGATCGTTAGCTGTCTTCCTGTTTGTCCTATGTAGTGTTTTGTGCAGTCCTTGCATGGGATTTTGTACACTACATTGGTTTTGCTCATGCTGGGTATCGGGTCCTTTGTCCTGGTGAGTTGTTGTCTGAGAGTGGCTGTTGGTTTGTGCGCTGCTATGAGTCCTAGTGGTTGTAGCAGTCTGGCTGTCAGTTCAGAAATGTTCTTGATGTATGGTAAAGTGACTAATCCTTTGGGTTGCGGCATGTCCTCATTCCGTTGTCTTTCCCTTAGGCATCTGTTGATGAAATTGTGGGGGTATCCGTTTTTGGCAAATACATTGTAGAGGTGTTCTTCCTCTTTTTGCAGTTCTGGTGTGCTGCAGTGTGTTGTGGCCCTTTTGAATAGTGTCATGATGCAACTTCTTGTGTGTGTTGGGGTGTTGCTTTTGTAATTCAGGACTTGATCTGTATGTGTGGCTTTCCTGTATACCTTTGTGGTGAATTCTCCATTCGGTGTTCTCTGTACTATCACGTCTAGGAATGGGAGTTGGTTGTCCTTTTCTTCCTCTCTAGTGAATCTGATTCCTGTAAGTGTGGCGTTGATGATCCGGTGTGTGTTCTCTGTAATCATTAAAAAACACAGAAATAAAGGTGTCGTCCACATATCTGACCCAGAGTTTGGGTTGAATTTGTGGTAAGACTGTTTGTTCTAATCTTTGCATTAGAGCTTCTGCCATGAGTCCAGAGATGGGTGAGCCCATGGGTGTGCCGAACTCACCAGGACAAAGGACCCAATACCCAGCATGAGCAAAACCAACGTAGTATACAAAATCCCATGCAAGGACTGCACAAAACACTACATAGGACAAACAGGAAGACAGCTAACGATCCGCATCCATGAACACCAACTAGCCAAGAAATGACATGACGAGCTACCCTTAGTAGCCGCACATGCAGATGACAAGCAACATGAGTTTGATTGGGACAACACTACTATTATAGGACAAGCCAAACAGAGAACAGCCCGGGAGTTCCTAGAGGCATGGCACTCATCCACTGATTCAATCAACAAGCACATCGACCTGGAGCCAATATACTGGCCACTGCAGTAGACAGCTGGAACTGACAACCGGAAATGGCAGATTCAAATCACTATAAATGTCAGAGGAAAGATCAAAGAAGCGCTTCATAGGAGACTCCCAAGCACTGAGGATGTCACCTAGACAGGGGATGAAACGTCTGCAACACAAATTCCCAGCTCAGCAAACAGAACCACAACAACTACTTGACGATCACAAAAAGCTGCTTGGTGGAACTTGTTGATCTAATGACAGCACCATTTAATTCCAGACCACGGTGTGGACCCTGGACTGAATCATGAGCCTTTTCACAATTAGCCACCTCTTATGTGTAAACAGAGAGTCGCAAGAGGCGATGGTGGCTTGTTACAATGTTAAAGTACCATAGCAACTGCTGGTGAACGCACACCAGCTGCAAGTTAATGGAGTGATCAGACGGGAATGGGGGGCTATTGTGGTATAATGGTCGAGTCTCTACCTGAGCCAAGAGGCTTGGGTTATGGTCCCACCTGCTTCAGAGGTATGTAATAACATGTCTGAACAGGTTGCTTAGAAAAGTAAAATACAGGGGGATTGTCAGTGCTGTCAATATCAATGGATCTGGGTGATGTATAAATTGTGTAGGAAACCGAGAGCACCCAGGTTTCTGCTCTTCTTTGGGGAGGTAATGGAAGAGTTTTCTCTTTGTCTGCCTAATACAGGTGTGGGCTGCTGCTGGTGATATCTCTTTTTTTTTAAGCTGGAAAGATTGTGGGGAAGGTGACTTTCTTTGCAACATTTGATGCTGTCATTAGCCGTTTTTGGTTACTCTGACAGTATCCTAAAGAAGTGTAACCTGATGCATTACTGCTCAGAAGTGCCGGTGTGCCGTCCTGAACATATGTATGCTTGAAGCAAGCTTGCTTCTTTACATCTGATCACCTTGCAAACTGAAGTTGTCTTTCTCCAGTTGTGGCTGCTCACCGCTAATAACAGTAATTTACATTTATTTGGCACCTTTTAACATATTCCTTTTGAAGCACAGTAAAATTGGCACCAGACCAAAGCAGAGACATAAAAAGGAGGAATGATTGAACAGGCTTGTCGTGTTGAAATCAGAAAGGCTGATTCCTTTGAAGAAAAGGTGTTTCCAAATAAAAAACTCCAAGATAATTATCATGGCATGACAAACACTTTAATATTCCCCTAGATGCCAAAAACTATTACAAAATGTTTCACAAGTTGTCGCAGTATTTTTATGCAACAAAAAAGGTGAGGATCCCTTAGAGCAGTAATAGGCGTTCTCAGCCTGTACCACAAATTGTCTGTAGGCAGATTGCCAAACATTTCTGTTTGACATACATGACAAAAGTAGCCACTATGCAAACTAATTATTCATGGGACATCTTGGGACATTTATGAAGCATAATATAGACAGACATTTTATCTTTCATATTTCTGATTGCTTTATCTTGCATTTCCCACCGGCTTAATATCCTGTTTTCTGTCTAAATTCCCGCCTATTCAACATGGATGCAACTTCACAGTATAGAGTGCATTTATTGACTTATGTACTGCTGAATTCACAATCATAGATTATCACAAATGGTTGATGAAGGAGTCCCTTGTAAAATGTATATTGCATTTTTGGGAGTTGTGTATTTATGGGTGTTTGAATTTCCCATTTGAAACACGATTCTCATTCATGTGAAAATTTTCTCTTGTGCTAACCAGTAAAAGAATTTGAAAAAAAGCATTAGAAGAATCAATTTGATGTGCATATTTTCTACTCATTTGTCATATTGAGTTAAATGGATCTATTCATCTAATTTCTTGATAATTAGTAAAATACAAATGTCCTTTGTAAGATGTTAATCCATTATCTTGTATTTCATTCAGCATCATTTTTAATTGACACTCTGTATGCATCTCCCTCCAATGTTTGGAGTTTACATTTTCTTCTGGAACAATGGGCTTGGGAATTTTTATTTAAATTTTGCCAAATAGTTTAATGGACATTTAAAAAAAAAATTCGGCTGTTAGAATTTTGAGATTGCAGCAGTCCTTATAATCTTGAGGAGAACCAGAATGGAAAATGATAGCATTATGCAGTATTCTCTCTCTTTATTTTGACAGACACCAGCTGGACTGGATTTATGAGCTTGTTTAAAACATGAGTTACATGAAAGTATTCTGGATTAGCATATTTCACTTGGATATATGTTGATGTAAAGAAAATGATCTCTCCACAAAATCTTTAACAATGATTAGTATAAGTTTGTAATTGGATTACTAATTTGCAACTGTTGAAGTGTATTCTATGAAGGGGATCTCTGGTGATAAAGGAAAGATGACAATACTGTAGTCTAAACTGTACACTGTAGGGTGGAACCACATAAATTTTGACTAATAGACTTGTACTATTCTTTATTTTCAATGAAAATGTCTAGCACAAAAATAACACTTCAGAAAATTTGAAATTGAATGTCATGGAATACAATTTTCATTACAAAAAGCAGGGATACTAATAGAGAAAACATACATTTAAAAAAAAGAAAATTACAATGATTCTAAAGATGACTAAGTTATACCTGGTCCAGGAAAACATCACCAGACTAAAAAGGACCCAACTGTTTGGTTTCTTTGTGTTGTGTCAGTGAGCATATGTTGAAATGACCAGAAATTAAGTCTAGCATAAAAAGTCTATCAATAGAAGGAGTGAGCCAGGATAGAATCTCCCTACTTCAGGATTTCCACTATTTTGATCCATCCAAACAGCAGATATGCTTGATAGGAATGGTCAAAGTTTTTAAACCAGAGACTGAAAGGGGTTTAGTACAAGGTAGGAATGGGACACAGATAAGAAAGTGAATGTTGTAATGAAAAGTTTCTTTATTTAATGCACATCTTGCTAAAGAAAGAACTGGTCCATATATGTAGTGTAAAGATTTTATTAAATCTAAAAGTATCTGTTTTCAGCTGAATAATTAACTGATTTTTATTTTAAAGTGAAGAGCATTTTAAACATTTTGGGTGGTATTGCAACAATTCAGCACTATTGTTCCATGGTCAGGAAATGATGGGTTCAACTCTGCATGCAGTACAAGTAGATGATAATCAACATCCCTTGGTCGTTCATTGGCATTACCATTACTGAGCCTCCAATATCAATATCCTGTGGAGTTACCATTGATCAGAAACTGAGCTGGACTAGCGATGTAAATACAATGTCTACAAAAGCAAGTCAGAAGCTACTTACCCTATGAGTAACTTGCTTGCTGATTCTTCGAAGCTTTCCACCATTGACAAGGCAAAGGTCATCAGGGTGATGGGATACTCTCCACTTGCCAGAATGGGTGCAGCTCTGACAACACTCAAGAAGCTTGGCAGTATCTAGGACTTAACACCCCTCTTGATTGGCACCATCTCTAGAAACCTTCACCCTCTCCACCACCATTGCTCAGGAGCAACAGTGTGTACCATCTTTCAAGATGCACTGCAAGAATTCATCAAGGTTCCACAGACAGCACCTTCAAACCCATGTCCACTTCTATCTAGATGGGCCAGGCTGTAGAATGGTACTTTGTGGAAGTGGTGGATGTGGGTACAGTTACAATGTTTAAAAGAGATTTGGATAAGTTTATGAATAGGAAAGTTTGGAGGGTTGTGAGCCAAGTGCAGGTAGGAGGGATTATGGCCAGCATGGATTGGTTGGACTGAAGGGTCTGCTTCTCTGCTGTAAGACTGACTCTAAGGGCTGCAATTACATGGGATCATCTACAAGTATTCCTCCAAACCATTCTTCAGCCTGACTAGGAAATATCCTAGTGTCACTGGGTCAAAATCCTGGAATGCTCTGCCTAGTTATGTTGTGGGTCTACCCACAAAAAAATAGAATGCAACAGTTCAAGAGCCACCCCACTACTACCTGGTGTGGTCAGCCATGATCATATTGAATGGTGGTGCAGGCTTGAAGGCCTGAATGGCCTACTTCGGCACCTATTTTCTTTGTTTCTTCAGCAACGTTGTCCCACCAGTGATGCCCACATCGTGTAAATGAATAAGAAAAGCTAACTGTTTGTTGACTATCTATTGTAGTTTCTGCATTTTTCTTTCAACCTTAAATCTTTATCTCTAATATGAAAAGGATGTGAAAAATAGTGCTATTTCCTGCCTACAAAAGGAAACTCTTCAGTTAAGTAGTGTCAACACCTCCAATGGATAACCTGGTGACATGATGGCATTAAAAAATTGTAGTAATTTTTGGGGTGTGATGGATGGTAAGGAGACAATTGTGGAGGTCCTCTGCAAACCTGAGCTATGATGGGCTAAATGCTCATCCAATTATATAAATAACTTGTTGATCTTACTGAATGGGACACTGGCAAATTTGACCATTTAAAGTGAAAATAGACCTAATTTTGAATGTAATTTTGATTTTTTCTTTTACTATAACTGTCGGTAAAGTTGTCTTTGAAACAAACTTTAAACATAAGGTGTGTAGAATTAAAACAATATTCTCTGTTCTTCTTGTGACTTAAGATAAAGCTTCTAATAGCTTGTTAAGAAACTATAGAGCATGATTTATGTTTTTGTTAAAATAATCATTTGAAACAATGAAATGCAGCAGAATGATCTACCTGTAAAATATGCCTCAGGACTGTAATGGGATAATCGGTGGATGCAGTTCAAGCAAGACTAAAAAAGCTTGACAATAACCAGCCTACTTGATTGCATCTTATCCACCACTTTCATTGTAGCAATCTATACCAACTACAAAATGTAATGCAATAACACAGTAAGAGTCCTTCAACAGCTCTTTACAAGCCAGTGACCTCCATCACCTTGAAGGACAAGAGCAGTAGATATATGGGAACATGATCAGCTGCAAGTTCTTATCCAAACTACTGTATATCACTGTTGCTTTTCTGTCTCTGGATCAAAATTCTGGAATTCATTCTCTAACAGCAATGTGGGTGACCTTACACCAAATGAACTGCAGTAGTTCAAAAATGCAGCTCACCATCGCCTTCACAAGGACAATTAGCAAAGGGCAAAAAGCATTGCTTAACCATTGGCACCACATCCTATGAATAAATTTTAAAAGCTAGAGTTCTTGTTCTTCCTCTTTTAAACTAGAATTTTCCATGGTAATATGAGCCAACTGAAAAAGGTTGGGAGCAACAGATTGCACTCCCCTAATTTAGATATACAAATTAAAAATAAATTACAAATGTTAGTCCCTAATGAGATATTCTGGCATTTAGTTATTTAAAAAAAATGTTGAAGTCCAATTTACAAAATTTGGTGCTCTGGGAAGATCTCCAGCTCAGATTACAGAGATATTCAAAGAATGTGGTCACTAAGTGACTACTGCCGATTTTCCCCTCATCACTTCATGTGTTTCATATTAAGATCAAGTTAACAGTCATTAATCTATCTCATTTTATAGGGATGTTTGCACTGTAACCCTTCAGAGTTTATCAGACTCTAAATTGTAATTGTTCTTGAAGTCTACACTCAATGGAATGGTGTGAAATTCTTCTGTTGTACTGCTAGTATGCATGTAAACCTGAAATATATTGCACAGATAGTGATTTAAGGTAAATTCTACTTTTGCAATTTGTTCTCCGTTAGTTCTGAGGAAAAATAAAGACATTTACTTGGTACCTTGATGATATATTTGAAGTGTTGTGATTGTTGAAATACAGGTAAAGTTAATCTCAGGATAAAGAAGCAATATAACTTGTATAAATACTTTCTCTTTTTCATTAAAGTTGTCCATGTCCTCAGAATGTGACCACGGCTTCTCTAGAAATATCCAACATGACAGTCTTTACAAATGTATTGATGTCATGATTATACAATGTGACTAATTCTTATCTTTATATATCCAACTTCAGTTTTAACATTTATTGATTCTTACAAATATTTCTTACATTGAACAATAATAACTATTTGAATTTATACCATGCTCTTAATGTAGTTAAACATCCCCACGTGTGTAAATGAGACAACGTTTTACAGTCAAAAAGGAGAAATATCAGGATAGGTTTAGATCTAAAAGCTTGATCAAGTAGTTGGTTTTTAGGAACATTTCAAAGGACAGTGAATTATTTGTTACTGCTAAAGTTAGCTAAATTATTTAGTAATGTTCCTGCCCTACCTTTCCCCCATTATGTTATCACACGGCTGCCAACATACCTTTGGCACTTTCAGTATAACAAAAACAGAACACTATTACTGCTTCTGATGTAGCAGACAGCCAAAACTAGAGACTATTTTCTCAGACTGTTCCAAAAAGAACAGCTCTGCTGCTGGCAAATAGGAATGGTATTGCTGCTGATCATCAGCACTGGCCACCCATCCAGATCAAGAATGTGGCTGACCATTTGCTTGTCTGCATAAACGTCCATGAACATCACTCTCTTACTGCCCATCCACCCCACCCCCATGATGGAAGGTTTGGCAACGATACATGAAAGTCACAATTCATGTTCTTAAAACAGTTGCATGTGTCCAGTTTTTTTTTTCTCCATCACTATTATGGAAACTGCTTACAATGTAAAGATGTGTTTTCTTTACAACTGAAAAATTCTGTATTGTGTCCAAAAGCTGAATCCTCCTTCATTTACTCCACTCCAGGTTCAGAAGCCCCAACAGTTGACTTAAACTATAGAAAATAGTGAACATTTTAGATAATGGCCTTCCATCCATCTCCAACTTATTCCACATGAATTTAATTCACAAGTTAAAGATTACAAATTTCACCTAACATTCCTTCATTGTGAACTGCATGCATCTGTCTCTATTTCACTGCTCTCAGAACTTACAGCGCTCTATTCTCTCAGGTCCAAAGCTCTCATCATCAGAAGAAATGCTGAAAGCATCTGCAGAATTCGTCTTGTGCACTAAAAACTGGAAAACTCCAGAGTATCACTTTAAACAATATAAAGGGAATAGCAAAGTGACAAAGAGTTTGTGGAAGTACAGGACAACCTCAATTTTCTGAATGGGATGGGCAGGAAGTATTTTGTTCGGATAACAGAGTTCAGATAATGGGTTGTTCGGATAATGGATAGTGTTTTTACAGGACCTTGAGATTTTGTTCAGATAATTTGAAATTTGGATAATTGAGGTCATTCTGTACCACTATTAGGTTTCTGAGGTCAAAGTCATACAGCATGGATACAGACCCTTTGGTCCAACTCGTCCATTCTAACCAGGTTTCCCAAACTAGTTCCATTTGCCCACATTTGGCCTATATCCCTCTAAACCTTCCTATTCATGTATCTTTTTAAATACTGACATGGAATATTCATTTAGTATCTCACCTATCTCCTGTGGTTTTACACATAAATGGCCTTGTAGATCTTGAAGAGGCACTATTCTCTCCCTAGTTGCTCTTTTGTCCATAATACACTTGTAGAATCTCTTTGGTTTCTCCTTAACCTTATCTGTGAAACCAATCTCTGAAATAGCTCCACAGAGGCCAGTATCCTGGTCACCAAGTCACTCTATATTTGCATGTGGAGAGTTCATAGAACATAGAAAAGTACAGCACAGAACAGGCCCTTTGGCCCATGATGTTGTGCTGAGATTTAATCCTAATGTCAAATATAGTAACTTAACCTACGCACCCCTCAACTCACTGCTATCCATGTGCATGTCCAGCAGTCACTTAAATGTCCCCGATGACTCTGCTTCCACCACCACAGCTGGCAATGTATTCTATGCATTCACAACTCTCTGCGTAAAGAACCTACCTCTGATGTCGCCTTTATATCTTCCGCCTAATATCTTCAAATTATGAATTCTAGTACCAGTCAATCCTGCCCTGGGGAAAAGTCTCTGACTCTTGATTCTATCTATTCCTCTCATTATTTTGTACACTTCGATCAGGTCTCCTTGCTTCCTCCTTCTCTCCAGAGAGAAAAGTCCGAGCTTATTCAACCTTTCTTCATAAGGCAAGCCCTCCAGTCCAGGCAGCATCCTGGTAAACCTTCTTTGCACCCTCTCCAAAGCCTCTGTATCTTTCCTACACTAGGGCAACCAGAACTGGACACAATATTCCAAGTGTGGTCTTACCAGGGACTTTTAGAGCAGCAGCAAAACCTCGCGGCTCTTAAACTTGACCCCCCTGTTAATAAAAGCCAAAACACCATATGCTTTCTTAACAGCCCTATTCACTTGGGTGGCTACTTTGAGGGATCTATGTACTGGTACATCCAGATCCCTCTGTTCCTCCACACTGCCAAGAATCCTGTCTTTAATCCTATATTCAGCATTCGAGTTCGACCTTCCAAAATGCATCACTTTGCGTTTATCCAGGTTGAACTCCATCTGCCATTTCTCAGCCCAGCCCTGCATTCTGTCTATGTCTCACTGCAGCCTGCAGTAGCCCTCTATACTATCGATGACACCTCCAGTCTTTGTGTCATCTGCAAATTTACTAACCCACCCCATAACCTCCTCATTCAAGTCATTTATAAAAATTACAAAGAGCAGAGGCCCAGGAACCAAGCCTTGCGGGACCCCACTCAACACTGATCTCCAGGCAGAATACTTTCCAACTACAATCACTCTCTGCCTTCTCTCAGCCAGCCAATTCTGAATCTATATAGCCAAATCTCCTTGTATCCCATACTGCCTAACTTTATGAATGAGCCTACCATGGGGAACCCTATCAACTGCCTTGCTGAAGTCATATACACTACATCCACTGCTTGACCATCGTGACCTGTCTTGACACCTCCTCAAAGAACTCACTAAGATTTGTGAGGCATCAACTGCCCCTCACAAAGCCATGCTGACTGCCTTTAATCACACTATGCTTTGCTAAATAGTCATAAATCCTATCCCTCAGAATTATTTTCAAAACATTGCTGACCACTGACACAAGACTGACTGGTCTGTAATTGCCAGGGATTTCCCTATTACCCATCTTGAAAAGAGGAACAACATTCACCTTCTTCTAATCCTCCGGTACGTCTCGTGTGGAGAGTGAGGAGGCAAATATTCTCGCCAGCAGCTTAGCAACCTCCTTTTTTGCTTCCCGGAGCAGCCTAGGATAAATCTGGTCTGGCCCTGGGGATTTATCAATCTTAATGTTTGCCAAAATTTCCAGCACATCAACTTCATCAATCTTGATCTGGAGAAGACTGTATCCCAGCTCCTCTAAGTTTTCATTTACAACAAGTTCCGTTTCCTTGGTGAAAACTGAAGCAAAAAAACTCATTTAGGTCTCCCCCATCTGCTCAGACTCCACGCACAAGTTCCTTACACTATCCATGATCAGCCCTACCTTCTCCCTGATCATTTTCTTATTACTCCCATATGAGTAAAATTCCTTTGGGTTCTCCCTAATCTTTCTTGCCAAGCCTTTTTCATGCCCCCTCCTAGCTCTCCTCAGTCCAATTCTGAGCTCCTTTCTAGCAAGCCTGTAATCCTCTAAAGCTGTGCTAGATCCTTGCTTCCTCCACCTTACATAAGCTGCCTCCTTCCTTTTGACGAGAAGTTCCTCTGTTCTTGTCTTCCAAGGTTCCTTAATCTTACCCCTTCTTACCTGTCTCAGAGCCACAAATTCATGCATCACTTGCAACAACTGCTCCTTAAACAGTCTCCACATGTCTGCTGTGCCCTTTCTGTGGAACAATTGCTCCCAGTCTGTACTTCCCATCTCCTGTCTGATAGTGTCATAATTTCCTTTTCCCCAGTTAAATATCTTCCCTTGCTAACTGCTCATTTCACTCTCCAAGGCTATGCTAAATGTGAGGCAGTTGTAATCACTTTCACCAAAGTGCTCTCCCACCGTGAGATCTGACACCAGTCCTGGCGCGTTGCAGAGCACCAATCCAAAATGGCCTCTCCCCTCATCAGTCTGTCTACATACTGAGTAAGGAAACCCTCCTAAACATACCTGACAAAAACAGCTCCATCCAAACCATCTGCACTTAGGTTCCAGTCGATATTGGGAAAGTTGAAATCACCCATAACAACAACCCTGCTACTTCTGCATTTTTCCAGGATCTGCCCACCTATGAGTTCTTCAATCTCCCTACTGCTAGTAGGGGGTCTGTAGAAAACCCCCAGTGCGGTGGCTGTTCCCTTGCTGTTCCTAACTTCCACCCATACTGACTCAGTAGAAAAGCCTTCCTCAACAACCTTCATTTCTGTAGCTGTGATGCACTCTCTGATTAGCAATGCTACACCCCCACCTCTTTTTCAACCCTCCCTGTTCTTTCTAAATGTTCTAAACCCTGGAACATCAAGCAACCATTCCTGCCCCTGTGAAACCCATGTCTCCGTTATGGCCACAACATTGTAGCCCCAAGTACTGATCCATGCCCTAAGTTCGTCACTCTTATTTTGGACACTCCTTGCATTAAAGCAGACACACTTTAACCAATCCCTTTGTGTCATCACGTGAGAAACCTTCCTGATAGATTCAATATATCCTGTTGTTGTCCAGTCTGCAACTGAACCCCTCTCAGACATGTGGCTCTGATTCCCAACCCCCTGCCAAACTAGTTTAAACCCTCCCAAATCACACGAGCAAATCTCTCACCCAGGACATTTGTGCCCCTCCAGTTCAGGTGCAACCAGTCCTTCATGTACAGGTTCCACCTTCCCCAGAAGCTAACCCAATGGTCAAGGTATCTAAAGCCCTCCCTCCTGCACCAGCCTCACAGCCACATGTTAAGCTGCATTCGCTGACTGTTCCTCATCTCACTATCTCGTGGCACCGGTAGCAAACCTGAGATCACTACTCTACGTGTCCTGCTCTTCAGCTTCCAACCTAACTCTCTGTAGTCACTTTTCATATCCTCAATCCATTTCCTGGCTATACCATTAGTGCCAATATGTACCAAGATTTCTGGCTGCTCACCCTCTTTAAAAACTTCCCAAAATTCCTTCGCTCCTCCCCCGCACCTCTCGGCAAATGGAGGCCCCGACGCCTGAGATAAGTCTTTTAAACGGTTAGACTCACCTTCCCAGAATTCCTTCGCTCTTCCCTCGCACCTCTCAGCAAAATCCTTGACACAGCCAGCTCTCAGAATGAACAGTGAGTCTGACATACCTGTTCCTGTCAGCTTGGGCTCCCTGATTGGACCAGACTATCAGCCTTAAAGAGGGAACTCATATTCTGAGGTCCATCTGGCTGACCTCATTATAATCACTGCAATTATGTTTTTGAGGAAATATGTAGCGCTGGTGCAGGGTCACTAGCTAAGGGCCCCCTTAATCAGAAGGTGCCATTGTCAATTTAGAAATGTTGCTTTAAGTGGTCAACAGTGTAACGATACCCTGGCTGAGCAAAGTTGAACAGAGAGAGGTACCTAGTATGTTGCATTTCCTGACCTACTTCTTGGGGCATTGTTCTGGGTGAATTAGTGGCAGGAATCTGTTTATCCTGCTTTCAATACCCCTTGGAGGGTCTGAAGTTCTGAATGAATTAAATTGTCTATTCTCCACTTCTGGAATTGTGCCATCCTCTGGTGCCCTTTGGGCACAGATGACATTTGAAAGTTTATAGTTCTGTTCAAAAGGCAATAAAAATATTGGTCAGACTTGTAGTGCAGTCATTTGAGAGCATTGAAAATGAAAAGCACTATGCCTGCCTTACTTTCTTGTTCGCCTATTTTCTGTTGAAAAACATGAACTGAAATGTGCAATTAAAAAGGCTGCAATGAAGTTGTTTGTTGGATAAGCTGCTTGTGCCAAGTTTACATCAATACTGGTGCAAAGCGGATATGCAAAAGAGCAAACCCATAATGCTCGAGGCCAGTGACTAATACAGCATTCTTTTAAAGGTGCAACAGTGGGTTAAATCCCATTGAGAAATTTCTGGATCTTTGTTATTGCGACGTACAGCACATACCAAAATAAAATGTTCTGCTCTCAGTTCATCTCCAATCCAGATGCTTTTGGAATGGGAATTGACGATTGCTGAAACAATTGTCTGCAAACAGGAAATAATCTGAGAGTTTAAATTTAAAGATATACTGTCAGGGAATTAGGACAATTTCAGGAAAGCATATCCAAGCTGAGCTTACTGCATGTGAAACCTAATATCACTTATTTGCTAAAGGCCACACAGTAGCAGGTATGAGACCTGAAGAAGTGGAGAATACCTTTTGATGTCTGCTTTGGTGTGGGAGCCTTAGCAGCAGCCACAATCAATGATGAGATAATTTCATCATTAGTTTCATTTTGTATTTTTTTTGCTAATTATTGTGGTTACATGTGAAATGCCACTTTTCCAGCAACATTAGAGTGCTACTCTAAGAGAAATATTCCTGGATCAACCCTTCACCTGTCTGGAATAAACAGGACCTCTCATTACTATAGCAGCTGTCTAAACAATCTGTTTAAAAACTGCACGTGTCCTTTCCCATATGTCTTCCACAGAGCTAAAATCATTTATACATATGGCAGTTGTAAGTTTTATACAGCACTTCATCTATCTGAAAGGCATTTCAATTATCTCATTGGAATACAGGCATTCTATGTGTGGGAGCTGGAGGGGTTTAGTGTGGGTGAGTGGAAACAAAGTTACTGTTGTCTAGTTTGGTCAGTCCAATCTTGCTGAAATGAGCCAGTGGTATAACTGATGTGTGTGTTGTTCTGAGTTGAATGAGCTGGATGTACAAGTTAAATCTGGTAATGTCGTCAGATTGGTTCGCACCTAGGGGTGCAGGGAAACAGGATCAGCCATTGGTGGGTCACTTCTCAGCTCTGTTTTAATTGCTAAACTGACTGGTCTCTGCTGGCCAAATCTGGGTTAGAAAATCTCCCCAATATTTTTCAGACTTGAAATGTGTATGTAATTAGGGAAGGTCAGAAGTCACATGACACCAGGTTATAGTCCAACAGGTTTATTTGACATCAAAAGCTTTCAGAGCGCTGTTCTTTCATCAGGTAAACGTCACCTGACAAAGCAGTAGTGCTCCAAAAGTTAGTGCTTCCAAATAAACTTGTTTGACTATAACCTGGTGTCATGTAACTTCTGACCTTGCCTACCCCAGTCCAACACTGGCACCACCACATCATGTGCAATTGGAGATCAGCAGTATGGTCAAATTGGAGCCAGGATCTGGATCTCTGAAGATAAAGGGGACACCTCTTGTTAGTTTGGAGGATAGCAATGTTCCTCATGCGTCTTTTTGAGAGGTTGTGCATGGTGTGTGCAGTCCAGTACACCCCACCTTGCCATGCCATGTCCTGGGGAGTGTTGGTGAACAAAGAGATCTTGGAGTGCAGGTTCATAGCTCCTTAAAAATGGAGTCACAGGTAGATAAGATAGTGAAGAAGGCGTTTGGTATGCTTTCCTTTATTGTTCATAGCATTGAGTATGGAAGGTCATGTTGCGGTCTTACAGGAAATTGGTAAGGTTACTTTTGGAAAATTGTGTACAATTCTGGTCTCCCTCCTATCAGAAGGATGTTGTGAAACTTGAAAGGGTTCGGAAAAGATTTACAAGAATGTTGCCAGGGTTGGAGGATTTGAGCTATAAGGAGAGGCTGAATAGTCTGGGGCTGTTTTTCTTGGAGCATTGGAGGCTGAGGGATGAACTTAGAGGTTTATAACACCAGGAGGGGCATGGATAGGATAAATAGACAAGGTCTTTTCCCTCGGGTGGGGGAGTTCCAGAACTCGAGGGCATACGTTCAGGGTGAGAGGGGAAAATTTAAAAAGGGACCTAAGGGGCAATATTTTCACACAGAAAATCATGCATGTATGGAATGAGCTGCCAGAGGAAGTGGTGGAGGCTGGTAGAATTATAACATTTAAAAGCCATCTGGGTAGGTATATGACTAGGAAGGGTTTGGAGGGATACAGGCCAAATGCTGGCAAATGGGACTAGATTGGGTTGGGATATCTAGTCGGCCTGGACGAGTTGGACTGAAGGATTTGTTTCCGTGCTGTACATCTCTATGACTATGACTCTAGCTGGCTATCACTGCAGTTTCCAGAGTCCTTGGCAGAGAATGCTACAGATCTATATATCCCCTCAGGCATCTACCTTTTAACTCTCTGAATTTTCATATGAGAATTCGGGAATAGGCATGATTCCAGTTTCCTAAACCACTGTCTTCATTCTGTTGTGGCTTATTCATGATTTAAAAACAGCTACTATTGTCATGTTACATAAAAGCAACACAATTATCTTCTGTGATGTAATATGTTCTGACTTAAACTGCACCAACATGTTCAAGTGCTTTCCAAACAAATTAGAATAATATGCCAAACAAATTTCAATACCGACTGCATTATTTAACTGGAAAATATTTTAATATATTCTTTGAGTCATTCCTATCCTGGTCCCCAGTGCAGCAAAATTCACATACTTAATATAAAAAGTTCTCTTTTAGAAAGAAATATGGGTGGAAAATTAATCTTGTATCCTTTTTTCCAGGCATTAAATACACAAAAATGAACCAATTGTGTGGCACAATACCTTTCACCCCAAGGGCTTCTGAGAAATGTCTGACCAAACATTGAGCTGGCTCATTTTTCAGGCATTCAATGCACCTGCCTAAAACAGGCTTTAGGCCCTTCATTGGCATAGAGAAGCAATCTAACCATACTTCTTTGATATTTTAAGTTATTAATTGGACTGTTTTATAGGAAAAAGTACTTTTTTGAGATGTGAATGCAGTTTGTTCATCAGTTACCACTGAAAAGGTCAGCAGTTGACAAAGAAGGCGGCAGATAATTGCATGTTTGTCTTTTGCGAGATACAGCACAGCAGCATTTATTCCCTACCCTTATTTGCTTTTGAACTCGTCATTTCAGAGGGCGGTTAAGAATTAACCATGTTGCTGAGAGTCAGGAATCACATACAGTCCAGATGAAGTAAGGATGGCAGATTTCCTTCTGTAAAGAACATCATTTAACCAGAGATATTTTTACAACAGTTATTGATAGTTGTCATGGCAACTTTATTATTGTTATTATCATTGACAGCAGTTTATATTCCAGAATAATCAACTGAATCTATATTGGACTAGCTTTCATATTGGAAGTGAATTCATGTTCCCAGAGATGGCATCTGGATAATTAGTCCTGGAAGATTACCACTCTGTCATCTCGATCCCCCGAGTGAGCTCTCTATGAAGGCTTGATATGGACTGACACATCCTCATCATTTTGATGAGCTCTAAGCATCAGTTTCCTTGTGACCCTCAAGCCTCCAGTTTGGGAGTAAAATTTGTCTAAATATCTAGCAGAGGTGACTACAGATCCAGTCTGATATCAGACAGCCCCATTTTTGGCAGGTTTGAGCTCTGTCCAGTCCTAAATGTTTCATGTCTGGTATTTTATTTTGAAATGCCTGCAAAAACCACAATTATTTATCTTCCTTGGCTCTGGGAAGAAACCACAAACCCCACACGCTTGATGTATAAGGTTCCTGTCCTGAGTGATGAGCTCCTGGCTTAAACCAGGATCATATTAATATCTAGACTCTATTTATAACCAATACAATCTTCTATTCATATAGTATCATGAGCTATGTGGCTGGCACCTCATAAACCACTGGCTTATAAAGAGCAGGAAGCACAAAGAATTGACACAAAGGCTACCTCTACTTCTGGGGCTTGCTGTATATATTCAATTTTTATCACTTATTGTTGACAATTATTTTGGTTTATTATTTGACATAGACTGTCCATGTTACTATCTATCATACTTATCTCTTGACGTTCATCCTATTCTGGTAAATAACTTTCTTTCCTTCCTCACATTCATTTGGAACGCAGAGGGAGTTCAAAAGGTCTATGATTGATTTATTATTGTCACATATACTGGGAAACAGTGAAAAGTATTGTTTTGCATGCTATCTAGACAAATCATGCCTTATATAAGTACATCAGGATAATAGAACTGAATACAGAATATGGTTTTATAACTAGAGAAGGTGCAGAGAAAACCCAAAAGTCTGGTAACAGCAGGGAAAGAGCTGCTCTTGAACCTGTTGGTACATCTCTCTCCCTTCCCATCTTGTCAGATACAATCACCCACTTGACTTGTACTCAAGTTCCAGCGGAACTCTCATCCCTACTCAGTTGGTTTGACTGAAGTGGAATGTTAGGAGAAAGCGGCCTCCTCTACATTGGGGAGACAGGACGCCTAATTGTGGAACGCTTCAGAGAACATCTCTGGGACACACACATGAAGCAACCCCACTGCCCCATGGCTGAACGCTTTAACTACCCCTCCCATTTCCTCAAGGACATGCAAGTCCTGGGCCTTCTCCATTACCAAAACCTTTCCATCTGCAGCCTGGAAGAAGAACGCCTCATCTTCTGCCTTGGGACCCTCCAACCTCAAGGGATCAATGTGGATTTTCACTTTCCTCATTTCTCTCCCCCACCTTATCCCAGATCCAACCTTCCAACTCAACACCACTCTCTTGACCTATCTGCTCTACCCCCCTCTCTGACCTCTCATCTTCACCCCCACCTTCATCTACCTATTGCACTCTCAGCTACCTTCCCCCCAGTCCCACCCCCCCCCCCCCCCCCCCAGTCCCACCCCCCCCCCCCCCCCCCCCCTCCCATTGATCTCTCAGCCCTGTGGTCCACAAGTCTCATTCCTGATGAAGGGCTTATGCCCAAAACGTTGATTCCCCTGCTCCTCGGATGCTGCCTGACCGGCTGTGCTTTTCCAGCACCACACAATTGACTCTGAAGTGAGATGTTGTTTGTTGATGAACAGTAAGGTGTAATTTGAGGGAACATTGTTGTGAATCAGAATTTAATCAAATCAGGAACCTATCAGTCACGAATTTAACTTGTAGATTGCACAGACTTAAGCTGAGAATGTCAGGGCCAATATTTATTTTAAAGCTTGTTTTGTGTTCTATTTGAGTTTTGCTAAAATTGATAATGCAAAGTATTGTAATGGAGTGCAAGTGAGTGAGCAGGAACAGGACGCCCGAGTAATTTCATTTTTAAGAGGAGGAGATGTGAGGTTGAGCAAATCTGACCCTTGCAAAAATACACCAGAGTTGGAAATGGAAGGCTTTGATAGCCAGTAGAAGCATAAGAACATAAAACGTCATCCAAATCCTTTTTCATCACATTTTTGTGCCAACATGTCATTACATTTTTGATGGCCTGTTAATGTAAAATTGGCACCAGCTGACCTTTGAATGGAGCTGTATTCTTAACTCCACAAATTTCTCCAAATGTTTTCCATTTTTCCCCTTAGTAACTGAAATATTTCGGGCATAGGTTTAGAGTGAGAGGGGAAAAATATAAAAAAGACCTAAAGGGGCAACTTTTACACGCAGAGGGTGGTACGTGTATGCCAGAGGAAGTGGTGGAGGCTGGTACAATTGCAATATTTAAGAGGCATTTGGATGGGTATATGAATAGGAAGGGTTTGGAGGGATATGGCCGGGTGCTGGCAGGTGGGACGAGATTGGGTTGGGATATCTGGTTGGCATGGAAGGGTTGGACTGAAGGGTCTGTTTCCATGCTGTACATCTCTATGAGACTATGACCCTATGTCAAAATTAAGGTTTAAATGACATTTCTTTTAAAGTCGTAAAATAACAGCATTTGATTTCATCATATCAATTAATTATATCAATTGACTTGATGATGGACATTTCCTTTGAATTAGTAAAGAGAGTTGAGAAAGGTACAGCATGATAGATGTTTTACATATGGATTTTCAAAAGACATTTGATAATAAGACCATAAGAACGAGAAACAGGAGTAGGCCATTCAGCCCCTTGACCCTTCTCTGGCATTCAAAAGGATCATGGCTGATCTGACATTCCTCAGCTCCACTCCTTTGCAGTTCCCTGTAACCCTTGATTCCCCTTGTTATTGATCAGACCAGACCCCCCACTTAAAAATATTTTAAGAAGGTAGCCTAGACCTTAACATTTTCGCATTTTAAAAGGGAGATGTAAAGTGTCTGTTCCAGATGCAATGCAACTCGTCAAACTACTCGATACTAAGCAAAAGACAACTTATTTAAACATTGGAGTTAAAAATACAACCAAAGACAACAGGAATTTAGAATACAACTCTACTGGAAAAATTAACAGAATAATAGATACAGTAGCTATTAATTAACTGTTCCAATGTAGTAACATCCCATAAACACACCCCTTGGCAAAAGAGGAAAATTCAGACAGATTCTCACATGCAGTTTTCCAGGAAGGAAAATAAAAATCAAGAGAAAATTCAGAGACAGTAGCATCCAGGAGACATTTACTGAAACTTCCAACTCTGCTGAGACCCCAACAGCTTCTGATGCAACTGAGGAATCAAAACCCCTAATCTGTTTCAGCTGGCCATACCCACTCAAGCGGTTTACACAAGTGATTGTCAAAAGCTCGCTCAACACCTCTGCTTTACAACCTCTCTTCAAAAATACAGGACAAAAACAGGGCGGTATGGTGGGTCAGTGGATAGCACTGCTGCCTCACAGCATTAGGGTCCCAGGTTTGATTCCAGCCTCAGGCGACTGTCTGTGTGGAGTTTGCACATTCTCCCCGTGTCTACGTAGGTTTCCTCCAGGTGCTCCGGTTTCCTCCCACAGTCCAAAGATGTGCAGGTTAGGTGAATTAGCTATGCTAGATTGCCCATAGTGTTAGGTGCATTAGTCAGAGGGAAATGGATCTGGGTAGGTTACTCTTCGGAGGGTTAGTGTGGACTGGTTGGGCCGAAGGGCCTGTTTCCACACTGTAGGGAATCTAACTTAAAATGACAGCATCATCACACATACTGATTAACAATTTATTTGTTTCAACATTACTTGTACAGAAGGACTCTGCCCCATAGCTCTCTGTAGCAAGAAGTTCCAAAGATTCTCAACCCTCAGAGAAGGAAGTCCTCCTCATCTCAGTCTTTTTAAAAATCCGTTTGTGGGATGTGAGCATTGCTGACTGGCCAACATTTATTGCCTTTCCCAGTTGTCCTTGAGAAGGTGGTAATGAGCTGCCTTCATGAACTGCTGCAGTCCACCTGCTATGGGTTGACCCATGATGCCCTTAGGGAGGGAATTCCAGGATTTTGACCCAGCGACAGTGAAGGAACAGCAATATATTTCCAAGTCAGATAGTGAGTGGCTTGCAGGGGAACTTGCATGTGGTGTTCCTTTGTACCTGCTGTCCTTGTCCTTCTAGATGGAAGTGTTCATGAGTTTGGAAAATACCGTCTAAGGATTCTTGGTGAATTTCTGCAGTGCATCTTTTAGATAGCACACTCTACAGCTACTGAGTGTTGGTTGTGGAGGGAGTGGATATTTTTGGATATGGTTCTACTTTGTCCTAGATGGTGTCAAGCTTCTTGAGTGTTATTGGAGCTACAACCATCCAGGCCACTGGGGAGTATTCCATCACATTCCTGACTTGTGCTTGTAGATGATGGACAGGCTTTGGGGAGATAGGACATGAATTATTCTCTGCAGCAATCCTAGCCTTGTAGCCACTTGACTGGTGAGTCCAGTCAAGTTTCTTGTCAATGCTAACCTCAAGGATGTTAATAGTGGGGGCTTCAGTGATGGGCAACGCCATTGAATGCCAAGAGGCAGTGATTAGATTGTCTCTTATTGGAGATGGTCATTGCCTGGCATTTGTGGGGTATGAATGTTACTTGCCACTTGTCAGCCCAAGCCTGGATACTGTACAGATCTTGTTACATTTGACCATGGACTGCTCTTCTACCAGAGGAGTCACAAATGGTGCTGAACATCGTGAAACCATCACCAAACATCCACACTTCTGACCTTATGATGGAGAGAATTAGCATTCCTTAATTCTAAGACCATGACTTCTCGTTCTTGTCTGTTCCATGAGGGGAAAGATCCTCTCAACATTTACCCTTAAGAATTCCGTATGCTTGAATGGGATCACTTCTCATTCATCTACAATCCAGTGAGTAGAGTTCCAACTTTTAGTCTTTGTATCCAACATTTGTTTGGAATATAGAAGCATATAAAGATCAAGAATAAATAACCTGGACTTTGGTATGTGGAGTACTACGTTGAATTTTGCTGATAAAAAAAATTGCTGATTTAAAACTCTTCCACAGAGTAATAGAAAGCAGGATAGGGATGGATTTCAGGAGAGCACAGACACACTACTTAAATGATCAGACACACGGTAGGCTGGTTTACCAGGATGATCCCAGGAATGAGAGACTTCAATTTCTTGGGGAGACCAGAGAAACTGGGATTATTCTGCTTGGGCAGAAAAATTAATAGATAATTCATCAATTATGAGAAGTTTCAATAGAGTAAATTGTGAGATGTGTTCTCTTGTGGTGGGGAGGAGAACTGGATCTTGGTGTCATGACTTCTGTTTTGTGGCAGGAGGCTGGGTCCCAGAATTCCCTGTTAGGCTCTGGGGCTCCCCTGACAGAAGTCGTCACCTCAGGAGGACACTGTCACTATCAAGTTGAGGAGAAAGATCTTCAGTAGGTTGGCAGCAGCTCTTGCAGGCTGGAGAAACCAGAGAGGCCAAAGGCTTAAAGCAAAGGCAGAGAGCGAGAGCGAGAAGGGAAGCAGCAGGAGCAAAGGTTAGCAGCTGATAATTCACAGTATCACGGATCCCAAGCCATAAATATAGCAGACCGAAGCCATTGCGTAAACAGCTGGCAAGTGGCGTTGATGCAGGTGAACTGAAGGTGTAACTAAACTGGCTGGATTACATGTCTATATTCAAGAGGCTATGAGAGGAGAAATAGCCATTCTGTGTATGGGAGACAAGGTAGTAAGCCATTACTTAAAATGTATTGTGAAAATTACAACTTTAAGTGAAGTGATTTTAGGTGAATCATCAGTTCCCATGAAAACCAACATGAAACCTGGTGTTAGGGTTGATTGGACATTCCTTGCTCAAAATAAAATAATGTTCAGGTCCAAATACTCTCCTTTATTGATACTTTGTACTCCTAACAGAAATAATTTGCAAAAGGAAGTAAGTCTCTAAATTCAAAAGAAATACTGTACAGTTAGGTAGATCAGAACCTTAAACCAAAATAAAGAACCGCAGATGCTGGAGATTCGAAACAAAAATTGTAAGAGAAACTCCGCAGGTCTGGCAGCATCTGTGGGAAGAAAACAGTTCTGATAAAGTGTCACTAGACTATGCTTTCTTCCCACAGATGCTACCAGACCTGTTGAATTTCTCCAGCAATTTCTGCTTTTGTTTTACATCAGAACCTCTTTCGGCAGAAACCACCTTTAAAACATTGAGTTGAAATTGTGTATCTATAACTTCTCCATTAATGAATAAAACAACCTCTAAAATAAATACATTTTAAAAAAGAAAAAAAAAATCAGTATACATGTAAGTAATATAAATACATGCTAAAATTACACTCACCTAGTGAAGCTTTCATTGACCGGGCTCTATCTAGTGGTAGAAGCTGGTCACTACGGACAAAACCACCTGCATTGACTAACATCTGTCACTAGGTGGAGAAAAGGACTCCAGAGCAAGTTCAGAATGGGAGCCAGGAGAAAAATGGACACCAGGAGACATTAACAGTAAGAACAGAGGGTGGGAACAGGAGCTCAGTGAATTGATGTTGGGAGGGTAAGAGGGACTGAAGGAAAACCAGCAGGGTTTCAATAGTGATTGGGTAGACCTCATTAACTATGAGGTTCTTGATTGGGGTTGTTAACCTGGGCTAATCGGAAACCTCCTAGTCAATAAGATCCACTTGGTCCCAAGCTCTCCAGGTTCACAACTAATTGTGGGAGTGGAAGGTTTAGAGAGCAGAACAGAGTGAACAACATAAAAGTGAAACTCACAATGTTAAGTGTATTGTCATTATGAGCAAAGTTAAGGTGAAACAGTATTTTGTTTATCATTCACGGAATATGGTCATTGCTGGCTGGGTTAGCATTTATCATTTGTCTGTTGTTGCAGCTCACTTCCACCTTATCAAGCAGAACTAGGGATGGGCAATAAATATTGACCCAGCCAGCAATCTTCACATCTTGTAAATGAAAGAAATAAAGCTTTAATTGGGTTGACTTCAAATGGGGACTTATTGTAATCTGGTTTGTATGGCCAAAAGAAATTAGGAATAGGAGCTCCACCAACTGAAGCTGTTGCCTGGATATTAAAAAAAAACAGAATTTAAGCTTTTAACAATCTGTTGATGGATGTGGAACATTGGCTGTGAATATTGATGGTATTTTGTTCATTTAAGCTTTTCCATTCATGTTTATGCAGATCAATGCCTGTACAAGAAAGAATCCCTGTCTTGTAGCATTCTGTGTGTTTGAATAACTTGAAAAGTTCCATCAATTTGAAATAATTCTGGGCATAGGTTTGCTCACTGAGCTGGAAGGTTCATTTTCAGACATTTCATTACCATACTAGGTAACATCTTCAGTGAACCTCCGAACGAAGCACTGCTGATAATTTCTGCTTTCTATTTATATGTTTGGGTTTCTTAGAGTTGGTGATGTCATTTCCATTCTTTTTCCCAGGGAGTAGTAAATTGGGTCCAAGTCAATGGGTTGGTTGATAGAGTTCCGGTTGGAATGCCATGCTTCTAGGAATTCTTGTGCATGTCTCTGTTTGGCTTGTCCTAGGATGGATGTGTTGTCCCAGTTGAAGTGGTGTCCTTCCTTATCTGTATGTAAGGATACTAGTGAGAGAGGGTCATGTCGTTTTATGGCTAGTTGATGTTCGTGGATCCTGGTGGCTAGTTTTCTGCTTGAAATGTTCCTAAAGAGGGCTAGTTTGTTGAGTGGTGGAGAGTATGTTGGATTGGTAGACTAAACTGGACAACTGTTTCAAAGTTCCAGCTCAAGCTAGACAGCCAAATATTATCCCTCTGGGCTGTAAGATGTTATGAATCTTATGCCTTGATTAAAGTTTTCACTTGAAGAACAGCCTTTCATGAAAGATTGGAATTGATGGGGTCGATTTGAAGTGTCTGAATTGCATTGGCAGTGACAACAGGGAGGTAAGTTTCACTGGCTGAGTCTCATCAGCAAACATCAAAGTGACTTGCAATAAAAATATCATCGAAGGGTGAAGCAGCTGCCCAGCTGAAAGACTGAGCAGCAAAGGCCCAAGCCAAACAGAGGGCGAGTTAACCAGTACAATGCTAAATCTTCAGATTGAGATTATTGTCAAGGATAGGAGATTGGAGAAGACCTGTGCAACTCCAAGGTTTTCTTGTGGGGATGAAAAGAGTACCTCTGCTCTTCCTAATACACAAAGAAACATAAAAAAGATCATGAAGAAAATTCTCCTCTGAGCCTTTACTAGCCTTGTATTGATTTTCACAAAGGTTTAGCTGAAACCATCATTACTAATCCCTCCTTCAGATTAAATGTTCATATTGCAGTCAGGATCCGCTAGTCTTATCAGAACATGATCTGCATTTTTCAAGACGATTCCACCACTTTAGGACAGCTGTCCCTGCTAACAGCGTTTTACAACTGGGATATATTGTAGGAAGGGGTTAGAGGTAATGGGACTAATGAGCTGTAAGAGATATCACTGGAGGGAGTGAGTAGCAGAGACTTGAGTGTGTGTAGAAGCATAGGTTTGGAAGAAGATCAATTGACATACACACATAGATACATACATACAAACATACAAACATTGTGGAATGGAACCACATAAGAAATCCCAGTTTGAACATTGAGTGTCTTCTGAAGGCCAATCTACCATTTCAATTACCTTTAATCTATTCTTCTAGTGTTAACTCTTCAACTGTTACACTAGTTCCTCTTTATTTACTTCTTAAACTATTTATAATTTTAAATGCCTAATAATTCTCCCCTTAGCTTCCATTATCTTCCATTAGAGGAGGAGCCCAGCTTCTCTGGTGTATCTATACAAAGCATAGAATTGCATAGGTTGGAGGGACGGAGAATATGAGAGACCCTGGATTGGTGGGTGCCATGAGATGGCATGGTTTGTATGGCTAAGGCACAGAAGTGTATGGGAGAAATATGAAGCGATGTGTGAGGGGTAAAGCCTGAAGGACTGTGTTATTAATTCTTTCACAAAGTTTTGGTAAACATGCTGAAGAACTGAGGCAGATATATTGCAGAGCTAGCCTCCACACCCTGGAGCCTTTGTGGCTGCCTCTGAACACTTTCTAGGGGCAATGGACATTACTCCCATTTCCACCCATCCTCTTGGAATAATCTCCAGGGATCCTATCTCCTATGTTGGGTTTGCAGAGTTAGGAATTATCCCGACTCCACTCTCCCAACCCAGGAGTGAAAATTGAGCTCTAACTGTGGCTAGAATGAAGACAATAGGAATTACCCCATTGCAAACACCTCAGAAAACTATTGCCATTTTGAATTGTTGACTAACTTGCTGGTGTACTTGGGGCAATATTTTACAGTGTGGGGCTTTCATGGGTAGATATAGTGTCAACTAAGCCAGTAACAAGAGAGGAGGATTATCATGGGGTGGAAAACATTGACGTGTATGTCAAGCTTGGACTGTTCATATATTTCTCAGTGACTCATTGCAATGTCACTTTGGCAAAATGTCCAAACAAATTTAGGGATCTGTGAAAACCCATGGATGGTTGCACCATCTGGCATTCCCAGCAGAAAGTTGTGCTTACAGATTGTGCAACTTGGGAAATCACAGAGAAAACAGCTTCTGATCTTCCACCAATGCATCTTACCCAGTGAATCATTCAGTCCCCGATTTCTCAATGTGTCTCTGTGGAAATCTAAATCATGGAAGTACTCCGGAAAGGAACTGAATAACAAAGAGGGATAATAAAAACAAGCTAAAATAAATGATTTTAAATTCTTTTTGGGAGCACCTTGTAAATCTATATGTAAGAAATGTAGTTTCGCTCCCATGGATATTTACTGTTCCAACTTTCCTGGAAACTGCTGAGATGCCAGACCATGATGACACATTCCAAGGATCTCCTGCTTGTATTCATTTTCCATTCACTCAAGCAAGAGTCTAACACCTGTCAGCAAGTGATTTTACTTCAGCACCTGTTACTGGGCAGTGAAATTGATTGAATTTTAGAAGAGAAATTAAATGAGATTTCACAAATTTAAATCATGTAAATGGAAATAATTTGAAGAAAATAATTCCACAGAGGGCATTGATATTATATAGAAGAAGAGTGAGGCAAAATTGTCTTTGTTTCCTGATCATTATTTTCTAATACCAATAGTGTATAGAAGAATAGTGTATTCTTCTATAGTGTAATAGTTGCACTCCTGTTCGAGGAGAAAGTGAGGACTGCAGATGCTGGAGAGTCAGAAGGGCTTATGCCTGAAACATCAACTCTCCTGCTCTTTGGATGCTGCCTGACCTGCAGTGCTTTTACAGAGTCACACTTTTCGACTCACACTCCTGCGCAATCCTACGCGGTACAAGAATCACGCAATACAAATAGCACTTAAAATGTTGGCGATGCAATCACGCTATAGCCAACAATTGTTTTAAATGTTTGCGCTTTAGAAACAGCACCCCTTATTTATCAAACACGTTAAAACAAATACACATTCTCACAGAATGACCTGTAGATATGTAGTTTGTCTTTGTAGATAGAGTCACCATAGGGCTGCTCTCTCTCTCAGGCAACTGTTTGTGAGTTTAACACAAGGATCACAACAGCTGAGGTGTGGGGAGAGCTTGAGAAGGCAGATTGTTCAAGGTGACCTCAGCCAATGTGGGAATTGAACCTGTGCAGTTGGCAACACTCTGTATTACAAACCAGCCACCCAAGCTAAGCCGACATACCATTGTGTTTTGCCCACACTGTGTAAAGCACCTTTCATGAACACCGATACAATCTCCTGAACCATTTCATATGCCTATTTATTCCACTAGGTGTTTCTCAGCACAAAAATGGACTAGTCTCCAGCAATGTCTCTCCTCACACCATACATTTTAGTTGAAATAAAATAATTCATTATGATTGGCAGTGGTTTGAAGTTCCAACAATCCTATTTTATTTCATTGTTTATTACCAGTACGGTTGAAGAAAAAGAAAAACACTGAAATCAGAAACTGAAGCCAGAAGAAATATGAGTTGTGCCAAAGTCCATCATAACACAGCAGTAGAATACAATAATGGGATAATGGTTGAAATACACCAAGACTAGGAGAGACGTTGAGAAGGGAATGAACTCACAGAAGGAGGAAAATGGTTTGGAGGAAAGAGGTGTCATAGGAGAGCATGAACTGTGTTTTCCATGAGTGGCACAAATGCCCACTCACATTAAACCACCAGTATGGTTGATCAACTTGTGGCAAATGAAGTTTCTTAAAATAGTAAGGTTACATTCAAAACAATAAAAAATAAAGTTTGATTGGTGCTGCCACAGTCTAGAAGTTGTGCTGTGCCCAACTTCAACAGACAGCATGGACTATTTAACTTAATACATTCCTTATACTGTGTTTGTGATTATAACCACCATAAAAGGACTGGAATTGAACAATTTATTGCATGACATGACATGTTGGGATGAGGCAAGGATACTGGGAATTAGAAGATTATTGTCTCATATAACTGTGTTTTCTTGAAAGGCATAAATGCAGCATAACCTATTTGATTGGTTTACTTTGTTGGAGTCACCCAGTGCTTCTGAGATTTTGGCTGAGGCTGATGCGTGATTTTCAGTAATTTTTAGACTGACAACTTTAAAATGAAATGCCGGTCTTAGCCAAGGAGTGAAACATCAGACTAATAGACAGTCAATGGTTCACCAGCACAGCCAGGTTTCCTGGACAGTTTGATGAATGCATGTCATAGAAATCTGACAGGATTAGTAATAAAGTCAAAGATTTTTTGAAGGGTGGCTTTGCAAACAAAACCACAATTCTTTAATGTGTTTAGTTTTGGTTAGTTTTACTGGCACGCTATCCCAAATTGCTAACATACTAAAATTGCCCACTTGTTAATGGTGAGGTGGTGCACTGACCAGAAAATTGACATTGATGTCTCACTTGGGATCCAATTCCAGACAAAGTGCTAGAATTAAGATTTCTTTCTGATCACCACGAAGACCTTAAACAAAATGACCCAGTAATTCCTTGAATCTCTTGCCAGATTTCTTTAACTTTGTCAGAACTTACTAGAAGCAAAACAGGAACACAGCTGGACTGAGACTGTGGACTGGATTTTATGCGCTGAAATTGACAGCCACTCACCGCTCAAACAAAGAATTAAACAGCCAGTCTGGCTGCCAACATGAGAAATTACAGCATAATATTAGCATCATGTTGCAAATAGCGAGGCAAACAGAGGTTTCATGCCTTCTTAACTGACCTTCAAATCTCAGGGTCGGTGTTGTTAACAAGCCAATTGATCCAAACCTTATACTGCCCATGCACAAGTAAGGTTGGCACATAGGTAGGAGTTGGATTTCAGCTTTTTTTGACCCACTGGTTAAAAGATTGGAACAAAAGGACATGGTAGTGTTATATCATTTGGAGAATTTTCTGTGTCAACTGCGGGCACTCATTCCCCCAACTTCCAAAAAGATGTTATTTTTCCCTTTATCACCTCCCACCTGCTCACTAAAACCAATCTCCCCACAGCCCACACATATCCCACCCACAAATCTTGGGAATCACCTGGCTTCTGGATCTAACTGATCTCCATGGACCCCACATGGAGTCTCCATGCAATGAAGTCTGGAGAGACTTGGACTGCTAGAGTTTCTGGCCAATCAAATTGGCTGGCAGAACTGTCTCCCACTAAGGGATAAAACTCTGCCCTCCATCTTCTCATGATCCTCACAATGTGTTATGGCTGAAGGACAGTCTTGTTTAGCTTTTTGTTTTGTGACCAACTATTTACTGGTGGAGAGGGCAGGATCTTGTCAAATTCAGTCCTGTGTTAACTCAGATATTTTAAAGTCACCCTAGGAAGGGGTGAACCCTCTGAATGGTCTTCCATTTGCAAATTTTTCACAGCGGACAACGCTATAATCATCCCAAAGATATTAGATAAACAACACAGTATTGGGAGGACAAGTCTTATAACAGTCTCTATCACTAGGAATAAAATATTTGACAAACTAATGGGACTGAAGGCAAACAAATCACAAGGACCTGATGGCATACATCCAAGGGTTTCAAGGGAAGTGTCTACAGAGATAGTGGAGGCATTGGTTGAAATATTCCAGAACTCACTGGACTCCAGGCGGGTTTGAGCTGATTGCAAAACCACTAATGTGAACGCTCCCTGTTCAAGAAGGCAGGGAGACAAAAAGCTTGCGACTATAGGCCAGTTAGCCAGCAATTTGTTGTTTTTAAAAATGTTCAAGTCTATTATTAAAGAAGCAACAGCAAGACATTTCGAAAAGCTTAATACAACAGGATCAGCATCATTTGGTGAAAAAGAAATCATGGTTGACAAATTTGTTCGAGTTTTTTGAGAATGTAACCAGCAGAGTTGGTAAAGGGAAACCCTTTTGTGTTTGGATTTTCAAAGGGTATGTGATAATGTGCCACACAAAAAGTGATTGCACAAAATAAGAGCCCATAGTATTAAATGTGATGTGTTAGCATGGATTAAGAATTGATTAACACAAGAGAGAGTTGTGATTAACGTGTTATTTCAGTTGGAGGAGGAGGCAGTATGTGATATAGCCAAATTTTCTGATAACAGAAAAGTAGGTGTGAGGGCAAATTGTGATGATGGCATAAGAATCTGCAAGAGAACACAGGCTGGGGGAATGGGCAAAACACTTGGTACATGGAGTTCATGTAGGAAGGTGTGTGTTTATAATGTACTTTGATTAGTCTAAAAGCAGATTATTATTTCAGTGGGGAAAGCCTCCAAAAAAGTGTAGCACTAATGGTTCTGGGTGTTCTTGAAATTTCAAGAGTTAGTGTGCAGGTGCTACAAGTAATTAAGAAGGCAAAGGTATTTTGGCCTTTATTGCTAAGGGGTTGCTGTTCAAAAATAGGGAAGTTTTATTACAACCATATAGGGTGTTGGTGAAGCCACACCTGGAGTACTGTGTACAGTTTGGTCCCTGTAATTAATAAAGAATATAATGGTGGGCTATTCAAGAGTAAGTCATTTGGCAGATTCCTGGGTGAAAGGATTGACTTATCAAGAATGGCAACACAGGTTAGGTCTTTACTCATTAGAGTTGACAAGAATGAGAGGTGATCTTACTGGAACATACAAGATTTCGAAGGGACTGGGGGATATAGTTACAGGATAAGTGGGTGTACATTTAAAACTGAGATGCAAAAGAATTTCATCACTTAGAGGATAGTGAACATAAGGAATTCTCTATTCCTGAAAGTGGTGGATCCTAGATCATTGAAAACATTTTAAAAGGAGAATCTTGAAATATCAGAGATATGAGGTCTATGGAGAACAAAAGTGGTGAGCACTGCTGCCTCAGAGCACCAGGTATATGGGTTCAATTCCACCCTCAGGCAACTGTCTGTCTGAAGTTTGCACAATCTCCCCATATCTACACCAGTTTCCTCCAGGTGATCCAGTTTCCTCCCACAGTCCAACGACGTGCAGGTTAAGTGGATTGGCCATGCTAAATTGCTCATGGTGTTCAGGGATGTGCAGGAGAGGTGGGGTAGCCATGGAAATGCAGGGTTAGAGGGATAGGGTAGGGGTTGGGTCTCAATGGATCCTCTTTGGAGAGTCAATGTGGACTTGATGGACTGAATGGTCTGATCCCACACTATAGGGATTCTATGAAAGAGTACAAAAGAGGAGTTGAGTCCTAAGGCAGGTTAGACATGATATTATGGAATGGTAGGATAGGCTGAGTCCAAATAGCCTACTCCTGCTCCTATTTCTTGTGTTTTCTTTCCCAACTCAGATTACACCTGGAGTATTATTAGAGGCAGCATACCATGGCCTTTAAATGAGTAGAAAATAGGTCTCGCTGATGGAAATGAGGAAAGTACAAAGAAGAAAAGTTAGATTCATTTTAACCGATTCATTTCCACTCATAGAAACCTACTCCATCATTCACACTGTACAACCTGGGAGAGGCAGTCTGTCAAATGTAAGAGTTCGCATTTCACACAATGACCTCAAAGAAAATTAAATTGCAAAGGAACATGTCTTCATTCACCATGAGTTGTAAACATAAATGTTGTTAGAATTAAACAGCTTTGCCTGTAGATCTTGTTTATGCAACATGACAATAACAAGAGTGGATGTTAGCTGATGGTTTATTTGCAGTGGGAAGCGGAAGTAGGACAGTTAATATCGTATCAAGAAGAGGTAGTCACAGAAAGGTTGCAGGTTGGAACCAGTGTGTTTTTCAGATGACGTCAGGTTGACCTCGCATCCTCTTTAGGCTGTTGTTACCATGGTTTGATCTTATTCCTTGTTCGTGAGTTCCTTTCCTCTTTGGAAGCACAATGATACCCTGTTGTGATGTAAAGTTCTGCGTCAGACATTACGTCAATACAGACCAAAGCCTGGCGATACTGATATTGGACATGAATCCTCACAATTCTTGATATTTGCTCAGAGTCTCTGAGTAAAGACACCTCATTTCAGTGATGTGCAGTTAGTGTCCTGGTAATACCACAGACATTATTAGTCAAAATTATTATTTGTAGAAACCACTCAGTGACTGGACTCAGTGTAATAATGATGGCTTGATTGAATATAGCTGTCAGAAAAGTGAAAATTCATTTCCAGGGGAATGGAGCTTTTCACATTGAGAGAATGGAATCCCTTTTATTGACATCATAATGATTTTTAACAGTGGGCCATGATATTAAATCTGTGGCTCCTTAATTCTTGGGAGTTCTCTGGAACATTGCTATTATGTTGCCACTGGGCGCAGGGAAGCTGGTGAATTGACAAACAGAGCATCTGCAATTGCGGTGTGAAATCAATGCACAACTGTTTATTGCATTCACTCATGGGATGTGGGCATTGCTGGCTGGGACATTTGTTACCCAGCCTTGGTTGCCTTTGAGAAAGTAGTGGTCACTAACATCTCAGTGACAACTTGGATTGGCACTGTACTGCACACATTCAGGAGGTAGGGAATCAGCTGTGTTAAGATATGTGGCATAATAGCCCCTGGAAGCATGTACCTCAATCCATTGGAGTTACGAGCCAGCTGTTCCTTTCTTCATCCTCCTTTCTAAATAAAAATGACCACAATGGCTGAAAAGTAAACATTTAGTGGATCTTTTAATCATATCTGCCAGGTCCTTTTGTCCTTTTCTGTCTTTGCATCAGAGTCCACCAAAACTGGATGTGCATTTCAGATGGAAATGATGAATGGTCAGTGTAACTGTGGCGGTAATGATGGAAAATGTTTTCTGGACCATGCCTCTTCCACCAAATGTTTCCTACAAAGTACCTTGAATATTTTTATTTTATTAAATCCAAGTTTTATGGTGTCCTTTAAATGCCACCACCCCCACCCCACTCCCCTCCCTCCCCCACCCCCCACAGCTATCAGTTTAGGGCTGCCACTTTTCCCTCTCGAAATGATGGAGGAAACATTGTTGGACATAAAATGGAATGTGAACCAATCTAGCAACCCTGTACCTGACAGCAGGCATCCTCCAGGCGGGTGCCTGCCCTCTGTCCCTCAGCAACTCTCAGCTCAATCTCCTACTATTTTTAATATTCTCATATTTTTGAAGACATTTCTCCACATTTGTGCTCCCTATTCTGTTCCATTCAAATCTTCTGCATCATCTGAAATTAGTTAAGCAGTATCTACAGATCCTTGTCAATTATTGAGTATTGAATTTGAAGAAAAAAATTAATGGTTTATTTGTTTTAGGTGAGAAATTTCCAAATTCTAGCTCTTGTTCCCTCATTATATTTTCCTTTTAAAAAATCAGATTTTTTGTTTTCTTGATTTTAGAGAACTGTGTTGCAGAATGTCCCCAGACTTCTATTGAAAATCTCTACATAGCATACCAAAATATTTTATCATTGTCTTTATTCAGGATCCATAATGAATCCTTTTCATTGCTAATCTTTTCCCATTTTAGGTTTCTGATTCATTCTGTTTGTCAGATCCCCATGTACATTTAAGAGTTCAGTATGGTTAGCAGTGAATATTCCCACCGCCATCGTCAATTCGACACTGTTGTCATATTCTGAAAATGCTTGAGTACAGGACTTGCAAGTCTGCACCTTTCTTCATGTCACTTTTCAAAGCAGAGCATTAATGGTTATGAAATATTCCATTGAATGAGCTGACAGTTCATCTATGTGTCATTGAAGTCTCTCTGTTTGCTTGAAATTTTGCAACTGGAGGTCCAGTAGCTATGAGGCTACTAGAAACTGCACTTTTTTTTATTATGAATAATGGGATAACTCAACTTGTGTTCCAATGTAATAAAACTCAAAGGAAAAACCACATTGTGTTCTCAACCGACTGTGTTAATCAGTAGCAAACTAGAACTGTAGATTGCATCAGTTGCCTAGTTGATTAACACAAACCTATTTATCAAAAATACAAGGTGAACATTGATTGAAAAAGCCCCATAAGATATGCAATGTTTAGAAATCATTGATGTAATTAAAGACTTATTGTAATCTGCTTTTTCTTATGAAACAACATGACCTAGACTGTGTGTTGTATATTGAACCTGTGTGAATGATGTAATCAGTTTCATCCCAAATGATTACATCAGTTGCACCACAAGCCTGGCCAAAATTCCACAGTCATGAGCAATACAGAGAAGGGAAAATATATTTTTTAAAGATCATGGCGAAAGTGATACAAATAAATGGAATCTGGAAGGTAATTAAATCCAACTTTAGTGCTGGAAATTTCTGGTCTATAACTTAAAGGTGCTGCAAAAAACAGTGCTAGTCTGATGTTTTGACCATGCCTGCATGGGAGTCGTAGAGCAATTCATGCTAAAGAAAATCCAATTAAGTTAAATGTAGCTCCAAGGATTTAAATTTGTAGAACAGGAAGACTGGTATATCCAGGTTAGGATTCGAGCAAAATGTTTGAACCAGTACTCTTTAGACAATGAAGTTTATGTTACAGATACCGCATATACTCCCAGTTATTGAGATGGAAATATTTACAATCATATGAGCCTATCATGAGGTGGGAATATAATCCAGGTGTAGGAGATATCCAAATTGATTGCTGTGACTTGGATATTTTTTGATTGAATGATTTGGTGTGATTCTCAGATTGGGAAAGAATTGAAGGCACTTCCTTTCCCTCAATACATCTGTACCTTTGTAACTTTCTCTTCTCAGATATTCAACATCTGCCACCCATCTACCATTTCCCACTGACAGTAGCATGGGGGAGATGAAGTCCAACAGGAGTAGGCGATTGTTGATGATTGCAAACTCACAGCTACCAGGTCAGATTCTGGCACAGTATGTTCTTTAGAGGACAGTATAGAGGCAGGATCTGCACTTGGTGGGATATTGGGCACAAAGTGCTTACACCCAAGGGAAAGGGAAAAGGACCATGCTAGGACCACATCCCCTGGGGATAAGGTCATTCACATATTCAGCTGCAGGGGACTCTGATGAGGACTTCGATGAGGTAGTAAACTGAGTAGGATTGAAGGGCAATCACAGTGAAATGCTTAATGCATAGGCAAGCCTGTCAGGAAGTCTATTGTCAATATTAAGGAGCACAGAGGACACTAGCACCAACTTGGCATGGGCTTAGAGCGCATCCTTTTCAGTGTGGAAGCGGAGACCAATTCCATGGCACCACTTCCAGACTCGGTCATGCTACATCATGTGAATGCTGATGTTTCATTTTCTATTGAAGCATGTGGAACCCACCCATCTGCTGCTGTTTGGTGGAACATGAGATGTAGGTCATTGAAGCTCAGCCTGCTACCATGTGGGCTCAGGCTACTGTTGCATGGCTGCATACATCAGAGGACCCTGAAACAAGGAACTTCATGGCCACAGTCACCTTCGCATTCATTGGTCGAGCTGCCCATGCCATGTGCTCAAAGTGGAGGCCTGCCTGCTAGAGGTGATGCATCTCTGTGAGCACAACAGAGAAGATGCGCACACTGCTCTTCACTTGATTTGGAGGAAAGAGGTACATTCCCTTGTGATGCTGATTGGTGTATGCTTCTTTTGAGAATGCCAGTACTCCTCCACTTCCCTCCCACTTTGACAGCAGCTCCCAGTTACCCAATTGCCCATTTCCCTCTTGCACTACAGACCATGCAGGCTAGTAACCACAACACCCATCTCTGGGAGTAAGTGGTCTGACCAGAAACCTTGCAATCAAAACCAAGGACCTCACTACATGCAACACCATTCACAGCATCAGCTTTTTCAACTTCAAACAGCAAGAGAAAATTTGCAACACTTTTGCAAACTCGGCTAATAGCCAATGCAAATCAAACAGCAACTGACCTGTGGCTAGTTGGTGATCCCTTCATATTATATTTGTTGTCAGAATTGGGGAGACCATTCTTGCTGCCACTGAATTATATTAGCCAGAGTAGTGAGGTTAAAAAGAGCCGCAGTGGCATTAAATTTAGCATTGCCAAAATCGACTCATGTCTAAAACTGAAGTTACATGCTTCTGGTATGCCCTCCTAACAACTGGGCATAGTCTTCAAAGAGGAATTTCAATTTAGATGTAGCTTGGATGCCATTTTGCAACAGAAATAGCACCCATAGCACTGAAGCTGGCCACCACTGGGTTGAATTTTGCCATTGTCCTTTTGTTGTGGAAGGTAGTGATTTTTACTATTGTTGTTACATGTATTCATTTACAGTGTAACATCTGGATCCAGGTAATGATTCTTCTCATGTTTTGCTGAAATATTTTAGTCTGCCTTAGAATGGCTGGAGAAGGGCACCATATGGAATTCAGATCATAAAGGATTAAGAGATGTTATCACACACTTCTGGAGCAGGTGGGACTTGAACCCGGGCTTATCTGGTCTAGGGGGTAGGGACAAAACCACTGCACCACAAGAGGGCCCTACCATAAAGGATTATTGGTCTATTTGGAGCCATTTGATGGTATTATTTGACATTGGATAACATGGGAACTTTCTTAATGCTTGGACCATTTATGGAAATGACCAGTTATAATCGAGCAAATATCTAAAGAAGGTCTAAAACCTGTAACAGTTATCTTTGTAAAAACTATCTCAAGTATTAGTTATTGAAGGGGAAAGTCAGTTTTGCCAACATTGTCATGAATCACCATTACTTAATGCTCATGATAACTCTTACACTTCAAATGGATTAATGACTGTATTAAAATAAGGAGGATTGAGAAAAATGCCACCAATTATTCCACTCAAAGTATATATTAAGATGTAACAAAAATTGAGTGTAGTGAGAGGGATTTTAGTCCTATTCACAGACATATGTTAGCGAATATAAGTAGATTTGAAATATTTTAAAAAATGATTTTATTAAGTCCTGGATTTTTTCCACACAACTTAACTGCCAATGAGGTCACTTTAATGCACACACTCTCGAAACCAGCAGCGGCGTGAACAGTAACTGTTTAACCTTTACACGATATATAGTTTTCCAGAACTATTAGGAGCAACAAAGGACATACACACTCAAAACATGTATTTATATTATTTTGCTTCAAATTGCTTTGATGGGAATCTTAATAGTGGCTTATAATGTTCAAGATTTCAATGCACAACTATGTTAGCTACCCTGTCTCAGCATACTTCAATTTCAGTTTCAGTTGGCTGCGACCAGATCCATTTGGAGTTGGTCACTGAATCCACTTTGTAATCTATTAAATTCTGTATAACATTTTGTCAGTTTCCAAAAAGATGGTTAGAATCTTTAAATTACCTTTTTAGTTGCTGAGATAGTGTGGGACATGAGGATGATTTTAAATTGTACACTGTGCAGTCCCCTTTGCTACACAAATGGTATAAACCATTGAATATCACCCAAGCTTGACTTCATACCCCAGTTAATCCTAATGTAAAGTTATACCAGCCTGTAATTGATATGAATGGAAAGTGGGAGCTAAAACTAATTTTGGCAGGTCTGTCTTTTCTGAGACAACATACGCAAGAGAAATCTTCAGCTATTCAAACAAAATCAAATCTTTAGAAATCAGATTTAAAAAGGAATTGGTTATATATTTGACAAGGAGCAATTTGCTGGGCTTTGGGGAGTGTGTAGGAATGTGCAATAACTCATCACAGAGCTGGCACAGACAAAATGGACCAAAGGCTTCATTCTGCTCAGCATGTTTAAATACATTGAACGGAATTTTTCCAGCTCTGTGATATAGCCAGGATGGCAAGCTGGGAATATTGGCAGGGAACTGTGCCACGCTGGCTGGCTCATGCATTCCTGTGGTTGGAGAGCCTTCCCAGGAGCAGCCTGGGAAGTGGGTTGGCTGCCTGCTCCATGGAGGCAGGTGGCTAATTCACATTGTTAAGGCCCAATTAAGGGTAAGTTTGCAGCCTCCCCATAATTTTGCCAGTGGGCTGAGTGGCCCTGGCATGTGTGAAGGCTGGCAGCTTTGTGAGGGTGGCATGCCTCAAAGAAGGAGCTGCCAAGATTCTTCTAGCTAAGGGATTTTCCCTCCAGTTTGATTCACTGACCAGTCTATATTTTAATTATTGATTTTCAGGCCAGCTCTCGGAGGTCCAGAAGTACAAAAGAAAATTCTACCCAATTTCTAAATGTAATTATTTTCTAAATACATATGACTTTGCAATCGGTTACCAATCAAATTGAATGACTAAATTCCTTCATTCATAATCAAGTATACTTAGGTAAATAAATGGCTTTAGATAAATGTTTGTTTGCCTAAGATATTATTGGAACGTCAGCGTTGACTCAGTGAAAATAGCACTGTTGACTGAAAGGCCATGGATTGAAAGCCAACTCTGATCACCCGAGATGATGTTTAGTTATTTGTGATCCTGTTTTGATTGCTTTGCATATGATTAAGTTCAGGGCAAAGTAAATGTTAACTTTCATCCTTAAAGTGCCTTGTATGACTGGTTGAAATGCTGAATATGTCTGTTGGGAGAATTTGCCATTTTGGCCGAGGATTTGTCAGATGGATTTCATTGTCAAATTTAGATGAAATTTGTAAAAGCTTATATTGATGCAAGTGTCAGAATTTTCTTCCATGTGTCATATTCCAATGGGCATGAATATAGAAGAGAATTCCTACAGTGTGGAAACAGGTCCTTAGGCCCACAAGCCCATACCGACCCTCCAACAAATAATCCACCCAGACCCATTTTCCTATCCTATTACTCTACATTTACTCCTGACTATAATTTCCCTAATCTACACATCCCTGAACACTATGGGTAATTTAGCATGGCCAGTTCACCCATCCTGCACATATTTGGATTGTGGGAGGAAACCGGAACATCCAGAGAAAACCCACACAGACACAGGGAGAATGTGCAAGCTCCACACAGACAATCAGCTGAGTTTGGAATCGAACCCAGGACCCTCATGCTGTGAGGCAGCAGTGCTAACCACTGAGCCACTGTGCTGCCATTGTTGAAGTTGCCTAACTAGAGTGGAAATTGCAGGGGCACTTGCTATAACCCTTCAAATCTCCCCAAACATAGGGATGGTGCCAGAGTACTGGGGGATTGCAAAAATCATGCCATTGTTCAAAACAGGTTATAAGGATAAACTCAACAATTACAAACCAGTCAGTTTAACCTTAGTGTTGGGAAGGTTCCTAGAAACAATTATTCAGGATAGAATTAGGGGTCACATGGAAAAAACACGCTGAGTGGGAAGAACCAGCATGGACTTGTAAAATGGAAATCATGTTTATCTAACTTTTTTAAGAAGTAACAGAGAGAATCAATGAGAATAATGCTGTTAGTATGGTGTATGTAGACTTTCAAATGGCATTTGATATAATGTCACACAGTAGACTTCTGAGGTAAGTTATGGTCTATGGAATATAAGGGACAGTAGCAACATGGCTACAAAATTGGCTAAGTAATAGGAAACAGAGAGTGCTGATCAACTGATTGTTTTTTGGACTGAATAAAGGTTTGTAGTGGAGCTCCTCAGGGTTTGGTATTGGGATCTTTGCTTTTCCTGATATCTATTAATGATCTGGACTTTGATGTTGCTGGTACAATTTCAAAGTTTATGGATGATGCAAAATTTGGATGCAATGTAAACTGTGAGAAGGACATGTAGAATTTCAAAAACATAGAAACAAGTTGGTGGAGTGAGAAGGAAAATGACTGACGAATTTCAGTATGGAGAAGCATGAGGCGTTGAATTTTGGTGGAACATTATCAGAAAAAATAAAACAAAGGGAACTATTCTTAACAGGGTACAGGAGCTGAGGGACTTTACTGTAAATGTGCGCAGACAAATGGAGATCTACATAAACAGGGGCATGGAATACAAGAGCAAGGAGGGAAAAGGCAGGAGAATGGTACAAAGTCATGATGCTCATTTGGAGAGCTAGTACAGACACAATAGGCTGAATGGTCTTCTGCACATAAAAATTTGGGATTCTGTGCTTGATCCATCCACCAGCTGAAGAGTGAGTGGTGGCACTGGCACTGCCACTTGGCATCCCTTGACATATTTGATTGGAGTTGGGAGTATATTGTCTTCAGAGTAGATTTCCAATATCTTAGAGCTGCCAGCCACTCAGAGACTGGCAGATCTGCAGTACCTGCAGCGACAGACAGAAATATCCCAAAAAGGGCAGGTGTTGGTCATAACCCATGGGCAGCTCATCATTATTGCAGGTCTCTTAAGAGCCTCAGTTGGCTTCTTGGTCAAAGGCTATCCTCAATCCATCCTGTCCTTGATTTTATGGGGATCTCCAAACTGATGTACTTGCCCATTGAAATGGACCTGCCAGCCTGCCTTCAAAAGAGACAAAAAAAGTAGACAGGCAGGAGGCTGGAAGAACACAACAGGCCAGGCAGCATCAGGAGGCGGAGAAGTCGACATTTCAGGTGTAACCTGAAGAAAGGTTACACCCAAAATGTCAATTTCTCCGCCTCATGATGCTGCCTGGCCTGCTGTGTTCTTCCAGTGTCCTGCCTGCCTAGCCTGTCTTCAATAACATTTCGGCCCCAGGTTCATAAGATATCAGAGTAGAATTAGGTGATTTGATCTGCTGAGTCTATGCCAAAATTTGATCATGGCTAATATGCTCCTTACCCCCATTTTCCTGCCTTCTCTCCATATCCCTTCAACCCATTACCAATTAAAAATCTGTCTAATTGCTCCTTAAATTTATTCACTGTCCTAGCATCCACTGTGCTTTCAGATATTGAATTCCATAGATTCACAACTCTTTGGTTCTTCAACTCTGTTTTAAATTTGCTACCCTTTATCCTAAGACTATGACCTCTTGTCCTAGAATGCCCCACAAGAGGTTGCATCCACTCCACATCCATTTTATCCATACCTTTTAGCATCTTGAATACCTCAGTTTGATCTGCCTTTATTTTTCTAAATTCCAGAGAGTATAGGCCAAAAATGATCAATCTCTCTTCATATGACAAACCACTCATCTCTGGGATCAATCTAGTCTGGACCAAACTTTTATTTACTGCTCATCATATCTGCTTCTTTGACATGTGATGTGATGAGTTTTGTTAGATTACACTTCTGCAAGTCACCTTGAAATATTATGTTATGTAAAGGCACTATGCTAGTGCTTCTTACTGTTCATATTGTAGTCAATTAGTTCTGATGACGACATTAAAAATAATATATTTTGGAGTTTCAGCAACCATGAAAAGCAGAAATGAATGAATTACTCTATTTTCCTTATTCTTTATCTGAGTTAAAATAAATGATACATTTTATTGACATTAAATCAATCAGTTCATTAAAAAAATCAAGTGAGACATATAATAAAGTTCCAGTAAGTATATTTTTTTGCTTTAATGCCAAAACTGTCTGTTTTCCTTTTGTTCCTACTCAAGTTGTTTTCTGTTACAGTATTTGTATTTAGGGCAGTTTAATATTTATTTAAACAGATTTACTGATTTTACAATTTATAGTGTCTTCCCCTACTTAGATTTTTCTGACTTGTAAACATGGCTCCAGACCAATAAAAACTCACATTTTTTGGAAAACATTGGTTGAAACAATCAAACTACTTGAGAATTTGCAGGTTGTTATAATTATTAAAGCATAAACATTTTATAGAAGAAAAAGCCCCTGAAATTCTTTTATATACAAACATAAAATTTTGTTAGAACACTGACAGAAGCCTCTTGGACTATTCGGATCAAGAAAGCGTCCCAAATATTTACATTGTTATCCTTCTGTTTCCAAACAATCATATTTAATGGTTATTAAATGAAGTGAGCTCTGATTTGTCACCACTAACACAAGTACAGGGCAAAGTGGTGACTGTACTATTGGGATACCTGAGTCATCCCAAATACAGTCTTATTGTAACCTGCATGACTAATGAAGAAGAGAGAGTTTTAAAATTAAATAGTGGGAGATCAAATGTAGAAAGATGTCGTACATTAAAGACTAGGGAAACGTTAAGAGAAAAAAGCAGGAATATGGGAAATAAAGGTTGGAGAATGCCAGGAAGGGACAGAGGAAAAGTACCAAGAAATATATAACAATCAGAACTACATGCCATAAAGATGACAGCGAGTTTTGAGAAGAGTTGTAGCTCAGATTGAGGTTCTGGATGTGGGTTTGCTCGCTGAGCTGAGAAGGTTCATTTCTAGACGTTTTGTCACCCTATTAGGTAACATCTTCAGTGGGCCTCAGGTGAAGCACTGCTGATAATTCCTGCTTTCTATTTATATGTTTGGGTTTCTTTGGGTTGGTGATGTCATTAACTGTGGTGATTTCATTTCCTGTGGTGAAAACACTTCCTGTTCTTTTCTCAGGGGGTGGTAAATGGGGTCTAACTCTATGTGTTTGTTGATAGATAAAGATAACAAAATGACAATTCTGACAATCTGTATTTGAATGCGCATTGCATTCATAACAAAGTAGATTAATTGATGGTGTACATTGACGTAAATATTGTTAGGGAGACACAGCAAAGAGATGACAAGGATTGGGTCCTGAATATTGAGAAATAGATGACATATAATAAAAACAGGAAGCTAGGGAAGAGTGGAGAGCTGATATTGTTGAACAAAGATGGCACTTGTGCCGTTTTTAGAGATGACTTCAGGAGATCAGGATGTAGAATTGGTTTGAGCTAAGATGAGGAGAGAAAATTATAGGGGAAAGAAGTCATTATGAGAGAGATCTACAGGCCCTTGAACGCTATCTACGAAAAGGTATAAAGCAAGAAATATTGGTTGCTTCTGATAAAGGGACAGCATGAGTGATATTCATCTGTGTACGTATACAGGAAGCACCAGATCAGCATCAATTGTCTGGATAGCAGCTTGATAGAACACATTTGAGATGTTTTCTCAGAGCAGCACATTTTGGAATTGACCAGAGAGGTCATAGAGTCATAGAGGATGTAGAGCACAGAAACAGATCCTTTGGGGGTCCAACTTGTCCATGCCGACCAGATATCCCAACCCAATCCCAAATTCTCAAGTAGTTTCCCACCTGCCAGCACCTGGCCCATATCCCTCCAAACCCTTCCTATTCATATACCCATCCAAATGTCTCTTAAATGTTGCAATTGTACCAGCCTCTACCACTTCCTCTGGCAGCTCATTCCATACACGTACCACCCTCTGCATGAAAACGTTGCCCTTTAGGTATCGTTTATATATTTCCCCTCTCACCCTCAACTTACGCCCTTTAGTTCTGGACTCGCCCACTCCAAGGAAAAGACTTTGTCTATTTATCCTATCCATGCCCCTCATAATTTTGTAAACCTCTATAAGGTCACCCCTCAGCCTTCGATGATCCAGGGAAAACAGCCCCAGCCTGTTCAGCCTCTCCCTGTAGCTCAGATCCTCCAACCCTGGCAGCATCCTTGTAAGTCTTTTCTGAACCCTTTCAAGTTTCACAACATCTTTCCCATAGGAAGGAGACCAGAATTGCACGCAATATTCAAACAGTGGTCTAACCAATGTCCTGTACAGCCACAACATGACCTCCCAACTCCTGTACTCAATACCATGACCAATAAAGGAAAGCATACCAAATGCTATCCTATCCTATACTATCCTATCTACCTGCGACTCTACTTTCAAGAAGCTATGAACCTGCACTGCAAGGTCTCTTTGTTCAGCAACACTCCCTAGGGCCTTACCCTTAAGTGTATATGTCTTGCTAAGATTTGCTTTTCCAAAATGCAGCACCTTGCATTTATCTGAATTAAACTCCATCTGCCACTTCTCAGCCCATTGGCCCATCTGATCAAGATCCTGCTGTAATCTGAGGTAACCCTCTTCGCTGACCACTACACCTCCAATTTTGGTGTCATCTGCAAACTTACTAACTGTACCTCTTATGCTCGCATCCAAATCATTTACGTAAATGACAAAAAATAGTGGACCCAGCACCAATCCTTGTGGCACTCCACTGGTCACAGGCCTCCAGTCTGAAAAACAACCCTCCACTACCACCCTCTATCTTCTACCTTTGAGCCAGTTCTGTATCCAAATGGCTAGTTCTCCCTGTATTCCTGTGATCTAACCTTGTTCACCAGTCTCCCATGGGGAACCTTGTCGAATACCTTACTGAAGTCCATATAGATCACATCTACCGCTCTGCCCTCATCAATCCTCTTTGTTACTTCTTCAAAAACTCAATCAAGTTTGTGAGACATGGTTTCCCACGCACAAAGCCATGTTGACTATCCCTAATCAGTCCCTGCCTTTCCAAATACATGTCCATCCTGTCCCTCAGGATTCCCTCCAACAACTTGCCCACCATTGACGTCAGACTCACTGGTCTATAGGTCCTTGGCTTTTCCTTCCCATCTTTCGTAAACAGAGGCACAATGGTAGCCAGCCTCTAGTCTTCTGGCACCTCACCTGTGACTATCGATGATACAAATATCTCAGCAAGAGGACCAGCAATCACTTCCTTACCTTCCCACAGAGTTCCAGGATATACCTGATCAGGTCCTGGGGATTTATCCACTTCATGTGTTTCAAGACATCTGACACATCCTTTTCTGCAATGTGGAAATTTTTCAAGATGTCATCATCTATTTCCCTACATTCTATATCTCCCATATCCTTTTCCACAGTAAATACTGATGCAAAATACTCATTTAGTATCTCCCCCATTTTCTGCGGCTCCACACAAAGGCTGCCTTGCTGATGTTTGGGGGCCCTATTCTCTCCCTAGTTACCCTTTTGTCCTTAATGTATTTGTAAAAACCCTTTGGATTCTCCTTAGCCCTATGGGTGGCATGGTGGCACAGTGGTTAGCACTGCTGCCTCATAGTGCTAGAGACCCGGGTTCAATTCCCACCTCAGGCGACTGACTGTGTGGAGTTTGCACGTTCTCCCGTGTCTGCGTGGGTTTCCTCCGGGTGCTCCGGTTTCCTCCCACAGTCCAAAGATGTGCAGGCCAGGTGAATTGGCCATGCTAAATTGCCTGTAGTGTTAGGTAAGGGGTAAATGTAAATGTAGGGGTATGGGTGGGTTGCGCTTCGGCGGGTCAATGTGGACTTGTTGGGCTGAAGGGCCTGTTTCCACACTGTAATGTAATCTAATTTGCCAAAGTTATCTCATGTCCCATTTTTGCCCTCCTGATTTCCTTCTTAAGTATTCTCCTACTACCTTTATACTCATCTAAGGATTCACTCGATCTATCCTGTCTATACCTGACATATGTTTCTTTCTTTTTCTTAACCAAACTCTCAATTTCTTTAGTCATCCAGCATTCCCTATACCTACCAAAGTGCTCCCCCACTGACATCTCAATCACCCGCCCTGCCTTATTTCCCAAGAGTAGGTCAAGTTTTGCACTTTCTCTAGTAGGTGCATCCACATACTGAATCAGAAACTTTTCTTGTACACACTTAACAAATTCCTCTCCATCTAAACCTTCAACACTATGGCAATCCCAGTCTATGTTTGGAAAGTTAAAATCCCGTACCATAACCACCCTATTATTCTTACAGATAGCTGAGATCTCCTTACAAATTTGTTTCTCAATTTCCCTCCAATTATTAGGGGGTCTATAATACAATCCCAATAAGGAGATCATCCTTTTCTTATTTCTCATTTCCACCCAAATAACTTCCCTGGATGTATTTCTGGGAATATCCTCCCTCAGCACAGCTGTAATGCTATCGCTTATCAAAATCACCACTCCCCCTCCTCCCTTGCCTCCCTTTCTATCCTTCCTATTGTATTTGTTTTTCTAGAACATTAAGCTGCCAGTTCTGTCCGTCCCTAAGCCATGTAATTGCTATGATATCCCAGTCCCTTGTTCCTAACCATGCCCTGAGTTCATCTGCCTTCCCTGTTAGGCCCCTTGCATTGAAATAAATGCAGTTTAATTTATTAGTCCTACCTTGTCCCTGCCTGCCCTGACTGTTTGACTCACTTCTGTTCTCAACTGTACCAGTCTCAGATTGATTTCTTTCCTCACTATCTCCCTGGGTCCCACCCCTTCCGCCACTTTACTAGTTTAAATCCTCCTGAGCAGCAGATCAGAATACAAAGAACAGCAGAGGATGACTAAAATATGAATCAGAAAGAAGATATTAGAGTATGTGAGGAAGCCGGAATGTCAAAACAGGTGGGAAGGGCTTTTACAGGTATTTACAAAGAGAAAAAGTAATGTGAATAGATCACAAGGAAATGGTGAATAAAATGAATAAATATCTCATTCTGTCTTCATTACAAAAATCATTCCTATAATATCTGTAAATTAGGAGGTGGAAGGGAGAGGGAAACTTAGTGAAATTAAAATCATGAGTGATATGGTTCTCTACGTATCACATCTTAGCTAAACAAATGTCCAGTTATGCATGCTGTCCCTCACTGCCTAGCACTCAGTGTTCTTTTCATGATAATATGTTACCCCTATGCCTTAAGCAAACTGATGGAAGTGCAGGCTGACAACGTTTTGGTTCAGATCAGGGAGGTTCTTAATGAGGGAGTAGATGTGCTGGTGTTAATTTTCCAAAATTTCCTAACTTCATGAAAAGTTTCAGCAGACTATAAAGAAACAAATATTATCCCTCTATTCAAGAAGGGAGGAAACTGTGAAGAAAAAAATTAAAGGCCAATTAACTTAATGTCTGGGGCCACTGTGAGAATTGAGATTGTAGCTGTGCACCTAAAAAAACCTTTGGGAATATTCTGCATAATTTTGTCAAAGGGAAATCATATTTAACCAAATTTATTAGAATTCTTTGAAGGATAACGTGCTGTTGATGAAAGGGAAGCCTATAGATATATGCTAAGAGTTCTAGAAGGCATTTGATGATGTTCCACATTAAAGGTTATTGCAAGAAATATTCATAGTGTAGGGATAACATATTGGCTTAGAGAGAAGATTGAATGATGGGCAAAGAATGACAGTATGCATAAAGGGTTCTTTGTCTTTGGTAAGATATGATGATTGGAGTTCTGTAGGGGTCTTTGCTGGGTCCTCAACTTTTTACAACTTACATTAATGATTTAGATCAGGGGAGTGAAGGCATAGTAGCCAAATTTGCAGAGAAGGCAAGGGATATAAGAAAATATGTTGTCTGATGTCAGGATGACTGATCTATAATCCTTGGTTTTCTCCTTGTCTTCTTTTTTAGACAGTGGGGTTGAATTAGTTACTGTCCAATCCATAGGAACTGTTCTAGAGTTTATAGCATCTTGAAACATGACCTTTAAATGCATCCAATGTTTCTAGGGCTGCTTCCTTCAGTAATCTGGGATATAGACTATCTGTTGCTAGGGATTTATCAGCCTTTAATCCAATCAATTTGCCCCAACACCATTTTCCTACCAATACAGATTTCCTTTAGTTTCTCTGTCTCACTGGACTCTATGTCCCCATTAATTTTAGGACATTATTTGTGGCCTTCTTTGTGAAGACAGAACCAAAGTATGTATTTAATTGGTCTGCCATTTCCATGTTTTGCATTATAAATTCCCCTGTTCCAGATTGTAAGGGATCTTACAATCTCCACCAATCTTTTTCTCTTCACATACCTATCAGTTTACAATCAATTAGTATGTTTCCTACAAGCTTAATCTCATAGTCTATATGCCCCCTCTTAATCAATCCCTTTGTTCTCCCTTGCTGAAAGTCCTCAGGTGCAATACTTTTTTTGTTCGATTCATATGTTCTTTTTTGGATCTAATACTATCCTTAATTATCCTTGTTAGCCACGGTTAGGCCATCTTTCCAGTTTTATTTTACGATAGAGGAAAAGCAATTGACAATGCAGCTGAAAATGATCAGACTGCTACCCCAATGACCTCCTGCAGAGATGGAGCTGCGATAAATGCAGGGAGAGCTTTTTGTTTCTTTTTGTATCAAAACGGTAAACAGTTTGTTTTTGATTTTACTTTAACTATTGTATACAACTAATCGTCCTATATGAAGAATGACAAAGTGAAGCCAATATTTGTCACTCCATGTTGCAACCACTGCCAAATGGATCTCAACACAGTCTCTATACTTTACAAGCAGTGAAACAAACTGGAATTGGGCTTTGCCACTGCAGTTTCAACATTTGTCAATCCACTTGACCCCCTCAGATAGGCCTTAGAATTAATTGTATCTTGGTTTTGGCATAATCACTGAAAATAAAATATTAATCTGTTTTACTAATCAATATATAATTCAAAAAGGTTCAGTTGAACCTGCCTCCAGCACACTTCCAGGGAATGCATTTTTCACCCTAACTGCTCACTGTGTGAAGATGTTTTTTTCTCACATCACATTTGCTCCTTTGGCAAAACATTTGTGAATCTGTGCCCTCTTGTCTTTGATCCGCTTATGAATGGAACAATTTCCCCTTAACTACTCGAATAAGCAGACTTATGATTTTCAAAACCTCTATCAGATCTCTTCTTCGCCTTCTACTGTTCAATGAGAACAGTCTCAGCTTCTTCAATGTATTCTCATCAGTGAAATTTCTCATCCCTGGAACCACTCGCATAAATCAATCAATGTGCATAAATAATGTGCTGACCATGGAAAAGTAGTTTGCTGATTTTGATTTCTTGCTGTGACCTAGGTCCCATCTGAAAACTGTCATTCCAGCTCAAATATATCAACATGTTGAATAAATATTTAAGAAAAGAACAGTCAGAAGGCAAAATTGACAGAAACCCAGATGTGATGCAAGTGGAAGGCGACTTGTGAATTTTCATTTGTTGCATTGTCTGATCATTCTCATGAAATGTCCATTTCATTTACGAACGTTTGTTGAAATTGGCGAGGAAGAAAAGAATTAAATTGATTTATTTGTTCAATATGAGATATCTATGGCCTTGAAATGTTGGGAATGTTCAAATTCCATGGACTTTGCTACAACTCCAGTTGAGCTGAAAGTGAAAGGCTTTTGGTTTGAATCTCCAGGGCCCCAGACTGACTGAAATTGAAAACATTTCTTATCAACAGTGACCAGCTGCAACAGTGAATAAACTGAGCAGATCTATTAAGTCTGAGAATTGGGATATGGCCTTTTCCCGGTTATTGTGTGTTCTTATAAACTGGAACTGTTTTGATTAAAATCTTTCAGCACACAATAAGTGAACTTTTTGAATGATATATTGATAATTAAAACTGATTAATATTTTATTTTCAGTGATTATGCAAAAACCAAGATACAATTAATTCTACAGCCTATCTGAGGGGGTCAAGTGGCTATGACAAATGTTGAAACTGCAGTGGCAAAGCCCAATTCCAGTTTGTTTCACTGCTTTTAAAATATAGACACTGTGTTGAGATCCATTTAGCAGGCTTAACTCAATCATATTGGAGTAAGAGTTGAAGTGCTCAGGTCTACTGTATGCAAGCAGTTATGGGTTAGTAGCCAAATGACCATGAGGTTGACCTGTAGAGTTCTTGTCCATTTATATATGCAATCTACAAGTATGACAGTGGTCAGTTTTAATCTGGCAGAGACATATTTCACATTAGAAGAACATCAACTGAAAATGTTGCTTTGTAAGGGTGTCACCCATCTGTTTATTTAAGGTAAGTGTTTGCACCACATTTCCATTATACCTGGACAAACAAATTAAAATAATAAATAAAGCAGGGGAGAAAAGTTGGCTAAACCAAGTGGATCAGTCCACTTTAACTATATATTAAAGTGTCTCAGTTTGCTATGATCTGCCATTCTCAATTGAACTTGTACTGTAACATCTCATCTGCTATTTTTCCTGTAATTCTGCAAAGCTATACAATTTGGACAATTAATTAATTCTCTTTTGGTGGCTGGATTTTAATCTACTTCCATCTCACTCTTATTTCACTTCAAATCTTAAATGCAATGTACATATAAATGCTTTCCCTTGTGTCACCAGTGCCCCTTTTGTTGATCATTGCCTGGTTCTTGACTCTACCATTGATGACAACAGTTTCAATTGATTTGCTTTGTCCAGGTACTTCGTGATATCTCAGTTAAAACTCCTCTGGACCTTTTCATCTCAAAGAAGAACTGCCCCACCTTTTCCAATTATTCCACATAACTGAAGTTCTTCACTTCTTGAACTATTTCTATAGGCTGGATCTTACTTCTTTTTGACCAGGTTCACATTACATGAGTTCTTTAGTGGAGTTTCTGCAGCAAGGCCTCATGGGTTTTCTTGCCGTATCTTACCAAACATGACTTTACTACCTACTTACAGCGCCTCAGTGGCATTCCGCAAGGCTGGTTCTGACCCTATCATTCCTGTCAAATTAATTAGAATTCTCTGAGGAGATAAGAAGGAGAGATAGAAGAGAACCAGAGGATGTAATATGTTTAGGTGTTCAGAAAGCATTTGATAAGAGATCACAGATTAGTTTACTTTATAAGATAAGAATGTGTGGTGTTGGATGAAGTACATGATCATAGGGGACTGACTAAATGATAGAAGACAGAGAATTCGGATAATGGAGCCATTTTCAGGATAGCTACCTGTAATTAGTGGATTGCCCCAGTTTGTTGAAGACACAAAAGTAGATGGAAAGTCAAATAGTTGGTGTAGTGATTATAACAAGGTCAGCCAGGTGGATGTCATAGAATATAAGTTCCTTGATTGGGGCTGTTAACTGACATTCCTTTTAGTGAGAACTGATTGTTAAACTTCTGATGTATACAATGTGTTTCAGGTGAACTCAGTTCATCATTAGGGGATGCGCAGCAGGAGAATTGATGTTTTGGGCACTTGCTGTATCCTGGAGAAGATCTTGCCTTCAGGAGTGGACTAAAAACCCCTGTGAGTTAACTGCACCTTTAAAATGTACTGTCTTAAATATTGATTCTCCTGCTCCTTGAATGCTGCCTGACCTGCAGTGCTTTTCCAGCACCACACTCTTGATTCTGATCTCCAGCATCTGCAGTCCTCACTTTCTTCTCATTAGGGGATTGTTGTTTCACTGGTTGGTTACAGCCTGTGTGTTACTCTTTTCTTTGTCCTTTCCTCAAAAAGTAAATGTTAATTTTGTGGTAGGGCTTAGCCCTTGGACTCTAGTTTCCTTTTTTTTTGTGTGTATCCTCACTGCTTTTGGTGTTTGGACTGAGCCCTTGTGGAAGACATTATTTTATGAGAGGAGCTGCTCCTATGGGGAGGCCTAGCACTGGGACTGGGCCTCTGAAGATTGAACACTTGTGTGTGCTGTGAGGTGAGCACTTGCTGTATCCTGGAGTTCTGGAGAAGGTTTTGCCTTCAGGAGTGGACCAAAATCCCCTGAGTAAACTGCACCTTTTAAAATGTACTGTGTTCCTGTGAGTGGCCCTGGCTCTCCAAGGATGTGCCAGGACTCCATGGAGACTGAACACCTGTATGCTGTGGGGTGTGCATTTTCTGCCTTCAGAAGTAGACTCTGCAGTTTGGAGTGGACTCAATTTTGGACAATGCACCTCAAAAACCGGAGTGGACTCCATTTCTGGGAATGGACTCTGTATTCTGAAGACTCTACATTTGGACTGTGGACCAGAAAGGACGGTTTTTATGTAGTGAATATCTATCACCTACACTATCTTGTGTCCCTGGATCTGGCAGGTCTTACTGTGAGCTGGGAAGCTCATGGGTTGTCCTGAAAGCTGTCACCCTGAGAGCCGGAGAGATCCTGTGAACCTGAAGTCGGTAGGCTGTCCCAAAAGCTAGAGGCTGGGTAGGCCTCCCTGATGTCAGTTGCCCTGAGAGCTGGATGGTGGGTAGGCTGTTCTGAGTGCTGTCGTCCTGAGAAGGGGTAATTGGGACAGGCTGTCCTAGAGGTGGTTGAAAGGTGTCAGAGCAGCTGAGCACCAGAAGGTGCATGGGGCAGACTGAGATCTGGAAGGCTTATGGGCTACCCTGCATGCTGTGGTCCCAGGGAAGGGGACTGGCTGTACTAGAGGTGGCAGGAAGGTATGCCAGGATAGCCAACTGGCCAGATGGCATATCAGGGTGGGTGAGATCCCAATGGTACATAGGGGCAGACCAAGAGTCAGAAGGTGGGTAGCCATCCTCAGTGCTGTCACCCCGGGCAGATACCAGGGCAGGTTGTCCTAGAGGTGGTCAAAAGGTGTCAGGGCGGACAGAGAACTGGAAAGGGCATGGGGACCGAGAGCCGGAAGGTACGTAGGGGTGGGCTGCCTTAGTGGTTGAAAGGTGGGAGAGATGGGGACTTGCTGGGTCTGTATTGTATGTGCTTTTTTATGTAACTGGATTGTCCTTTTATGTACAAATGTCACTATCACTGTCTTTTATATGAAATGGGGGATGAGGACAAACCTCAAATCCCTGTAAATTGGTTGAATGGTAAGGTTTGGGGCCTAGCTTTGCTGCTCCTCTCCATTGTAAAATTGCTGTTGTATACAGCTGTAAGTGTTTACTGGTTTTTTTTTGTAAACTGTTTTGTAATTTGTTTAATAAAATATTATAAACAGGAGATTCTGTCTCCTCAGTTTTTAAAAAAAAGTGTCACCAGGGCTCTTGTAGTGCTGTGATAGTGTCCTTATATCTGAGCCAGGAGGCCTTAGTTCAAGTCTCTTCTGTTCTAGAAATGTTATTACACCGGAGGAGGTTTTTTTAAAAAAAATAAAAACAGGAGTGTCAAAGTTCTGTTCACTCTGAAAGCTAGCTCTGAGGGGGCTGGATCAGTGTCAATGGCTTGCCATGTGTAAGTAAAGAGTAACTTGGTGATAAGATACTGGCCTCTAGAGTGTCTTCACTGAAATAAGTGTCAATAGGGAGATGGGCTAAGTGAGTGGCCAAAGTCTCTGCAGATGGACTGTCAGAAAATGTAAGGTTATGATGTACTTTGGCAGGAAGGGTAGAGGAGCTAAATTTTAGTTAAATGGAGAAAGTTTGCGAACAAAGATTTGGGAGTTTTTGTGCATAAATCACAAAGCTAATATTCAAGCTCAGCAGGTAGTAGTCAGTCCTACAGCATGGAGACAGGCTCTTTGCGCAAATGTCCATCTATGCTAACCACATTTCTCTGCATTTGGTCCATGTCCTTCTAATCCTTTCCTATCCATGTATTTGTCCAAATGCCTTTTAAATGTTAACGTATCCACCTCAAACACTTCTGCTGGCAGCTCATTCTGCATGTGTGCCACCCTCTGGAAAAGTTCTCGGGTTCCCCTTTTATTCTTTCCCCATTAACCTTAAACTGATGCCCTCTGGTCCTTGATTCCTCAACCCTAGGAAAAAGACGGAGTGCATTCGTTACCTCTCTCCCACCTATTCATACTTCATGATCTTATACACCTCCTATAAAGGTCCCTTCTCAGTCTCCTATGATCTAAAGGAAAAAGTTCTAGCTTGTCCAACCTTCCTCTATAACTCAGACCATTGAGTCCAGGCAACAGCATTGTAAAGTTCTTCTGCACTCCTTTTTTTTTCCAGTTTAATAACATCCTTCCCTTTAACAAGGTGACCAAAACTGAACACAATACTCCAAGTGTGGCCTCATCAACCTCCTTTATAACTGCAACATAACTTCCCAACTTCCATACTCAATGCTCTGACTGATAAAGGCCAGTGTGCCAAAGGCTGCCTTCACTGCCCTGTCTACCTGTGCCTTTACTTTCAGAGAACTGGGAACCTGAACTCCAAGATCCCTCTGTTCCACTACAGTCCTTAAGGTCCTACTATTCACCATGAAACTCCTACCATGATTTATCTTTCCAAAACGCAACGCAACACCTCACACTTTATCTGTGCTAAACTCCATATGCCATTTCTTGGCCCACTTCCCCATCTGATCAAGGTCCTGCTGCAATTTCTGATAACCTTCCTCACTGTCCACGTTACCATCTAGATTAAATTAGATTCCCTACAGTGTTGGAACAAGCCTTTCAGCCTAGCAAGTCCACACCTGACCCTCCCATGAGTAACCCATCCCTACATTCCCCCTGACTAATGTACCTAACACTATGGGCAATTTAGCATAGCCAATTCACCTGACCTGCAATCTTTTGGGATATGGGAGGAAACCCACGCAGACACTGGGAGAATATGCAAACTCCACACAGTCTCCCGAGGCCAAATTGAACCTGGGTCCCTGGTGCTGTGAGGCAGTGGTGCTGACCACTGAGCCATCGTGCTGCCTATTTTAGTGTCATCGTCAAACTTACTAATCATGCCTTACATCCAAATCATCGATATAGATAACAAACAGCAGTGGGCCCAGCACCGATCTCTGAGGAACTCCACTAGTCACAGGCCTCTAGTTCAACAGCATCCTTCCACTATTACCCTCTGCTTCCTATCAGCGAGCCAATTTTGTATCTAATTTGCTAGCTTGCCCTGGATTCCATGCGATCTAACCTTCCAGAGCACCTGACCATGTGGAACCTTATCAAAGGGCTTACTGAAATCCATATAGACAATGTCTACCACCCTACCGTCATCAACCTTCCTGGTCACTTCATCAAAGAACTGTAACAAATTTGTGAGGCATGATCTCCCACTCACAAAGCCATGCTGACTATGCTTAGTCAAACCCTGTCTTTCCAAATTCATGTATATCTTATCCCTCAGAATCTTCTCAAATAACTTACCCATCACAGATGTTAAGCTTACTGGTCCATAGTTCCCAGGCTTCTCTTTGCAGCCCTTCTTGCTTAAGGGCACATTTGCTACCCCCTCCAGTCTTCCTGGACTGTCCCAAGATATCACCACTAACTTCTCCAAGTTCCCAAGTCTTCATGTCTTTCTCCATGATAAACATAGAGGAGAAATATTCATTGAGAACCTTGCAGGTTCTATACATGCATGTCCACTTTGGTCCTTGAGGGGCCCTACTGTCTCTTATTCTTTTTCCCTTTAATACACTTAAAGTACTTCTTTGGATTCATCCTTATCTTCTAAGTCAAAAGGCTATCCCATACCCTTTTCAACCTTCCTGATTTCCTCCTCCAATGAACTCCTATATACCTCCAGGAATTCCTTTGATTCCAGCTGTCTGTACCTGAGTCATGCCTTCCTTTTCTGGTCAAAACCTCAATCTTTTATAGGAAGGTAAATGGAATGTTAGTGTTAATTTCACAGGAATTGCAATATAAAATTACAGAAATCTTCATAAAACATTACAGAGCACTAGTCAGCTGGAGTGTTGTGAACAGTTTTGAGTCCTATATCTAAGGAAAGATATACAGAGGAACCTTGATTATCTGGCATTCGATTATCTGAATTTCGGATTATCTGGACAAGATCGCAAGCTCCCGATGCTTGACTAAACTGTATTATCTGGCATTTGATTAACCAAACAAAATACGTTTCCCCACCCCCCCACCACCGCCACCCCGCGGCATTCGGATAATCGAGGTTCCTCTGTACTGGTTTTGGAGGCTGTACAGAGGACATTCACTAGGCAGATTTGGGTATGGAGGGGCAGTCTTATGAGAAGAAGTGGAGTAGGTTGGGTCTGCATTTGGTGTAGTTTAGAAGAATGAGAGGCAGCCTTAATGAAACATTGAAGATTCTTAGGGGACTTGACAGAGTATGTGCAGAGAGCCTGGGGGAGAGTCTAACATTTTGTGGGTCAATGTAGGACCAGAATAAGAGGTTGCCTATTTAAGACCGAGATGAGGAGGGATTTCATATCGGAGGGTAATGAATGGAATGCTTTACCATTGAGGCAAGTGTGTTTAAGGGTATTCAAGGATAGATTTTCCAAAGATAAACAGATCTTTAATCAGCTAAAAAGGTGAAGTCACTGTAGTCTTACTAGATGGAAAAGGCTAGTGGTGGTGATTTAACCTGAATGTTGCCACATCTCAAGCCAGGGCAGAGGTTGAGAAAGAGAGTCCTCCATGGTAACTTCAGGTGGTATAGGAACTGAACCCAAGCTGTTGGCATTACGTTGCATTGCAAACCAGCTGTCCAGCCATCTCTTGAGGGCTGGCATAGGCTTGATGGGCAGAATGTCCTCCTTCTGCATTGTAACATTTTGTAATTCCATGTGGCTATTAGAGTTCAAGTTTGCAGTTCCATGTTTGTAATGCTTGACTGGAATTATAACAGATGTGCTGAAGGAGCTGTGTGTGTGCTCCTGGAATGACAATGGACGTTTGACAGCATTGAGCTCTGTCATGAGTGACCCATTTTCTTCCCCAGGCAGGTATCAGCCCACAATACTTCTGTGTGGGCTCTACACTTCAAATGTTTAACATGACTAGCTTTCTGTGGGTTTGCAAACCAGAAAGCAACAATCTTGGTACACCAGAACTTACCAAAAGAAACATATACATCAAAATTTCTTGGGGACCTTGTAGTAGAATTGACAACCCCAAAACACAGTAAAATAAACTCACTGTTCCCTTTCCAGAAAAAATCAAACAAACTAGAAATTGCACTTATTTACTGTAGTTATTTTCCTCTCATAACATAACTGATCATATTTGATAGTTAAGCAAACGTCATCAATTTTATTTTGATTTGAATTCCTATTGTAAGTAATTATTAGCATATGTTATTTCATAGGTTTCAATTTTCACAAAAAAACAAACTGAACTGAAGAATGTGATCCCAAAACTATTTTTAAAAAATCCTAAAATCTGTTGTAATAAAAAGGAATAAAATGCAGTGAGTTGTTTGAAGCAACAGCTTTGGTTAGAAGCCTGTATTTAAAGTTATCTTTTAGTGGTATGTTGTGTTTTGAGTTGTCTGCTTTTTTTTTTAATTTAGTAGGTTGACATCCATGATTAGAACAGAATGCCATGACTCTCAAAGGGGAATAGAACCGGATACCAATCATCGGTATGATAAGTTAACAAGCAGCATTTTGACCTTTTAACAGGATTTGTCAATAAAATCATCTATTTTTGGCAAATAAATTACATTATTTTGGCAGTCAGTGTGACAGCTGCCAATACCAATGGATGTTAATTTTTCCAGCTGTTGATTTTTTTCATAATGTATAATGCATGGAAATTTTTATTACCCAACCTATTTAGTTTGAGAAGGTAGTGGAATGCATTCTCCAACTACTACAGTTCCTCTTGTTGTGATTTGTCCACAACTACCCTTGAATAAAGTGTCAGAATTTTAAAGATCTCGATCAGATCTGCTTTTGGTTCTCTCTTCATTCCAGAGTCCAGAATCCCATTCTGCTCAAATAAAACAAAGAGCTGTGAATGTAGGAAATCTGATACAAAGACAGAAATTGTTGGATGAGCTCAATAGGTTTGGCAACAATGGAGAGAACAACAGTGTTAGTGTTTAGTTCTTCAGAAGAGTTCTGAAGAAGGGTCACCTGACCTGACACATTAACTCTGCTTTCTCTCCACAGACCTGCTGAGTTTCTTCAGTAATTTCTGTTTTTGATCCCATTCTGTTCCAACTGTCTTGATGGTCATGTCCTCTCAATCCAGTTAACATCCAGGAAGTTCCTTTCTAACATCACTATGGGAATATCTTTGCCACACACGTTGCACTGGTTCAAGAAGGCAGCTGAGTGCTCTCTTCCCAATTATGGAGTTGCCCGTGATGCTCAAAACCCATGAGCAGATAACAATAAGGGTTGTGGAGCTGTCAACATTTTTAACTGGATGCAGCTTTAGTGTTGTCTCATTTCACATTTGAAGAATCTGCAGAACTGTACTTAAATTTGAGAAGCTACAAAATGCTGTGAAATGACAGGGTAGCCCTCAAGCCCTGTTATTACTGGATCAAAATCCTGGAACTCCCACCCTACGGCATTATGGATCTGGTTACAGCGAATGTCCTGGTTCAAGAAGGCAGCTCACCACTACCTTCTCCAGGGCAAATAGGGACGGGAAATAAATGCTGGCCTCAGCCAGGAACATCCTCATCTCCTAAATGAATAAAATAAATCCTAGTGGTAAATTACTCCTTTATCTTCAAGTGTTTACTTTTCCTCAAAACTCTGAGAGACCTGTTGTCAGAGCTGATCAAATTTTGGCTATCATTGATTTTGATGAAGCTGTCAGTCTGCTTTGGTAGCTCTTCATATGGTTTATATGCAATTCTGCCCCCTAAATAAAATGGGAACTAGCAAACTATTTTTGACTGCCTGCAACTTTCCTTGTCTGTGAATACGTTATTCTCATGTTGATCCAAAGACCTCAAAAGTTTGTTTAACTTTGTCCCCTAAGTTTGAAAGTATTATTTAACTGAATTAGAATGCCCTTGGGATTTAGCTGATCCACCTCTCCATTTATACTGGAAGGTCAGCAGAAATGCCAGAGACACAAAATAAGGAGCTGGTAACCCTGACATTTCAGCTCCTCATCAATTCCATCCTCACACCTCCGCCTGTTCAAAACACTGTCTCCCATATTCTCCACTGCATCTGCTCTGCACCCATCATTGCTGTGCTTTTTCATACAGAGACTGTTGTTTCCCAGTCACTCCAGTTAAAGATTCTCAGCTTTGTCTTTTGCTGAGCCTGTGCCGTCACCCCCACATTCCTTACCTCATTGCCCTCACCAATACAACCTTTTCCCTCCTTGTCTCCTTAAACTCACCCAGTTCTATTTCCCACTCCACCCACTGCCCTGCCAACATTTCATTCCTGAGACTTTAGCCTCTGGTGTATCCATTTCTGCCTCAGTCCACATTGGTCATTGCAATATCGGCTGAGACATCCCTCAGTGTCCTTTCCCTAAATTCCTCCTCCAGCTTTCTATTTCTTTTTTCTCCTTTTAAGAACATCCTTAAAGCAATCTCTTTGACTAAAGGTTGGGTACTCTGCATAAACTCTCCCACTTTGGCTCAGCATCTATTTTTCTCATCAAAGTGAAGCTTCTTGGTATGTTTTTCCAAGTGTAAGATATGGCATTTTCTCAGAAGATCATTCCTGGTACTTTTTGGTATTTGTCATCCTGTCAGTATGTAGTACTGAACAAACATAGCTTGAGTTACTTTGCTGCTATTGATTCTCCTTTATCTTTACTTTGTCTTGGCCCCATCCAGTAATTCATACTGGAGGACATGGCATTGTGGAGTATCTTCAAAAAGGCACTGTCCTTAGTTTTTTGTGTGATATCAATGTGTAGAACCACATTAGATTAGGCAATTACCCGGGCCTTAGGGAGCTGGAACAGATACATCTGTTCTCTTTGAAAGTTAGAGCAGAATTCCTTTCTCCACTCAAAGAATTTGTGTGGCATCAGTGGAATGGGTGAAACCAATGCAATGTGAACACTAACCCCTTCCTAACCAATACATCATACAACACAGTGTAGATGATTTATAAATGAAACTTCTTATCATATTGGCGAATGAATAATGTGGTAAAGAGAGAACTGAAGGGTTGCTTACGGCAAAGTGAAGAAATTTAATTTTGCAGTTTGAATTAAGATGGAGTTTAGACACAGCTATGATTTCACCAGCATGCTGCGTATAAGCTGATTATAGTCCATAAAAATCAAGGGAATGGAAAGTATTTTTCAAAGACCAGCTCTTGTTTGTAATGGAAAGGTTGTGTGGTACCGTCTGCTCAGTGGCCAAATGAATCACCTAAGTTGCAAATAAGGAATTTTCCAAACCATGGCTGGAATTTTCCCAGTGGCAGTGCTGTCTGCTGTGTGAGAACATTGCTGGTAAACACTGGAGGCCTCATGGTAGGCCCTGGAGGAGTGGTATCCTTGGATTTGGGCACCTTTTGGCACACTGTGTGATAACAATGGCTGCTCCCACAGCAACGGCAGTTGCTTATCTATCTCTATCTCTTTCTCCTTTCTCAGTTTGGACAGATTTGCCACACAGTTCTCACTCATTTACCTGGTTGTGAGAACCACAACATTCTCTTCACTTTCCCCCTTCAGTGCAGCCACTGCATCTGTTGTCACTCCTGAGGCTACTGAGCTTGTGACTCTTTGATTGGGGTGGATGGAAGGACAGGGAGTACCCTGTTAATTAGTGGCCACTCGCAAGATGTATCCATGGGTCCTTCGTCTCAGCTTTTAAGTGTGTTGGCAGGAACCCCAACCCCATCATCAAATTATAGCCCTACATTTCTTAAATGGCAGCATAATGTTGGGAATGAATGCAAAAAGTTAGAAACTGTTCTATTTATTCATCATCAATCTCTCTCAGGGTACTCCATTTGTAAAAAATATTAAGTTGCTGCCATTATAGTGAAATTGAAAAATTTTTGTTTCTCTTTTAAAGTGAAACAGAGATTTGACTTTGTTTGCTATTCAGTGTAGTTCTATTTGATCTTTTGACTTGGAGACCCGTTGCATGAGATAATAACACAAAGCGTTACTTTGGAATTGTAGTGAATCCTCCAATACTTTATCAGTGTTTTCTCCTGGAATTACTCCTTTGATAGTATATTTACACAATTTTAAATCTTCAAAGAGCTGGCAGCACTGGGATTTGAATGCATGCCATTGGATTTTCATGCCTTAGTGTTCAGGTTGATTTGACTGTACGCAAACTCTTTGAACTCAAAGCCAGTACTTTCGGTTCTTGTGCTCTGAGATAACATGGGGCTAGATTTTTCCACCAATTGAATACAAATGGGCAGAAAATTGCTTTAACATCTATTTAAAGTCAACTAATTTGAAGTACAGAATTTAGCTCAAAACTTTTTCTGCTTAATATTAGTCATAATATTCTGCCTTTTCTTTATATTGGGTGGTCAAAGATCCAATCAGTTTACAATGCCTCACATCACTCTACTAAAAGCAGCAGCAGCAGCAGGTGCACAATTCCATAAAGTCAAACTTTTTTTTTCAACTATGTCACAGAGAGTGGTGTCTTTCCAATCCAAATGCTTAGTCTAAAATTACGAAATCTTTTTCCATCTGTTAGTAAAGTTTGATCATATTACTGAGAGTCAATTCACAATCCAAGATATCAACTCTTTCACTTGGCAGACTGAATATTTGATCAAATTAACACAATATTTATAAGTCAAAGAACTACTCAGGGTTTGTGGCGTAGCATCAGCAACATGGATTAAAAATATTAGGTATTTATGCGGAACAACAAACCAAAATGCAAAGAACAAGTTGGGAAGCAGTAACATGTGACACTCATATGCTACATATGAAATGAGAGATTTTATGATAGAAGAATGATTTAAGAATGTTGAAAGAATGGATGGAATATGACATGAGAATATTGAAGCACTAGTCCAAAATATTACGTAGACCCCCACAACTTGACAACTGCCGAACACCATAAGTGAGCAAATTCTGGCAATCATGTTCTGACTGACTTCCAGATTCAGATAAAAATCTTGGGTTAAGATTTATATATTATATCATTAAGTGACAGAATACAGACAAATGAAGCTCATCAGAAAATAGCCTGACAATAAGAGAATGTTTGCCCAAATTCTCATGTAAGAACTATTAAACGCAACGTCGACTTGGTATTTTTGTCTCGAGCCCCAGTAAACTAAGTTCAATCTTCAGACACCAGACTGCAATTGTGGGGAGGTGATGGCCTGACAGTGTCATTGCGAGACTATCAATCTCGAGACCCAGGTAATATTCTGGATTCGAATATCAAAATAAGATTCTGTGCTACAATCTGAAATAACTCTACAGAGGTCAATATCCTATCACCAAGTCACTTTTAATTTACAAGTGGAGAGTCCTTCACCCTTATCCATCTCCCTCAGAGCTGGCTCTCAGAGTGAGCAGGATGTCTGACGCTCCTGTTCTGTCAGTTAGAGCTTCCTGATTGGACCAGGTTAACAGCCCCAATCCGGGAACTCATTGTATGAGGCATACCCTCATTCCTGATGGAGGGCTTATGTCTGAAATGTTGATTCTCCTGCTCCTGGAATGCTGCCTGACTTGCTGTGCTTTTCCAGCACCACACTCTTCGACTCTGATCGCCAGCATCTGCGGACCTCACCTTCTCCTACCTTGTTACACTGTCTGTCACCTCCTAGGGCATGGGAAAATATTTCAGTAGATTATAGAAATTCACCAAGGAAATATTGAATTGTAATGAAGTTAATAGCCACCAATCCTGAATAATCAATTTAATCAATGAAGGTTGCAAGAGAGCTCCAAGCAGTTCAGAGATACGTTGATAGGTTAAGTAAGTGGGCAAAATGTTTGCAAATGGAGTGTAATGCAGGAAAATGTGAAGTTCTTCATTTTGGAAGGAAGAATAAGAGATTCGAGTATTATTTAACTGGGGAAAAGCAGCAGAAAGCTGCAACACAAAGGGACTTGGGGGTACTTGTGCATGAAACACAAAGCTAGCACACAAGTACAGCTGGCAATCAGGAAGGCTAATTAAATGTTGTCCTTCATTTCAAGGGGGTTAGAGCATATGAATGGTAAGTCTTACTGCAACTGTACAAGGTGCTGCTGAGAGCACAACTCAAGTACTGTGAGCAGTTTTGGTTCCCTTATTTAAGGAAACATATATTTTCATTGGAGGCAGTTCACATGAAGGGATTGACTTATGACCACTGCTGAAGCGGTTGGGACTCTACTCTTGTAATTTAGAAGAATGAGGAGAAGTGAGGACTGCAGATGCTGGAGATCAGAGTCAAAAAATGTGGTGCTGGAAAAGCACAGCAGGTCAGGCAGCATCTGAGGAGCAGGAGAGTTGACGTTTCGAGCATAAGCTTTTCATCAGAAGCCCCCTCATTCCTGATGAAAAGCTTATGCTCGAAACATTGACTCTCCTGCTCCTTAGTTGCTGCCTGACTGGCTGTGCTATTCCACCACCACACCTTTCGACTCAAGGATTCTTAAAAAGCTTGACAGGACAAATGCTGGGGAGATATTTTCCTTCGTGGGAGAATCTCGGAGCAGAGAGCATAGATTAGATTAGATTACTTACAGTGTGGAAATAGGCCCTTTGGCCCAACAAGTCCACACCGCCCCGCCGAAGCGTAACCCACCCATACCCCTACATCTACATCTACCCCTTACCTAACACTACGGGCAATTTAGCATGGCCAATTCACCTGACCTGCACATCTTTGGACTGTGGGAGGAAACCGGAGCACCCGGAGGAAACCCACGCAGACACGGGGAGAACGTGCAAACTCCACACAGTCAGTCGCCCGAGGCAGGAATTGAACCCGGGTCTCTGGCGCTGTGAGGCAGCAGTGCTAACCACTGTGCCACCGTGCCGCCCTCAGAATAAAAGGGTGCCAATTCGTAGAATCTCTAAAGTATGGAAGAAGGCTATTCAGCCCACGAGTCTACACCGACCCTTCAAAGAGCATCCTACTCAGACCCACCTAACACAGGTTAGTGTCATTAGCAATTGCTAATATATTTAATGATTGCTGCTCTTCGGACAAAGTGTCTGGCTTTAGTCATGTTCTTTTTGTGTACCATATAGATTTTCTTCCTACTCTTCAGTTTTTGTAATTTTGGCATATATTATTCATGTTTATACCTCAAACACACTCATCCAATGTGCCCTTTTTGGCTGCAGTTTCTGCATAACTTCTTTTATACCAGTAATTTGCTGCTGCATGACCTGTTTTTCCAAACCAATGACATTGGTTCTCGTCTCTCAGCTACCACTTTGTGAATTCTCATGCTTGATCTTAGTGGTTGAGTTTTCCTGGCTGCTAGTTCCATCGATAGTGCTATTTCCAAGTCTTTCTCTAAGCCTAGGTTCCTTTCCATCAGTAATCTCTTCTGGATTGCTTCACTTCTTAAACCACGCAACAGCATCAATGATGCTGTCTCTAAATTCGCAAGTTCTGCTAACTTCTTTAAAATTGTTTCGAACTGGGAGGTAGATTCACCAACTTGCTGCTCATGTTTATGGAATCTAAACATTTCAGCAATCACCGTGGTCCTGGTGAAAAATAGTTTCATTGGATTCCTATTATTTCTTCATACATTTTTAGAACTTGGCTTTTCTGGCTATGGTAGACACTTCAGGAGATTCAAAGTTCTTCTCCCCATAATGGTCAGGAACACAAGAACAGCTTTATCTGCTTCAATTTTGTTACCTTGAACTAAATATGGGTATCATTCAATGTTGGAGTTACAGTTTCTATATTTTCATCATATAGTCCCATGGCAGCATAATTTCCCACCATTTTATACATTTTGTAAAAATGAGAAGTGGCTACGTAGCACAATGTATGACATATATTTTAGCACTCCCTTACTTCTTCCTGTTCAAAACAATGGTCGCCATAAGGTGGAGGAACTGGTGTTGGACTGGGGTGGACAAAGTTTAAAAATCACACACACCAGGTTATAGTCTAACAGATTTATTTTTGAAGCATTAGCTATTGGAATGCTGCACCTTCATCAGTTTAAAGCAAGCTCAAGGAACATCACCACAGCTTTCAACATTACTCTGCAGACTTCTGGATTCAATATTAGTTCAGTTGGCTGAATGACTAGTTTGCCATGTAGTGTGATGCCAACAGTATCAACTCAATTCCCGCTTGAGCTGAGGCTGCCATGCAACACTTTTTAACTTCTCAACCTCTCCCCTTACCTGTTTTGTGGTGACCCTCAGGTTAAACCACTGCCAGTTGTCTCTCTCTCATGAGAAAACAGCCCTATGGTCTAGTAAGATTATGGGAGTCTTACAGAGGCCTGAGTCAGATACAATTGTCTGGTCTCTTGGATGGAAAATAGGACATGTGAAAGAGAAATGAACAATTGAATGTAAAATATTTAAATCTATAATAGTAACCAAGAACTTGTTAATTCAGAATGCCACTATTAACTTCTCTTACAGCTTTATCTTCTGTCAAATTAACACATTGTCTCAGTATGCACAACAAATTCAGATTTCACCATTTCATTTCTTTTGTTTATTTGTATCACCTTGCGACTTTATCAATATAAAGGTAAGGCAAAGTTAAATTTACGATATTTTTATTATTATATGATTTTTCTTAATTAAAATGTGTAATGACTTTTACTTTAAAAGTAAACTTTTAAGGTTAACTTTTAAACTTTAAAAGAGTGGTGGGCAAGTTGTTGGAGGGAATCCTGAGGGACAGGATGGACATGTATTTGGAAAGGCAAGGACTGATTTGGGATAGTCAACGTGGCTTTGTGCGTGGGAAATCATGTCTCACAAACTTGATTGAGTTTTTAGAAGAAGTAACAAAGAAGATTGAGGGCAGAGCAGTAGATGTGATCTATTTGGACTTCAGGAAGGCATTCGACAAGGTTCCCCATGGGAGACTGGTGAGCAAGGTTAGATCTCATGGAATACAGGGAGAACTAGCCATTTGGATACAGAACTGGCTCAAAGGTAGAAGACAGAGGGTGGTGGTGGGGGTTTGTTTTTCAGACTGGAGGCCTGTGACCAGTGGAGTGCCACAAGGATCAGTGCTGGGTCTTCTACTTTTTGTCATTTACATAAATGATTTGGATGTGAGCATAAGAGGTACAGTTAGTAAGTTTGCAGATGACACCAAAATTGGAGGTGTAGTGGACAGCGAAGAGGGTTACCTCAGATTACAACAGGATCTGGACCAGATGGCTCAATGAGCTGACAAGTGGCATATGGAGTTTAATTCAGTTAAATGCGAGGTGCTGCATTTTGGGAAAGCAAATCTTAGCAGGACTTGTACACTTAATGGTAAAGTCCTAGGTATTGCTGAACAAAGAGACTGGGGCTGTTTTCCCTGGAGCATCGGAGGCTGAGGGGTGACCGTATAGAGGTTTAAAAAATTATGAGGGGCATGGATAGGATAAATAAGCAAAGTCTTTTCCCTGGGGTCGGAGTCCAGAACTAGAGGGCATAGGTTTAGGGTGAGAGGGGAAAGATATAAAAGAGACCTAAGGGGCAACTTTTTCATGCAGAGGGTGGTACGTGTATGGAATGAGCTGCCAGAGGATATGGTGGAGGCTGGTACAATTGCAACATTTAAGAGGCATATAAGAGGCATTTGGATGGGTATATGAATAGGAAGGGTTTGGAGGGATATGGGCCGGGTGCTGGCAGGTAGGACTAGACTGGGTTGGGATGTCTGGTTGGCATGGACGGGTTGGACCGAAGGGTTTGTTTCCATGCTGTACATCTCTATGACTGTATATTAAATGTTTAATTACTGGCTGATTCTTTTGGTTAGACATAACTGCTGAAATATGTTTGTCAAACAGGATTAATCCTGTTCTGGTCCTGTTGAAGTCTACTTGGTAGTCACTTATTTAAAACAAGGCTGAAAAGCACCCTCCTTTAACATTTCTTATCGCACAATGGCATTTCCTTTTCAGCTGAAGTGTTAACAGCGTGTCTCTCAAATGTTCGTGAAGTACTGAAACACTTATAATACTTGCTTTAAAAAGCAAACCCTAGGGACCAACAAATATGCAGCAAGCTAATATATATTAATGACTATCACATCTCTGCTCAGGTTGACATATACCATATAATGTTAAAGAATTCTGCAGGAACTACAGCATCCCAAAAGGATTCAGGGTAATAGTTTGAAAAGAGCTGAAAATGTGTTGCTGAAAAAGCGCAGCAAGTCAGGCAGCATCCAAGGAGCAGGAGAATCGACGTTTCGGGCATGAGCCCTTCTTCCGGAATGAGGAGAGTGATGCCAACCTGCTTGGCACATTCTCCTAATTCCTGAAGAATGGCTCATGCCCGAAACATCGATTCTCCTGCTCCTTGGATGCTGCCTGACCTGCTGCGCTTTTCCAGCAACACATTTTCAGCTCTGATTGCCAGCATCTACAGTCCTTTCTCCTAATAGTTTGAAAAGCTCATAATTAACCATTACATAAAGGTAAAGCTGTTATAAGGACATGTTTGATAAATATTAATATAGGGAACATGCGTGCATTAGACTGCTAAACAATGACCTAAACACAAATGTATTTTTGAATTATTTGTTTTACTGGCTGTTGCTGCAAACCTTTGATAAGATCTAAAAATGAGTACTAAGATTGCCATGCATGATTATCCTGTGCCCATTCCTTCTGATGTCAGCAGCCTGCAGTCTGTGTAAAGCTTTCTCATTACCTCAGTTGCAGCATGCAGTTTTGTGCTGAATGTATCGCCGAGTGGCTGCAACAAAATCATGACAGGCAAGTATCACTTAAAGCCAACCTGTGCATTTTAAAGGGGAGGTGCTTTTCAATTGGAGCAAGTGTAGGAATTGCAGGGGAAGAGTTTACAAGTGGCAATAATAAGGAATAATGGAAGAAGTGTTGTTTTGAGGGACAATGTCAATGCATTGTGGAACACCAAACTCCGGGCCTCTCTTCGGATGACAACTTCCATTCTCCCAAAACTGCTTCTCCACCAGTGCCCCTGCTGTTGTCTGTCAGACTGTTAGCCCAGTTTGTTGCCATCCAGGGCTGATGTGGTGCAACCTGTTGCCAGGCTTTCTCCATTGAAAGTTGTGTGAGATTATTACCTGTCGGCTGCACCAATGAAAGTCATCATTCTTCCAGCTCCATTGTTGCATCACTGGGGTAGCACTGCAGAGGAAAATCAAACCAGAGAAAACCCATCACCAGGTGGACACTTTGGAGATGTACAAGAGAAGATCTGTTGACTTTTATATGGATTAGTGGATAGTTAATTTGTTAAAGTTAATTTGGAATGGTTGTTTTATAGTGGCTTTTATAAGCCATTATAAAAGCCACTCTTCATCATTTATATGGTGATGAAGATGTTGTGATGGTTCATCACAGAGAGATGGGAAACAAAATGCGAAAAAAACTATGGATGCTATAAATCAGAAGCAAAAACTAAAGTTGCTGGAAAAGCTCAGCAGGTCTGGCAGCATCTGTGAAGAGAGATCAGAGTTAATGTTTCGGGGTCTGGTAACCCTTCCTCAGAACTGCCAGCAATTTCTGCTTTTGTTGCAGAGGGATGGTAAGTTGCATGACTAGATCATTGGGGCTTGTGTTCACTGGGTCAAGAGTTAGATGAACTGACCATGAACAATCTAGCCAGAAAGCAAGTATACTGACTGCGTATCTTTTTTCTCTTCCACTGCTGCTCAGGAGCAACACCCCAACACCACCCCCGCCCCTCCACCTACTGCTGACATCAGTGGCTTGAGGTATACATGGTTACAATGTTTGTGTCCTCATGGTGATAAGATTGTAGCCAATGCAGCAGACCATAACAAATCATGAGAAACCAAGTGGTCCAGACAGTGCACTACTTTGTTGAAGTATTCTAGTGACCTAGCCTTTTGTGTGGAAGTATGGTTCTCACAATGTGCCTATTGTCCATATGTACATGGCTTGTGCATTGGGATGGTAAGCAATATGCTCAGCACATAGTGCTTTTTACTCAGTAGCCAGTCTTTGTTTTCTAGTTTAGGTTAAAATTCTGATGATAGAGTGGATTCATAGAACCCCTATAGTGTGGAAGCAGGCCATTCAGCCCACTGGGTCCACACTGACGCTCCAAAGAGCATCCCACACAGACCCAACCCCCATCCTATTTCTGTAATGTTGCATTTCCCATGGCTAGTCCAACTAGCCAACACATCTTTGGACTGTGAAAGGAAACAGAGTACCTGGAGGAAACCCATGCAAACATGGGAGAATGTGCAAACTCCACACAGATAGTCAACCGAGGCTGGAATCAAATCCTGTTCTCTGGCACTGTGAGGCAGCAGTGCTAACCACTGAGCCACTGTGCCATCTCTGATTAGTACAGGCTAAAATTATTATGACTGCCACCAGGATAAAGAACTTGGACTTCTGTGATATGTTGCGTATCATCACACATCACTTGGATATTGAGGAAGCAGAATCCCTTCCAGCAGTAGAACCTCTCCAGATTGACAAGTAATGTTCACAAAGTGATGTGTGTGCAGACAATAGCAGCCTGCACTATACGGAAGCTTGCTGTCCTAGTTGAGCTGACAGAGTGAGAATGCAATGTATACACCTCTTCTCGCATACACAGTATCAATGATCTCTGATTTACAGCAGTGGTTAATGAACTGTGAATTGTTGGAAATGTTGCCTACTTTACCTTGGACAGAGCGTTATACAATGAAGATCATGTCACTTTCACCATTACAGAAACTGGCAATGTTGGCCTTGCCTTACTCTGAGGCTGCAGATCTGCCTGCAATAGGTAGCACTTTCAGTAAGCTCCTCCTTAGTGAAACGGGGATGTTTAACATTCTGTTTATAGCTAAAGTTGAGATAACAGAACAACTCTTTTAAAAAAAAATCCAAGAGTTTTTACCTCCTCCTCCGCCTTCTCCCCTTCACTGTTTGAGCGGCTTGTCTTCCTCTCAGTTGCCTCTCTTCTTTCTTTCTGTCATACTGCTGACCATAGAGTATATCAAGGAGCACCCAGGACTGGGAGCATGTGGTTTGAGTAGAACATTTGGAATGAAAACTAACACATTCACTGCCACAGCACTACCAGCAGATTTCTTGATCTTTAAATAAACCTCCACATGTTTCTGCTAATTCCGCAATAGCTGGTAGAAAACAAACAGCAACTGATCCATAAGTATTTGATGATCCCTTTGTGTGGCACTGTTTGGTGAATGGAACTTTCCTGCCATTTAATGCATGTTCAACTGTGTGAAATTAAGGGAGGGCATTGGCTGGTACGTTGGAACTCGGAGGTCAAAAATGTCACCTCTGGTGTCAAGTCAATATTACATGCTGATGGGTCACATGATCTGCATACTCTGTGAATTTGGGCATGCATTTACAAAGCCCAAGCTGTAAATCTAACCAAAATGGCGTGCTATGAAGTACATGGTGCAATTGGCATACATCTTGGATGCAAAATATCATGTGTAATGATGAAAGTATGGGCACTGTGCAGATGAATTTTGAGATTTGTTATAGTGTATTGCTTCATTAGGGGCTTTCTTCGCAAGTTTGTAGATGTCCAACACATGTAATAATTTTGGTAAAGTTTGCTGAAGGATCTCAGTGCCATCATAAATGTTACAGTTTTATGTAGAATGGTTCCCTTTATAATGTTTTGTAAGAAATTAGAGCTGTGAAAACAAAATTAGTATTTACTTTTTGTTGAAAAATTAACTGTAAATGATCTTAAGAAATTGAGGTGAGGATACAAGGCTTAAGTTCAGGACAACATGAGGTTTGAAAAGAATATCAGAAAAGACAAGATTTATTGGGAAGAATGATCAGAGTAAACCCAACTGATGGAAAATCACAGACTCTCAAGTTGGGTAAGTCTTATATTACTACTCTGTGTTTCCTTAGTGCTATGTATGTCACAGGCAATGCTAAAGGTGAACCATTAGCTCTAGATAATGCCAAGCTTCAAATTTTTTCCAAGAATATTGTAGGAGGAAGCAAGGGGGGATGTTGCAAAGACAGAATGAATTGCATTGGGGCAATGCAAATTTTAAAATTTGAAGTTTTATCTTTCATTTATTTAGTATTTTTGACAAAATAAAACTTCCCAATGTCCTTCAAAAACATGCCATTCTTTATTTTTTTTATGGTATCTACCTCATTGATTCAGCTTTTGATCAACTCTCCTAATATCTCTTTACGTGACCTGGAGCCACATTTTCTCTGAAAGGGCTGCTACAAAGAACCTTGGCAGAACTTACTAAAAGAAACGCATATTATAAATGTAAGTTATTATTGTTGCATGTTATAACCAATTTCTTCTACTCACAAATTTGGTAAATAAAAATGTTTGCCAGCAGATATTGCCTCTAGACCATGTATGTCAAGTCAATACCCTTGGTTAAGTACTTAAATAATATCATGTTTATTTACAGCTTGTTTGGTTTTGAATTCCAGTCTTTTTTTCAAACATTTGCTGTTTATTTCGGGCACCAGAAAATCTGTTCCAACAGTAATAATTTCAATCGTGATAACGTATTTCAGGACCAGTCACAATTGTTTTCGTGACAACTACAAGAACAAATTAAATGTTTAGCTCACCAGCAAGCTGAAGCCAAATCTTGACTTGACAATTAAATAACTTTATGCGTCCCTTTTCACAAAGACTTTCACAGAGAACAATATCTCCCCCAAGGTGCCACAACAAGAAATTGTTGAGTAAATGTATACAGAACCACAAAAGGAATTTTAGGAAGATTGGCCTTCAAGGTGGAAGATAGAGAGATAAAAATGTTTAGGGTAGGAACTCCTGAGCATGGGGCTTAGGCAGCTGAAGCTTCATGTGCTGATGGTGCAGTGAAAGTAGTTGGAGAAGATGTAATGCCAAAGGCAGAGGAATGGAGAGTTTGGATGGCAGTGGGTTGCTGCTATAAGAGAACACCGATATAGGAAGTTAAAAATCACACAATACCAGGTTATAGTCCAACATGTTTAATTGGAAGCACTACCTGGTGTTGTGTGATTTTTTTTTTTAAACTTAAACTTTGTACACCCCAGTCCAACACTGGCATCTCCAAATCATGACAGATATAGGAAGGGACAATGTCTTGGAGAGTTTTAAAGAAGACAATAAATATTTTCAAATGAAGGCATTAGGGCAACTAGGATCCAAAGTAGAGCAGAATGATCAAAGGTAATGGGTGACTGGGACTTGGATAGATCATGGGAAGCATAATATTGGATGAGCTGAAGTTTATACTTTGTGGATGTGCATTTGGGAGAATAGGGGAATAGTCAAGCTAGGAGATGAGAAATATGTGAGGGTTTTAACAGGAGATGGGCTAAGGCAGGTAATGTATGCATATGATCTTTGTGATAGAGAGAATGGGGTAAGAAGCCTAACTCTTGATTTAATAGAATATGGTAAAGACAGTAAAAACAACGATAGATTTTAAACGGATGACCTCTGAATGTATAGTACAAATTTAGAGAAATTTGGCATTGTATTTGCTTTTTTTATAATTGCTGTACCTAAGAGATTTGGAACTGGAAACAATTAAAGAATAAACTAATGACCAATATGAACGGTTTCCACTATTTAACATGCCCTCAAATTATTTTATAAATAAAGTAATTTGACTGCCATTTTAACACAAGTCCTGGTATCTCTTTATGCTACTTGATGTCAAATTTTCTCTGATACTGCTGCTATCACCTCCCATCTTGACTGTTCCCCTTTTGTCTACTAATTTTTGGTGAAGTGTAAAAAGTGACTTCCCACAAGTTTTTTATGTCCACTTTTTATTAAATTTACCAAAATCAAAATTTTAATCACATATCTTCACTATTTTGGAGCAGTACTATATTGTCATAGTACAGAAATTGTTTAGATTTAAAATCTATTTTGACATATTTGTTAATATATTTATTTCTGGTTAAAAACAGAAATATGATCTAAAACATGTCAATACTTTTACTTTGCTGTTTCTAAACTGTGGTTTATGAACAGAATGGAATACGTAATATTCCAGTCAGCAGCTTCAAAAGACTGGTGCATGTGGAACAGACCTTAAACTTCTTCCAGCTGCTGTTGCTCTCTCCATAGCCAGTATTTCTGAGGGTCTTGCTGACTATGATATTTCACAATTCTCACTTCTGTTGGGGCACACCCAGAACGTACATTAGCATTAAAGCATTTTTTAGTTCTACCCAATTTGCCTGTTAGTTTCATAATCTTAACATGTAATATGTAAATTTCTTTTGTAGAATTATAAGACAATAAGATCATAAGACATAGGAGTGGAAGTAAGGCCATTCGGCCCACTGAGTCCACTCCGCCATTCAATCATGGCTGATGCGCATTTCAACTTCACTTACCCACATTCTCCCCGTAGCCCTTAATTCCTCGAGACAACAAGAATCTATCAATCTCTGCCTTTGAAGACATTTAGCGTCCCGGCCTCCACTGCACTCTGCGGCAATGAATTCCACAGGCTCACCACTCTCTGGCTGAAGAAATGTCTCCGCATTTCTGTTCTGAATTGACCCCCCCCTCTAATTTTAAGGCTGTGTCCACGGGTCCTAGTCTCCTCACCTAACGGAAACAATTTCCTAGCGTCCACCCTTTCCAAGCCATGTATTATCTTGTACGTCTCTTTTAAGTCTCCCTTAATCTTCTAAACTCCAATGAATACAATCCCAGGATCCTCAGCCGTTCCTCATATGTTAGACCAACCATTCCAGGGATCATCCGTGTGAATCTCCGCTGGACACGTTCCAGTGCCAGTATGTCCTTCCTGAGGTGTGGGGACCAAAACTGGACACAGTACTCCAAATGGGGCCTAACCAGAGCTTTATAAAGTCTCAGTAGCACAACGGTGCTGTTATATTCTAACCCTCTTGAGATAAGTGACAACATTGCATTCACTTTCTTAATCATGGACTCAACCTGCATGTTGACCTTTAGAGAATTCTCGACTAGCACTCCCAGATCCCTTTGTACTTTGGCTTTACGAATTTTCTCACCGTTTAGAAAGTAGTCTATGCTTTTATTCTTTTTGCCAAAGTGCAAGACCTCGCATTTGTTCACGTTGAATTCCATCAGCCATTTCCTGGACCACTCTCCCAAACTGTCTAGATCCTTCTGCAGCCTCCCCACTTCCTCAGTACTACCTGCCTGTCCACCTAACTTCGGATCATCTGCAAACTTCGCTAGAATGCCCACAGTCCCTTCATCTAGATCATTATAATATAATGCGAACAGCTGTGGCCCCAACACTGAACCCTGCAGGACACCGCTCGTCACTGGCTGCCATTCCGAAAAAGAACCTTTTATCCCAACTCTCTGCCTTCTGTCAGACAGCCAATCCTCAATCCATCCCAGTAGCTCACCTCGAACACCATGGGCCCTCACCTTGCTCAGCAGCCTCCTGTGGCACCTTATCAAAGGCCTTTTGGAAGTCTAGATAGACCACATCCACTGGGTTTCCCTGGTCTAACCCACTTGTCACCTCTTCAAAGAATTCCAACAGGTTTGTCAGGCATGACCTCCCCTTACTAAATCCATGTTGACTTGTTCTAATCAGACTCTGCTCTTCTAAGAATTTAGAAACCTCATCCATAATGATGGATTCTAGAATTTTACCAACAACCGAGGTTAGACTAATTGGCCTATAATTTTCCATCTTTTGTCTTGATCCTTTCTTGAACAAGGGGGTTACAACAGCGATCTTCCAATCATCCTGGACTTTCCCTGACTCCAGTGACTCTTAAAAGATCTCAACCAATGCCTCCGCTATTTCCTCAGCCACCTCTCTCAGAACTCTAGAATGTATCCCATCGGGGCCAGGGGATTTATCAATTTTAAGACTTTTTAGCTTTTTAGATTAGATTAGATTACTTAGTGTGGAAACAGGCCCTTCGGCCCAACAAGTCCACACCACCCCGCCGAAGCGTAACCCACCTATACCCCTACATCTACATCTACCCCTTACCTAACACTACGGGCAATTTAGCATGGCCAATTCACCTGACCTGCACATCTTTGGACTGTGGGAGGAAATCGGAGCACCCGGAGGAAACCCACGCAGACACGGGGAGAACGTGCAAACTCCACACAGTCAGTCGCCTGAGGCGGGAATTGAACCCGGGTCTCTGGCGCTGTGAGGCAGCAGTGCTAACCACTATGCCACCGTGCTGCCTACACTCTCGCACTCTCTCTTTTGTAATGGCAACCATACTCAACTCAGCCCCCTGACTCCCTTTAATTGTTGGGATATTACACATGTCTTCCACTGTGAAAACTGACGCAAAGTACTTGTTAAGTTCTCCTGCTATTTCCTTATCTCCCATCACTAGGCTTCCAGCATCGGTTTGAAGTGGCCCAATGTCTACTTTTGCCTGTCTTTTGTTTCTTATGTATTGAAAGAAACTTTTACCATCACTTCTAATATTACTGGCGAGCCTACCTTCATATTTGATCCTCTCCTTTCTTATTACTCTCTTTGTTATCATCTGTTTGTTTTTGTAGCCTTCCCAATCTTCTGATTTCCTAGTGCTCTTGGCCACTTTATAGGATCTCTCTTTTTCTTTAATTTTGCACATGATTAGTTCTTATCTGTTATTTGCTTGTCCTTGTGCCTTATCCATTTTTGTTCTTTGAACCTGTATCCGACACGATTATTCTTTATATGCAATTAACTCAAATGCTTGGGTGTGTAGGAGATTGCTTTAAACAGCTCAACTGTCTTCTTGATGCATTGAAACATTAATGTGTCTTTCTTTTGTGGTTTGTCCCATGATTTTTCTCTCTCTTTTGTTGAAGGTGGTGATTTATTCATGGCAATCATGTTCTTCTTGCTTCTCCATCCAAGTTGTCGTCTGTAATCTGGACAGGAGATAATGTTTTATTACAGTTTGCCGCTACTGTCACATAATCTCCACAGACATAGCTCTCCTATATGATTCACTGGATGACAATGAGGATTGGGAATCCTCAGCAATCCTTTGAACAGGCCAAAGCACACATGTTCATAATGAGCAAAGAGATAATGGCAAGAGGAGACAGCCAGGCTCACTCTCCCAAAGGCTACCATTGAAATAAGGGGCAAACAGTTAAAATATGACAATTCTTTAAACTGCTGGAATGTTTCTCACCAAGACTGTATCATAACACTATAGGGAATGTTTGATATTACTTGGTAAGGAGTGGAAACAAGGATACATCAGCAGATAGAAACAATGTGCACAAAGGATTGGAAGATAATAACAAAATTTGAGTAAGAAATAGGCTCAGATTTAGTGGGTTAAATACATTAAAATAGCTTTATATTATATGAGTGTAAATATACAAATTGTGTTAAGTATGATGAGCTGCAACCACAGATAACTACATGGGACAATTTGCCATGGTGATAATGGAAACTTACCTCAAAAAAGAACAGGACTGAGTGCTAAATATCCCTGGACACAAGGGGCTGAATTTCCATCTGGCTGTGGTGATGTGTTTCAGTTTGCAAAAAGTCCAACATAGAGAATTTAGCAGAGGATTTCCTCCGCATTCCCAAGCTCTCACTATTTTCTGTTTTTTTTTAACACTATGTGAATACTCTTGTATGGAATGCATATCCTCTCTGGCTGACATCAGTTCCCTCGTATATGAGGGTGAGTAAGATCAACTTGCCCAATGCCTGCTATTTTTGTTGGGCCCAGTATGTCTAATGATTTGATCAAATTTATGCCTCCGCTGTTGAGCTGAGAAAGGCTTTGTGACTAAAGTGCAAAAATGTGCCTCAGTGACTTTTTTGCAACTTTTAAACCACCAAAATACTCCCTGCAAGTTTTACTGAAAAGACGGCTCCCTTAAAAACCACAACCATCACAACTGAACAGCAGCACTTCAAGCTCAGTGTCCTGAGTGTTCAGAAAAATCCTGTTAAAACTTACAATCCCGAACGACAGTAGATCCATCCAATCTGCACTACATATAAACTCAGGTGCAGCAGCAGCATTGGCAACACAAGGGCACCAAGAAGAGATACAGCATTACCATGTACCTGTGTGAATGCTGAGGAATGACCATCTAAGAGTCTGTCCTGGAATAGGGTAACTTGCCTTGATATGGTGAAGAGGCAATGTTGGAACATGGTACATCTGTTTTGAGAGGTGGTGTTTTGTAAACAGATCTTCATCCAAGGTGAAACCAAAGGTATGTACTCACAGTGAGCTTGAAGATGACTGTGAGCCCTTGAGCTCTTGTGACCTGCTCTGTGCAAGTTCCACATCTGACCTCTATGGGATTTCACAGCCTGCAACATGCAACAGTATATCCAACTGGTAACCCATGCCCTAGTTTCCAGCGTAGGGCATTTCAACTCCTTCAACACATACTGTAGTAGTGGCTTATTCATTGACAAAGCTTGTATCAGTTTCGGGTCTCCCGCAGGTGCAGAGGGTACTCGGCGGCACATATATGGCAATAAAGGTACCCTGCTGAATGCTGGTTTCTCACACATTCAAAACACAGCCAGACCCAACCACAATGAAGGTGCAATGAGAGCCACCTTCACATGTGGATCAGCATTTAATAGACAATTGACATTCTGAAGATATGGTTCTGGTGATTACACTGCTCATGGGGTGGGTGCAGCCATGGGTATGGGTAAGGGCATGGATTGCATTGAGGGAACATGGGGAGTGGGTTGTGACTCATGAGGGCTACAGGGATTAATGACATCTTAAACAATTGAGATGACATTCCAGAGAACTGAGCTGGACTTTCTAACCAATCCGCCTTGACACTCACTTGCTTCCCGTGGCCACCATTGCTTCTGGGGTTGGTGAACACAACCGTACCCACAACACCAACCTCCCTGGTGCAAAAATGCAGAGTAATGAGGCCTTTTAAACAGAGGTCAGTCAGCAAGGCGTAAACTTTCCCAACTCAAGTTACCACATCATGAGCAAAATTGTGACCCATACGGTACAATAAAAAAAACAGTGTGCAGCATCTCCTCTGAGCTGGATGGGTGACGCGGCAATGCAACTGCTCCAATGACCTGCAAAGGTGCATTATTACGTCCTGGTTCTAGACCCCAGTGCATCTCGGAGGTCCATGCAGCAGAAAAGAAAGTTGGCAGGAACATTGGCCGTATTTCCAAACTTTAGAAGACACTAGTTTGACGTCAATTTGAATTTGTGTACAATCACCAATATTTGAAGAAGAAGGCAATGCCCTTAGAAAGCATGCAGAAAACATGACAAATGTGGTTCCAAGGATGGGGAATGTTAGTTATGTGGAAACATTAGAGAAGCTGTGCTTGTTCTCCTTTAGGATGATTGGAAGGAAAATTGATGGGAATGTTCAAAATCATGAAATGTCCTGATCTAGATAGGGAGAAACATTTCTGAGCAGGGTTGAGAAAGAAAGTACTCCAATTGAAGGTGATTAGCAGAATTAACATTGGTGACATGAGGAAGGACAATTCCATGCAGTGAATGCCTAAGATCTTAATTGCACTGCCTGAGATTGTTTTGGAGGAAGATTGTGGCTTTCAGAATGGAATTGGATAAGAATCTGAAGATTAAAAACAATTACAGGAATAAAGGGAAAGGAGTGAGTTTAATTGGCTCTGTTATTTTTGTAGAGAGCTGCTGGGAACTAAATGGCCTCCTGGCAGGGCTGTAATCTTTCTGTGAATCTGTGTACATAAAGACTATGTGCTTGAGCAATGGCCGTGGAATACTCAATAATATTTTAAACAAAATAGCTATATTGAGTAGATAGAAACTGGAATAGATGGATGGAACCAACTATAATCATTCTTGAGCAGTGGCTTCTGAGATTCCTACACAACTGAAGAACCCGGGTCTCTGCCCTAGTACAAATAGGCCCAGTGAAGTTAAGATTTCACTCCTTGGAGAGATCAGGGTATACCCTATTAGTCGAATTATAAATGATGGTAAAGAGCTGTTGCAAGCTGCACAATGTTACTCAAGATTGTGGATCTAGTGCAGGTAGTAGTGTTTTTGTGGCAGTACAGACTTGGTGGGCCAAAGGACCACTTCTGTATTGTATGATTCTGTGGTGAGGAAGCCCCATGCAGCAATTAAGTAGCAATCCTAAAAAACGTGATGACCGTGAGCCTGAGGCCAAACTAGAAGGTAAATCCTGCAACATCTAACAGATGATAATTGCAGTTAAAATTCAAGGGCCACCACAGTACAGTTACTGAACTGACTGATAAATCTCCATGGCCAATGCATGATGAGTTGTGCCCCATTTAACCAGTGGAAAATAGTTATCTCCTCCTAATGGTCTAAAAAAACTCTTACAAGAATTTTTCAAGTGAACTCATTATTTTGTCTTTGTTCTTTCATGGAATGTATGTGTTACTGGCAAACAGTTGTTGCCCATTCTAATCGTCCTGGAAGAGAGTGATTTTTTTTTTGATTATTTCAGAACGCAGTTAAGAACCAAGCATGTTGCTTTGGGTCTGGAGTCACATGCAAGCTAGATGAGGTAAGGACAGAGATCAGAGAAACAGATGGGTTTTTATAACATCCAAAGACAGTTCTCATGGTCAACATTCTTCTCCAGCTCTCAATTCCAGATTTTACTGAGGAATTTAGAATTTCATCAGATGACTTGGTGGGATTTGAACCTATGTTTCTCAGTGACAGAACATTTGTACATCCAGGGATGGAAACCTGTACGGAAGGATGGAAACATGGAATTGTCTATGACTGGGGGTGTCGGGAGTGGGCAGCAACACATTCAAGGACTTTGCAGATGAAAGGGCATTTGGTCGAGGGATGGCAGTTTACGAGGTCAGGGGTCGGCAAGGAGAGATTATTTGAAGACATAATATTGGGGTTTTGGGTAGGAGAACAATAGAGTCTGAAGAGAAAGGACAATTTGAATGGTCAACTGTCATGGGAATCTGGAAGGGGGCATGGACAATATGATGTTAGAAATGGTATAGAAAAGAATCCAAGAAATATCAAAGAGAAATACCAAATATGGCATAAAGACGGTTTCACCATAATATTGATTAAATTGCTCATTTAGAGAGCCGGGTGTAGTCAAATTACCTTCCTCTGTGCTGTAACAATTCTTTGAATCTGTTCTTCTTTGGCTACATTTGTGTGAACATAATATTTCAATTAGACAGATCCTGTAAATATCCCTGAGGAAAAAATACTAATGGTAAAGAGGGAAAATAGTAAAACTATGTACATATCGCTACACTTCCTGTCAGTAAGATGCATATTAGTACAAGCACTTACCAGTGTGTTTTTGCTGTTTCTATCTCCTGTGAACTTTTTTCTTTGCCGTCTTTTACAAAAACAATTTTTAATCGAAAGTTACAATGAAACATATCAATTACAGTTTCTCTGGAAAAACCATATCTTTAAGTTCCAGGAATGAATTCAAGCATGTAGCAGTGCATTCAGGCTTCAGCTTTGTCCATTCCAGCACATTCTCCATCATTTCCGAGGTCTCTCAGGTCAACAGTTTACTGCTGCAACCATCACATAGTCCACATTTGTACATTGGTTGATGGCTGTGCAAGAATGACGAATTGTGTGTCTGACATATTCCTGTTTTCAGCTTTATATAAACCTGACACTTCAATGCTGGTAACTGAAGAAACTTAGTCTGTGTGTTGAGCAAATATTCACTTAATGGAAACATAACTATTTATTCATTTTAAAGTAAAACAGAAATGCTTGATAATGGAATCTAAATAGCTGTGGTGATATTATCTCTAGATAAAATACTACTTACATCAATTGTAAATTCGTATTTTACTACCAGAGTGGTTTCTGTTATGCTTCTTCATATTAGTGATAATCTCACTGGGTGTTCAGGTTACTCCAGGCCCAGAATCTTAGAACTGGTTGTTAGGTTCCTCATATCTTATATGGCTTTTTTCCAAACTCACGTATGAACCAAAAGAGTGAAGTGGAACATTTGCTTCCTGTAATTTAAAAAAAAAAGCCTTTCCATTTTGCCTTTGGAACATTTATCAAATGACATTTTAAGCATTCCATTTCTCAATTCATGCACATCGTTTAAGTGCAACACTTTCCTTGAAGAGTGAATTGGCACACATCTCCTCTGAGTAAATAGGAACAGAATAAACCGTTCAATTAATTCCATTCCATTCTCATCATATTCCTGTGAGAAATGGAAAAATCTGTACAATAACTCAGGTTAAAAAAATTTGGATTGCACGGATTCTAATATAAGATCTGATTATGTGTTGGATTGAATGGATTTTATTAAGAAAAATATCCACCTGCTGAAGACTGTCCAGCGTAAGTTTATTTTGCATTGTTTATGTGACAATGACACGTAGACTAATGGACATAACATGAGCAGAACCTGTCTTCATAAGCAAAGGAAGATGGATGTGGAGGGCAAATCTCCAAAAAGTTAAGACACTGCCATTATCTTGCAAGATTCAAAGGCAATTAGGGAAATGCTCATTTATCTATCAAATAATACATTAAAATATTGTGATAAACAACAAACTTCTGCTTTAAAGAAGGCTTCTGGATTTAGCAGGCAGTGCATCTATTTCTCAGTGTATGTGAAACTCAGTAGAATCACCAAAGCAAGCACCGAGTGGAAACAGTCTCTTCAGTGAAACTGACAGCTTAGATCAATGAAACGTTGCCGCCATTCCTGGGTGAGAAGCTGCTACCTGTGGCACTCCTTCTGTTAGAAGGGTGACTGCCAACTCTTTGGAAGTCTCTTTTGTGAGTCTTGTAATTCACCGATCTTCAGTTACATTTTCCTGTTGCCAGCCCTTACTACAGCACGCGAACTCAACCTCCGATGAGAGACAGGAGGAGTGGCAACACCAAGACCAACAAGCTAGGCATATGTGTCTTTAGGCAGTGAAGAAGCCCTGAAGAGTGTGTGAAAGGGTGAGAGACTGAGTCTACCCATGTCCACAGAAATCCAGGCCAAATGCTAGGACAATCCTGGAAGATTTGGGTGGTTAGTCACTCTGTGGCTGTTTGGACCAAGGGTGCCAAGTGCCCAGAAAGAAAGGAAATCCAATCCTGCAGCTGGGCATTCAGCTTAGAATGACAGAAATAGGAGGAGTATCCTTCCCAGAAATCCTCTCCATAGCTGTAGTTTGCCCAGCCTCAAATATCTATGCACAAGCTAGCCATTATAGCACTTACCATGGCCCATGTTATTAGAAATGCTTCATTTCACAGTTTCAGTGAGCCATCTGACCTGTATTCACCATGACAACAATCTACCAATCAGACTCCACTTTCCAACCAATCAGCACTCTCCATTCATATACAATAGATGTTGATTTTCTCCTTACATTGGTATTCTTGCAAATTATCCTGATGATTGTATGATAAAAAGTTTCAAAAAATGTGACATTATTTCACCAATACACCAGGTTAAATCTATTCTAATGGAGAGAGAAGTCTCACAGTCTGTTTATTTTATACTCCTGTTCATACATAATTAATCACTTCATAAATGTTTACCAAAGGCAACTGTGTTCTGTTGTTAATTGTTGTAATCAGACCACAAAAACAACTGATAATTGTTTGACTTTTAGACTCTCTTATTTGTTAAGTTAATTTGTGCTTCCTATTTTAATCTCTGATAACAGCAAGCCAGATACTAGCTGTGGCCAGGATGGGGGGTGAGTGACTCCCTCAAAATCCTTTGGCAATAAAATTCCAAAGTCGAGACATGAAGTATTTTTGATTGCCTGGGTGATGGCTCTCCCTCCAGCTCTTCCCTCACTGTGAGGGCTTGAGCCTGGATCTCACTCGGCAATTCTTGCATTGCCAGGAATACACAAATGTTATTTTAATGAGACATAAACTATTCCAATGCACAACAGGAAAGATAAGAACAACACTCCCATAGAACTGAAACACAATGGTTGTAAGTTGATATTTAATCCTATAATCGGTGATCCCAACCTTAATCAACTGTTCTTTGATGTACAGTTTAAATTAACTTTTCTGGATTTCATTGTGGGCAATTTCAAGATTGTACAGATGTTTAGTTCCCTCTTTCCCTCTTTTATAGATTTCAAATCCATTGAGCAAACAAAGGAATACGTAAAATAATGCTTTTACAGTCAGTCTGCAATGTATCTCTGTTTCATTAAATAAATGTTTGTGGGGCAGCGAGAGAAGGAGATTCTCTATCATCTCAATTGACTGAACTGGAGGGAACAGGTTTAACTGGGTATGATTCTGGTTGGAAAGGATCATTTAAATGATTGTTCTTAGTTAAAAATACACATGTGCTAAGGCACCATCCACAGGTACAATCATATGGCATCAAACTGACTTTTTCATATTGTTACTTCACTCCATTGCCTCAGTTCATGAATGTTTTTTCAGGAAAAATAGACCCTGTCAGTAGGAATTCTCTAATATGTATATGCTTGACTCTAGAAATGCAGTTTAGTAAAGTGATACCACAGGAGTACGTGGCTTTCAACCTTTGACCAAGACAGGATATGAAACTGAATGGAACATGCTCTGAAACTGCTGTTTAAGCTGCACTCACGTTCAACATGCACGTGAAATCATTCACAATACCACATTATTCCTCAAATAAACACCACGTTGTGAAGGATATTTATGTGCTGACCCTGGCCTGAATACTTAAGTCAGAATATTTAATTAGAGTAATATTTGCCAATTTCTTTCTCAGAATTGAGTCAGAAAGCTGTGCATTAACCCTGTAAGTACTGAAACCAGGTTGTAGCTTTCAGTTTGCTGGAGCATTCTGACACTGGTGACTTGAAAGTGGTCTGCTGCATGCTGTTGCAGAACAGTCACTGACGTGGTACCAACTGACTACACTTGTTCTACTCTAAAGCTCTCTTCAAGTGCTTACAAGCTTTTCCATGTCTTTGTGTTACATGAGACAGACAAACTGTACGCTATGTCTGTTTCTGTAATGGTGTTTAGTTCTGAAAGGGTTAATGCTGAGGTGCACATTATGCACTTCCTAAAATGGTGACGTTATATGGACTTGGGTGTTGGAATAGTTCTTGATCTTGAGAGAGATTTATCTACCATCCGGGTCTCCTCAACGTCTTAGCAACAATATTATCAAACCAAAATAAATTGTACATGGTTGCTATCGTACAACTAACTACATCTTTTCCAAGATGAAGCCACTTCTCATTAGACTATCCTCTATCACACTAGAACAAGTGGAAACTGTGGATTCCACCTTGCAGGTGAATTGTGGCAACAGATCTACTTCATGGTGCCCAATAGTCTAGATATCTCATACAACCTAACATTGAACGGTATTATCTTACAATATGGTGGATAGTGGCCAGGATTCCAAAGAATGTAAAGGATCTTTAATCAGCAGCTGGAAGAGCTGAACATTCCAGAAGCTTGTGGAAGAGTTTATGGCATCATTCAATAAGATAGGAGCTACGGTCAAGTGAAAAAGCGTTTCAAACCTGGTAAGAGAAGAACAGTAGCAAGTGTGAGCTAAAACCTACATGGAGCTGAAGGACTAAGTACACCTGGCAGTTCCAGATTGCATTGTGTGCTGGTGAACTGCAGAAGCAGTCTGGAGTTCCGCTGGAAACCAAATGAATATCGAAGTAAAGTTAAATTCCTTGATGGGCCAGGGGAAAATAAACAAAAAAAGGCACAGTTACGGGCTGAGAAAGATAGAAATGAGTGAAGTACTTACACTCAAATTGAACACTGGCCCCTAGAGCGTGGACACCACGAGAAATGGCTCAAGTAAGGAAAATCTACAATTGTAGATAGATTTTTTAAAAAGTTGTAGTACTGGGAATATCACAAAGCCAGCAATAAAGGGGTAATTTTGAAGCCCAAGCAGATAAAGTCTAATGGATGGAAAAAGCAAGGAGACTGTTTTGGCTACAGTAAGAGTGAGATACAATATTTAAATAGTGGATAAAGGTGGGAAGAATTCATCAAGGTTGCAATTGCAGGAAAATCTAGGAAGAAAAAAACAATGGGCATTATTATTATCACTGACAATGTTAATCATCTATGGGAATAAGTTAAAGGAACAGGATCCACCTGCAGGCAGTGGGAGTCATTTAGTAAAGCTGCAGGAGAAAGAGCATGATCTTTAAAGCCACAGACATTGGGATCCAATTGGCAAAATGAGTCTTGCTCAGAAACGGCCAGGAATCATCCATTTTATTTACATAAGGTAGCAGTCCTTTATTTTGACTGGTTAAGTTCAGGAAAGCCCTCCAGTACAGAAGTACAAAGCAGCGGCGTTGCTACACTGTAGAATCAAAAGGAAGAGAAGCAATTGATCATATTAGGAAGACATTAGCAGCAGAAATAATATCACCTGGGAGATCTAACCTCACATGGGTCCAATAAAACACCAAGCTGGACATCTTGGATCAAGCAGTACTGAATACAGAATTGTTTCCAAACTACACATTAAATTGGAAAGTAAATATGCATTTATATTCAATTGGGACTAGAACTGATGACATAGCTTGTCGAGGCATATAAGAATGCACAAATACTTTTGATGAAGTTCTACAAGCTTTTGACAATTACTTTAACGTTAGAACTAATAAAATTCTTGAAAAGCAATGTTGACCAGAAGCCTTCAGCATCCAGGAGAATCCATAGATTCATAAAAACCTGTGACTATGGAGCTCTAAACACAGAATTTGTAAGGGACAGAACTGCTTTTGAATTATTGTTCAGTCTTCAACAGTTTTATTATAGTCTAAAGAAAATTTGACTTTAAAGAAAGCCATTCAGATGGTGAGTGAAGTGGAAACCTTGCAGAACGCAGATGAATCCTAAAAGGAGCGGATGCTCCTGCCGACTTCACCTGCAGGAGGTGCAGCCAGCTCCTGCTCCTCACAGACCACGTTAGGGAACTGGAGCTGGACTTGGGTGAACTGAGGATTATTCGAGAGGGTGATAGATAGAAGCTACAGGGACATAGTTACGCCAAAGAACAGAGGTAGCTGGGTAACAGTTAGAGGTGGGAAGGGGAGGAAATAAGCAGTGCAGGGATCCCCTATGGTCGTTCCCCTCAACAATAAGTATACCGCTTTGGATACTGTTTGGGGGGGGGGGGGGGAAACAGCCTAGCAGGGGTAAGCTGCAATGACCGGGTCTCTGGCATGAGGTCCAGCTCTGAGGCCCAGAAGGGAAAGGGGGAAAGGAGGAGAGTGCTAGTTATCGCACACTCTATAGTTAGAAGGACAGACAGGCAGTTCTGTGGACATGGGCGAGACTCTCGGATGGTTTGTTGCCTCCTGGGTGCCAGAATCCTTAAGGGGATGGTGTGCAGCCAGAAGTTGTGGTGCACATTGGCACCAAAGACATAGGTAGGAGGAGGGGTGGGGAGGTCATTCAGGAGCTTAGGGAGTTAGGCTGGAAGCTAAAAGCTAGGACGGACAGAGTCGTCATCTCTGGGTTATTGCTGGTGCCATGTGACAGTGAGGCAAGGAATAGGGAGAGAGTGCAGTTGAACACGTGGCTGCAAGGATGGTGTAGGAGGGAGGGCTTCAGGTATTTGGACAATTGGATTGCATTCTGGGGAAGGTGGGACCTGTACAAACAGGACGGGTTGCACCTGAATCAGAAGGGCACCAATATCCTGGGAGGTAGGTTTACTAGCACTCTTCGGGGTGGGGGGGGGGGGTTTAAACTAATTTGGCTGGGGGATGGGATCTAGACTTGTAGTCCAGCAAGTAGGCTCGCTGTTTTTCAGGATGTCCAAGAATGTAGGGAGGCTGTGGAGAAGGTAGCACTGACAGGGAATACTTGTGGACACAGAGATGGGTTCAAGTGTGTATACTTCAACGCAAGGAGTATCAGAAATAAGGTGGGTGAACTTAAGGCATGGATCGGTATTTGGGACTACGATGTTGTGGCCATCACGGAAACGTAGGTAGAAGAGGGACGGGAATGGTTGTTGGAGGTTCCTGGTTACAGATGTTTCAGTAAGATTAGGGGGGGGTGGTAAAAAAGGAGAGGGGGTGGCGTTGCTAATTAGAAATGGCATAATGGCTGCAGAAAGGCAGTTCGAGGGGGATCTGCCTTTGGAGGTAGTATGGACTGAAGTCAGAAATAGGAAAGGAGCAGTCACCTTGTTGGGGGTTTACTATAGGCCCCCCCCCCCCCAATAACAGTAGAGATGCGGAGAAACAGATTGGGAAACAGATTTTGGAAAGGTGCAGAAGCCACAGGGTAGTAGTCATGGGCGATTTCAACTTCCCAAAATTGATTGGAAGCTCTTTAGATCAAGTTGATTGGACGGGGCGGTGTTTGTGCAGTGTGTCCAGGAAGCTTTTCTAACTCAGTATGTAGATTGTCCAACCAGAGGGGAGGCCATATTGGACTTGGTACTTGGTAACGAACCGGGACAAGTGATGGGCTTGTTAGTGGGTGAGCATTTTGGTGATGGTGACCACAATTCTGTGACTTTCACCTTGGTTATGGAGAGAGATAGGTGCGTGCAACAGGGTAGGTTTTACAATTGGGGGAAGGGCAAATACGATGCTGCAAGACAGGATCTGAGGAGCATAAATTGGGAGCATAGGCTGTCAGGGAAGGATATCGTTGAAATGTGGAACTTTTTCAAGGAACAGATGTAACGTGTCCTTGATATATATGTACCTGTCAGGCAGGAATGAGATGGTCGTGTGAGGGAACCTTGGTTGACGAGGGAGGTTGAATGTCTTGTAAGGAGGAAGAAGGAGGTTTACATAAGGTTGAGGAAACAAGGTTGAGACAGAGTGTTGGAGGGATACAAGATAGCCTGGAGGGAGCTGAAGAAAGGGATTAGGAGAGCTAAGAGAGGGCATGAAAAATCTTTGGCGGGTAGGATCAAGGATAACCCCAGGGCCTTTTATGCATATGTGAGAAACATGAGAATGACGAGAACGAGGGTAGTTCCGATCAAGGACAGTAGTGGGAGACTGTGTATTGAGTCGGAAAAGATAGGAGAGGTCTTGAATGAGTACTTTTCTTCAGTATTTACAAATGAGAGGGACTGTATTGTTGAAGAGGAGAGTATGAAACAGACTGGTAAGCTAGAGGAGATACTTGTTAGGAAGGAAGATGTGTTGGGCATTTTGAAAAACTTGAGGATAGACAAGTCCCCCGGGCTTGACAGGATATATCCTCTGATTATGTGGGAAGCAAGAGAGGAAATTGCAGAACTGTTGGCAATGATCTTTTCGTCTTCACTGTCAATGGGGGTGATGCCAGGGGTCTGGAGAGTGGCGAATGTTGTGCCCCGTTAAAAAACAAAGGGAATAGGGATAACCCCGGGAATTACAGGCCAATTAGTCTTACTTCTGTGGTAGGCAAAGTAATGGAAAGGGTACTGAGGGATAGGATTTATGAGTATCTGGAAAGACACTGCTTGATTAGGGACAGCCAGCAGGGATTTGTGAGGGTTAGGTCTTGCCTTACAAGTCTTATTGAATTCTTTGAGGGGGTGACCAAGCATGTGGATGAGGGTAGAGCAGTGGATGTAGTGTACATGGATTTTAGTAAGTCATTTGATAAGATTCCCCATGGTAGGCTTATGCGGAAAGTCAGGAGGCATGGGATAGTGGGAAGTTTGGCCAGTTGGATAGAGAACTGGCTAACTGGTCGAAGTCAGAGAGTGGTGGTAGATGGTAAATATTCAGCCTGGAGCCCAGTTACAAGTGGAGTTCCGCAGGGATCAGTTCTGGGTCCTCTGCTGTTTGTAATTTTTATTAACGACTTGGAAGAGGGAGTCGAAGGGTGGGTCAGTAAATTTGCGGACGATACGAAGATTGGTGGAGTTGTGGATAGTGAGGAGAGCTATTGTCGGCTGCAAAGGGACTTAGATATGATGCAGAGCTGGGCTGAGGAGTGGCAGATGGAGTTCAACCCTGTCAAGTGTGAGGTTGTCCATTTTGGAAGGACAAATAAGAATGCGGAATACAGGGTTAACGGTAGGGTTCTTAGTAAGGTGGAGGAGCAGAGGGATCTTGGGGTCTATGTTCATAGATCTTTGAAAGTTGTCACTCAGGTGGATAGAGTTTGTAAGAAGGCCTATGGTGTATTATCGTTCATTAGCAGAGGGATTGAATTCAAGAGTCATGAGGTGATGTTGCAGCTGTATAGGACCTTGATAAGGCCACATTTGGAGTACTGTGTGCAGTTCTGGTCACCTCATTTTAGGAAAGATGTGGAAGCTTTGGAGAGGGTGCAGAAGAGATTTACCAGGATGTTGCCTGGAATGGAGAATAGGTCGTACGAGGATAGGTTGAGAGTGCTAGGCCTTTTCTCATTGGAATGGCGAAGGATGAGGGGTGACTTGATAGAGGTTTATAAGATGATCAGGGGAATAGATAGAGTAGACAGTCAGAGACTTTTTCCCCGGGTACAACAGAGTGTTACAAGGGGACATAAATTTAAGGTGAAGGGTGGAAGGTATAGGGGGGATGTCAGGGGTAGGTTCTTTACCCAGAGAGTGGTGGGGGCATGGAATGCGCTGCCTGCGGGAGTGGCAGAGTCAGAATCATTGGTAACTTTTAAGCGGCAATTAGATAAGTACATGGATAGGTGCTTAAGCTAGGACAAATGTTCGGCACAATATCGTGGGCCGAAGGGCCTGTTCTGTGCTGTATTGTTCTATGTTCTATTTATCACAGGTGATCAGCAGGATCAATTCATCTCTTATGGCACATACACTAAAGAAATATGTGAGAAGCTAGTACAGAGAGTAGGCTGGACAGTAGATCCTAAGAGTTGATATCAGCATTGTAGTGTCGGGAAACCTCACAGTCAAATTAGATCCCAGATATTAAAAAAAATGCTTCATGTGTAAAACACTCGAACACTTTCAGAGGATGTGCACAATAGGACACCATTACACAGCAGCAAGTAATCAGATAACCACACATATATAGGTGCTAATAAGGTAGAACAAGTTACAATACAAGAAATACCAAAGTATTCCTTGGAGAAATAGGTAATCAAAGCCAAATCTTTTGTGAGAATGGGGCTATATTATCAGACAATGTTTACAGCATTTAACAGTGAAACCAAATGGCCCAGGAGGTGTAGCTCTCAAGATTAAAGATATGCCACAAGCAATTCAGAAACACAAACTGTGTCTGATAGTAGAGCATGGATGCATGCTTACAGTCAAGAATTCTCACTTGAGCTTGAATGTGTTCGTTGACTGTTCCAGTGTGAGCAATGCAGGCCCCTTTACGGTTAAACCAGACATCTTCAGGTAATGTATTTAATAGTGAGGTTCTTCCCACAGAAGAGTGGGAGTTGACTTCTAGATAGGGAAAGGATCCAGAGGAGAGTAAAAACGGTGTTTGTGCTAAATTATTGACTGACAATCAAACTCTTGTAAATCTTTTCTAAGTCTTTTACTCTCTAGTTCAACAATTGACATTGGTGTATTAAACATTGACCTTATTCAAATTATGGGAGACATCTAACTTGATCCAATTAAGAGAGAACTATTGGAGAAGTGGCCAGACATGCTGCAACTGTTCAGAAATAGACAGGCGTGGATGTAATGTTCAAGGAACAGCAGTCATGGAAACGCAGATCAGGTAAATATTTTGGCTGAGTAATCAGTCACTGAGCAATCTATCATCAAGCAACTGGTCAAAAGACAACCAGTAGAAGATTTCATATGGCTTCCTAGACTCATGGCAGAATGCAAAATACAGGACAGAATCCATTGGCACACAAAATTATTTCATACACTCAATAGGATGGAATTCTGGCATTAGTCTGGATTGGCATAAATGTTTTCACTCCCATCAACATTGAAGCGTGTTTATACAAGAACAAACCAAGTTGGTGCGGATAAGTAAATGAATTGAAAGCTAATGCGTAACATAACCCACTTAAGCTCACTGATGAATCCTTAACTGAAGTGGTTCAGACTGTAATACAGCTTGGTTAACAGACTTGGACTTGATGTCAGTGACTGAGAAGGTGCAAGGTCAATTAAAACATTTTATTTCATCAGTACGAGTGACAGAAATTATGCTAAGTAAACAGCAATACTCAATTAGCATGACTGAAGAGCTAAACATGTTGGTTTCACCAATTTTACAATCATTGATGATGATTGAAGTCATCTAGTTTAGTCAACAAGTTGAAGTATGGAGTTTTTGGACTTCAGCACAGATTTGGCGGCAGGTTGAAAATATACGTTTGCTCCTGCAGTTTGAAAATGGACTACATACAACTTCATGTAAGATGGATGATCGATATCCTCAGATTCATGACATGTGACTAGCCTCAGAAATCCAGGGTATCTTCATGTGAAAATGTCCTATTTCCAAGATCCACTGTCAAAAGAAGAAAGTTGCCTTGTTCAGAAATCCAGGATACTCCAAAACAGAAAGTGCCTCTTTTGAAAGGGCAGCAATCCTCGGTGAAGTCAAGTCATGAGATGAAAGGACTCCCTGGTGATGCGATGGAGCAATTTCCACTACACAAGAAAGATGGCCTCTTGAAGGACATTCGCAATATAAAATAATCTCCATTTTAAAGGACAGTACATTACACTGTCAAGAAGAAAATCAAACTTGACAGTCTTCAGGCCAAAGACTGATCAATCTTCCAAGTCTGAAGAGAACGTATTCTGACAGATCAGTGAAACCACCAGACACACTGTTTGTGAAGTCAGAGACTTGGAGAGAGATAGGTCATGGTAAATGTAAATAAACACATGAGTGCATAATGGGTAAAGAAGCTTGGCAGGTGATATTGTAGATGGTGTTAGGTTTGAAAGGATTAGTGCTGAGAAGTTAATAAAGCGGCATGGTGGCACAGTGGGCGGCACGGTGGCACAGTGGTTAGCACTGCTGCCTCACAGCGCCAGAGACCCGGGTTCAATTCCCGCCTCAGGCGACTCTCTGTGTGGAGTTTGCACATTCTCCCCGTGTCTGCGTGGGTTTCCTCCGGCTGCTCCGGTTTCCTCCCACAGTCCAAAGATGTGCAGGGCAGGTGAATTGGCTATGCTAAATTGCGCGTAGTGTTAGGTAAGGGGCAGATGTAGGGGTATGGGTGGGTTGCGCTTTGGCGGGGCGGTGTGGACTTGTTGGGCCGAAGGGCCTGTTTCCACACTGTAAGTAATCTAATCTAATCTAATCTAATCTAAAAAAAAGCATAATGCAATATCATATGTCATATGGATTTGGGCAGGGGAAAGCTTTAGTCCTGTGGAAGGACACAGACCTACCATTGGGTCAACCTCACAGCCTAAGTAACAATGTTTACCATACCTATCTAATGTGACAGACTGTTATTATGCAATAAACAATACCTTGTTTAAGAAAATAACATCTTATAGAGTCATACAGCATGGAAACAGACCCTTCAGTCCAACTAGTTCATGCTGAACATAATCCCAAATTATACTAGTCCTACCTGTCTGCTCCTGGCCCGTATCCCTCCAAATGTTTCCTATTCATGTACTTGTCTAAGTGTCAGTTAAACAATGTAACTGTGCCCGCATCCACCACTTCCTCAGGAAGTTCATTCTTTGTTAAACTTGGTTGTTCTGTGCCACAATAGATCAATAATGCCACATACATTTGAAGTTAAAAAGTGGTTGTGGCTAATAGTCCAGGCAGCTTGTATAACATGATGACCAATGATGAAGAATCATCATATAACAGTTTCCAAGGCTAGTTCTTTCTAGAATGAAATGCCAGCCTGTCGCTATAGGCTATAGCATGATGGGTGCCAATCTGCATGATGCATGGCTCAACAGGAGGCTGCCATTGACATACCAAATTGACAAAGAAGCTAATAATCTACCTGTTCAGCCAAATTATGAATGTATTTTCTACGGCCATCAAGTCCTTGACTGAGAGTTGGACCCAGAGTTTCTGGCTTGGGTTAGGGACCCTAGCTACTGCTACATAATATCGCCTCTTCCTCAAATGTCTTCATTGAGGGCAAAATGCTCATGATTTCTGTTAGTATTGAGCAATGTGCTTTCCAGGGAGCAATCGATCTTCATACTCCAAGGAAGGTGAATATAGCCTTGACAGCATATTGGAATTGAATTCCAAATAATCCACAGGAACAGTGGGAACATGCACAGGACGTGCTCCTATTGTACTTTTGAACTGCACCTGCATGAGTTCTATTTTATATCAGTCCTGTTTCCTGAAAGCCTTGACTTCCTCACTTAATGAATTACTGGAAAGGCACTAGAATGGCACTTTCACCCAGCGGTGTTACATTGCTAAAGATCAGGAGGAGTAAAAGGTAATGACATAATTTGAAATAGGAGAGCTTGGTGATAGTACCGAGGGAGCTTTGTTATGAAAGCTTCATTTGGCATTAGTTCAATCTTCGATAGCAGAAAATTTCCATTCAGAGCAATGCTTGTCGCTGGCATAGGTCAGAAAGGAATTATGGTCACAGTGCAGTAAGTGCAATGGAGTTTTAGAAAAGCATCTATTCCTGTTCTTAGTTGTTTTCAAAACTCTCATGGTTGTGGCCTACCAAAAATGCACAATGTCTCCTTCACTGAGATGTCCTTTACTACTTGCAAGTCCTGAGCAAGTAGGGGCTGAAATGTATTCTGGCACTTAACCACTTGTTATAATTTATATGTGGGGAATAGTATGCTGGAGGGTAAATATCCATACCACTTTCTTGAATTGGCAGGGGTGGTGGGGTGAATGAGAAACTCTCTAGGACAAATCAGGCCCATGATTTCAATCTGTTATGATTTGAATAAACATGATAAAATATATGTATAGAATCTAAAAGCTCAGGTATTTAGTAAAAGACTAAAACCTTAAGGTTCTTAGTTGAAAATAAAAGAATGATATTACACAAAATGGAAGAACATGAATTTAAATAAACACAGCCTCCCACATACAGTTATATTATAGAAAAACAATGACTACAGTTACTGTAAAACAAACTTCATAACTCAACTTTCCTTTTACACATATTTGGCCTACACATCTATAGTTCAAGTCAGATAATTAGAATTTGAACATTAATATTTTAAAAAATCCCTTATGGGAGATCCAAGATGGTGGTGACTCAGCAAGTCTGAGTCTCTTGTGCTCCTCCCAAGACTTGGGCAAAGTGGGCCACCCGCCTCTACCACACTTACCAAATCATTTAAAATAATTTTTACTTAATGTAATTAGTTGCTCAGTACTAAATTTAAACAGTCTAGTCTCCTGTAAAAATGACTAAAGGGAAAGGACCCCCTCCCCCACCCTCCCTAGCTGCAGCAGAGGCGTCCGCAGCCGCCCTGGGGGACTTACCTACAGTGGCGAGCCTAACGGAACTAATCTCCAAACTTGACGCGAAGATCGACGCCTTCATTGAAGAGTCCTGGAGCAGATGGAATTCACTCTCGGCCGCACTACGAAAGCACAACCGAGACATCGAGGAAATCGAGCGCCGAGTTGGAGGGGCGGAGCTAAAGGCAGCGACCTCTGAGACTATAGCAGAATCGGCCGTGGATCGTGTCCGGACTCTCGAACAGCAAGTCCGGCCCTTAGAGAATCACATCGACGACCTCAAGAATCGAGGTCGTTGAAAAAATATTTGTTTGCTGGGCCTTCCCAAATGGGAAGAAAAAGGCCAGCTTACAGTGTTCCTTGAGCAGTGGCTTCCACTGCTGTTAAATCTAGAGGCTGGATCAGGCCAGGTAGGGGTGGAATGGGCATACCAGGTTGCAGTGCACGGGCCCGGCTCGAACCAGTGCCCCCGCCCGGTCCTGTTCCGGCTGCAGAGCTACAAGGAGAGGCAGATGCTCTTGGAAGCTTCCAGAAACCTTGGGAAAGACCCCCAAGCCATGATTTATAAAGGATCCAAGATTATGTTATCCCAGGACTTTTCCCCAGCTTTGGTCCAAAAGAGGAAGGCGTTTGACAACTTCGGATCACCAGAGAAGGCCAAGGTATTTTTGGACTCTCTTAGATAAATTGTAAGAGTTAATTGATGTTGTTCTGCCCTCTCCCCACCTCGGTTTACCCTTTCTTTCTCCTTTCATTACCTTACTATTTAATATTATCTCCGGGGGGTGGGGGGTTGGGGGTGGGGAGAGGGGTTTATTTATTTATTCTTCACTTAGCGATTTTCTGCCCCCCTTTTAAAAATATATTTATATTATATATATATAGGCCAGGGGGTCTAGTTAATGTAGGTGGGGGGGGGGGGGGAAGTGGTTACCTTATCTTATTTTATCTCTGTTTTTAGGAGCGGGATTGTTTTCCCCTGTTATTTTGTATTACTATATTTAATTATTATTTGTTGAGACTGTAATTTTATAGTTATATATGTTCATACATGGTATTAACATTACCAAATATATCCAGGTGTTGGTGGGGGTGGGGGTAGGGTACTCATTGTTAATTCTCGCTCAGTAATATATTTGAATTTTCTTTATCCTATCGTGGGGTGCCTGGGTCAAGGGTGGGGCACTAGTTGAGAGAGGATATGATGGGCTTTTGGAAAGGAAGTGATGCCCTCTGGGAACAAGGGGGAAAATCTCAGTTTAAATACGTTTTATATATTTTTATTTAGAAATAGTTTTTTTATTATATTGATCTGAGTGTATTAAAGAACTTTTATTTTTGTGAATTTTATATGCTCTATGCTCGGGATGTTTTGGATAGGGTTTCCCCTCCTGAGGGGTCTCTGATCTGCCCGGTGATTATGGTTAATCAGTTGATTAAATGGTGCACCTGGAATGTCACAGGGAGTAATTCACCAATCAAAAGGAAGAAAATATTATCAAACCTCAAGAAAGAAAGGGTTGATATAGCTCTCCTACAGGAGACACATTTATTGGATAAAGAACACTTGAAATTACAACAGGGAAGAAATTATTTTCCATTCTCTCTCTCTGTGCAAGGAAAAACAATTTGGTAAACTGGGTGGCTGAGGGCCCTCATGGACTTCGAATTGGCACAGAATAATTATGGAATATACTCCCCTGACTTCCTTACAAATATGGTGCACCAAAAAACCAAATTATTCCATAAAATATGGCAGCCCTTCTTGAATTACACAAATACAGATATTTCGGTCAACCTAACAAGGGCTTTTAGTTAATTGAGATGGTGAACCTGGCTGGTCCGGGGCCCCTTGGGAGACGAATCCCGCACGAATACGGGTTTTGTTATGATCTGATGTTAACACATTCCGAGCATGTATATCATGACTCAATTTGTGTTATCTGTCGGTTTTTTTTCTCTTTAATAATGTAAGAGATTTAATCATACACTCTGGTTAGTTGTAGGTTAGATGAGTAGTTAGTTGAATTATGTTTTTTTTCTCTCGGTATTTCTTTTTTTCTGTTTGATAGATTTTGGTTATTATTTATTTAAGATTTAATTGTACACCAATGTTTATACTTGGGTTTTTTTTTAGTTTTCTTTTGTAAATGTGTAAAAGCATGTTAAAGTTTCAATAAAAATATTTATAAAAAAATCCCTTATTGTCACGTGTACTCCTGTACTTCTGTACCTGAGTACAGAGAAAAGTTTTACAAGGTCGCCTCTTATAGTGCCATCTTAGGTACAAAATACCTCGGTACAAATCTTAGAAATAAAAGAGGAATTAAAAAGAAAAGTAGTTGCATTACTTTATGATGATTCATAGTATAAGATAGAAATATGACGTAGTTAAAAGGATAGACATTACAGAGTCATTAGCAAATTACAAATGAATATTACATCGCAGAGGCTTCCACATGTGGTCTGACTGCCCACACCAGACCCCAGTATGACAACCATCCCCACTCCAGGCCTCCTGTCCACTCCTCACTGGCCATCAGCTGTTCCATGTAAGTTTTCTTACTCACCCCCTGCACTGTCCTCTGCTCCGTTTGGTGTGGTACTGTTTGTTACATTCATATAAAGATCAAGATTTCTTGGGCTTTTCACTTATTACCAAATGGATTGTCTCTTTGAACTCCCCCAATCTGTTTGACAGTTTTAGACTCTTCTTCAACAAAGGCAGCATTAATGTCTTAAGTGTGGCTACCTCAGGTCAACACCCTCCCGTTCTAATATGTTTTAACCCTGGAATCATGCGTCCAAAATTCTTTTGATCTCTTTTTTAGTTTGGCTATCCATAGAAATCCAGTTTACTGTTAATAGAGTTGTTCAGTTAGTAAGAGTTTTAATCTCATTTAGACAGCACAACTGAACCCTGCAGTAAAGTGCTGATCTATGCATTTTGCTTGTGCTGAATGAACCTAAAGCTAAACTACTTCAACGCAGAACCACACCCAGAAAAGAAGGATCAGAATTGAATAAAATGATGGGAAAAGGAGTAGAACATTGGCAGAATTCCAAGATATTAAACCTTGGAGAGGAACACTGTAGGTCTCTATAAATCTCTCAATGTTGAATTACCTCAAGTAAACCAGCTGAGAAAGGAACTAGGTATTTTTCTACAAGGATCAGGGAAGGAAAATAGAAGGGAAAATCTCTGCCATTCATGTTATCACACAGATCCTGCTGGTTACCTACTGGGAAACAGGGAACTGGGAACTTATGGCAAGAGGAAATAGAGAGAAAATAAAATGGAAGGTATTAATAGAATAAATTAGAACCTCATAACAAACTCATAACAACTGTAACTAATTGTTACCTAACTGGTTGACCTTGCAATAGTAATCATTGAAATGACGTTTTCTCAACTTACAGTCAAGTATGGAGACCCAACTTAGGTGGTACTGTTAAATAAATGGCATTGGGCTGGCCGTTTATTATGGACAGCACCTGCTATTGAATTCCATTGACTGCATCGAAGAGATAATTTTAAATAAACTTAAAATACTTTAACAGAGGAACAATTTTGACAATAGATACTTTAGTTATCTGTTTGCTAAATTAACATTGAAGTCCTGTGGAATGAGGGAGGTTGTGGAAAACATGAGGGCGAAACAATGATAACATCAAAATGGTGGAAACACCCTATGAACAAAGGTGAGCTGGAAATGTTTTGTGGACTGGTATCTCTCAATTTTCTCACGAGGGAAACATAAAGGTGTATCAGAGACATATCTATTTCCTGATGAGGGTGTAATTCTTTGTAATTATAACAAGCACATTATCCAAAGTTAGAAAAAAAACACTTCTGGTTCAAGTCAGAAACAAAAACAGTTAAGAATCAGGTCTGAAAAGTAACCACAGTTGTTATTTAAAGCACGGTTTTAAAGTCTATTTGATTTTTGAATATTTTCTGATTTCTAGGAAGAGTGTAATGTAAACAAATACATTTCTCAATGTCTGCCTTGATCTTTGCAGTTATGATCTTGAAATGATTAAACATTTAGATCATCATAGTGTTGTCTTAAGAATTTGAAAAATATTGGTAAAGGTTATATGATCTTAACTACAAATTCCATCCTCTGTCTAAAATGTCTTGCCAACTTAAACTGTACAATTGTAAACAACACTTGATGGAAAGTATAATCATAATTTTCCCATTTTGTTGACTGAGATTCATTGTTCCTGGTCCACCATGGTTCAGAGCAACTTATATCTCATGTAAACTTCTGTTCTTCGCTACCTTAGTTATGCAAATGGACTGTTGTGTGCCTTTCTTGGGGAATTACATGGCCGGAGTGGGGAAATGCTCACCACTGCCAAGATCATTCAGCTTTCACGCCATGGAACTATATTCAAAAGTCAGCTGCACACCACTTCAGATGCCCCAAGCCAGGATCTGACCCTCACACTGTGTGGTGCTTGGCTGTTACTGTCAAACCCATGGCTCAGAGCAAAGGAAATCTTGCTCTCCGCTTTGTGGATAGTGACCTGGAGATGTTGGTGGATGGTGTGGTGGAGAGGTGGCCAGTCTTCTTTCCACCCAATAGCCAGAGGTAGCAGACAATCAAACCAAGCTGTCCTGAACTCAATCTGCCACCTGGGTCCATGGTGAAGCGGGTAACGCAATTGTGCAGGAAAAAAGTGTCTTCTCTCTGCTACCTCGCACTAACAGCTAACTCTGCTACTGCACAGTCATCTCAGCATAGAACGTAGATGATACTCAGTATTGCAAGTATCATGTTAACTCAATGACTCTCACCCACATTGTCCTCCCAATCTACTAACCCTTCCTGCCCTCTGCACTTCCTATTCATTCATGGCAGACACTGTACTGCCTCTTCAGCTACTGCATTCCTATAGCTCTCCCATCCACTTCCATCATACTCGTTCCCTCCCTTTGTCTCTCAGGGCAACAGGGCGATGCCAGCAAGCACCTCAGTGAGAAGGAGTGACATAAAAGATGGCCAGAAGCAGCTTCTCAGAATACTTCAGAGGTACCTGGCACCGTTATATCCCTCCATAACCAACCTCCCCCCACCCCCGCCTGTGATCTCAAAGCCTCAAACAATTCAAGCTGAGGAGGGTGACCCAGCGTCTGGACTGGCCCTTGACCCTCTAGGCCCTGACAACACTAAACATGGCTAATGACATAGCAGGCTCCCTTCACTCCAGCTACAGAGGTTAGGATTGCATTTAGATGTAGTGGAAGGCAGGGGAGGAAGAATAAAACTTACTGAGGTACATAAGTGGCATAGATGAAATATCATTGTAAATAACCCCTCGCTTTTGCACATTTATGTTCACTTGCAATAGATTGGCCATCCTAAATTGCCCTGTAGTGTCCAGGGATGTGCAGACTAGGTGGCTTAGCCATGAGAAATGAGGGGTTATGAGGATCAGGTGGGTGAGTGGGTCTGGGTGGGATGCCCTTCAAAGGCTCAGTGCAGACTCAATGACACAAATGGCCTCTGTTTGCAGACTAGAGATTTTATGAATCTATTCTATGCATTGTTAACATGTCTGCTGTAGTGTCATTTTCTTACTTAGATTACTTACAGTGTGGAAAGAGGCCCTTCGGCCCAACAAGTCCACACCAACCCTCCGAAGAGCAACACAACCAGACCCATTCCCCTGAATTTACCCCTTCACCTAACACTATGGGCAATTTAGCATGGCCAATTCACCTGGCCTGCACATCTTTGGACTTTGGGAGGAAACCGGAGCACCCGGAGAAAACCCATGCAGACACTGGGAGAATGTTAAAACTCCACACAGACAGTTGCCCGAGGCAGGAATCGAACCTGGGTCTCTGGCGCTGTGAGGCAGCAGTGCTAACCATTGTGCCACCATGCCGCCTGTGCATTTTCATCCATTTAAAAAATCATTTCCCCAGAACATTATGGGAAGCTAGGGAAAAGATTGCTGGGCCTGTTGCTGAGACTTCTTGTATCATCGACAGCCACAGTGAGGCACCAGAAGAATGGAGGTTTGCTAACGTGGTGCCATTATTTAAGAAAGGCTGTAAGGAAAGGCCAGGGAACTATGGATCGGTGGGGTGGGTAAGTTGTTAGAGGTGATTCTGAGTGACAGGATTTACACGCATTTGGAAAGACAAAGACTGATTAGTGATAGTCAACATGGCTTTGTGTGTGGGAAATTGTGTCTCATTAACTTGATTTGATTTTTTGAAGAGGTGACAAAGAAGATTGATTAAGGCAGAGTGGTATGCATTCTGTATATTGTTTCAGCAAAGCATTCGACAAAATCCCGCATGGTAGACTGGTTAGTAAGGTTAGATCTCATGGGATCCAGGAGGAACTAGTCAATTGGATACAAAATTGGCTTGAAGAGACAGAGGGCGGTGGTAGAGGGTTGCTTTTTGGAATGGAGGCCTGTGACTAGTGGTGTGCCACAAGGATTGGTACTGGATTCATTGCTTTTCATCATTTATCTAAATGATTTAGATGTAAATTTAGGAGGCATGGTTAGTAAGTTTGCAGATGATACCAAAATAATTGGTGTAGTGGACAGTGAAGAAAATTATCTCAGAGTACAATGGGACCTTGATCAGACTGGCCAATGGGCCGAGAAGCAGCAGATAGAGTTTAATTTAGATAAAGTTGAGGTGTTGCATTTTGGTAAAGCAAACCAGAACAGGGCTTATCCAATTATTAGTAGGGCTCTGCAGAATGTTGCCAAACAAGGAGAACTAGGGTTGCAGGTGTGTAGTGTTATGGACAAGGCTAGACTCCCTCAAAACATTGCAAGATGATAGCCCAACCCTAACTTTTTTACCAGATATAAAGTGCACATTCTAGGAGTAATGTAGCTCGTCAACCACTAAGTTTTAAATAAGACAAAATTTATTTATAGACTACCGAATGAAACATTAGCAAAAGCAAACAGAATTTAGAATAACAACTATTTGAAACCCCAACAGGCATGATATCCCCTGCAACTTAACAAAGGGCTGTTCTGATTTTCTGCAACATCCTTTAAACACAGTCCTTGGCAAAAAGGTAGATTCAAACACAGGTTCTTACAGGAGAGAGAGATTGCAGAAAGAATCAGCCAGGGATCATTGGTTGAAACATTGAACGTCTTTTTTTCCCAGCAGATTCTTGGGGGTCCCCAGCTAAAACTAAACCAAACTAGAAAAATCCCTCAACTGGGAGAACTGGCCACTCCCCTTTCATTGCACAAGTATTTAAAAAAAACCCTAAAATCCTTTTCCCTGATTATTGCCTTCGGCAATCTCTGTTAGCTATAATCATAGTGGCCTAAATCCAGACAAATCAAAACCTCTGCCTTTTACAACCTCTTTTGGAAAAAAAAGGACAACATAACCTTGTTAAAGGAGCAGCATTGTCACAATAGTTCCTTGAAAGTGAAGTCACAGGTAGACATGAAGGTGAAGAAGACATTTCACATGCTTGTCTTCATTGGTCAGAGCATTGAGTTTGGGAGTTGGAACATCATAATGTGGCTTTACAGAACATTGGTGAGGCTACTTTTAGAACAATTTTGGCTTACCTTCTATAGGAAGGATGTTGTTAAACTTGAGAGGGTATAGAAAATATTTATGAGAACATTGCCAGGACTGGAGGGTTTGAATTAGAAGAAAAGGCTGAATGGACTGGCACTTTTTTTAACTTGGAGCATTTCACGCTGAGGGGTGATCTTATAAAGGTTTACAAAATTGTGAGGGGAACGGATAAGGTAAATAGCTAAGGTCATTATTTTAGGGTGGGGAAGTCCAAAACTAGAGGGTTAAGCAGATGACTAAACCAATTCCTAAGAGCTATATTTGCTATATCTTTTAATAGGTTATGTTTTTTGATTTAATGTATAAGTTATAGTTTATAATCAACAACATATTAATTCATGTTTAACTTATTTTTAGTTAATGTTTAGTGGATGCTTACTTGTATTTTGTCTATTAAACATTACTTTGATTTAAAGAATGGAATCTTGTGCCTTTCTTCTGATAATAACTGGGATTCTGGATTTTGAGCTCTCATTGACCTTGATGAAAATTATAGCAGTACTCTTTACAAGTCCATGCTGGCCCTTTCTGATCCACTGAAAATGTTCAAGATGTTCAGTTACTCTACCTTTAATTACAGACTTTAGTAATTTCCAACAACAGGTGCTGTCATGTCCAAACAGTGTGAAGATGTATTAGACAAGTGAATAGAATGCACAGTGCGATAGACAACTTAGTTCAGTTCAACTTTCTATCAGCCATGCTAGACCCAGCATAACGCAAATTGCTGTGATCACCAGAGGCAATGCAATGGGAAGTAAAAGGTTGTTTCCTGATGTCTGAGTAAAGAGCAATAGTCAGAAACTTCATTAGCTGAGATTCCTCGGCTTCAGAGAAGGATATTTCATGGCAATGTTTTAGAGGTAAAATTTCTCAACAGAATAGAGAAGGTAAACCCATAGCAATCCATCCCAAAGCAGAAAAACAAAGAAGCACAGATTTCAGGGTGTAGAATATGGACTTAAGATCGATTTCAGGAAGTCTTTTTATACAAAGTGCGATCAACACATGCAGGAGTTTGGCAGGAAGGGTGGATGAAGTTGTGAAGTTAATTAATTTTTAGAAAAATCTGATTCCGCAACAGGAGAAACAGTAGGAGTGGTATTTTGGAAAGACGGGACAAAATGAATTGAAGAGCCTTCTTTATTTGATTCTATCTAATTAATTCCTGATTTCGATATGCCGGTGTTAGACTGAGGTGTACAAAGTTAAAAATCACACAAGACCAGGTTATAGCCCAACAGGTTTAATTGGAAGCATACTAGCTTTCGGAGCGTCGCTCCTTCATCAGGTGGTAGTGGAGGGCTCAATCCTAACACACAGAATTTATCGCAAAAATTTACAGTGTGATGTAACTGAAATTATACATTGAAAAATTGATTGTCTGTTAAGCCTTTCATCTGTTAGAATACCATGATAGTTTCACTTCATTCATGTGTAAATCACAAAACCTGTTTTTAAAAAGTTGCATTCTCAGGTTAGCTGTTAACAATGGAGTTAAAGCAGTGGAGTGCCACAAGGATTGGTGCTGGGCCCTCTACTTTTTGTCATTTACATAAATGATTTGGATGCAAGCATAAGAGGTACAGTTAGTAAGTTTGCAGATGACACCAAAATTGGAGCGAAGAGGGTTACCTCAGATTACAACAGAATCTGGACCAGATGGGCCAATGGGCTGAGAAGTGGCAGATGGAATTTAATTCAGATAAATGCGAGGTGCTGCATTTTGGGAAAGCAAATCTTAGCAGGATTTATACACTTGGTTCATAGCTCCTTGAAAGTGGATTCGCAAGTAGATAGGATAGTGAAGAAGGTGTTTGGTACGCTTTCCTTTATTGGTCAGAGTATTGTGTACAGGAGTTGGAAGGTCATGTTGCGGCTGTACAGGACATTGGTTAGACCACTGTTGGAATATTGTGTGCAGTTCTGGTCTCCTTCCTATTGGAAAGATGTTATGAAACTTGAAAGGGTTCAGAAAAGATTTCCAAGGATGTTGTCAGGGTTGGAGGATCTGAATTACAGGGAGAGGCTGAACAGGCTGGGGCTGTTTTCCCTGGAGTGTTGGAGGCTGAGGGGTGACCTTGGAGAGGTTTACAAAATTATGAGGGGTATGGATAGGATAAATAGACAAAGTCTTTTCCCTGTGGTTGGGGAGTCCAGAACTAGAGAGTATAGGTTTATAGGGTGAGAAGGGAAAGATATAAGAGACCAAAGGGGCAATTTTTTCACGCAGAGGGTGGTACGTGTATGGAATGAGCTGCCAGAAGATGTGGTGGAGGCTGGTACAATTGCAACATGTAAGAATCATTTGGATGGGTATATGAATAGGAAGGGTTTGGAGGGATATAGGCCGGGTGCTGGCAGGTGGGACTAGTTTGGGTTGGGATATCTGGTCGGCATGGATGGGTTGGACCGAAGGGTCTGTTTCCATGCTGTACGTCTCTATGACTCTATGACTCTATGATGAAATCAATCAAGTCAATAGTATGGCTTTGAGAGTGGTTTTCAAATTAATAAGAATTGAATTATGGTGGGTGGGTGAGCAAGTAACTCAAAAGCCAGGCCAATTAGTTGGAATAGCCCTCAATTTTCACAGTTGCTTTGTTCCTGAATAATTAAATACTAATATTGGAACTTCCTTGACAAACGCCTCACCTTCGGATGCTGGTTTCTCTTACTCGAATAAACATAGCATAATAAAACAAACATAACAAACCTCACAATTAAATAAAACATAGATTTCCACAATTGAACCTTTCAAGCATTTATGAAACCAGCAAAGGACTTATTTCATAGAAATATTTCATATTTCATAGAATCTCTACAGTGTGGAAAAAGGCCATTAGGGCCAACAAGTTCACACTGACCCTCTGAAGAATTTCCCACCCTACCCTATTTTACCCCTGACTCATGTACCTAACCTACTCATCCCTGAACACTCTGGGCAATGTTATTAAAATTGGATGAATAATTTCCAAATTCTAATCGTGCAACAACAGCAGGTGGCACTCTGAAAAATGTGATGCAATTAAAATACTGGCAAGCCCATTGAATATGCAGATTTTGTGTCCACTTATAGGAAGAGACCAAAATCAAAGATGATGAATGTGAAATAGTCATTAATAAATCCAGCAGGGAATTTAGAAAAAAATTACTTACCTTGAGACCGGGTAATATGTGGAACCTTTAAATATAAGAGCTAGTTGGAGTCAATGGAATAGATGTGTTGATGGAAAGTTTGCACAACTTGGTGAGGGGGAAATAACTAGATAGATATGCTGAGAAGGCGCAATGAGGTATGGTGGAAGCGATGATCATATGGTTAGTCTTAAGGTGTCAATATCTTTGAGGAGTAGTTCTCACCAATATACAAGGAGGCACCTGTCAGTCAGGAGGTCCCAGAAAGGGCAGTCTCTCATACAAGGGTATTAGGCATATTAGGGATCTGCTTGGGATGGCATTGGGTCAAGGGGTCCGGGCCTCTGCAGTCCAGGGAGTGAGTCACGGGAGTGATCCTGTGGCTCCACAGTGGCCAATCTGGGGCAGGGGTGGTAGTGGAGTGGTGTGTGTTATGGCAATTGTTACTGGGAAGATCTACAGGCAGAATTAATATCTGAGTGTGTATTGTGCAGGACTGTCTGGTCAAGTTGAGAAAGTGGGCCACGGTCAGTCTGTCAGGCACATGCATAGAAACTAAAGGGGAAGGGGTTGGAGGGTGGAAAGTGCATCCTATGCCATGGCATTGAGCCTTAGTGTTTTCGCATTGGGACTGGGAGTTGCAGGCACTGGGCAAGGGCACAGTACAATTGTGAATGGGGCACTGGGATTTGCAAAGAGATGATACTGTGAAACATGTCTGGGAAGGGTTTATTGCAAAAGAGAGCTTGTCCATGGTTAGGAGCAGAATTCAAGTTAGAGTTGGAGTATCCTGGTTTAATAGGGTGAAGGAACAGTGAATGATTCCACCAAGCATGCTCACTTCATAGCCAGGGTCTAGGTAGACAAAGTAGGCAGTTGTATACTGCTGCCTTCCATTGTGATGGAGATTGAAAGTGTGCAGTAGGAAAGAAAATGATTGAGACTACACTTGGCCATCCTGCATTGCTTATGACACTGTCGTATTGGTCAGTTGCAATGTAACCAACTAACATAATATGTAATAAACCTATTTATTGTTCATTAAGATTTAACATTCCTCCTATCAAAGAGTTTGTATGGGCAGTGTTCCCCATATTGTGTCAGTAGCTCAGACTGATACCAGCAAAGAGGTTTGGGGGCAGTACATTGATACATGTAAACATGGAAGATAGGAGCAGGAGGAGGCCATTTGTCCCTCTGAGACTGCTCTATCGTTCATCAGGATTGTGGCTGATTGTCCAACTCAATAGCCTCATCCTGCTTTCTCCAAAAAACTTTTGACCCCGTTTGCCCCAAGTGCTACATCAGCCACCTTTGAATACATTCAATGTTTTGGCATCAACTACTTCCTGTGGTAATGAATTCCACAGGCTTACTGCTATTTGGATGAAGAACTGTCTCCTCATTTCTACCCTAATTGGTCCAACCTGAATACTGAGACTGTCAACCCTGGTTCTGGACACATTCACCATCAGGGACATCCTCCCTGCATCTACCCTGTCTAGTCCTGTTAGAATTTCATAAGTCTCTATGAGATACCCCCTCATTCATCTGAACTCTAGCAAAAACAATCCTAACCTACTCAATCTCTCCTCATACGTCAGCCCTGCCATTCCCAGAATCAGCCTGGTAAGCCTTTGCTGCACTCCCTCAAGAGGAAGATCATCCTTACTCAGATAAGGAGACCAAAACTGCACACACTATTGTAGGTGTGGCCTCACCAAGGCCCTGTATAACAACAACACATCCTTGCTCCTGTACTTGAAATCCTTCCTGATATATCATTTATTTTCTTTACCATCTGCTGCATCAGCATGCTTACCATGAGCAAGTAGTGCATAAGGTCACTCAGGTCCCACTGCACTCTCCCCTCTCACAAATTACAGCCATTCAGGTATTAGTCTGTTTTCTTGTATTTGCTTTCAAAATGAATAACCTCACATTTATCCAAATTATATTGCATCTGCCATTGATTTGCCCATGCACCCAACCTGTCTAGATCATGCTGAGGGATCTCTGCATCCTTGTCACAGTTCACCCTCCCATCCACCTTGGTATCATCTGCAAACTTTGAGTTGTTACGTTTTGTTCCATCATCCAAATCATTAATACATAACGTGAATAGCTATGGCACCCCACAAGTTACTGCCTACCAATTTGAAAAGGACTCACTAATTCCTACACTCTTTCTTCTCTACTAACCAGTTTTCTTTCTATCTCAATACACTTCTCTCACTCCCATGCACTTTAATCTTGCACAATAATCTATTATGCAGGACTTTGTCAAATGCTTCCTGAGAAACCAAATGTAACACATCAACTGGCTTCATAAATCCATAGTGACTCTGCCTGATCCTGCCACTGTTTTCTAAATATTCTGCTATAAAGTCCTTGATAATGGATTTGAGAATTCTCCCCACTATCGATGTTAGGCATACTGGTCTATAATTCCCTGGTTTCTCTCTACCTCTCTTTTTGAATATTGGAGTGACATTAGCTCCCCTCAAATCTGCAGGGACTCTTCCAGAATCTATAGTAACCCAAAAGATGACCACCAATGCATCCACTATTTCTAGAGCTGCTTCCTTAAGTACTCTGGGATGTAGATTATCAAGCCTTGGGGATTTATCTGCCTTCAATCCCCTCAATTTTCCCAGCACTATTTTTCTACTAATATTGATCTCCCTCAGTTCTTCCCTCTCATTAAATCTCGCATTCTGCAACATTTCTGGTATCTAATTTGGGCCGTCTTTTGTGAAGACAGAACCAAAGTATGTATTTAGTTGCTGAGCCAGTTTTTTGTCCCCTACTATACATTCCCCTGTTTCTGACTGTAGGGGACCTACATGTGTCTTTATCAATTTCTTGCTCTTCACCTATAGAGACTCTTAGTGTCAGTCTTCATGTTCCCTGCAAGCTTACTTTCGTACTACATTTTCTTCTTCTTAATCAATCCTTTGGTCCTTCTTTGGTGAATTCTAAACTGCTCCCAATCCACAGACTTATTACTTTTCTTGGCCAATCTGTATTCTTCTTCCTTGGATCGAATACTATCTCTAATTTCCTTTGTATGCTATGGATTGGTGCTCTTACGAATTTTACTTTTGTGCCTGACAGGAATAGACTGCTGTTGCAGCTACCCTCGTGTTCCTTGATTGTTTGCATTGCATATCCACTGTCATCCCTTTAAGTAACTCTCCCTAATCTATCAAAACCAACTATGCTTCATATCTTAATAGTTTCCTTTATTATGATTCAGCACTCTAGTTTCCGAATCAACTACCTCACTCTCAATCTTGATGAAAGATTCTGTCATGTTATGGTCACTCATCCCCAAGGGGTCTCACACAAATCTACTCAAGGCATCCCAGCTGATTCAAACAGATGCCTACAGATATAAGAGAAACACCCCTTTCCAAAAGCAAAATTGCAAACTACTCCTTGTTATTATCTTTCGATCTTCCTGCTTCACCTTTTTACCCACTCAAACACTGAACTCCCCATATCCCTTACACATTCCTTCTCATTTCTGTCTCTTCCTGTTCAGTTGCTCTAATCTCCACTCTGTTATGATCTGCTCTTCAATTTTTTTTTATATTTTACCTCTTTGCTGCCCTGATGCACTTTTTCAAGTAGGTATCCACTTAAATAGCTGTAGACAATCACAACAGCGATTGGATTGAGCTACCTTCATATAAAATAAGTTGTGCTGGTAGTATCTCCTTCACACAAATGCTGAATATCTCAAATGCTGTTCATGGACCCCTTTATGGAGCAATCTCCCAAATTAAATGTGGTTTTGGCCTGTGGTGAGCCAAGTCTACAGTAGTTGCATAGGTCCTTAATGCCACAATGACTTCATTGCATCTTCTCCTGTACCTTGCCAGACCTCAACCATTTAATCCTATAATGCAGGTAGCTGCTACCTAATATGTAGCTGATCACATTAATATTTTATATTATAATTAAGACTGTGTAGCAATTGGAAGGCACTTTGTTCACTCATTTTGTTTAAGGAATGGAATAAGGCTACATTGTTCACAAAGTGCAGGCCTTTTCTGGCTTTCCTATTCAATTTAAATAAAAAATCAACAATAAGTATGGCCTGCCTGAGTCTTTTTCATCAAATTTAGTAGTGGTATTTTCCAGAAGCTGGATCAGTTATTCAGCTGACTCATGCTGCTGTCTTTTAAAATATAAACAGAAAACTTTCTGCAGCACCACTAAATGTAATTCTTGGAATTTGTGCTGGGATATTGATTAAAAGAGGGGGTGAATTACAGTGATTATTTGAAAACCAACACTTAATAGTTCCATGGTACCGTCTCCGAAAAGGGTGGGTTGTTTGCCAATGAACTACAACTGTGCTTGCTTTTATTCTGCATCTTATTGCTTTTTGTTATAGGTCTAAGTGATTAAATCATCTATTATTAAAATAATCTGTTGTAAGCACTAATGTAATGGCATAGTTGTACAGTAGTAGTGATTTAAGGCTGTATTTCTATAGCATCACAGAGCCAGTGGTGTTGAAATATGCTGCTGATTATAGGTTATTTTTTTCCCAAGGGAAGTGAAGCAGCTTCTTGCTCAGTTCAGCAGCATCCAAATGTCTGTCAAAATGCAATAACTAAACAATTGGCTGACTATTATCTAGATTAAAACTAATATTTAAACATTTTCTCTTGCACTGGTAATAAGAATGAAACTGACACAGAGATTGCATATATTATGAAGCACAAATCATCTCAGTTGTGTGGGACAGGCTTGAAGAATCAGAAACCATAATCTGTCTGCCCATTTTTGTATGTTCCTAATCATTGGGAGGAATATTCAGCAACAATAGAGATGATTGAAGCTCAGATGAATTAGAGTCCATTTGGCAAGAAGTAAAAAACAGCAAGGGAAAGAAGACATCGGTAGGAGTAGTGTACATATCCCACACAGTAGCCACTCTGTGGGAAAGGCTATAAATTAATAAATAATAGGATCATGAAAAGAAAGAGCAATAATTATGGGTGACTTAATCTTCATGTTTTTTTAAATAGATATTTTTATTGGAAATTTAACATTCTTAAATAAATAATAACCAAAATTTAACAAAAGAAAATTACTGAGAAAAAAACCAAAACTCAACTAACTACTAATCTAACCTACAACTAACCAAAGTGTATAATTAAGTCTCTTACATTATTCAAATGAGAGAAAGAAAAAGAAAACAACGGATAACACAGAAATTGGGTAGTGAGATACATGCTCGGAATGTGTTAACATCAAATGTAACAAAACCCGAATTCGTGAGGGATTCCTCTTCCAAGGGGCCCCAGGCCAGCCAGGTTCGTAATCTCAATTAAATAAAAGCCCTTGTTAGGATAGCCAAAATATCTGTATTTATATAATTCAAGAAGGGCTGCCATATTTTATGAAATAAGTGAGTCTTTCGGTGCACCATATTTGTAAGGAAGTCAAGGGGAATACATTCCATAATTAATCTGTGCCAATTTGAAAGTCCGGGGGGGCCTCAGCCACCCAGTTTACCAAAATATTTTTCCTTGCACAGAAAGAGAGAATAGAAAATAGTCTCTTCCCATACATGTCCAGGGAGGGTAAGTTCGAAAAGCCCAAAAGGAGAGATACAGGGTCCACTTTAATTTCCAATCCTAAAATTTCTGTCAGGGTACTTGCTACTTTAGTCCAATATCTACGGATCTTATGACAGGTCCATAGGCAATGTATAAGAGTGCCCACCTCTATTTTACATTTGGGACACATTGGAGATGCTCCTGCCTTAAATTTTGCCAATCGATCCGGTGCTATATGGGCCCTATGAAGTATCTTCTGCTGGACAGCCTGAGTTCTGTTGCAGATGATGATTCTTCTGACATTTTCCCAAATGTCATTCCACATTTCTACAGAGATTTCTCGTCCCAAATCCTGATCCCATGTTTTAAGCAGATTGTCCATATCTCCCGATACTTCATCATGTAGTAAATGATAAATAGTACTGACAGAAGGTACCCCCATTGGCCGTAGCACTCTACATTCTCTATCTGATTTATAAAGACTATCTAATAGCATAGTCTTCTTCTGTATATAATCTCGAATTTGGAAGTATCGAAAGAGATCTCCATTAGGTAATCCGAATTTCTGACGCAGCTGTTCAAAAGACATCAGGACCCCTTCTTTAAATAGATCCCCTAAACATGAGATACCCCTGGATCTCCAGAGTTTGAAAGTGGCATCTGTAAACACTGGTTGGAATCCCTATGCTCCCACTATTGGAGCATAGGGGGATGTTTTATGTGAGTTGCCCTCATTTTGCCGCATTACATTCCAAGCTTTAATTGTATTATAGGGTTATTTAGTATTATAGGGTTTTCCTCTTGTCTGAAAATAAAAGGTTAATAAGTGGGCATTTTACTTGAGAAGCCTCAATGTCCAACCAGATTGATTGCGGGTCAGACAAGGCCCAATCAGCTATGTAACTTAATAGGGAACTTAACTGATATTTCCTAAAATCTGGGAAGTCCAATCCTCCCCTTGCTTGTGGAAGCTGTAGCTTCTACAGCTTAATGAGGGGCCATCTATGATTCCAGATAAAGGAACCCAACCAGCCATATAATTTATGTAGTGCCAGCCTCGGCAGCATCACCGGAAGCATTCTCATAGTGTATAGGAGACAGGGCAGGACATTCATTTTAATTAGTGCTATTCTACCCACCCAGGAAATTGGAAGGTCTCCCCATCGCTGGAGGTCCTGCCTTATCCTTTCCAATAATTGCACAAAGTTGGCCTTGTATAACTGACCAAATACTGGGGTAATAAAAATGCCTAAATATAAGAAACCCTCCAGGGACCACCAAGAGGGAAAGTGGGATCCGTCCACTAAGTGGGGTATCAAAGCAAGGCCACCCATTGGCATAGCCTCCGATTTTGAGAAATTAATTTTATAGCCTGAGAATGCACTAAATGTGTTAATAACTTGGATTAAGTGAGGCATGGACATCAGAGGATTACTGAAGAATAAAAGAACATCATTTGTATAAAGGGTAATTTTAGGTTTACCTGTACCAATCCTCGGGGCCGTTATATTAGGATCAGCCCATATAGCTTCTGCTAGTGGTTCAATTATTAGCGTAAATAACAATTGCGAGAGAGGACATCCCTGACGGCAGCCCCTATCCACACTGAAGCTATCTGAGCCTAATCCATTGGTAACCACAACTGCTTTGGGATCACTGTGCAGTGTTGAGACCCATTTGGTAAACACCTTTCCAATGCCAAACCTTTCCACTGTGTAAAACAAATATGACCATTCAACCCTGTCGAATGCCTTTTCCGCGTCTAATGAGACTACTACTCCTGGTATCTTTCCCTGATGGCAGGCTTGAATCACATTCAAAACCATTCTAACATTATTGGATGATCTACGGTCCTTAATAAACCCCGTCTGATCCTCCTTTATGATATATGGCAATACCCTTTCTAGTCTCAATGCTAACGTTTTAGAAATGATTTTAAAATCTACATTTAGCAAGGATATTGGTCTGTATGACACACAATCTTCTGGGTCCTTTCCTTTTTTAAGGATAAGAGAGATATTTGCCTCTTTCAACGAAGGCGGGAGACAGCCCTGACTGTATGTGTAGTTATACATGTCCAGAAGTGGACCAGCCAATATTCCTGTAAATTCTTTACAGAATTCAGCTTGAAAGCCATCTGGGCCAGGTGCCTTACCGCTCTGAAGTTGCCTGACTGCGTCAAATATTTCTTGGACTGTTAGGGGAGCATTCAAGACCGATACCTGTTCGAGAGTTAGGTCCGGAAAGGTCAAATTTTTAAAAAATGATTGCATCCTCCTAGTCCTGTCTTCACAATCCTGCGATTTATATAAATCAGAATAAAATTCTTTAAAGATTGCGTTAATCCTTTTATGATCATGAGTCAAAATACCTGTACTTTCCTTGATAGACATGATAGTTTGAGGGGTCTTTTTTTACTTTGCAAGAAATGCTAAGTATCTACCCGGTTTGTCGCCAAATTCATATGACCTTTGTTTTGCAAATAATATTTCCCGCTTAGCCATTTAGGTAAGCGTGGTGTTTAGAGCTGTCCTAAGGGCTGTAATCCTTTGCAATTTGATAATAGAAGGTCTGTCAGCATGTGCTGTTTCAGCTGCTTTTAAGCGAGCTTCAAGCAGATGCTATTGTTCTCCCTTTAATTTTTTCTGGGTCGATGAGTATGAGATGATCAAACCTCGTGCGTAAGCTTTTATGGTCTCCCACATCGTTGATGGGTTGTTAGCCGTACCTAAATTAATTTCTAAAAAAGTTTTAAATTCTTGAGAGAAGTGCCTTACAAATTTACTATCTTTCATCAGGAAGGGGTCCATACGCCAATGCCGAGGGGATGTCTCATTGTTCCTCGCCTTGATTTCCATATATACAGCAGCATGATTGGAAATTGCTATACTACCTATTTTACAGGATGATATGGAATTTAAAAAAATCGAGGGGGCAAAAAAATATCAATTCTGGTATGACATTTATGTGGATTGGAGTAAAAAGAAAAAATCTCTGCCCTGTGGATGAAGACATCTCCATACATCTACTAATCCTAATTCTTTGTTCAGATCCACCAATTGTCTAGATCTGGGAGATACTCCAGCAGTACTCTTGGGAATCCTATCTATTTCTGGATCCATAATACAATTAAAATCTCCCCTTATAATTGTATGACGAGCACCGAGAGCCATCAATTTTGAGAAGGCTTCCGTTATAAATTTAAAAGGATGTGCCGGTGGGCAATACAAATTTAAAAACCCATATTCCTCTCCATTTATAAGGGCTTTAATCAGAATATATCATCCAGATTCATCTTTTATCTGATTTAGGATTTTGAAAGGGAAATTCTTCCGAATAAGAATAACAATTCCCATACTTTTTGAGCTTAAAGAAGAAAAAAAAGGCCTGATCAAATCCACCCTGTCGTAATTTCAAGTGTTCTTTATCCAACAAGTGTGTCTCCTGTAGGAGAGCTATATCAACCCTTTCTTTCTTGAGATTTGATAATATTTTCTTCCTTTTGATTGGCGAATTACTCCAGGTGACATTCCAGGTGCACCACTTAACCGACTGATCAACCATAATCGTCTGGGCAAATCCGAGACCCCTTGGGAGGGATAACCCTATCCAGAACATCCTGAGCATAGAGCATATAAAATTCACAAAAATAAAGGCTCTCTAATACACTCATAGCAGTAAAATAAAACATTATTTCTAAATAAAAAAAAACGTATTTAAATGGAGATTTTCCCTCTTGTTCCCAGGGGGTATCACTTCCTTTCCAAAAGTCCATCATATCCTCTCCCAACCAGTGCCACACCTTTGACCCAGGCCCTCCTCAATAGGATGAGGAAAATTCCAAATATACTACAGAGCTAGCGTTAACAATGAGCACCCTACCCCCACCCCCCCACCCACACCAACACCTGGATATATTTGGTAATGTTAATACCATGTATGAACATATATAACTATAAAATTACAACCTCAACAAGTAATAATCAAATATAATAATACAAAATAACAAGAGAAAACAACCCTGTTCCTCGAGACAGAGGTAAAATAAAATAAGGTAACCACCTCCCCCACCAACATTAACTAGACCCCCTGGCCTATATATATATAGAATGATTAAAAAAAACCAAGGGGAGGAGAAAATCGTTAAGTAGAGAACAAATAAATAAATCCCTCTTTCCGTGTGTTCACCATACCCTCTGCCCGAAACGTCAATTCTCCTGCTCCTTGGATGCTGCCTGACCTGCTGTACTTTTCCAGCAACACATTTTCAGCTTAAAAATCTAGTAGTCAACCAAGCTAATTTATTCTGGGTAATTTTCACTGTACACTTACCGAAACAAATTGCAAAGTTATGGTCTGGGGACTGGCTGCTTAAGAATGTTTTGAATGGTCTGGCCTAGTTCATAACAAAATGTTTCAAGGAAATCTCAACCATCATGGATAGAGGAGAACCAGTAGATGTTTGTATTTGGACTTCCAGAAGGCATCCATCAAGGTACCTCACAAAAGGTTAAAGCATATGAGCGCTCAGTGTTAGATATAATAGATTGGCATGGATAAAGAATGGGCAGAAAACAGTGAGTGAGGATAAGAGGTTCTTTTTCAATTTGCCATCCCATACCCAGTGGGTGTTCCACAGCGATCAGTGCTGAGACCATAAGTGTTTATAATATATATTAATCACTTGGGGAAGGAAGTGAATGTACTATAGTCAAATGCCCAGAAGACACAAAAATAGGTGGAAAGGTAGGTTACGAGAGGGATAAAAACCATCTGCAGAGAGATATTTGTAGATTAAGTAAGTGGGCAAAATGTTGCCACATGGATAGTTCATTTTAGAAGAGAGAATGAAAGAACAGACTATTATTTAAATGGAGAAAAACTGCAGAAAGCTGCAACATAAAGGGAGTTGGGGGTATTTGTGCACAAAATACAGAAAGCTAGCACACAGGTGCAACAGATAATCAGGAAGATGAATGAAATATTGGCCCTTATTTCAAGGGGGTTAGAGCATAGGAGTCAGGAAGTGCAACTGTACAAGGTGCTAGTGAAACTACATCTGGAGTACCTTGAGCAGTTTTGATCCCCTTATTTAAGGAGCGATATCATTTCAGAGCTGACAGTTCAGAGAAGGCTCACTGGGATATTCCCTGTTATAAAGGGATTGTCTTATGAGCAAAGGCTAAACAGGTTGGGCCTCAACTCACTGGAGTTTAGAAGAGTGCGAGATGATCTAATTAAAACATTCTTGATTCTTAACTGGTTTGACAGGCTGGGAGGATGTTTCCCCTTATGGGATAGTCTAGGACCAGAGGCATAGTCTCAGAGTGTTGTGTGTCTTTGGAATCCCTTGCCCTAGAGAGCTGTGGGGGCAGAATCCTTGTGTATATTTAAGGCTTATCTAGGTTGATCACTAAAGGAATCAAGGGTTATGGGGAAAGGGCAGGAAAGTTCAAAGTAAGGAATATCGGATTAGTCAATAATTCTATTGAATGATGGAGAAGCTTCATTGGGCCTACTCCTGTTCCTAATTTTCATGTTGTTATTGTGGTCTTCATGAGCAGGTAAACCTAGATCACCTTGGTATCCATAACAGCTAATGGTTGATCATACAAGCACTATGTTTGTTTTCCTGTAACACCAGGGTGAGCACATGTTGTAAATGCACAATTGTAGTATCGTGGCTTGAGGCAGACTAACAATAAAATTAAAGCTGCTCTTGACCAAGTACAAGTTCTTATATTAAGTCTACACATTGATATGTCACAATTTGTTTTATAAAAATATACACCTGATGATTCAGTAAATGTTGGAAATACATAATCAGAACATTTCATTAAATGAAGCCCCTACTTTCTAATTAACTGAAATACTAGAGAACTGATAGTAATATCTAATTTAAGGATGTATTTTGATACAACAAAAATCAACAAAACAGTATTTTGAGTAAAATATTTCAGGAAAATTCCATTACCCAATGTGAGACTTGAAATCATAATTCTGGAATTTAAAGTAGCAGTATCAACCAACCGAGTTACTTCAGATACACAGAAGTACGCTGGGCAAAGGCTGAAAGCTCTGTAATGACCTGTCCCAAGGAGATGGTATGTATATGAAATGCCATTGAGGTTGAGATCCCATCACAGGTTGGGAACTACAATGAATAGTCATACTACAAATGGTGAGATTTTATAGTTGTTCCTGGCAAATTAAATTTTTCTTTTGTTTTCATTATTTGCTACAATTAAGTTGAAGGTGATCACATAAAATCCAAACATTAGTCTATCCAGAAGGATGTCAAGAACTGTTGTGCATGTGTCAATGGCTATAGTGTGAGCTGAGTGTGCATGTGTAACTGTTCATGATATCCTTCTGGTTCACTGCAGGATTCCTGGATGCAATGGTGAATTCTGAATGGAATTTCTAACAGGAATTGGGAGTAAGACCTGGGAAGAATTTAATAGAACATTGAACATAGAACATTTCAGTGCAGTACAGGCCCTTCAGCCCTCGACGTTGCTCTGACATGTGGAACCAACCTGAAGCATATCTATCCTACGCTATTCCATTTTCATCCATATGTTTATCCAATGATCATTCAATGTCCTTAAAGATGGCGAGTCTACTACTGTTACAGGTAGTGCATTCCACACTCCTATTACTCTCTGAATAAAGAAACTACCTCTGACATCTGTCCAATATCTATCACCCCTCAATTTAAAGCTATGTCCCCTCAGGCTAGCAATCTCCATCTGAGGAAAAAGGCTCTCACTGTCCACCCTATCTAACCCTCTGATTATCTTATTTGTCTCTATAGGTCACCTCTCAGCCTTATTCTCTCTAATGAAAACAGCCTTAAGTCCTTCAACCTTTCCTCATAAGACCTTCCCTCCATACCAGAAACATTCTAATTGATTTCCTCTAAACCCTTTCCAAAGCTTCCTCGTCCTTCCTATAATTCAGTGACAAGAACTGTACGCAACAATCCAAATGCGGCAGTACCAGGGTTTTGTACAGCTGCTGCATGACCTTGTGGCTCTGAAGCTCAATCCTTCTACCAATAAAAGCTAACACACCGTATGCCTTCTTAATAGCCCTATCAACCCACATGGTAACTTTCAGGAATCTATGTACATGGACACCAAGATCTCTTTGCTCATCTACACTACCAAGAATCTTACCTCATTAGCCCAGTACTCTTTATTCCTATTGCTCCTTCCAAAGTGAATCACCTCACGCTTTTCCACATTAAACTCCATATGCCACCTTTCAGCCCAGCTTTGTCCTTCTGTAAGCTGCAACATCCTTCGGCACTGTCCACGACTCCACCGACATCATTGTCATCCGCAAATTTACTAATCCATTCTTCAACGTCCTCATCTAGGTCATTTATAAAAATGACAAACAGCAGTGGCCCAAAACAGTCCTTGCAGTACATGACCAGTAACTGAACTCCAGGATGAACATTATCAATTAATCTACCCCATTATAACAGGAACAACAGTGGCCAAGAGATGCATTATAACTGGAATTAATATGTTAATGATGATAATATGGATGATGATATAACTCTGATTTCAACAGTCACATGTTGTCAACACTCTAAGAAGTGAGAAATGGAAGAACTGTAGAGAACTACAATCAGCATGATGTATATCAGAATGTTAGTAAAGAGTTTAGAGCATCTCTGGAAGTAATGCAGTCCTTACTCTGAGAGAAGGTAAGCACAGAGCTACAGGAGACTCAGAGTAGGCAATTTAACTAAATGGAGCAGCCTCAACAATCCTGTACAGACACGCAACACCCATATCTTATAGTTAACATAATTCACAAGGGGAGGGTAATATAAGCTGTAGACCATGAATTCAGAACAGTCCATGGTGACAGCAACATTACCACAAATATGAAGAGGTCCCATGTCCATCTCCTGGTGATGACAAAACTCCATCGCTTAAGTCAGATGATGCTGACACAGGGTTCCCAACCACCAGTGTGAGATGTTAATTCAGCTCAGTAATGAGCCAAGTCACATCCAGTATCCCTGAGATCGCAATATTTTAGCAGTGTCTCATAGATTAAATGGGATCTGCACAAGTTTCCTGTATTTCCTATTGCTCATTGACATCATGTGTCAATATCAGACAGCTGCTCAATTAAAGGGTCTGGCATAGGGAAGGAAAGCTGTTGAAGCCACATCCACTTCCCTCTTCTCTGAATCCCCTTTCTCCTGTGACCTCCTGATGTGACCTCCCCCTGTGATCTCCATCCTGCCTTCACTCATCTATGGACAAGGGACTCTCTCACTAATCCCAGGTCGAGGGCATGTGGGCTTTGCTGGCAGCTGACACTGTTCCCACTGGTGCTGACAACAATGAGGAGCTGCTGGCCTCTGGAATAAAAGCAGAGGGTGCTGGAGAAATTCAGCAGATATGGCAGCAACTATGCAGAGAAAAAAAACAGAGTTAACATTTTGAGTCTGATATGTCACTGCTTTGGAGCTTCAGTGCTGGCCTCGAATTGGTCAGCAACTCTCAGCAGGTGGGAATTCTGCTTCTGGGGTTCTGATTCCTATGGAAGGTAAGGTGACTGTGTATGTGCTGTGACCTTTCCACCTCCTCCATGGAACTGATGGAAGTTCCCCATTGGTTCTCTGAGTAGTGGGTGAGAACCCCAATGGGTCAATTAAGTCTTAACCTTGATTCTGTGTGGGTCCCTACTGAGACTGTAAAGAAACAAAATTAAATTAAGAGATAAAACTGTAAAAACTTCATCTTTGTAATTGATCAATACAAATTCATGTCCGAAATAAACGCTTTCTCATTAATAAGCCCAGTTACTGGCCTGAACTGATCTCTCCTGATTCCCACGGGACTATAGGACCAAAATTATTCCTTATATCTGATGATGCTGTGACCAATGCAGTCTATCACAATTCTTTATGGGTGAATTCTGACAAGGTGTTTTGGGAAGACTTCCTCAATCCCTGAGCTCTTATGGAGTTATGGAGCCATAAAGATGTATAGCACAGAAACAGACCTTCAGTTCAACTTGTCCAGGCCGACCAGATATCCTAACCTAATCTAGTCCCATCTGTCAGCACTTGGCCCATATCCCCCTAAACCCTTCCTATTCATATACCCATCCAGATGCCTTTTAAATGTTGTAATTGTACTAGCCTCCACTAGTTCCTCTGGCAGCTCATTCCATATACGTACTACCCTCTACGTGAAAAAGTTGCCCCTTAGGTCCCTTTTATATCTTTCCCCTCTCACACTGAACCTATACTCTCATATGTCTCTTTCACCTCTAAATGCAAATATTTTACTTTTAGTTTTTTTCTTCCATTATTCATATGTAGTGGGGTGACAAGATCCCATTCCCAGCAACTCTTGGCATTGCTTCTCCTGTGCTTCTGGTATTCAGCCATTCTCTGCACACCCTCATGCTAACATTACACTCTCTGGCCCAAGTTCTAGCTTGTCTTGACAGATTGTCTCTTTCTTGACATTTACTCTGCTGATCCCAGTCCCTCCTTGCCTGGCAACTTTCAGGAGGTGTGGGAAATCTGTGTAGATCCAATTTAATCCCTGAGTCATTGCTAAGATCCTGTGGTCTCAGGGACAATGGGTGTGAATTGTCTCATTCACTGCTCCTAATCACTTTGTGCCTGCCTTCCGGTGTTTTGCCATTTACTTCCCAAGTGACTGGGTGTAGTTTGCACTCTGCTCGGCTGTGATGCCTTCAACTCTGCTATTGATGTCAGTAATATCCTCCCTTTGCTTTATCATTGCCAAAAAGACTCAGGTGCAAATTTCACTGCCTTACCTGGACTCAATGGGTGATCTGTAAATGGTGTCAAGTAATTTACTAGCTTCAGTTACATTGGCACTCTACCACTGGCATCTTGGATTAGGTCCACAACTGTGCAGTGAAACTGCTGCATGGAGTGAAGGTGCCAGATGATGATCAAGTGCACTCATTGAGAGTCTCAACATTGGAAAGACAGAGGCCCAATGAGCACCCCCCCCCCCCCCCCCCCGCCTCCCCCATTGTCTGTGCTGTTGATCCCATCTCTACAGAACTCACCCCATGATCACGAACCCATAAAACTCTTCCTGATTTTACTCCATGATCCATGAGACTCTGCTGTCTGTCATTCTGGCAATAGCTGTCATCTCCTCAGTAGTGCTGCTGAACAAAAGAGCTGAAAGACCCGTTACTGGTCTTGCTGCTACCTAATTGACTCTTGGTTTGGCGGATCAAACTAAGGATCATTTAAGAGTCTTTGGTGAATTTTTGCAGTGCATCTTGTAGATGGTACAACTACTGCTACTGAGTGTTTTGTGTTAATTGCTAAGATTTCATAATGTCAATGACTTGCAGTTTATTTAATAAATCTTTGTGTTGCTAGCAGAGATGGCTAAAAGCCTATTATAGGTTGTGGACAGATGTAGCTAATTTTCAGGCTGTCTTTGTCCGAATGTGCCTTAGAAATTAGCATAACACAGGGGAAGTAATTTCTTTTAACAGTGGGATGAAGAAACATTGTCAACATTGTCACAGGAAACTAATGGCATTACCATGACTTTGATAAGTATGCTAGGTCCTTATGCTGATTAAAACATGAATGTGACTTTGTGCTATGTAAACTTTGATGCTGACTAGAATATTTGGTATCATTTTTGCCACTTAAACAGCCCTACAGTAACATTGCAGTTTTAGTCATACTGCCTGGACTCTGCTGGGAAACAAATTGAATATATTGGGTTTGTTACGACATGGGGTAAACTCTCCTGCTTTATTTAAACCAGCAACACAGAAAAGATTTCTCCAATGCAGTAATCTGTGAAAATTTGAGAGGCCAAGAACTATTTAAATTAAAAATTAACAACTTTATTCTCTGTTATACTTTAAGAAATAATTAACTATTTACAACTCCTTCCTCTAACCTATCTTGTACCTTCCCTTCTATAATACTAGTCCAATAAAACACCCCCCATTAAGATTTACCAAAAATTCAAGTTTTCAAAACCAGCCAGCTGTCAGATCTACTATTTGGATCTTCCTGTGTCTTCTTTTCTTCTGCGTAGGGATTATGCTTCACAGGTCACGGATCAATAAATGTACCTTTAAGAGAGCTATTTTTCAGCAGTCTCTACATGCTGGTGATGTGGCTGTTCTCCTCCAAACTGCTCAATTTCCCCAGTGTTATACCCCCAAAGCATCGGATTTTGTCATTGGCTTTTACGACTGTCAATGTACTAAATTCAAACTTGCTTGGAATTTGGTATTTTTTGGCGTATAATTTAAACTGATTGGCCAAATTCGAATCTGGACCACATGCTACATTGTATCTTGTTGAGAACACTTGGTGCTGTCAGGTTGTTCTGCTAGCTTTTAACTTTCTTAAAGTTACAGTACACCCACATCTTCATAACACCTCCCCCTTTAAGAAAAAAATGAGTCATCATAATGAAAAGATGACTTCAATTTTTCTCTAATCTTTAAACACATTACCCTAATATACAGATAACTTTAATCTAAATTTACCTTAATTTCTTCTGGTATAATTGTATAGATATATAAAATTAAATAAATACAAATCTCATCTAAACTTTATCAATTAAATCCCCGATAACGCACCTGCGATTGCATTCTTACTACCTGCAACATGTGCAATTTTAAAATTAAAAGTATGTAAAATAAAACTGCAATGAAATAGTCTTCTATTCTTGTCTTTAAAGGATTCTAAGACATAACAGGATTGCGATCCATGTACACAACTGTCTCCGACACATTGTTCATGACATACAAATTAAAATGTTGTAAGACCAGTACCAATCTCATAGTTCTTTTTCAACTGGGGAGTATTTACTCTGGTGGATGTTGATCTTCTTCAAAAAGTAACCAACTGGCAGTTCAGTGCCATCCTCCTCATCCTGTATGAGTACAGCTTCAATTCTTATGTCACCAGCATTGATGGCAACTTTAAAAGGTTTTGAAAAGTTTGGTATAGCTAAAACGGGCTTGGTGGTTAATATTGATTTCAAATGGTCAAATGTCACCTGGTATTGCTCTGTGCACTGAAACTTTGGGATCTTCTTCAGCAAATTGGTTAACGGTGCCACTACACTGCTGAAATTTGGAACAAACTTCCGATAGAATCTGCTGAGTCCTAAGAATTGACGCACCTCTTTCTTCGAGGTTGGTCATGGAACTTCCTTGATGGCCTTCATCTTTACGTTCTGTGGGGTCAGCCTTCCATGACCGATGTTGTGTCCCAAGAACGTCACTTCTACTTTTGCAAATTCAGTTTTGTTTAAGTTTATCACCAGTTTTGCTTCTTGTAGTCATTCAAAGAGCTCTGCCAACTGTACCAAGTAATCTTTCCAGGACTTACTAAAGATCACTACATCATCCAAACAGACTGCACAGTTTGTTAACCCAACCACATCTCTGTTCATGAGTCTTTGGAATGTGGCAAGTGTGTTCTTTATTCCATAGGGCATCACTTTAAACTGATTTAGCCCATTTGGGGTTACAAATGCAGAAATCTCTTTCGCCGTCTCTGATAAAGGTACCTGCCAGTAACCACGCATTAAGTCCACCTTGGTGATGTAACTCTCTTGTCCAACTTTCTTGATACAATCCTCCAATCTAGGACTTGGATACAAATCCGATTTTGTGATGGCATTGACCTTCCAATAATCCACACAGAATTGTTGAGCCCTATCTGATTTGGGAACTAAGACGATCGGCAAACTCTACTTGCTCTGGCTTGGTTCGATGATGTTCTCGTCGAGCATGGTCTCCACCTCCATCTGGACCTGTCTGAATTTCAGAGCATTAAGCCGAGAGGGGTGTTGTTTTATCAGAACAGTATTCCCTACTGTCTACTTCATGTACAATAGCATTAGTCCTCCCCATCTGATTCTTACGTATGTCCTTATTCTGCAGCAACAAATCTGTCAACTGCATTCTATGTTCCTGAGACAGATAGCTTACTAACCTATCCCATTTCTCAAGGATTTCTTCATTTTATAATCTATTTTGAGGCACATCAACATCCACACCATCTGGATTTGATTCTTCACTCTGTGGGGCAGTAACTAACACCTGTTTCTCCAGTTCTTTCTCTCTAGTATAATTCGATTTCAACATGTTCACATTGACATATTCAATTCCTTTTTTCTATCTGGCATCTTTACTAGATAGTTCACCTGACTCAACTTTTTCCCAATTTGATAGGGACGACTAAACCTTGCTTTGACGGGATCTCCTATCACTGGTGACAGTACTAACATGTCATCCCCTCGGGACAACGTCCGAGTCATAGAGTCATAGAGTCATAGAGTCATAGAGATGTACAGCACGCAAACAGACCCTTCAGTCCAACCTGTCCATGCCGACCAGATATCCCAACCCAATCTAGTCCCACCTGCCAACACTTGGCCTATATCCCTCCAAACCCTTCCTATTCATATACCCATCCAAATGCCTTTTAAATGTTGCAATTGTACCAGCCTCCACCACTTCGTCTGACAGCTCATTCCATACACGTACCACCCTCTGCATGAAAAAGTTGCCCCTTAGGTCTCATTAATGTCTTTCCTCTCTCACCCTAAACCTATGCCCTCTAGTTCTGGACTCCCCCACTCCAGGGAAGAGACTTTGTCTATTTATCCTATCCATGCCCCTCATGATTTTGTAAACCTCTATAAGGTCACCCCTCAGCTTCCGATGCACCAAGAGTCTCAGGGCTTTTATCTGCCACCTGCTTCATTCTACACTGTGCCTTCTTTCGATGCTGTTTAGCTAACTCACCTACCCTATTTAATCTCTCCCTCACCTCTGATACATAATCTAAGTGTGAGATCTCTGACGTCAAAGGGCCTCTCACTTCATGACCGGATATTAACTGAAGGAGTGAACTGAGTAGGTTCTTTTGGGGCATGTCTAATGGTAAACAATATGACTGGAATACCTTTATCCCAGTCATTTGGGTAATCCTGATAGTATGCTCTCAACATGCCTTCAGTGTCTGATGCCACCTTTCTGAAGCTCCCTGGGATTCAGGATGATACACACTGGATTTAAAGTGCTGCATAATGAAGCTATCCATATCCTCCTTAAACAGTTGAGCAGTAAAAATTGACCCTTGGTCTGACTGAATCTCTCTAGGTAGCCCATACCCTGTGAAGAAAGCTACTAACTCCTGTACTACCCTTTTTGCCTTGATACTCTGTAATAGAATTGCCTCCAGAAATCTGGTAGACACCTCCATTATGATTAACAAGTACTGGTTCCCACTTTTAGTTCTCAGGCGGGGACCTACACAATTAATTATAACCCGAGTGAAAAGTTCTTCAAATGTGGGAATTGGCAACAAAGACGCTAGTTTTATTACTGCCTGTGGCTTACTTACCATTTGGCATGTATGTCACATAAGGCAAAAGTTAACCACATCCTTGAGCACTCCAGGCCAATAAAATTGTTTTTGTCCCTTAGCCTGAGTCTTTCGTACCCCTCGGTGACCTCCTACAGGTAGTTCATCTGCTATCCCTAACACATCCTGTCTGAATGCTACTGGCAACACAATCCAGTGCACTTCAGCCCATTTCTTCTCTCCACTAACCTGCCATGGTCTCCATTTCCATTTTAGGATTCTATGTTTTAGATAATAACCCTCCAGAATATTCATCCCATTTTAAATGGGAGATTCCCTTACTTTCAAACTGTGCCTCTTAGTTCTAGATGCCCATAGACCCATCAGAAAATTATATCGATAAACTCACTTCTTGTTTTTATAAACTCCAATGTGTATCAGCCTAAGATATTTCCAAAGTAAGGAAATCAAAACTTTGCATAATAATCTGTATATAGTATGAACAATGCCCTGAACATATGTAGCAAAACTTTTACACCCCAGACCCTTCCAATAGGCAGCATGCCATTTAACTTCTTAATTATTTGCTGTACACGTGTGTTAACCTTTATGATATCGGTCTGTACTGCAATATTCTCCAATCTCTGTCCATTTAAACTATATTCCGCATTTCTATTCTTTCTGCCAAAGTCAGTGGCAATATCTTGGCAATATCCCCAAGAGTGGGATAATTTGAAGTGGGCAGTCAGGGTTGAGCAAGGTAAAAAAGGTTATGGAGTCTCAGGTGGGATCTTTGATATTTTTCCCATGTTATGCTGATGCTTTTCCAACTCAGTGAATCCTTTGCAGTTTCTTCACGTGGAATCTTGTGGTAATCTTCTCCCAGTGAAATCTGGGAGAATCACATGGGATCTATTAGTTGCATTTTAACTAACTCTGGGCAGGGTGATGCGATTCCCAGTAAGTGGTAGCAAGATGCCTGTAAAGGAGGAATATTGCTTTTTATTGGCCTTACTAACTACACTTCTCACCTCATTAAGATGCAAGTTCCTACATTACCAACCTTTGAGAGGAAAGAACATTCTGAGAATACTTGATATGAATTCCAAGTCTGCCTCACCACTCACGCCTTACCATCGCCTTGACTACTAGCAATGATGTCTCAGGGCTTGCTCCATGGGATATGGCCACATGGCACCCTCATTTATGGACACTGCCATTTGACAATAGCCAGCTCCTCAGAACCTTCATGGCACGTCTCTGATCTGTAAGATGTGTCTGCACTTTAAAGTTGTACTTTACAGCACACTGACAACTAGCATTGAAAGGCTGCAGCAAGGACACTTTGCACATAGGTCCAGGCAGCCAGTAGGTGGCTTTGACTATTTGGTTAAATTGGGGCTGGGGTGGAGGGAGGTGATAGGGGCTGAGTGCATTCACCACCAGAGGGAAAAAGCCAGAAATATAAGTTGAGATGGGGATAAAGACAGTGGTGAAGCCTAGGCTATTTATGAGGGAGGCAGTACAGAAAGGGAGGGCATGGATTGCTGGCTACGTGAGGGGGTTCAGTTGGCAGTGACCATGCTGTGGATCCCATGGGGGTGGGTACATGACTATGGTTGGCATAATCAACTTGCAAACCCAGAGTTCAGGGGTGAGGAGGAAAGTTGATGGTGGAGTTCTATGTGATGAGTGTATACATGGAAGGGGTTGGTGTGGGATAATTTGAAGTGAGCAGTCGGGGTTGAGCAAGGTAAGAGGGGATGTGAGTCTCTGGTGGGGTCCTTGAGAATGAGACTGAGCCCAGTGCTGAGAATATCCACCAGGAGCTGCTGTTCAGAATCACAGAATTGCGGCAGTGCAGAAGGAGGCCATTTGGCCCATTGTGCCTGCACTGGTTCTATTAACTGCACTTACCATTTGCTAAAAATAACTTGCTAGAAAATGCCTGGGCCAACATCCATGGTGGACAAAGTCAGTGTTATTGTCACTTTGATGGGCAAAAGCTTAAGCTTCACTTCTGCTTGTCAGGAAGACATTGAGGGGACAAACACATCAATCATGCATTTGCAAAAATGAAGCTACATTTCATTTGCAATCATCTCATTGTGCATGGGGAATACATGGAGTGCAGTTCAAATGCTGACCAATAATGATATCCACCATGTTACTGGTCCTTGAAAATTGCACATAGGCAACCCAATGAAACAGAACATATTGCCACTGACTTTATAAGAGGCAGATACTGGTCTCAACCAATATAGTTCTTGTGCCACTCCCAAAGCTGTGGGGCACAGAACACATTCCCTCTCTACCTGCTATGTGAGTATTATGGTACATGCTACTGTGTGCAAAGATGACATTCATGGTTGATGTGGGGCTGGGATGGAAGGGTACGGAATGCATGGAACAATTCCAATGTACTATAACGTATTAGTCACTCAGCTGGTACAACATCTCTCCAAAGTATGTGGCTATCCCAAAGTGCCACGATAATCGAAATGTGGCTTTTATTGTTCAGACACTGTAATCTCGAGAATCTGGAGAAGTGGAGGAATAGGATGAAGCTCATCAGATCTGGGCACTTGTCAGCCTGCACTTCCAACAACTTATTTCACCACACTTCTCTGGTAAGTGTGATTTTTGTGAGCTCCTCCCTTGCTTCTATTTTCTGATTTATTGCTGCATTTGGGATGTTCGTTGTATCCTCTAAAGTGAGCATCTCTGTTCAATCATTTGCTATTTCCTTATTTTCCATTATTAATTATTTCGACTTAATTTCTTTAGGGATGCATACTCCCTTTTGTTAACTCTCTTTTAAAAATGATCATAGAAAATCTTACTGTCAGTGCTTATATTTAGAGTCATAGAGATGTACAGTACAGAAACAGACCCTTTGGTCCAACTCATCCATTCTGATTAGATATCCTAACCAATTCTAGTTCCATTCGCCAGCACTTGGCCCATATCCCTCCAAACCCTTCCTATTCATATGCACATCCAGATGTCTTTTAAATGTTGCAATTGTACTAGCCTCCACCACTTCCTCTGGCAGATCATTCTATACACACGCCACCCTCTGTGAAAAAGTTGCCCCTCAGGTCTCTTTTATATCTTTCTCCTCTCACCCTAAACCTATGCCCTCTAGTTCTGGACTCCCCACTCCAGGGAAAAATACCTTGTCAATTTATCCTATCCACGCCTGTCATGATTTTATAAACCTCTATAAAGTCACCCCTCAGCCTACGACGCTCCAGGGAAAACAGCCCCAGCCTATTCAACCTCTCCCGATAGCTCAAATCCTCCAATCCTGGCAACATCCTTGTAAATCTTTTCTGAACCCTTTCAAGTTTCACAACATCTTTCCGGAGACCAGAATTACCACAATATTCCAAAATTGGCCTAACCAGTGTACTGTGTAAGTGCAACATGACCTACCAACACCTACACTCAATGGTCTGACCGATAAAGGAAAGCATACTAAACGCCTTTTTCACTATCCTATCTACCTGCGACTCTGCTTTCAAGGAACTATGAACCTGCACTCCAAGGTCTCTTTGTTCAACAACACTCACCAGGATCTTACCATTAAGTGTATACATCCTGCTCTAGTTTGCTTTTCCAAAATGCAGCACTTCACATGTATCTGAATTAAACTCCATCTACCACACATTAGCCCATTGGCCCATCTGATCAAGATCTTGTGGTACTCTGAGATAACCTTCTTCAGGGTCCACTACACCTCCAATTTTGGTGTCATCTACAAACTTGCCAACCATATCTCCTATGTTCACAGCCAAATCATTTATATAAATGGCGAGAACAGTGGACCCAGCACCGATCCTTGTGGCACTCCTTTGGTCACAGGCCTCCAGTCTGAAAAGCACCCCTCTACCATCACTAGCTTTGAGCCAGTTCTGAATCCAAATGGCTAGTCCTCCCTGTATTCCATGAGATATAACCTTGCCAACTAGTGTCCCATGAGGAACCTTGTCGAATGCCTTACTGAAGTCCATGTAGATCACATCAACCTCTCTGCCCTCATCATTCCTCTTTGATACTTCTTCAAAAAACTCAATCATGTTCGTGAGACATGATTTCCCATGCACAAAGCCATGTTGACGATCCCTAATCAGTCCTTGCCTTTCCAAATGCATGTACATCCTGTCCCTCAGGATTCCCTCCAACAATTTGCCCACAACAGACATCAGGCTCACCGGTCTACAGTTCCCTGGATTTTTCCTACCACCTTTCTTAAATTGTGACACCACGTTAACCAACCTCCAGTCTTCCAGCACCTCACCTGTGACTTCTGTGATTTCTGGCAAGCTTTCTCTCATGCTGTAGTGCTAATAATATTTTGGCAATTCTTTTTTTTCATATTAACAAATCTGCAAAACCATGTTTTTACCTTTGGATGGACATTAACTTTAACTTTGCTAGTTGATGACTGTAGTGATAGGAACAATGGACTAATAGATCCTTGAATGGGGCTGTTAACCTGGGCCAATCAGGGATCCCTTGCTGACAGATATAATCAGGAGATCCTACCTACACCTGGGACCCACCCGCACCCAGGACCGCTTCTTCTGCAAAAAAAAAATCAGGAGATGGGGTATGGGGTTTGGCTTTTTTGCCCCTTCCCAAGTATACAGTGGCTTTTCTTGTGAACTGTTGTTTTCTGTTTATTGTCAACTGCACTTTGTACTGTTTAATAAAATTTTTAAAATGGAAAAAAACATGACCAGGAGATGTGGACACTCTTCATTCTAGGGACTGGCTCTGAGCTAGCTGGTTAGAGCCTATGTAGTGTACACATGTAAATAAAGGATGACTTGGTGATGGGATACAAGTCTCTGTGCAGTTATTTCAATGACAAAAAGTGGATTTATACCTTGGAAGTATTCTTATTCATTGTTACATATCTATTCTGTTTATTTTGAAACATTCCCTTCAATTCCTGCACCTTTATTGACATATACTTTAAACTAATTTGCCAAATCACTTTAGGCAGTTCTGCTTTCATGCCCTCATAGTTGTCTTCAACGAAAGGAATGAAAGGAGACCCGGGTTCAATTCCCGCCTCAGGCGACTGACTGTGTGGAGTTTGCACGTTCTCCCCGTGTCTGCATGGGTTTCCTCCGGGTGCTCCGGTTTCCTCCCACAGTCCAAAGATGTGCAGATCAGGTGAATTGGCCATGCTAAATTGCCCGTAGTGTTAGGTAAGGGGTAGATGTAGATGTAGGGGTATGGGTGGATTACGCTTCGGCGGGGCGGTGTGGACTTGTTGGGCCGGAGGGCCTGTTTCCACACTGTAAGTAATCTAATCTAAAAAAAGTAATCTAATCTAAAGTTGACAAGATAGTAGTAGACCTCACTCCCTCAAACGAAGTGTAAAACTCAATCCTATTAGAGTTGCAGATTCCTCAGGGTGACTCCACATTAATATAATTACTAAATTTTATCTCATTGCAAAATGGTAGGCTTAGTATTTCCTGCTTTCTGGTTGGCTCCAGAATATGCTGTTCTATGAAGTTATCCCAAAAACCTTATATGAATGTCTCATCTATAATACCTTTGCCTATCTGACTCTTCGAGTTGAACTATAGATTAAAATCTCCCATGATGATTGCTTTCCTTTCTGACATAGGCTCTCATTATTTATTTCTTTATGCTCCATCCTCAGTGTGGTTGCTGTTAGGGGGCCTGTATATCACTCCCATACGCAACTTTTGCATTTATTATTTTTCACCTCTATCAAGCCTGTTTCTATTTCCTGACTTCCTGAACTTAGGTTATCCCTCTTTGTAGTGCTAATCCCATTATTAACTGACAGAGCTGGCCATCCATATGTTTGTACACTTGCATCCTTCTGAAATGTACTATACCTTTCAAAATTCAAATCCCAATCATGTCATCCTGTATCCATGTTTCTGCTTGGATTAGCAGATCATACTTATTGATTACTATTTGCGCTCTCAGTTAATCAGACTTTTTTAGTTAATCAGACTTGAAATATAGAGCCTTTAGTTTCATTCTTCTATTTTTCTTGTTAACACAGTTCCTTTAGTTGAAGACACTAGTTTAAAACACAAATTTCTCATCCACAGCTGAACGTGAAACTCCACCATGTTATAGTCACTTTTGCCCAAATGTTCCATTGCTTTATGCTTTCATCAATCCTTGAGTACACTGTCATGTCTAAATTAGATTGTTCCCTGACTGATTCCAGAGTGTATTGTTCTAAGAAATTGCCTCAAATACCCTCTATGGCTGGCATTCCCCTCTCTGGAAGTGACTGGGAAGGTAGTGGGAAGGGCAGATAATCTGGTAGATTGGCACCAGAGAGATACCAGCCCCTTCCTGCAATGTCAGGAATTGAGTTCTAGACTGGATGCCCATGGTTGATCTCCCAGATCTGTTCACAATTTAAGCTCTTAACTGGTCAATCAATGTCCATTTTAAGTGCTTAACCCAATACCAGCCTGTTCAACTGTTTCCAGCAATTGAGAGAAGGGACATTTTCCTGATTTTTATAAGAGTGTCCTGCCTCTTGGGTTTGGTGGGGTCTCAATTTGCCCCAGTGCGGGTCAGTCAATGGTGTGGATGGTTGGGCAGGGGGTACCCTTGCCTTCAAACCCTCTGGCTCCTTCTCCCCATGTCTTCCACACAGCGATGCCCCGACCACCATTAAAGTGAAATCACTTACCTTCCCACTGCTCCTGGTCTTCAGCCATGCTGTACAGTCTGGATGTGGAAGCAGTTTAGATCAAGATGAGAAATGATAAAAGCAAAAAGTCACTTGAGTAGTGTGCAGGGTCCCGACAGTAATTACATGGAGCATAAAGGAAGAAGTATCTTGTCATGAATGCTCTACTCGTTCAGGTTTTAATTCTAACCCTTTACTATTTTGCCTCCCTCTAACCTTATTTGTTGACACATATTATATTTATAGACTATGTCTGTCCTTCTCACAGCCTGGTTACCAGAGTAATTTGTTCAACAGGTTGAAGGATAAAGGTTTCTGAGAGCCTCTGGAGAACCCATCAGTCCTTCCTCCAATGTTGTCATAGTGTCTTTTACATTCATTTGGAGAACAGATGAGACCTTGGTTTCACATCTAATCTGAAGTATGACACCTTTGACAATGTAGCACTCTCTCAGTACACCAACGTAAGAGGGTGCGGTAAACCTGAAACCGCCTATAACCTTTATTGTTACAACGTGTGACTTAGTTTCAAAAGGTGGTTCTATAAAAGATAATATTAGCTCATAGGCATCATTAAGAAAGGAGCAAAAGATCATCACAGAGGTCAGATCAGTTGGATCAGTTTTTCTGGTAAACAGTGACATTATCTGTGTGTAGACTGGCAGTGAGTCTTGTATATGCTTTGAACACTAGATAAACGTTCAGGTATTCCTTAGGGTTGCTGACTGGAGCTCCCAATGATGTGGAGGTGCCGGTGTTGGGCTGGGGTGGATAAGGTCAGAAGTCACATCACATCAGGTTAAAGTCCAACACGTTTATTTGAAATCACAAGCTTTTGGAGTGCTGCTCCTTCGTCAGGTGAATATGTATGCAATCTTACGCTGATCACCTCATTAATTATTTGTCCAGGCCCCATGGTGTCCACCTCATTGAAGTGCGCAGTCATGGAGTGAAATTACTCACTGCTGCTAGGACCTCTCGGTGGTGACACCATGGGCACCATTTTAAACCTTAACTGGCCACCATGTCAAACACCGCAAGCCAGGAGTTGCCATTAAACTCTGCTGCTCGAATGCTATTGTATGGGAGATGGTTGTGAAAGGAATATTGGCTCCCCAGTTCATGGACAGAGACCTGGAGAGGACTGCTGCTCATGACCACCAGAGGCTGCCGGAAAGAAATCAAATAGTTGCCCAGGTCAGTGCAGCAGTGTCCATGGGCAGCAGAAACATGCAGTGATGCCATTAGAAGGTCAATGACCTGCCACTTTATGGAACAGTAAGTGCCAGTCTCCTACCTCTACTACCTCCCATTCACTCTAACTGTGCCGTTTCACCCACCCAGCTCCCTTCAAGACTAATGGAAAAGCAGAAAGTGCTGGAAATTTTCATTGCAGCATCTGTGGTGAGAAAAGAGAGTGGTGCAGTATTAATGGCACTTAACTCGTCATCCAGAAATACAAGTTAATATTCGGGGACATGTGTCCAAATTCTAGCCCTTGCCACTTGGCAGCTGGTGAAATTTAAATCCAAGTAGTAATTCTGAAATATAAACCTAGTCTCAATAATAGTGACCATGAAACTAACATTGATTATTGTAAAAAATCCATCTGGTTCACTAAAATTCTCGAGGGAAGGAAATCTGTTACCAGTTTTTCCTTACTTGTGTGTCCAGCAATGATGTTGATTCATTACTATTCTCTTAAATGGCTGAAGAAGAAACTCTCAGCTCAAGAGCAATTCAGGGCAGGCAACAGATGCTGATCTTGCCAGCGAAGCTCACACCTCATGAACCAATGAAATAAAACAGCTAATATTTCAAGTCAGCCACGACTTTTTCTTTAGGTCTGAAGAGTCATTGTTGACCTGAAACATTAAATTTGTCTCTCTCTCAACAGCTGCTGCCAGACCTGATGAGTATTTGCAGTGGTTTCTGATATTGGTTCGGATTTTCAACATCCAGCTGTGTTTTGCTTTAAATTTAATGAAGAGTGTTTCCTTCTGCCTTAAGATCCTGAATTTAAATCTTGTGCTTGTAAATCAGTGCTTAATTTCACAAAACTCCTTTATCTGTTAGAAGCCTAAGTAATTTCCAAATTCATGACAGATGAACAAGTACAAGCAAGCTCACACAGCCTTAGTGCACTCTAATCTCTTGCAATTAGAAAAACACATTTTTAGGAAGGGCTTTTCTGTTGGTATAAATTCAAAAGTGCTGTGTTTTTGGGCTCAGCAAAAACTCCACGTTGTCCAGCTCACTCAAAATCTCCTGTGAAATTATTGTAATGCACATTTACTGATGAAGGTACAATATTTCTCTGTCCTGATCTACCAAGGACTACAGAAAATTTAACAATAAGTCACTCACATTCTTTGTCTTTTATCAGATCAGAGGTCTGATGTAACAGTTGCAGAATCAATAAGAAGTCGGTTTGGCCAGTTTCAATTTATATTCCTCAGAACAAAATAGCTCTCTAGAGCATTGGTAAGACAAAATAAGGAACGGAGGAAATGGCCAGACAGCCCCTATCTATTCTATATTCAGATCACATTGTTTCCACTCTAACATGGTGAATTTAAATCACCCAGAAAAAGCCTAAGGCAACATTTTGTAATAAATATTCACTGACCTTGAAAGATAATCATGTGAAATCTATTGCATATCCATACTCTCCACAATTGTGGTTGGATACTCTCCACAATTCCCATCTTCATAATCTACAGGACTAGAGCCATCAAATTTGCTGAGTTTCAAAAAAGCTCAACTATCACAATCTTTGGCAATGTATTAGCAGCGTCACTTAGAGAGATGTGTTAGTGAGCCCAGGAGATATATTACTTGTCACAAGTTGGCACATAGGGACATTGACAGTATTGTCAACAGAAAAGAGTAACACTTTGTCTGCATTTTAGCCTGATTTTGGGAGTACTTAATGTCACTTCTGAACATAAGGTAGAGGATTCATCTGCTCTGAGTTCTGTTATTACTAATTCTCCTAAGTAAAAATACATAGATAAACAAACCTAACAACATGACAAAGATGCATTAGTGTCATCAACTCTGCAGTAAGTAGCTAATATACTCCTTGCTGTGTGATAGATGCTGAGATGGCTAACTCATTCATTATTGGCTTACACTCTCAAACTTTTCTGGATAAAGTACCTTCAACTCAAATCCTTTCAAGGAAAACAAAACCAAGAAATTCCTTCTGTTCTAGTTTTGTTACATTATGTCACCCCAAATAGCCACAAGGGTGATCTTTTATTGATGTAAATCGGGGTTCATGGGGATCTCTCCCTGGCTGAAAATCCTTAGCAAGTTCACTTGTACTAATGGTCATGTGGATAAGATGTCAAAGGTACAATAACAGAATCTTAACTCAGCAAGCAAAGCTTCAAACCTAAATACCACATTTTTGTTTTTATTCATTCAGAAGATGTGAGGTTTGCTGGCATGGAAAACATTTATTACCCATCTTTATTTGCCCTTTACAAGTTGATGGGGGTGAGTTGCAGTCTGAATCTCTTGTAATCCATGTAATGTAGACATCATGAAATTCCAGGTTTTGATCCAGTGACCATTGGATCCAATGATATAGTTTAAAGTCTGGATGGTGTGTGCCTTGAAGGGGAAATTGCAGATGTTTATATTTCTATCTATCTGCTTCCCTTGTCCTAGGTGGTAGAGGTGACCGATTTGGAAAGGGAGGTTGGTGAGTCGCTAGAGTCAATGTGGATGGGGTGCCTATCAGGCAGACTGTTTTGCCATTGTCATTGCTGAATGTTTTTGCTTATGTAACCATTTCAACCATTTGGATAATATTCAATTACGCTGCTAATTCATGATTCATAGATGAGGGACAGGCTTTGGGGAGTCAGAAAATAAGTTAGCCACAACAAAATTCTCAGCTTCATTTGTAGCCACAATATTTCAATGGCTGATCCAGTTAAGTTCTTAATCAATTGTAATCCCTCAGACTTTGATGGTGGGGAATTTGGCAATGGTAATGCAAGTTAACATCAAGGGGAGGCGATATTGGAAGTGTTCACTGTGTGGCACAAATGTAGCAAAAATGTATATACTGCTATTACAACCAGATCCCAGACAAGGTGCCCAAATCATTCTGGTTCCAGAGATAATGGCTAAATGCTTAAGCTCTCAGGTGAGGAGAGATGAATTGCCCCCCATTTTTATTCACTCACTCCCTTTATTGATTGCAACAAGGTTAATTTAGAAATAGATCCCTGTTCTTGTGGACACCTTTGTCCTAAATCCCTTTCCCTACTCCAGACCTGAACCCCTTTCTGCCTGCTCTGGATTGCACCCTCCTTTACCCTCAGGGTCTGACATGCCTTCACCCATTTCAGTTCCAACTCCCCTCCATCCACTTAGTAACCAACCCTACCTCATTCCTTGGTACTCAACCTTCCTTCCCCTATTCGAGACCTGACTTTCTTTCACCTGCTCTGGGCCCAATCCCCATTCTCTTGTTCCAAGTCTGAAACCCCTTCACCTGCTCCAGACATGACCCTCCACTCACTCCATTCACCCATTGGCACCACCTTCAATTCACCTTCTCTAGACCTGACCTTCTACTCACCCACTCCAGATCCAACCCACTTCAGCCCTTGGTAGCGGATACATTGATTGATAGATTTATTGTTGTCACATGTACCGAAATGCAGTGAAAAATATTGTTCTGTGTGCTATACAGGCAGATTGTATCTTACAAAATGTATGGTAGAATATAGTGCTACAGCTGCAGAGAGAGACATCTGGATTAACATTTGACAGTTCTGTTCAAAAGTCTTATAACTGTTGGGAAGAAACTGTTCATGAGTCAAATCGTACATGTATTCAAACTTTTGTATCTTCTGCCTGATAGGAGAAGGTGGAAGAGAGTATAATCAGATGGGAGGGATCTTTGATTGTGTTGGTTGCTTACCTGAAACAGGGGGGAAGTATAGATGGAATCGATGAATGGAGGGCTTAGTTTTGTGGTGGACTGGGCTTTGTAGCTTCTTGAGGTCTTGCGAAGATCAGTTGCTATACCACACTGTGAGTCATCCAGATAGGATGCTTTCTCTGGTGTATCTATAAACGTCATTAGGACATGCTGACTTTCCTTCACCACCTGAGGAAATTGAGATATTGTTGTGTCGTCCTGACTGTGGGTGGGCCAGGACAGATTGTTGGGGATCATCATTCCCAGGAACCTCATGGTTTCAAACATCTCCACCTCTGGGGAAAGGGCGGGCCCTCCACTCCAATTCCTGAAGTCAATGACCAGTTCCTTCATTTTGCTGATGTTGATGGAGAGTCAACCCTCCTCCCACTGTCCCAAACCTAACTACCCTTCATCACCCTGCACCTTTTCACCTCCTCCGGACCTGATCCCTCTTTCACCTCCTCCGGACCTGATCCCCCTTTCACCTCCTCCGGACCTGATCCCCCTTTCACCTCCTCCGGACCTGATTCCCCTTTCACCTCCTCCGGACCTGATCCCTCTTTCACCTCCTCCGGACCTGATCCCTCTTTCACCTCCTCCAGACCTGATTCCCCTTTCACCTCCTCCGGACCTGATTCCCCTTTCACCTCCTCCAGACCTGATTCCCCTTTCACCTCCTCCGGACCTGATCCCTCTTTCACCTCCTCCAGACCTGATTCCCCTTTCACCTCCTCCGGACCTGATCCCTCTTTCACCTCCTCCGGACCTGATCCCCCTTTCACCTCCTCCGGACCTGATTCCCCTTTCACCTCCTCCGGACCTGATCCCTCTTTCACCTCCTCCGGACCTGATCCCTCTTTCACCTCCTCCAGACCTGATTCCCCTTTCACCTCCTCCAGACCTGATTCCCCTTTCACCTCCTCTGGACCTGATCCCTCTTTCACCTCCTCCAGACCTGATTCCCCTTTCACCTCCTCCGGACCTGATCCCTCTTTCACCTCCTCCAGACCTGATTCCCCCTTTCACCTCCTCCGGACCTGATTCCCCTTTCACCTCCTCCGGACCTGATCCCTCTTTCACCTCCTTCGGACCTGATTCCCCTTTCATCTCCTCTGGACCTAATCCCCTTTCATCTCCTCCAGACCTGATCCCCCTTTCACCTCCTCTGGACCTGATCCCCTTTAACCTCCTCTGGACCTGATTTCTCCTTTCACCTTCTCCGGGCCTGTTCTCCCTTTCACCTCCTCTGGATCTGATCCCACCTTTCACCTCCTCTGGACCTGATCCCCCTTGACCTCCTCCAGACCTGATCCCCCTTGACCTCCTCTGGAATTGAGCCCCTTTCACCTCCTCCGGACCTGATCCCCTTTCACCTCCTCTGGACCTGATCCCCCTTTTACCTCCTCTGGACCTGATCCCTCTTCACCTCCTCTGTACCTGATCCCCCCTTTCACCTCCTCTGGACCTGATCCCTCTTCACCTCCTCTGTACCTGATCTCCCTTTCACCTCCTCCGGGCCTGACTCCCCTTTCACCTTCCCCGGACTTGATTCCCCCTTTAACCTTCCCTGGACCTGATCCCCTTTCACCTCCTCTGGGCCTGATTCCCCCTTTCACCTCCTCCGGATCTGATCCCCCCTTTCACCTCCTCCGGACCTGATCCTCCTTTCATCTCCTCATGGACCTGATCCCCCTTTCACCTTCCCCGGACCTGATCTCCCTTTCACCTCCACCGGACCTGATCCCCCTTTCACCTTCCCCAGATTTGATCCCCCTTTCACCTCCTCAGGACCTGATCCTCCTTTCACCTCCATTGGACCTGATTCCCCCTTTCACCTCCTCCGGACCTGACCGCCCCCTTTCACCTCCTCCGGACCTGATCCCCCTTCACCTCCTCCGGACCTGATCCCCCCTTTCATCTAAACCGAACGTGATCCCCTTTCACCTCCTCTGGATGTGATTCCCCCTTTCACCACCTCTGGACCTGATCCCCTTTCACCTTCCCTGGACCTGATCCCTCTTTCACCTTCCCTGGACCTGATCCCCCTTTCACCTCCTCTGGACCTGATTCCCCCTTTCACCTGCTCCAACCTAATTCCCCCTTTTGCCTCCTCCAGATCTGATCCCCCTTTCCCCTCCTCCGGACCTGATCCCCCTTCACCTCCTCTGGACCTGATCCCCTTTCACCTCCTCTGGACCTGATCCCCCCTTTCACCTCCTCTGGACCTGATCCCCCTTTCACCTCCTCTGGGCTGATTCCCCTTTCACCTTCCCTGGACCTGATCCCCCCTTCAACTCCTCTGGACCTGATCCCCCTTTCACCTCCTCCGGACCTGATTCCCTTTCACCTCCTTTGGACCTGACCCCCCCCTTTCACCTCCTCTTGATCCCCCTTTCACCTCCTCTGGACCTGATCCCCTTTCACCTTCCCCCGACCTGATCCCCCTTTCACTTCCTCTTGACCTGATCTCCCTTTCACCTGCTCTGGACCTGATTCCCCCTTTCATCTCCTCTGGACCTAATCCCCTTATGCCTCCTCTGTACCTGATCCCCCTTTCACCTTCCCCGGACCTGATCTCCCTTTCACCTCCTCCGGACCTGATCCCCCTTCACCTCCTCCGGACCTGATCCCCCTTCAACTCCTCTGGACCTGATCCCCCTTTCACCTCCTCTGGACCTGATCCCATTTTCGCCTCTTCCGGACATGATCCCCCTTTCATCTCCTCTGGACCTGATTCCCCTTCACCTCCTCCGCACCTGATCCCCTTTCATCTCCTCTGGACCTAATCCCCTTTCACCTTCTCCGGATCTGATCCCCCCTCACCTCCTCTGGACCTGATCCCCTTTCACCTCCCCTGGACCTGATCCCCCTTTCACCTCCCCTGGACCTGATCCCCCCTCACCTCCTCTGGACCTGATCCCCCTTTCATGTTCCCCGGACCTGATCCACCTTTCACCTTCCCCGGATCTGATCTCCCTTTCACCTGCTCTGGACCTGATTCCCCCTTTCATCTCCTCTGGACCTAATCCCCTTACCCCTCCTCCGGACCTGATCCCCCTTCACCTCCTCTGTATCTGAACTCCCTTTCACCTCCTCTGGGCCTGATTCCTCTTTCATCTTCCCCGGAGCTAATCCCCCCTTTCACCTCCTCTGGACCTAATCCCCTTTCACCTTCCCTGGAGCTGATCCCCCCTTTCACCTCCTCTGGACCTAATCCCCTTTCACCTTTCCCGGAGCTGATCCTCCTTTCACCTCCTCTGGACCTGATTCCCCCTTTCACCTCCACTGGACCTGATTTCCCCTTTCACCTCCACTGGACCTGATTCCCCCTTTCACCTCCACTGGACCTGATTTCCCCTTTCATCTCCACTGGACCTGATTCCCCCTTTCACCTCCTCTGGACCTGACCCCCCCCTTTCAGCACCTCCTGTTACGCCCTTTCACCTCCTCTGGACCTGAATCCCCCCTTAACCTCCTCCAGACCTTATTCCCCCTTTTATCTGCTGCAGACCTGATCCCCCTTTCACCTCCTCTGGACCTGATTCCCCCATCACCTCCTCCAGACCTGATTCCCCTTTCACCTCCTCTGGACCTGATTCCCCCTTTCACCTCCTCCAGACCTGATTCCCCTTTCACCTCCTCTGGACCTGAACCCCCTTTCATCTCCTCCAGACCTGATTCCCCTTTCACCTCCTCCGGACCTGATCCCCCTTTCATCTCCTCCAGACCTGATTCCCCTTTCACCTACTCCGGACCTGATCCCCCTTTCACCTCCTCCGGACCTGATCCCCCTTTCACCTCCTCTGGACCTGATCCCCGTTTCAGCTCCTCTGGACCTGATTCCCCCTTTCACCTCCTCCAGACCTGATTCCCCTTCACCTCCTCCGCACCTGATCCCCTTTCATCTCCTCTGGACCTAATCCCCCTTCACCTTCTCCGGATCTGATCCCCCCTCACCTCCCCTGGACCTGATCCCCTTTCACCTCCTCTGGACCTGATCCCCCTTTCACGTTCCCCGGACCTGATCCACCTTTCACCTTCCCCGGATCTGATCCCCCTTTCACCTGCTCTGGACCTGATTCCCCCTTTCATCTCCTCTGGACCTAATCCCCTTACCCCTCCTCCGGACCTGATCCCCCTTCACCTCCTCTGTATCTGAACTCCCTTTCACCTCCTCTGGGCCTGATTCCTCTTTCACCTTCCCCGGAGCTGATCCCCCCTTTCACCTCCTCTGGACCTAATCCCCTTTCACCTTCCCTGGAGCTGATCCCCCCTTTCACCTCCTCTGGACCTAATCCCCTTTCACCTTTCCCGGAGCTGATCCCCCTTTCACCTCCTCTGGACCTGATTCCCCCTTTCACCTCCACTGGACCTGATTTCCCCTTTCACCTCCACTGGACCTGATTCCCCCTTTCACCTCCTCTGGACCTGACCCCCCCCCTTTCAGCACCTCCTGTTACGCCCTTTCACCTCCTCTGGACCTGAATCCCCCCTTAACCTCCTCCAGACCTTATTCCCCCTTTTATCTGCTGCAGACCTGATTCCCCTTTCACCTCCTCTGGACCTGATTCCCCCTTTCACCTCCTCCAGACCTGATTCCCCTTTCACCTCCTCTGGACTTGATCCCCCTTTCACCTCCTCCAGACCTGATTCCCCTTTCACCTCCTCCGGACCTGATCCCCCTTTCACCTCCTCTGGACCTGATTCCCCTTTCACCTCCTCCGGACCTGATCCCCCTTTCACCTCCTCTGGACCTGATCCCCGTTTCAGCTCCTCCGGACCTGATCTCCCTTTCACCTGCTCCAGACCTGATCTCCTTTCACCTGCTCTGGAGCTGGTTCCCTTTCACCTCTGGACTTGATCCCCTTCATCTTCTCTGGACTTGATCCCCTTTCACATGCTCTGCCAAGCTGCTTGATGCTACCCTTGATTAAATGCAACCTTGAGATCAGAAGGAGAGTGGTTTTAGACACGTTAGGTCAACAGGTAAGAGGCGTAGTCTGTTTCTGCACTGCTAGTGTGGAAGAAATGCAGCATTCAGAAAGTGGAAAAATATAATGTGACAAAATGACAAGTAAATTTCTTTGTGACCTCTATCCCTCCTTCAGCCTTATTCGGTCAAAATTGTGGAATTTACTCCCTAATGGCATTATGGGTAATGTTTCTTTTTAGCTGTGCAGTGAAACGTGCATTCAGCCACTCTGATTTTTTTACATATGGCAATCTGTGTCAGCACATTGATTGTAGCAATGACTTCTGCTTCTGGGTGCAGTACCAATAACACTCAAGATGCTTGACACCATCCAGGACAGCCAATTTAATTGGCATCACATCTCTAATATCCACTCCCTCCACAACCCCGATGGTCAGTAGCAGCAGTGTGTACCATCTACAAGATGCACTGCAGAAATTCATCAAAGATCCTTAATAAGTGCCTTTCAAACCCACGACCACTTCCAGCCAAATGGACAAGGGCAACAGATAATGGGAACACCACCACCAAGTTCCCCTCAAGCCATTCATCATCCTGACTTGGAAATATATCACCATTCCTTCACTATCACTAGGTCAAAATCCTGGAATTCTTTCTGTGAGGGCACACTGGGTCAACCTACAGCACATGAACTGCCATGGTTCAAGAAGGCAGTTCACCACCACCTTCTCAAGGGCAACTAGGCATGGGCAATAAATGGAGCCCTAGCCAGTTATGCCCCACATTCCATAAGTGAATTAAAAAAACTCCACAGATGTGTGAACTCTGAATATATGCATTAATGTGAATTCTATTGATGTTATGGTGATTTAACAAGAGAATTCCTGAGAAAATTCAACCCCCAAAGAACGTCCATGCTCAGAACCACTTTTTGGGGTTTGATTTTCACACCAAGGCTGCTTAAACTCAGGATCATGGTGTGACCAGGAAATAACAAATAAAAGGCATATTTTTCTTAGGCATTTTAACACATTAGGGATGGTTTTGGCAGGATGCCGTCTGAGTTTTAAAATAGTTACATATGTGGTGAAACGTGTGCTTGTTTTAGTTTTCTGTTTCCCAAGTCCACACCCAGTGGATTGATAACTTGCCAATTAAAAAAAATGCTTAACGACTGACTCTAAATCATATTGATCAGATAAAGGGGAAGTAACATTTGAAACAAAGTAAACAGAAATTGCTAGGAAAAATCAGCAGGTCTGGCACCATCTGTGCAGAGAAAGCATAGCTAACATTAAAGGTTCAGTGACCCTCTTCAGAACAGCATTCTGAAGCATATGTAGCTGTTATTTGTCAGGAATTTTGTCTGTTTGGGGCTAGGGTGCCTCTTAAAGTCATAAGGATCTAACTTACAGGGATCACTTTATTTGGAATTCTAGTTTGAACATCAGAGAAAAATCCATTATTTTGAAAGTGGCCAAGTCTGTTGAATGGCACATACTCCACATTCCTCAAAAACTTTTGAATTCCATTGTGGAAGTTCTCTGCAAGAAAATGAAAGACAAGAAAGAAGATATTTGGAGCAGACAGATGGGCCCGAAGGCCAGATTCAAACAGGGATGTTGCCAGCGTATGCAAGTTCAAAGACATCATGCATAGTTATTTGTTATTCACTCACAGAATGTGGGTGTTGCTGGCTGGACCAGCATTTATGGCCTAGCCCCAGTTGTCCTTCACAAGGTGTTGATGGGTGGCCATCAATAGGGAGGGAGTCCTGGGACCTTGACCCACCTACACTGGCACAACAGAATATTTTCAAGTCAGGATGGTGAGTGGTTTGGAGGGATGCTTGCAGGTGATGGTGTTCCCATGCTTCTGCTGCCCTTGTCATTCTAGATGGAAGTGGTCATGGGTACAGAAGGTGAATTTCGGCAGTGCACTGACCTCAGATAGTGCAGATAGTACAAACTGCTGTTACTAAGTATTGGTAGTGGGAAGGAATGGGTGTTTGTGGATGTGCCATCCTGACACACAATCATTTGGAAGGGTGCCCAGGTATATCTTGTCCACAAAAGCAGGACAAATAAAACCCAGTCAATTACTACCCCATTGGTCTACTCTTGATCATCAGTAAAGTGATGGGTGCTGTCATCAACAATGCAGTCGTGCAGCATCTACTCAGCAATAACCTGCTCAGTGATGTCCAGTTTGGAATTCCCCAGGGTCACTTAGCTTCTGACCTCATCACAGTCTTGGTTCAAAAATGGACAAAAGATCCGAATTCCAGAGATGAGGTGAGAGTGACAGTCCTTGACGTCACGGCTGCATTTGACGAAGTGTGCTTTCAAGGAGACCGAGCAAAACTGGAATCAATGGGTTTTGGGGCAAACTCTCTGCTGGTTGGAGTCATACTTGGCACATAGGAAGATGATTGAGGCTTTTGAATGCCAGTCATCTCAGCTCAAGGACTTCCTCAGGGTAGTCGTAGGCCCAACTATCTTCAACTGCTTTTTCATAAGATAAGAGGTGGGGATGTTCACTGATGATTGCACAATGTTCTGTAATGCTTGTGACTCCTCAGGTACTAAAGCAGTCCATGCCCAAATGCAGCAAGAGCTGACAATATCCTAGCTTGGGCTGACAAGTGTCAAGTAACATTCATGCCATACAAATGCCGGGTAATAACTATCTCCAATAAGAGAGAAGCTAACCACCACCCCATGACATTTTCTATTAACATCCTTGGGGTTACCAAAGCTAATTTGCCCTTTCTGCTTTACCTGGTCTCGAATTCCTGAAGAAGGGCTCATGCCCGAAATGTCGATTCTCCTGCTCCTTGGATGCTGCCTGACCTGCTGTGCTTTTCTAGCAACACATTTTCAGCTCTGATCTCCAGCATCTGCAGTCCTCACTTTTTCCTTGAATGAGACAGCACTAAACACCCTGAAGCCAAGAAGAATGGGGTTTGCAATTTTAGAACATAGAACATAGAATATTACAGCACAGTACAGGCCCTTCGGCCCTCAGTGTTGTGCCCCCCTGTGAAACTAATCTGAAGCCCATCTAACCTACATTATTCCATTCTCATCCATATGCCTATCCAATGACCATTTAAATGCCCATAAAGTTGGCGAGTCTACAACTGTTGCAGGCAGTGTGTCCCACACCCCTTTTACTCTCTGAGTAAGGAAATTACTTCTGATATCTGTCCTATATCTATCACCCCTCAACTTAAAGCTATGCCCCCTCATGCCAGCCATCACCATCTTAGGAAAAAGGCTCTCACTGTCCAACCTATCTAACCCCCTGGTTATCTTATATGTCTCAATTAAGTCACCTCTCAACCTTCTTCTCTCTAATGAAAATAGTCTTAAGTCCCTCAGCCTTTCTTCATAAGACCTTCCCTTCATACCAGGCAACATCCTAGTAAATTTCCTCTGAACCCTTTCCAAAGCTTCCACATTCTTCCGATAATACGGTGACAAAAACTGCATGCAATACTCCAAGTGCAGCCGCACCAGAATTTTGTACAGCTGCAGCATGACCTCTTGGTTCTGGAACTTGACCTCTCTGTTAATTAAAGCCCACACACTGTATGCCTTCTTAACAGCTCTATCAACCTGGGCAGGGATCTATGTACACTGACACTGAGATCTCTCTGAGAAAGACATGAGATCTCTCATCCACACTACCAAGAATCTTACCATTTACCCAGTACTCTGCGTTCCTGTTACTCCTTCCAGAGTGGATCACCTCATACCTCTCTGCATTAAACTCCATTTGCCAGCTCTCAACCTAGCTCTGCAGTAACCTATAAAATCCTTTGGCACTATCTACAACTGTACTGACCTTAGTGTCATCCGCAAATGTACTAATCTATCCTTTTTTGCCCTCATCCAGGTCATTTATAAAAATGACAAACAGCAGTGGACTCAAAACAGATCCTTACAATACACAACAAGTAACTGAAATCCAGGATGAACATTTCCCATCAACCACCACGATCTATCTTCTTTCAGCTGGACAATTTCTGATCTAATCCACTAAACTGCCCTCATTCCCATGCCTCTGTATTTTGTGTAATAGCCTACTGTGGAGAAACTTATCAAATGCCTTACTAAAATCCATACACACCACCTGAGATGATTCAATCCCCAAATGTTTCCTGACAATCCCACTGACTCATTCCACCCTGGAGTAGGCACTCATGCATGTCATGGGCAGAAAAAGAGGGGGTTAGACTTACTGAAGTAGGAGGTTATTTGCCACATGTGAGTTCTTTGTAATGTCCTTTTTTTTTCTCTTTGTTAATGTCAATAAACTATGATAGGACCTCAGCAAAACTCTTGTAGCAAATGAATGTGAGCTCTGGTCCCTGCCAAACTGCTTATAGCCTCTCTTCTGTTTTCCCTTTTAGATTACACAGAATAGCATAAAACCAACATCACAGAGGCTGGCTATCTGACCGACATGATCTGTGTCAGTGACTTCAATGCACATGAAACTGTTCTCATTCTAATGTTTTCCCATTTTGCACCCAGGCTGTCATATCCCTTCATCCATATGCATGTGTCAAACCTTTTCTTAAACCCGTTACTTAAATCCGTTTGCTCTCTTCACAGCTCCCTGTATAAGGATGCAATGGATCCACAAAACCAAGAAGCCTCAGCAATTTCAGCTCTCCATATTCACTCACTTCATTCTTTCACAAAACTGCCCAAAATGGATTTTGGGGGACAGGAGGAGAGGGTATGTGCTTTGTGGATTTGATTGTAAGAAAAAGAGAACAGTAAGGGGTGGTCAAAGACAGATGGACATATAAGTAATGAGTGGCAACACACAAGGAGAAAGACATTGGAAATTAAACTTCTGAGCTGAGGAACCTGGAAATCTATAGTTCATGGATTGTGCTTTGAAGAGCGAAGCACCTTAGTTTGTGTTTTAGGATTGGCAGATGATTGACACTCTTTACAAGTTGGCTGGGAATTTGACATCACAGTAATACAGCAATAAGATAAGTTGGCCACTTTTCCCAGATTGCTGCCTTGCCAAAGGTCAGTGCACATTTGATAACACTTAAGTAGTTTTGTGGGCTGCTACATTAAAACCCCTCAATTAGTTCAGCAGAAAATAACTTCCCTGTCGCTGACTGTCTCGAAGCTGAGTCACAAGTTACATTGCCCACTCCTTACGTGCCTTTAGTTGTTTGAGTTAGAAATACAACCTTTGATAGTCTGAATGTGAACCTGAATAAATGTGCTGAGGATAATCATTTAAGACTGTGTGTCAAGTGTATTCAAGTCAGAGATTTGGGGTTTAAACCTTTTGGCGTGGAAGATAGGGTTTCTGGGTTTCCCATAAAATAATTGCTATATTCATATTATTGTGTTTGTACTAGAATCATAGAATCCCTACAGTGTGGAAGCAGGCCATTCAGCCCATCAAGTCCATACTGACCCTCCAAAGAGCATCCCTCTAGACCCACACCCCTTACCCTATCCCTGTGACTCAGTTTTCCTAAGGCTAATCCACATACCCTACTCATTCCTGGACACTATGGGCAATTTAACACAGCCAGTCCACCTAATCTACACACCTTTGGACTGTGTGAGGAAGTCAGAGCACCCAGAGGAAACTCATGCAGACACAGGGAGAAGTGGTGCAGACTCCACACAGTCGCCGAGGCTGGAATTGAGCCTGGGCCCTTGGTGCTGTGAGGCAGCAGTGCTAACCACTGAGCCACTGTACTGCCCATATTTTCAGATCCTACAATATTAGTCCCCTTGCACACTGCGCTGGTAGCTGCAAATTAACAGTGTTTCGATGTGTTACTTTATCAACTTTGCTCAGGTCATTGAAACTTTTGCAATATTGGTTTGCAGTTCTGTGGCTGATGATCTCCTCCAACTGTATGGGTGGACATTATTTCAGGGAGGGATTTTGACACAGTTATCTATAGTCAGGGCCAGAGGTGCACTGGGGCGTCAAGTAGGCATTCAAGTCAGAGTGGATATCATTTCTGGGTTGGGTGGGGGAGAGAAGTCTGAGGTCTGTTGGAGGGTGGTGGGTTGGCAGATAAGGATTTGGTGGCTCTGGGACTCTGAGGTAGTAAGGAGGAAGGTCAGTGGTTAATTAGGGGTGGTGGGGGGGGTAGTTTGGCAGGGAGGGAGTGGTCAGTTTATAGGTGGCCAAGATTCAGAGCAGGTTTTAATACTTTTAACTTTCCCTGGCTAAATATTACATTAAGTAAGAATACTGTCAAGTTTCACACTCTAACCTAGAGTTGGGGACTGTTTTGGAGGTTTACAGATGCTGGGTAATTGCCCATAGGAAAATTCAAATTCCTTTGGAGATAGCTACACATGGCTTTCACGTGGTCCCAATACATAGCTGCATGGTTTAACAACCTCTATATTCTTAACAGTAGCTCCAAGCCATAGTTAACCATTCAAGTCCAATTTGTTGCTTCTCTAGAAACATGGCACTTCTTTACATTCCAAAGAAGATGCATGAATACTTGAAATTTTCATACTGCTTCACTCTCCATAGATGCTGCTAGACTTGCTGAGTTTCTTCATCACTTTCTGTTTTTTATTTCAGATCTCCAATGGTATTTTACCTTCAATAGGGTGGAGGATATTTGAGTGTCAGAATCTGTGAAATTAGAATAGATTCCATACAGTGTGGAAACAGGCCCGACAAGTTCACACCGATCCTCTGAATAGTAACCCATCCCCCTCTGACTAATGCACCTAACACTATGGACAATTTAGCATGGCTAATTCCTGATGAAGGGCTTTTGCCCAAAGCATCAATTTTCCTGCTCCTTGGATACTGCCTGACCTGCTGTGCTTTTCCAGCACCACTTTGATCTAAATTCTGGTTTCCAGCATCTGCAGTCCTCACTTTTGCCCAATTCACCTGACCTGCACATCTTTGGACTGTGGGAGGAAACTGGAGCACTCAGAGGAAACCCACGCAGACACGGGGAGAATGTGCAAACTCCATTCAGACAGTCACCCAAGGCTGGAATCGAACCTGGGACCCTGGTACTGTGAGGCAGCAATGCTAATCACTGAGCCACTGTGCCACAAATTGTAGAATCTGTTTCTCACATTTGTGGCTGTCCTTGCTTGTCTGCTGATGACAGCTGCTCCAGGATTCTGGGATACTCTGGCAGCCAAGCATTCCTGAGGTGTCCAGTCAAGTTAGCTGACAGTGAAGTGTACTGTGTACTGACCCTTACATACCTTCTGCTCCTTCACTCTGCTTAATGATTAGCTGAAACTGGCCTTTCAAAAGCTGATTTCTAATCTTCTCACATCCCAGAAGATTGCTTCTGTTTTACATGAGTTTTATTGCAAACTCTACTCCAATGGCTATGCAAATAAATTGATCCAGGATAATATTGTGTGAACACTTCATCCGAATATCAGTAGGTACAGTGTTTTCATTTGGTATAAAACTGGTGCACAACAGCTTGAGGATATTGAGGACATGACTCGTCAGTGATAGTTAAGGACTTTGGAATCTTTTTGTTTCCCCTGAGACCCCTTAAAAACCTACCCCCCGCCCCCACCCCCAGCAACAATCTGAAGCACAGCTTATTTCCCACTAACCTTAATCAAGTAGTAAGTGCTAAAAGATGGTTACTTCAAACTTCTTTACATTATATTGATCCATTTACTGTGAGCATTTTTTTGGCCTGAAGCATGATGACAATGAATTTAAGATCCTTGTTGATGGGTTTGAAACTTAATTTTTATAATGTGAGCCTTGCAACTCTAGTTGAATGGAATAACAACCACTGAGTCCTGTGCTTGTTGGACATGACTGAACTGAGGTAACCCCCAAGCAAAATAATGTTCCCAAACAAAAGAAATTCTGGAGATTCTTCTCAACTATCTCCTTCCTCCAGCCAAAGACATTGAAGAAAATAATTTGAGTCATAGAGATGTACAGCGTGGAAACAGTCCATGCCAACCAGATATCCCAACCCAATCTAGTCCCACCTGCCAGCACCCAGCCCATATCCCTCCAAACCCTTCCTATTCATATACCTATCGAAATGCCTCTTAAATGTTGCAATTGTACCAGCCTCCATCACTTCCTCTGGCAGCTCATTCCATACACGTACCGCCCTGTGTGTGAAAATGTTGCCCCTTAGGCCTCTTTTATATCTTTCCCCTCTCACCCCAAACCTATGTCCTCTAGTTCTGGCCTCCCCAACCCCAGGGAAAAGACTTTATCTATTTACCCTATCCATGCCCCTTATAATATAAGGTTACCCCTCAGCCTCCAACGCTCCAGGGAAAACAGCCCCAGCCTGTTCAGCCTCTCCCTATAGCTCAAATCCTCCAACCCTGGCAACATCCTTGTAAGTCTTTTCTGAACTCTTTCAAGTTTCACAACATCTTTTCAATAGGAAGGAGACCAGAATTGCATGCAATATTCTAACAGTGGTCTAACCAATATCCTGTACGGCTGCAACATGATCTCCCAACTCCTGTACTCAATACTCTGACCAATAAAGTAAAGCATACCAAACACCTTCTTCACTATCCTATCTACCTGCGACTCCACTTTCAAGGAGCTATGAACCTGCACTCCAAGGTCTCTTTGTTCAGCAACATTCCTTAGGACCTTACCATTAAGTGTATAAGTCCTGCTAAGATTTGCTTTACCAAAATGCAGCACCTCGCATTTATCTGAATTAAACTCCATCTGCCACTTCTCAGCCCATTGGCCCATCTGGTCCAGATCCTGTTGTAATCTGAGGTAACCCTCTTCGCTGACCACTACACCTCCAATTTTGGTGTCATCTGCAAACTTACTAACTGTACCTCTTATGATTGCATCCAAATCATTTGTGTAAATGACAAAAAGTAGAGGACCTAGCACCAATCCTTGTGGCACTCCACTGATCACTGGCCTTCAGTCTGAAAAACAATCCTCCACCACCACCTTCTGTCTTCTACCTTTGAGCAATTTCTGTATCCAAGTGGCTAGTTCTTCCTGTATTCCATGAGATCTAACCTTGTTCACCAGTCTCCCATGTCGAACACCTTACTGGAGTCCATGTAGATCAAATCACTGCTCTGCCCTCATCAATCCTCTTTGTTACTTCTTCAAAAAACTCAATCAAGTTTGTGAGACATGTTTTCCCACTCACAAAGCCATGTTGACTATCCCTAATCAGTCCTTGCCTTTCCAAATACATGTACATCTTGTCCCTCAGGATTCCATCCAACAACTTGCCCACCACCGAGGTCAGGCTCAGCGGTCAGTAGTTCCCTGGCTTGTCCTTACCACCCTTCTTAAACAGTGGCATCATGTTTGCCAACCTCCAGTCTTCCGGCACCTCACCTGTGATTATCAATGATACAAATATCTCAGCAAGAGGCCCAGCAATCACTTCTCTAGCTTCCCACAGAGTTCCCTGGTACACCTGATCAGGTCCTGGGGATTTATCCACTTTTACCCGTTTCAAGACATCCAGCACTTGTCACCATCTATTTCCCGACAGTCTGTAATCTTCCATATCGTTTTCCACAGTAAATACTGATGCAAAATATTCTATCTCCCCCATTTTCTGCGGCTCCACACAAAGGCCACCTTGCTGATCTTTGAGGGGCCCCATTCTCTCCCTAGTTACCTTTTTGTCCTTATTTGTAAAAAACCCTTTAGATTCTCCTTAATTCTATTTGCCAAAGCTATCTCATGTCCCCTTTTTGCCCTCCTGATTTCCCTCTTAAGTTTACTCCAACTTCCATTCTACTGTTCTAAGGATTCACTCGATCTATCCTGTCTATACCTGACATATGATGAAACGTATGGTGCTGGAAAAGCGCAGCAGGCCAGGCAGCATCCGAGGAGCAGGAGAATCGACGTTTCGGGCATAAGCCCTTCTTCAGGAATGAGGCTGGTGTGCCAAGTGGGCTGAGATAAAAGGTGGGTGGGGGGGGTATTTGGGGGAGGGGTGCTGGGAATACGATAGGTGGAAGGAGGTGAGGGTGAGGGTGATAGGCCGGAGAGGGGTTGGGGGCGGAGAAGTCGGGAAGAAAATTGCAGGTCAAGAGGGCGGTGCTGAATCCGGGGGTTGGGACTGAGATAAGGTGAGGGGAGGGTAAATGAGGAAGCTGGAGAAATCGACATTCATCCCATGTGGTTGGAGGATTCCTAGGCAGAAAATGAGACGCTCTTCCTCCAGGCGTTGTGTGGCCAGGGTCTGGCGATGGAGGAGGCCAAGGGCCTGCATGTCCTTGGCGGAGTGGGAGGGGGAGTTAAAGAGTTCAGCCACGGGGAGGTTGGGTTGGCCTGTCTCCCCAGTGTAGAGGAGACCACATTGTGTGCAGCGGAATGCTCCCTCCATTTGTGATCTGGATGGTTCCATTGTGGAGTTAGGCATCTCATTTCTGTATTTCTTAGACAATGTACCAGCTTCTCCATGACTTCCGAATCATCGTCAAGATTCAAGAAAAGCTCTAAAATGTCTTACTAATGCCAATTCCCTGTCCCTTTCATGTCCTCCATTGTCCTTTCATTTTCACCTACCCACCAAGCCAAATGTATAAAACCAACAAATTATACAAGAACAATGGTCAATGTGTGAACACCTGAGAGCAGAGCACAAAAATCTAGGTCAACAGTTCACACAGTGAGAATATTGCAACCTCACAGGTGCTATCTTTCGGATGTTAAACTGAGGCCCTGTCAATTTTCTCCAGTAAGCATGAAAGATTCTGTTGCAAAGAAGAGAAAAGTAGTTATCCCTGCTGTTCAGGTCAACCGACATCACGAAGGCAGATTATCTGATCAATGTTACATTGCTCTTAGTGGAAGCTCGCTGTGTGCAAACTGCTGTTGATTTCCTACATTAGATGATGACTACACTTCACAAAGTAATTCATCGGCTATAAAGCATTTTGGGGCCATCTGAGATCACAAAAAGCATTATATAAATTTAAGTTTTTCAGTCTTTCCTCGAGTTCTGCTTTGGGCTGCATGCTGCAAAATCTCAAACTCCAGGCTGGCAGGAAACCAATTCCTGATGGCAGTGGTGGATGTCAAGGTGATCTGACTGCACAACTTATGATAGTTTATAGGAATGCTAGCCTGCCCCAGCACAAACCTGGCAGTGATCCACAGATAAAGCTCATTCAGGTGCACTCCTGTTGAAAACTAAAATTTAAATAAACAAGTGTCTGCTCTTATTAAGAAGTCGTCTTTGTGACAGACACATTAATCAGGGAAATGTCAAATACTGCTGCTAAGTAATCTATGATTTATTAAATACGAACAAAAAATACTGGAAACTCTCAGCAGGTCAGGCAGCATATGTGCAGAACGAAACAGAATTAACTTTTCAGGTCAATGACCTTTCATCAGAACTGAAAGAAATTGGAGGTCGTAAAAGTAACAATAGCTAAGCAAATCAGACTGAGGAAAAAATGGAAGAGTACTGGAAAGAACAAAATGGAAGATCTGTGATTGAGTGAAGGGCAAATGTTAATGTTACAATAATGTCACAAGGCCGAAAGGAGATAATAATAAGATGAACCTAAAGAAGGGGAAAATGTTTACTTCAGAACTGTTACTTACAAATACCATAATGGAAAATGAACTAAAGCGATTGAATTCTGTGTTACGTCTGGTAGGCTGGAAAGTGCCTATTCTTAAGGTGAGGTTCTGAGCTGTGAGTTTCTGTTTCTGTAGCTGTGTCGGCAGCTGTGGATAGAATGGAAACAGAATAGAGGATTAAGCTGCCATGTGATCGACCAAAAGCTCAGAACGTAAGGAGGTGTTCAACAATCATTCTTTTTTTGAATAAAGTATATATTTTAAATCTAATGGCAAGAGTTAGTGAGCTTTAACATTTGCGTTTCTGTAGAGCATTTAAGGAAACACTTCAATACTGACAATATTCGACTTCCTGTATTTATGCCATCTTTTCACCATTTTCTCAATTTTTGATGGAGCCTTAGTGAGGCCTCCTGACTCTGTGATTGTAGACAAGCATGAAGCATTTCCTATTATAAAGCTAATTTGATTTTGCAGTTGGCAATGAATGAATGATATTCCATTCATTTGCTTACAGTGTGCCTTACAGATCTTAAAGCACGGAACTCTCTGCAGAAGGTTGAGGAATTGTGGGAACAGGGTGAGGAACACCCTCACCTTAACCTCCTTCCTCCTATCGCATTCCCAATGCTCCTCCCCCAAGTCCGTCCTCCCTACCTTTTATCTTAGCCTGCTTGGCACACCCTCCTCATTCCTGAAGAAGGGCTTGTGCCCGAAATGTCGATTCTCCTGCTCCTTGGATGCTGCCTGACCTGCTGCGCTTTTCCAGCAACACATTTTTCAGCTCTGATCTCCAGCATCTGCAGTCCTCACTTTCTCCTAGAGGAACAGTGTTAACCAATCAGATTGAACAATCTTCATGGAACAAATAAGCCTCGAAATCTGGATCTGAAGTGTTTGGTTTCTCAGTGCTATGACCGCTATTTTGACTCCAAATGGTGTCTACAATGTGTAGGTACAAATGGAACAAGCTGCACCAGATGTCATTTTGCTGAAAGTGTTAGGGTGTGGGGACAGAGGGAGTGTGTGCTAGGGATAAGAGTAGCTAGAAGGTGATGTTGTTGAAGGCCAATGATGCTATTTTGGCGTTCAACATTCTAGTTAATATCCTGTCTTATTCCATGTGCACAGCTGAATATATGTGCTGCAGCAGGATGGACCTTCCATCATCATTTACAACAATGACCCACTGTTTTCATGTTAGCTGGTGCTTGTTTTATTGACTCTTGAAGTGTTTGGCTGTCTCTAGCAGAGTTTAAGGTTCCTGAAGACTACAGAGAATAATCTGGTTGGTGGGGAAGGATTCTGCGCAAATCACCTGTTCCCAGGCAGAGTGTAGTAATCTGCATTCTCCTTGTACAGCTCATGGCAGGCAGAAATGGCACACAATAGGCCAATCGCTTGGAAATGGCAAAAAGATGACTGGGTAAGGGGCCCTCAGTAGGACAGCATATCCATCCTGAGTGTTCATATTGCAATTCGCCAACTTAAACCTCAGCAACAGCCACTCAGTAAACATTCCTGCTTTACTATTATCATCAATGATATTATCATTGAAATCTGACACTTTTTGCAGCAACAGTTATACCCTCACAACAGGGCAAAGATGACAATGCCAGTGTCTGAAAGGGTAACTGAATTTTTATCTGCTGACTCCATCCAGGCAGGAGTTGGCAATGTTTGTTAATTTCTTCCAGTTTGCCATTAAGTGCTGTATCGGGAATGTCATTGACATTCTGTATTCTCTAAGAACTGACTATTGTTAATCTCCATTATCAGACAGAAATTAGTAAAATGAATATAAAGCTTTGTGAACACTGCATGCTTCCCCACTATACAGCATGCAATTGACATCATACAGTTTATTTAGTGGACATAGCTGTCAACTCTGAGATAACCCACAGCCAAAAGGGATTCCTAACCTGCAATTGGTGGAGACCACATTCAGTATATCTTGCTCGTCAATACTTGATACCCTGTAAGGGGTATGCTTGGATGATGTTTTGGATGTATTCTGATATGGATATGTAAAAATGCACAGACTGTGGCATTGATTTAAGTTTCCCACTTAGTACCTTCTCTAATTAGCCAGGTCTCTGACAATGCAGCATCCCCTCAGTCCTGGACTGAAAGGTAAACCTGTCTGTTCTGCTCATGTGTTCCATCGTGCTTGAATCTACAACTTTCTGATTTAGTGGTGAGAGTCCTAGCCACTGAAGCATAGTTAACTAGCACAATTACTGGAGATCATACTTGAATAAAATTTATTCTGTCCTTATTCTTGTATTTCCATTATAAATTCTAATGACCATATTTACAATGCTAACTTGTTAGGTAAACTTGTCATGCTGCAATTGTATCCACCTGCCATTTCATTTCTTACTCAGAAGAAAATGATTGCTTTGCTTCACTTAAAAACTTGGTATTTTCAGGTGACATATAAAGAGTGATGATAATAAACTTGTGGGAGTTGTATATTTAGATGAAAGGAACATGAAGAAAATCCAGACAGAAACTAGAAAGAAATATGCTTTTGTACTTAGCATGAAAAAATATTGGTTTCAATATTAGATCTTGCAAGCTGGCCTGAATATGAGCAGCTATTTATCTCCTGTAATTTTGGAAACAATACAGGCCTCAGAGCTTAGAAACAATATCTGAAAGGAGTTATCAGAATTTTTAATAACTTAATTCAGCAATTTATCATCAAATCTGGAGTGGTTTGATTAGTCTCAGAGTGATATTTCTTTTCTTTCTGCAGCTGATGGATTGCTTCTCATTACCACCATTCATTTGCTTTTGTAAGGATAAAAAAAACAGAGATTGCACAAGAAAGAATTGTGACAGAAAGCTTACCTATTAACTGGCTCACCTTAGAACATAGTGATAGAGTAGCAGCATTGGTTTCACAGCAGTGCATGTAAACATTGTGCAGTTATACTCCCTGCTCGTACTGTGTTCTGATAACTCTGTGCAGCATATAAAGGTGACAGGAAGAATCCCTCTGGACAATGACAAGGTTGATCCATTCACAAAGATTTACTTTTTAACCAGCATTTTCCGTGAATTTGCAAAGACTCTTTTGTTTTAAGGTTTGAAAAGAACTGGACAACCTTCCAACTATTTCCTATCAGTAGTTCATGATGTCATCAGGAGAGAATTCATGATGCCATGAAGGGAGAATTTGTATTGACCGGTTCTGGAGCAATGAGTAAACTCCTCTCTTCTCAGTCCTGAAGTTGATATGATAGTGTATTGAATCTTTTTTAAAAAGTGAAGCATTTTTCTCAATTCCATTTGCACCTGAACATACCTTAAAGCTGTTAAGAGATCTCCTTCAGTTAATCAGAATTACAATATTTGGATTTTTGAACTCACTTAAGCGATGAATAAACTTTATTTAAAAGCTAAAAATCCATCCCAAATTCTATAACATGAATACACACACAGACATACACAATGTGAACGCAAACAAACTGAATGATGCACAGAGTAGAGGGAGGTGAAACTAATAAAAACACATTTACAGTTCTTTGATGAAGGAATTATGTGATAAATTTGTGATCTTCTAGAGATAGTTACTTGGTAGATTTCCAGATTTTTGAAAAGATTTAGTTTCTCTCAGCTAATCACTTTTGCAGAATTAGATATCAATAACAAAGACAGAGCGCAAGAGACAAACAGAAGGTCCTTATTCTTGATATTATTGCAAATTCCTGGATGATACTCCAAATTTCTGGATGCCCTTATCTTCTGTAGCAAAAAACAACAGCTTATATCATGGCTGCTCACAGGAGGTGGCTCCTATGTGTGAAAACCTGGCAATTGTCCAACAATAATGACAGTAAAAAGTTAAAGGCATTTTGACAGACAAAATGAACAGGTAGAGAATAGAGGGATATGGACCCTGTGCAGGCAGATGTGATTAATTCAGAATAGCATCAGGGTCAACACAGGCATGGTGGGCAGAAGGGCCTGATCCTGTACTGTACTGTTCTATCTTCTCATAAATCCATATTTACAAAATGTGCTGATGATCAATTGTCAGAGTTCCCATGTTAGCCTTTGGTAGAGAGAGGGCAGTTTCAATCCTCCACTTTGCCTCATGAGTTTCAGATTTAAGTCTTTGTTCCAGCAAAGCTTTTAGTTAAGAATTCTTGGTTCCAGAGACAATTGTAATAGGGCAAGGTTGAATAGACTGTGGCTGTTTTCCCTGGAGCGTCGGAGACTGAGGAGTAACCTTATAGAGGTTTATAAAATCATGAGGGGTATGGATAGGACAAATAGACAAGGTATTTTCCCTGGGGTGGGGTGTCCAGAACTAGTGACATAGGTTTAGGGTGAAAGGGGAAAGATATAAAAGAGACCTAAGGGTCAATGTTTACATGCAGAGGGTCGTTCGTGCATGGAATGAACTGCCAGAGGAAGTGGGGGAGGTCAGTACAATTGCAACATTTAAAAGGCATCTGAAGAGGAAGGGTTTGGAGGGATATGGGCTGGGTGCTGGCAGGTGGGATTAGATTGGGTTGGGATATCTGGTCAGCATGGATGGGTTGGACCAAAGGGTCTGTTTCTGTGCTGTACATCTCTATGACTCTATGAGTCTATGTGACCTATACATTTCAGACAATGAATTTTCATGCCATGATAATTTATCTCTTTGATAGCCTTTTCTGAGTGTGGTAGGCCAAGTCCTTAGACATTTCTTTGCATATTCCTGTGAATTTGGCTACTTTCAGGTCAGGTATCCATTTTAAATCAAGTTCACGATATTTTAAAGATTACTACTCTGCATTTTATCTTGATGACAAATGCTATATAAAATATTGTATCCTCAGATTTTCTCCTTTCAAATTGTATCCCAGCAAATATTCATAGGTATCGAGAATATAGAGATGGAAATGATATCCAAGCACCTTGCAAGCTGATGGACTGCTAAGTTCATAAGTTCCTAAGTTTATAAGATATAAGAACAGAATTAGGCCATTTGCCCCACTGAGTCTACTCCATTATTCGATCATGGCTGATATGCTCCTTGCTCCCGTCTTCCTGCCTTCTCTCCACATCCCTTCAACCCATTACCAATTTAAAAATCTGTCTAATTCCTCCTTAAATTTACTCACTATCTCAGCATCCACCACATGTCAGGGTGGTAAATTCCACAGATTCACAATGCTTTGGGAGAAATAGTTTCTCCTCAACTCTGTTTTAAATTTGCCACCCCTTATCCTAAGACTATGACCTCTTGTCCTAGACTACCTCACAAGAGGATGCATCCACTCCACATCTATTTTATCCATACCTTTTATCATCTTGAATACTTCAATTTGATCTCCCCTCATTCTTCTAATGACGTCCTTGGTCCCCGGAATTATGAGCAGACTACTAATCTGAATCCCAGGGATAAGTTGGAGGAAAATGTGAATTATTTTGATGTATTCTATGATTCTAAGTAACAACACAGGCACCAAAGGTGCATGTTACTAGCTTGGACCAGGCAGAAGGACAGGATCATGTTAGAGTGGTGGGACAGTGGCCTTCCATTGACACAATATGATTGCACTCATACTTGTTCCTCTAGGAGGCCTGTCTTGCTGTCTGAGTGGTTGCAGATATTAGTAGCAGCCCTGTTGTGAAAGCCTGAGTTTTGTGAGGCACTAGCACTCACACATATCATGATCGACTTCACTGGTTCTGGATGTGAGTGTGCTCGCTGAGCTGGAAGGTTTGGTTTCAGACGTTTCATCACCCTACTAGGTAACATCATCAGTGAGCCTCCAGTGAAGCACTGGTGTTATGTCCTAATTTCTATTTTATGTGTTTAAGTTTCTTTGGGTGTTTGGTGATGTCATTTCCAGTTGTTATTCTCAGAGGATGATAGATGGGGTCCAAATCAATGTGTTTGTTGACAGAGTTCCGGTTAGAATACCAATGCTTCTAGGAATTCTCTTGCGTGTCTCTGTTTGACTTGTCCTAGGATAGATGTGTTGTCCCAGTCAAAGTGGTGCCCTTTCCTCATCTGTAAGGACACTAGTGATAGTGGGCCATGTCTTTTTGTGGCTAGTTGATGTTCATGTATCCTGGTGGCTAGTTTTCTGCCTGTTTGACCAATGTATTGTTTGTTACAGTCCTTTCCAGGTATTTTGTAAATTACATTCATTTTGCTTGTTAGGATCTTTTAAGTTCATTAGCAGCTGTTTTAGTTGGTGGGTTTGTGGGCTACCATGATGCCAAGAGGTCTGAGTAGTCTGGCAGTCATTTCAGAGACGTATTTGATGTAGACTAAAGTGGCTAAAGTGGGTTTCTGGGCGCATTTGTCTGCTTGTTTGTGTTTGTTGCTGAGAAATCGGCGGACTTTGTTCATCGGGTACCCGTTCTACTTGAAAACGCTGTTTAGATGATTTTCTTCTGCTCTTCATAGTTCCTTTGTGCTGCAGTGTGTGGTGGCTCATTGATATAATGTCATTGTGGGTCATTGCAGCTTCATTTGTGGGTGTTGGGATGATTGCTTCTGTAGTTGAGTGCTTGGTCCATATGTGTTGTTTTCCTGTAGACGCTGGTTTGAAGTTCCCCACTGACTGTTCGCTCTACTGCAATATCTAGAACTGGTAGTTTGTTGTTGTTTCTTCCCCTTTTGTGAATTTTATGCCAGTAAGGATAGTTAGATTTCACTAGTATCCAGATCTCCTCTCCCACCACCTCATCCCAAATCCAACCCTCCAAATTGGCACTGCCCTCTTGACCTGTCCATCTTCCTTCCCACCTATCTGCTGCATCCTTCCCACCGACCTATCACAAGCACCCCTCACCTGCATCTACCTATTGCCTTCCCACCCACCTTCCCATCAGCCTTCATCAGGAATGAGGGTTGTGAGCTGAGGTGGTGGAGAGGTAAATGGGAGAGGGGTGGGTCTGGGGAGAAGGTTGCTGAGAGTGCAACAGGTAGACAGAGGTGTGGGTAATGGTGAGAGGTCGGAGAGGAGGGTGGAAAGGATAGTTGGCAAGGGAGATGGACAGGTAGGACAGTTCATGAAGGTGGTGCCAACTTGGAAGATTGGAACTGGGATAAGGTGGAGGAGGGGAAATGAGGAAACTGGTGAAATCCACATTGATGCAATGGAGTTGGAGGGTTCTGAGGCACAAGATGAGACATTCTTCCTCCGGTTGATGGGTGATAAGGGAGTGGCGATGGAGGAGGCCCAGGACTGGCATGTTCTTGGTGGAGTGGAAGGGGGAGTCAAAGTGTTTGTCCACGGGGCACTGGGGTAGGTTAGCGCAGGTGTCCCAGAGATGTTCTCTGAATCGCTCTGCAAGTAGGCGTCCTGTCTCCCCAATGTAGAAAAGACTCCACCAGGAGCAACGGATACAGTAAATAGTGTGTAGAAGTGCAGATAAAACTCTGACAGATATGAAAGGCTCCTTTGGGGCCTTGGATGGAAGTGAGGGGGGAGGTGCGGGTGCAGGTTTTGCAATTCCTGTGGTGGCAGGGGAAGGTGCCGGGAGGGGAGGGTGGGTTGGTGGGGGGGGCGTGGACCTGACAAGACAGTCGCAGAGGGAATGGTCTTTATGGAAAGCGGATGGAGAGGGGAGGGAAATATATCTTTGGTGGTGGAGTCCATTTGTACGTGGCAGAAATTGCAGAGGATGATATGATGTATATGAAGGTTGCGGGGTGGAAGGTGAGGACCAGAGGTGTTCTGTCCTCGTTGCACCATGTGGCTTGATTCTGTTATCAGATCAGAACATTTGAACCCCAGTCTGAAAAGTTTTTGATAGATTCAGCATTTACAGCTTTTCCAAGTGAATAATTCCAGACTTTGATTGTCCCTTGTGTACTTCATTATTTCACCCCTAAAGTGGAAATAATTTACCCGCCTCTGTTCTATGAAATCTAGATAACATGCTAACTACCTTGATTAGATCACCACACATCCTTCTTGTTTTATATATCTACAGCATCAAATATTTGTCATTTTGGTAATGATATAGGCAAGAGAAAACAATTTTGAACCAAAAATACAGCCCATCCTGAGAGAACACCATTGTCCCATTTCTCACCTAAGTTATAATTATGCTTAATGAGATAAACTAATTAGCACTAGCTGGATTACAGTCAATTTTATAAGTGCTAAATCCCTAGGAACTAGAGACTGACCAAAACCATTTTCTTTAGAACTGTGTAGCAAGGATTTCAACATCTTGATTAGTTTTAGACAACACATGAAAACAATGCCCTGAATTGCAATTCTCCAGTGAATCAACAAAATGGTCATTTTTAATTTAAAAAAAAATTTTGTACCGTTGGGTTTATCTCCTCAATTTAGTGTCCTTACTCATTATATTTTAGAGACAATAAATAAGAGATGTGTCTCTGGCCTTGTAGGTGAAGATGAAGCATTGTTAATTATCAACAAAATCACAAGTTGGTAATGGTCAGAGTCATACATGGTACAAATACTGTCAGAAATTGATATGAGTCACACAGGGTGTTTAACCCATCTGTCAGCAATATTCTGGTTTGTTACTTTCCATTAAAAATTGCATTGAGGATGAACTCACTTCTGCAGAAGGTGAAGTAATTCACTGTGACACTACACTCTGAACTTAGGCAATGTGGGGAGGCGTTGCCATGGTGAGATTCATCACCATGGAATGTTGCTGTCTTGGGTGGAGATCTTCAGGGAAGCTACTTTTTTTAAGCAAATTGCAATGAATTGGCACGTTAAATAGGTTATTTGTGTTGCTAGGCTTATCCAAGGAACTGATAATGTATGGAAGGCATGATTACATGTTACAAGTGGGAGCTGTCATATAGTTGATTGATATAGTTAGTGCAAATCAGCTCACTCCTACCGAGATCTATTGGTCCATCATAGCCTGTCACGGAATCAGTATTGCAGATCTATATGCCTAATTCACTTATGCTTGATTTCCCAACCAGTCATTTTATTCAGAAAGTGAACACAGATAGAAGTGAATAGGTACAATAAAACAATCATGTTAACACCTCAGAATGGGGTAGCATCTAAAGTGACAACAAATGGCACTTTCACAGAATATTTATGATTTGGAGATGCTGGTATTGGACTGGGATGTACAAAATTAAAAATCAACTAGGTAAAAACAATGACTGCAGATGCTGGAAACCAGATTCTGGATTAGTGGTGCTGGAACAGCACAGCAGTTCAGGCAGCATCCGAGGAACTGCCTGAACTGCTGTGCTCTTCCAGCACCACTAATCCAAATTTAAAAATCATACAACACCAGGTTATAGTCCAACAGGTTTATTTGGAAGCACTAGCTTTTGGAGCTCTGCTCCTTCATCAGGTGGTTGTGGAGTGTAAAGTCATAGGACACAGAATTTATATCAAAAGTTTACAGTACGATCTAATTGAAATTATATATTGAAAAAGACCTGGATTGTTTAAGTCTCTCAGCTTTTAGAATGGGCATGTTGGTTTCAGTTCTTTCATATGTAAATTCCAGAACTTTCTGCAAGTTACATTCTCAAGTGAACTTTAACAATTGGTGCCATGTTGGCCCAGATTACGCACTGAAAGTGTGAGGTGCCCTGTGTGAGGCTGTCTGTGACCTAGTGTTCAGACAGATTCTAATCTAAGAAAGAGATTTACAGAATCTTTCATGGATTCATGCAGGTTTTGAGCAAAATAAAATGTAATTCTGCAAGTACAAATTCAACCTACAAACATATGTGTGTGGGTGTGTGTGTGCGAGGGTAATGAGTGTCTGTAAGAGTGTGTGTGTACGTGTATGTGTGTGAGTGTGAGTGTAAAGGAGTATAAGTCTGTGAGAGGGTGCTTGTATGAGTGTGGGAGTGAACATGTGAGTGAATGAGAGAGAGCTTGTGTATGAGAGAGGGTCTGCATGAGTGTATGGGTCTGCAGGAGTGTGTAACTTTAACTGTCTTTTTCAATATATAATTTCAGTTACATCACACTGTAAATTTTTGCTATAAATTCTGTGTTCTACCATCTTTATACTCTGCAATCACTTGATGAAGGAGCAGCGCTCTGAAGGCTAGTGCTTCCAAATAAACCTGTTGGACTATAAGCTGGTGTTGTGTGATTTTTAACAGAATATTTAGTATAATTAAATCTTTATTAAGGGTTAAAAAAAACTCAATGGACATGAACTGTAAGTTCCTTCAACTTACAGAAATGCCGAGTATCCTTAAACCACTTGTACACTGTAAACACTTGTACGGCCATTTTGCTATGCTGATTATTTATTGGAACAAAACAAATAACTCATGGCTTGAACTCAAATCCTAGCTATTATAAGGTAAGGCAAGTTGGTCAGGCTCCTTCCAATCAGGTTGTCTTCATCTCCACATTTTGGACTCTGGGTATCTTCTTTTGTGTGTTGGCTGTTCCTGCAAGTTGACTCTGTCTTTCTTCAGGTTATTGCTGACAAGGATGATATTCCTTCTTTTATGCAAGTTCTGTTGGCACTGAGTCATAATACACATGTACAACTGTCCAAGTTCTATTGTCCAGTTGAGACTTAACCTTTGTTTCATCAGTCCTCAGTTAAACAACATTCCTGTCTCTGTCCATTATTCCTTGTTGTACTTCTGTTAGACTTAATTTCATCAATTCTTATGCTCCTTTTCCCATCATGTTTCATAGAAGTTTAGCTTTTAGCCAACCATTACAGAGACATTGATACAGGATGACATGTGTTTGGACCTTACTTTTGAAGGGTACATGATATATAGGAAGGACAAGAAACTAGGAAAAAATAGAGGGGGTGGCTCTGTTAGTTAATGATCATATTAGGCCAATAGAGAGGACTATCTTTTTCTAATTTTAGAAAACTAAAACAAGGAAACATTTGGATAAAAATTGTAAATATAAATACCAGAAGTCACCTGTGGGAATGATGTGCAGCCCCCCCTCATAGCAACCACCTGTGGGATGGAACATAAAGGAAAAAAATAATGAGAGCCTGTCTCAAAGAAACTCAGAAAAATCACATTCACCAGAGACATGGTAATGAGAAATCTATATGTCTTTGGATGTGGATTTCACTGGTTGAGCAAGCATTTATTGCCCATCCCTAGTTGCCATACAGAAGGTGGTGGTGAGCTGCCTTCTTGAACTGCTGCAGTCTGTGTACTAGACTCACAATGCTGCTTGGGGGGAAGTATTAGCTTTTTTGACCCAGTGGCACTTAAGGGACAACAATGTCTTTCTGCGTCAAGTTGGTGAGTGATTTGAAGGCGAACTTGCAGGTAGTGTATTTTCATGTACCTGCCGCCCGTCTCCTTCTAGATGGAAGTCATTGTGGGTTTGAAAGGTGCTGTCTAAGGATCTTTGGTGAGTTTCTGCAGTGCATCTTGCAGTTGGTACACACTGCTGCTACTGAGAGTCAGTTTTAGCTGGACTGAATGTTTGTGAATGTGGTGCCTAACAAGTGAGCTGCTTTGTCCTGAATGATGTCAAATTTCTTGAGTGTTGTTGGAGCTGCACTCATCCAGGCAAGTGGGAGCATTCCATCACACCCCTGACTTGTGTCTTGCAGATGGTGGGCAGGCTTTGATTGGGGTATTGAGGTGAGTTACTCACTACAGGATTCCTAGCCTCTGACGTGCTCTGGTTTCTGATTAGTGGTAACCCCAGGATGTTGGTAGTGTGGGATTCAGCATTGGGAATACCATTGATTGTGAGTGGGTGATGGTTAGAATTTCTTTTGCTGGAGCTGTGTTTTGCCTTGCTCTTGTGTAGGACAAGTGCTACTTGCCTCATCTTTCAGCACAAACCTAGATATTGTCCAAAACTTGCTGCATTTGAACATAGACTGCTTCAGCATCTGAGGAGCATTGAATAGTGCTGAATATTATACAATCATCAGCAAACATCCCCATTTCTGACCTCCTGATGGAGGGAGGTTCATTGATGACGCTACCCTGAGGAACACCTCTAGAGACATCTGGAACTGTGATGCCTGACTTCCAGAAGTCACAACCATTTTCTGTTTTTCTAGGTAAGTCTCCAACCGATGCAGAGCTTTCCCCAAATCCCACAACTTCAGTTTTGTTTGAGCTTGTTGATGCAGATCATTTTAAATCTATGTCTCTTGTTCTTGCTTCTTTTATGAGATGGAACAACTCTAACTGCTCCAACCTGCCCGATCATGATCTTGAAATCCCCAGAAGAAGGCTCACTGGACTCGAAACACTCGCTTTGCTTTCTCCCCTCAGATGCTGCCAGGCCTGCTGAATTTCTCCAGAAATTTCTGTTTTTGATTCTGATCAATAGTGATCTGGTTGAATGGCGAAGGAGGCTCGAGAGGCAACATGGCCCTACTACTACTCCTAATTTACATGTTCATAAGTGATTAGATTACACTATCAGCATAACTGCACTTTATCCATATTTAATCTTACTTTAAGTGAAATCCTTTCTTTTATTCATCATTGCAGGTGCAGAATTGGTATTCCCAATGCCGAATCCCACACTATCAACATCCTGAGGTTACCACTAACCAGAAACCAGAGCAGATTAGAGGCTAGGAATCCTGTAGTGAGTAACTCACTTCTCGACCCCGATCAAAGCCTGCCCACAGTCTGTAAGACACAAGTCAGGGGTGTGATGGAATGCTCCCTCTTGCCTGGATGATTGCAGCTCTAACAACACCCAAGAAACTTAACATCATTCAGGACAAAGCAGCTCACTTGTTAGGCACCACATTCACAAACATTCAGTCCAGCTAAAACTGACTCTCAGCAGCAGCAGTGTGTACTGTCTGCAAGATGCACTGCAGAAACTCACCAAAAATCCTTAGACAGCACCTTTCAAACCCACAATGACTTCTATCTAGAAGGAGACGGGCGGCAGGTACGTGAAAATACCACCACCTGCAAGTTCAAATCACCCATCCACTTAACTCAGAAAGACATCGCTGTCCCTTTAGTGTCACTGGGTCAAAAAGCTGAGACTTCCTCCTTAAAGGCATTGTGGGGCTACCCATAGTACACAGACTGCAGCAGTTCAAGAAGGCAGCTCACCACCACTCTCTGTATGGCAACTAGGGATGGGCAATAAATGCTTGCTCAACCAGTTCTTGTCACCCATTTTATCTCTCTAAGGGCATTGTGGGTCAAACTACAGCATGTAGACTGCAGTGGTTCCAAAAGGCAGCTCATCACCACCTTCTCAAGGGCAACCAGGGACAGGCAATAAAATGCTGGCCAGTCAGCGACATCTACATCCCATGAGTGACTAACAAAAAAAAAGAATTAGTTATCCTTCAACTTGGCCTGCCAAAAAAGACTGATTGTATTCACTTGAAGTTTTTTTTTCACATTTTCATGTCGGCCTTGCATGAGTTGATTTTAATGAGAACTTTGTTGTTTTTGTTTCGGTATCCTTTCGTACTCGTGGTTCCTGAAGGTATTGAAGCAACTCATTCCAAAATACTAAATGCAGTCTTTCTTTCTGGATGTTTTAATCATGGCACAAGAAGAGAAGTCATGTGATCCCATTGAATGGAAAAGTAACAACAACTGAAATATTCTGTTACCATCTGGAACGGATGTCTATAGAACACTTCAACAAATACCTGAACATGTCAGTAGACCTGCCTCCACCTCAGAAGTCTGCCATCTGGATGTATCATTTGTTGCAAGCTGACCTTCAGGCAACATCTGTCAAAAATATTTTTTCTCTCTGTGAAACTAAAGGCTAACATGATGAATTTCTCATGCTACTGGATCCTTGCAAAACAGCCCAAGGGTGCATAGTACATCATAGCACATCAGTCTGAAGTGCATAAACTGTGTCAGTTTAACAATGTTCACCCTGTTTTTTTCACATACCTTCATGGCCTCGCCTCTCCCTATCTCAGTAACCACCTCAAACCCCTCAGCCCTTTGAGATATCTGCGTTGTTCCAAAAACTGATTTTTGCAAATCCCACATTTGAATTGTTCCACCCTTGATATCTGTGTTTTCAAATGTCTCTGTTATACTTTCTGGATTTCCCTCCTAGTCTGCAGCATATCAACTGCCCTTTGTGTTTTGCCACACAATTCCAAACAACACGGCAAGAGAAGCATGTTGGCACCCTGCTTCACCCTCATGGACCTGGACACCCTGATGAGTGGGGGTGGGGGTAGTGGAAAGGAGGGCTATTCACTTAACCCAGGAATGCCAGGGAAGACCACAGCACCTGACACTGCCGGCTTGGTCTGAGGTTGCCACCTAGGTCAGTGTGATGGAGGAATGTGCAGCAGGACTGCATGCAAGTTGATGACCGTGTGTATTCTGTGAGGGTAAGTGTCACCATCTTCTCTCTGCCACCTCACATGAACTCTAACCCTGCGACTACACCCACATCCCAGCTCATAAGCTACCACTCGCATTCATACGTACAGCACCTTCCCACAAATGGTCGCATGTACCCTACCCTTCACCCTCGAAACCCTTCCTGTCCTCTGTGCTTCCCCCTCACTTACACAGGACATGCCACCACTCTCCCTGTCCCATGTCACCATTAACAGCTTTTCCAGTCATTTCTAACCCACAATGCCTTGTCGTCCTTTGTCTCAGTGCAGGAGAAAACAACCTATGATAGGGCTGAGAGGGCCAAGACAGGTAATGAGGTGGCTGACATTTATCTCCTCACTCTGTCTGAGAAGAAGATGGATCCAAACTCCATATTGGAGATCCCACTTTCCCCAATGCACCATCTCTGAATAGCCTCCCGTGATGTTGACTGCCCACCCTCAGGCCTGAACTCCCAGATTAACTTGGGAGGACAGCCCTGAATGAGGATGGCCCAGCCCCTGACTAACTCTGTGCAGTTCCTTGACTGACTTAGCACTAATCTCCGAGCTGATTGAAGTTGACCTTCAGGGCTGATTGTGGCCCTATCCCAGAACAGTAAGGACACCGAACTTTGGTACTTGATTGCATCAAGTATTTGACCAACTATGGTCAAAACCTTGGACTTGGATTGGACAGGCCCTTGGTTGTTGGTGCTGGCACCCCTGATTGACCATGATCTCGCTTCACTGGACAAAGGAGTACACCTCTTAGACTTTAAGACAGGGCTATTTTCTTGAAGCACTTGTACTGTGTTTTCTGCATAAGTTTCTGGTATGTGATGTACACGTGAAATTGACCTAGCTCAGTGCCATAGAGTAACATGTCCTGTCCCTTGACTGAACGCTGATGGCAAATATGGCAAATGGCCTGCTGCTAAGAAACAAGGCAAGACAGAACTTTTGTGAGCCTATAAGGTATGAATGAAGAGGCTTTTAAAGGTGAGGCAATGCAGTGATGCTGTGAACATTGAATTGAGCGCAAAATGAATGGGAACTATGACAGCAAATTAAGAGGTCCACAGATGCACCTTGTTCCAATGAGATGGGAATCCATCCCAACGTACAATGTAAGGTGTCATTGAATTCCAAAGCGTAGTATAGAAGTATTGAAGAGGATTGAATCAATGATGTAAGTCAGTCCCAGACAATGCAGTGAGGCTGGTGCTGACAGAAGGTACAGGTAGTCACAGATATGTACCCTGAGATGTTGGCCACTGCTGGCCATCATGAGCTTCAGAGGAGATGCCAGGTAGAGAACCAGGAGGCTGCAAGAACAGAGCAAGACAAGCAGCATCAGGAGGTGGAGATATCGATGTTTCGGGTCTAACCTTTCTTCAGGACTCTGAGGAGGTGCCAACAAGGTAACCACTCTCACTTTAAACTTGGGAATTAGTGCTGTTTCTCGCCAACACCTGGAGAATAGGAACCTGCTTACAGACATTGCTGCGGATCTGGAGTCATTTGTTTGGAGGAAGTGAGGACTACAGATGCTGGAGATCAGAGTCAAAAAGTGTGGCGCTTAAAAAGCACAGCACGTGAGGTAGCATCCGAGGAGCAAGAAATTCGATGTTTTGGGCATAAGCCCATCAGGAATGGTCAGTCTGGGTGAGGATTATAGATATCCTTCTTCAAATGATTTTACAGCAATCTATAGTGGTTCGCTTTTAATTCCAGATTTTTATTGGATTCAGATTTCAGCATCTACCATATAGGATTTGAACACCTGCCCTGGAACATTAGACTAAGGTCCATGCATTACTCTCAGCACACCATCATCACCCACTAAATATGAGGTGAGAGAAGCTCATAATAAGATGTTAATGCATGTAAATAGGACCCATTAGTAAAGAGATTTTTTTTTAGTCTTAAAATATTAATGGGAGAAATGTACTTTTCCCCTCAATTTCAAATATCTACATTTTTTCATTTTCAACATATTTTCCTTACTTTCTCATCGTAACCAATGTTCAGAGGTCAGGAAAATTCCAGTCATCTATCCTAAAATTTACTTAGTTGGCTTGCTGTTAAATTTTGTTTGATAGGGTCCCTATGAAATGTCTTTGGTCTTAGGGTGGCATGGTGACTCAGTGATTAGCACTGCTGCCTTAGCACCAGGGACCGGGTTCAATTCCACTCTCAGGTGGCTGTGTGGAATTTGCATGTTATCTCCATGTCTGCGTGGGTTTCCTCTGGGTGCTCCGGTTTCCTCCCACAGTCTAAAGATGTGTAGGTTAGGTGGATTGGCCATACTTAATTGTTTATACCATCCAGGAATGTGCAGACTAGGTGGACTAATCATAGAAAATGTAGGGTAAGGGGATGGGATGCTCTTTGGAGGGTTGGTGTTGACTTGATGGGTCAAATGGCCTGCTTTTGCACTATAGGCAGTCTGTGTTTTATTATGTTTAAATTTATTTGACAAGTGCAAATCCCTGGAGCTAAGGGGTTACCTACTTATTTGTTTAAGTGATTAGTCTGCCAAATAGTTTGTAGAGAGAATACACCTCGATGATGTCTAGCATTGTTTATGTCTCTCCACGTATTCATAAGGGGTTTGTACTGATGCCTCAGTGATGAAGGTTGGCTGTGGAGGAACCCTAACCTACCCTGAATCTGAACATCAGGAACCAATGTTAGATTAATAGATCAAAGTCTGCCATTTGACAGTTGGGGACTTGTCACATGAAAATTCTTCATAAATTCCTGAATTTCTCTTTAATTGCTCCAAAGGGTGTCTGTTGGTAGATCTTGGTCAGAAATGTTCTCCATATGGGGTGCTAAGATGGAAGGTGAACATGGCATCTTTGAGGAGTACGTGAGTTATGAATGGATAGATCCAATCTGCTTTTACTGTGTTAAATGCCCAATATAAATACAAATTATTGTTGCTACAAAGCAAGTAATAGATGCAAGGAGAAACATTTTCCTTGCTTTCCTTGTGAAGTTGAGGAACCTCTATTTAGGACACAGAGTATTCATCAGATAGTATGTATTCCTTAAATGTGAAGTGTTTCTGATGGCACCCACATGGGTGTCAAGATTCTATGCAAGTGTGGAAAGAGTTTGCACTCAGTTACTGTTCAGATGCAATTTAATCAAATAAATGTCATTATGAATGCCAACAATTATGATCTAGAAAGTATCTAATGTGCCTTCTACAAGCAACAATTCACAATGAATAGGTTTTTAGAAGAAGAAGTAATAAAGGAAAGAGAGAATAGGGCTGACTTTTGCATCCAGGTTTGCTGACCTCATAGAGAAACCTCTAAAGGGCAACTGAAGAGGTTTGAGATAGAAGAATGGGCATTTGTTTGTTTGTCCCTCATTCACTTGCAAGGGGACCTTAACATTCAGCTTTGACTCAACGAGAAATATTTTGGGTCCGACAGAAATGTGTGAAACAATGAATGAGACTGTTACTATCATTTTGCTGCTGGAACAATCACTTTCCTCATTTACAGTCAAGTGCCAAGGACATCAGTGATTATGTGGAAAAAGCTGACAACATTTCACAATGCAGCAAAGAAGTGATTAATCAGCTGGACAAGATCCTGGGCTGGATAAACTGAGGCATCAAGAACAAAAGAAGGAAATGATTGTGAATCTTTATAAAACACTGGCTTGGGCTCAAATCTATCCAATTCTGGGCATCATAATTTAACTGTTTGGATATGGACTAAAGGGTGAAGAATACTTTTAAGAACAGTTATTTACTGAACATGTGTGTAAAAGAATTCTGCCACAATGACATCAGACTAAATGGACCTGGGACCTGAGATTGCAGGGTCCTCTTTCACCATTTCTTCTCTACAATTATGTTCAATAAAGCCTGTTTGATGTTCCCCCAGCTAAGTGTTGACCTGATGTTCCTACAGTGGAGAAGTATAATTTTGAATTTCTCTCACATGGGATTAGCGGGGCCACAAAAGGCTGATAAGCCTCCTTCTGTGCTCTAATTCTACAATTTTATGAAGGAGGCAGACTCTTGTTTGATGTATCTTCCACAGGAGGCTTTCCAACTCCATGACATCAAAGGGAGTAGTGCTACCTTCATATCATTGAGATTAATTAGTTTACTGCCCTTGCTCTGATTTGTTGTTTCATTCTCTAGTGGAAGCTAAAGTAATTCCTTGTTGAATCACTCTGAAGAGCATTGTGAGCTGTTAAGTTTGCATATTATGGAAAAATATATAAAAGCAATGCAGCAGATGCAGGAAAGATTGATATTCTTTTTTATAATCACTTGTGAGAATTGCTGGTAGGCAAACATTTATTGCCCATCCCTAATTCCCCTTGCAATAAGTGGCTTGGTAGGCTATTTCAGAGGGCATTTGCGCGTCAACCCACATTGCTGTGGGTCTGGAGTCACATGTGAGCCAGACCAGGTGAGGTTGGCAGATTTCCTTCCCTGAAGGATGGTAGGAGAGCCTGATGGGCAGTTCCGCAAATTGGCATTGGTTTCACAGTCATCAGTAGATTCTTAATTCCAGATTTTTTAAATTGAATTCAAATTCCACCATCTGCAGTGATGGGATTCAAACCGAGCTCCCCAGAACATTAGCTGAGTGTTCTTAATTAATAGTGTAGGGATAGTATCACTACACCAGAGAGGTGATAAGGCTGATGCTCCTACCTCCAGATGAAAGAAGAGTGAGAGGTGTCAAAACTGATATCTCAAAATTCACTTCGATCCCAGGGGATTAGCTATGGGTAAGATATTTTCACTTGTGGGAGTCCAATATTGGCGGTCATAAAGTTAAAATAGTTCTTGATATATTCACAAAGAAATTCAAGAGAAGCTACACAGAGTATGTAGAACTTGTTGCCACATGACCCAGTCATCAAAATTCCCTTAAATGAATCTATAAGTGCACAAGAGGAAAGGAATATAAGGATATGCTGAGATTGATGAGTTGGGTTGAATGGCAAGTCTCTGTGCTGTAAATTTGATGTAATTCAATGAAACAAGTGTACAATAGTCAGAACTCTCCACTGAAAATAGGAAGGAGGGATGGATTCTCATCACAAGAGGTGACCAGGATAAATATGTGCGACATCTCAAGGTGAGCATAGTCATTAGAGTAAGTGAACCCCATTTTCTCATTATGAACAATTAGTTCTTTTTTACATTCGGATCACAGGAAGTGCACTTGGTTTCGAAATAAAGTCCTAAAAATGCATCTCAAGTCAGTCAGCAGTGAAGAGAAAGCATATTTTGAATCTTTCAGATGTGTATCATTCATCAAAACTCATCATAGATGCTGAGTGATCTCTAGTACATACCAAGCATTTTCTGTTTTTATTGTTGATTTCCTAACTTGTCATTTTTTCTGAATATTACAAATTCGTAATATTCATATTTTTCTTGAATATCTGCCCTTCAAAAATATCATCCAAGTGCTTGATTGTTATGTACTCAGTCTCATCAAAAAGGATTGAAGTTATTCTGATATAATTTATATGAAAACATTAGAAATGGAAACATTCAACTCTTTGATCTTCTACCTCAACATCCCTTGATGTTTTTAATATGCGGAAACATATTGATCTCGATTTGAACATAATCAATGACTGAACATCTGCAGCCCTGTGGGTCAGAAAATTCCAAAGATTCATCATGATCTGAGTGAGGATATTCCTCCTCATCTCAGCCACTGTTCTGAGACTCTGTTCCCTATTTCTTAATGCCCCACCCCTCCCCTAAGACAGGGAAATCATCCTTTCTGCATTTCTACAATTCTTACAGGGGTCAACAGAGTATACTTGCTTGAGATTGTCTCATTTTTCTAAAACTCAGAAAATATGTGCCCAATCTATTTAATCTGTCCTCATAGGACAATGTCTGCATCACAGGAATTAGTTTCATGAACCTCTGTTTCACTTCCTCAGTGGCTAGTATACCCTTCCTCAGGTAAGGAGATCAAAACTGCGCATAATACTCCTGGTGTAGTCTCACCAAAGACCTGTATAATTGCAGTTGGGCGTATTTACTCCTCTGCTTACATCCTCATGGAATAAAGATCAACACACCATCAGCCTTATCTTTGATGTACCTGCATATTGACATTGTGACTCATGAAGAAGGGCACCTAATTTCCTTTGAAATTTTAAGCCTCTCACTGGTGATGAAATACTTCATATTTCTGTTTTCCCTTCCAAAGTGGATAACATCACACTTCTCCACATTATATTTTATCTTTTTTTTTGCTCATTCATTTCACCCCTCCAACTCCCACTGAAGCATCTTTACATCCTCCAACTAACTTACTGCAATCTGAAATCTTGGAAATATTAAATATAAACCACACATCCAAATCTTTGATTTGGCTTGTGAATATCAGGAGCCCTTACACTGATCCTTGTGGTACCCGACCCATCATAACCTGAAAATGACACAATTATTCCTATTCTCTGTATTCTATGTCTAACCAATTCTCAATCCATGCCAGTATATTCCCCAAACTTTTGCCCTAGTTTTGTTTACTAGCCAGTTGATTGGGACCATATTGGAAGTTTTCTTAAAATTTAAATGTATCTCATCCACTCGTTTCACCTCATCTATTCTGCTAGTTGTATCCTCATGAATCTTGAACAGATTTATGAAACATGACCTCCCTTTCATACATCCGTGCTGATTCTGTCCAATCCTGCCATTATTTTCTAACTGTCTTGTTGTCACACCTGCTATTATAATCTCAGGCATTTTCACTACAACTGGCAGGTTAACAGTTCTCTCTCCTTCCTTCCTTAAATAGTTGTGTTACATTTGCCACTTTTCAATCTACTTGGACCTTTCCAGAATTTTATTGAATTTTGAAAGATGATCACCAGTGCTCTCATATGTTACCAACATTATCTCCAAAGTCACCTCTTTCAACATTCTGGGTTGTAGATCATCATGCCCAGATAACTTATCTTCTTTAAATCTCAGAGGTTGGGAAGGATTTGCCCAAAGTGTTTGTTTCATTGCTCTATCCTTTCCTCTTTCCCATTATAAATTCTCCTGGCGTCACTTGTGAGGGACACTGTTTGGTTTTGCTGTTTTGTTTACACAGCTATAGAAGCTTTTGCTGTTCATTTTTATGTTTCTCACTAATTATTCTCATGTTCTATTTTCCATTTCTTAATTTTTTTGGTCTTCTTTTGCATTATATACATCATGCAGAGGCTAGATAGTCTCACAGTTCATGTTAAGAAGGTGGAAATTTGAGAGAACATCATAAATTCTGTTGAACAGTGCCTATTCCAAACCTCTCATAATTATTTTATACTGCAGTATTATTGACTGTGGAAAAATTTCTCATTGCCCTATTTCTGCTATCACCAAGAAGAATGCACTCAAAACAAGGGTGTTAGTCACAATATGGGAATAATCAAAGCCAGTATATTTTAGAATCTTAGGACATCAAGTCTCTGAAACAGCAGCATAGGAGATTCATCAGAATGTTGGATAGGATAAAGTGACCACTTCAGAGCACGGTAAGTAAGTAGAAATTTAATAGAAGTGCTTGAAATCTTGAAGGATTTTGATAGAATAATTAAATAAGTAGAAACTGTTTTCAGTGACAGAATGGACAATAATAGGGGATACTGATTTGAGGTGATTGGTAAAAGAACCAGAAGCAAACAGAAGCAACAAGATTCTTTTTACATAGCAAGTTATTGTGATCTGGAATCCACTTTGTGAAATGGTGGTGGAGACAGACTTAAAAGTAATTTTGTTGAGGTAATTTGATAATTAGTCTTACATAAAAACACATCCATGGAGAAAGAGCTGGGGAGCATAATTAGAATATTTCCACCAAGCACAGACATGAAAGCTTAATGGCTTTTTTCTGGATTATTATTCTATGATTCTTTGAACATGGCAATTTTAACGTAGTGCAGACTCTTATGGGAAAAGTTGAAATTGAAAGTTCTGATGTTGGAAGGAGTGGTGGAAAGCACTGGCAGGCAAACTCAAAAACAAGGTGGAATCTTCCCAGGGCCTGAACAACATGGGTTCTATGGGAATCTTGTGAGAAGTTGAACAAGGCTTTTCTTAATATTGGGAGTAACAAGCCACATTTCCCAACAGAGTTCCAGATGACAAGATAAGAGTCTTGTTAGAGATAAGCATATTAACAGGGATTATTGCATATTGTCACCCTTATTATTCCTTAATCTTACCTCATTAGTCTGCAAATTCCTATTGTATCACCTCCAGGATAAACATTAGACACCGAGAATTCCTGACGTGGGTACCTGGTGACTCCAGCTTGCCACTTGCTGCCCCTGGACTCTATCAAGGACATCAGACATCAAAGTCTCAGGGTACACTCCTAGGGAACCTGACGCATGCACTCCATGTGGACAGACCTGGACGTTCAAAGCATGCCCAACATCACAACAGCATCTCCAATCCACTTACGGTACGCCACTGCACCTCAGTGCTACACTTTGAAGCCCACCGGCATTTCTCATTGGAAGGTCAGCTTGTGAGCAGGCAGAGGCACCAAGTTCATGGATTGGAAGGCTGCTTTGCCTAGCTGCTTGCTTGCTGCCTTAGCACACATACATGAAGGGCCTACCTGATTGTTCCCAGCACCCCTGCCTTGGCTTGTTTTGCAGTTGGCTCCTCATTCAGAGTTTAAAGGCATACTGTACCTCTGTTGCACCTTGTTGCTTACTGTAGAAATAGTTGAAGCTTTGGTGTGTGATGGTCCCACAATGAACAATGAAATAATGCTGGTCTACATTGGGCACTGGGGGAAGAGTGCCACCAACTTAGAGGGAGCTGAAAAGTCAGATGGCTAAGGAGCCATGAGTTTTGTGGCCTGCCACTTTAACAGCCACAGGTGTAGGAGTGTATTGTTGCTCGTGCAAGCATATGTCAGCAGGGCCACTTCCATGCCATGAGAAATACAGGACAACTCTGAACTGTCAACTCTTGACTGGGTTCATGGTGCCAGGACTCAAAGATGATGAGGGTGTCAGACATAACATTTAATTCTGGGATATCCCGGCAGTGGCGAGTATTTGCAACCACAGCAAGTGGAAGTATTGAGATAACCATGGATGAGAGGGGTGCTTTGTGGTAGGTAGCTAAATAAGCAAGCCCAGGATTATCACACAAGAAAATATGTTCAGCATCACAGAGAGAAACTCTCCATTAAATGTAATGTAAGTGACACTCTGCCAAAATATGGGAAGATTCAGCCCCAAATCTCTGTACTAATAAAAGATAAAGTGCGTAAGAACTAGTTGAAAGCTGTGACTTAATATCAACATCAAAGTGATGAGACATTTTATACTGGAAGTATCCTTTCTATCCTCAATTTCACATTTACAACATGCTTACTTAATAAAAAGAACAGCGATGTGTTACATGAAATCTAAGCTATGGTATTCAGCACCAAAATGTCAACACATAAGTAGTTACAGTGTAAGCCGTCTGTGCTGTGATGGCTTATTGTTTGTTCTATTTTGGTGTTTGCTGATGCAAATGTTAATAATAGACTTTTGGCACTGGCATATTGCTAATGAGCATCTGTGTCCATAAAACATCTGGCATCGATTTAAATAGCAATTATCATTATTCCTCCTTCAATAAACACTGATCATTTTATAAATAATTAACAAACAAAAAACTTGATTGACTTTTTGACAGCATGGAACCTTGTTGCTATTTTAATTCCAGCATAAGGAAATGATATTTTAAAATGTTTTGATAGCTGAAAAATGGGTTTGTCATCAGCAGTAAGACACATTATAAGAACTGCCTTCTCAAACCATTAGTTAGTAATTCCTCCAGATATCAAAACGTGATGTGCTGTTTGGCAATTTTTTTCAGAATGCACGTTTTCTGTCAGTGGGTCATTTATCTTAAAGTCTCCACAATGTTGAGAATGTTGGACTGTTTCTTTGATTAAAAAAAAAGTAGTTACATAACATAT